>NC_064633.1:23405708-24605708 GCF_023864275.1 Schistocerca cancellata | reverse complement strand
TCAGAATTGTGCCGTAAGTAGCAGCAGGAACACCACCACAAAATCACGTAGCATTAACACTTCAAACCATCGACTCTCGGAGGGAGATTTTAACCGTGTTCAAGCCAATGGTAATTTATCGAACTATTTTTCTCCGAATCATACAGTTTGTGGGAAAAGCAGTGAGAATAATTACTTTTGGAAACCTTTTATCAGACAAAGCCTGTTATATCAATAAACTGTTTCGCTTAATAAAACGGCCGCCAGCCCAAATCGGGCACAGTGTCTACACAAAGTCAATTTTCGGCACTAAATAAATAACTACTTTCATTTACTATGGTCACTTGGCAGTTAGTACTATTAATCCCACTTTCTGTTACTTATGGAATTTATCACTATACTTCAGTAATTATTTAAAGAACACACACATATGTTTCAACAAGGATGCAAAAAAATATTAAACTTATAGCTGTCATTCATATGACCAAAATTATTATTTAACACGACTAAATTTCATTTCTTTAGGACTGTTATTTGTTAACGTTTTACTAACACCAGTATTTGTTTGGCTTTCCTGGACATGGAGAAGTAACACGAACAACTACTGTTAAGATTGTTGCAGTTAAACAATTATGTTACTTTACTTTCAGAAATACTATTGAAAACTTATCCTCATGGTCACACAATAATGATTTTCAGAATTTACTACCAAAACAGTACCCTTGCCAGTAATTTACTGTTATTCGAGCTTCAATAAACATCAGGATACTCGGAATAAATTCGTTTAGGTAAGGACCCTACTGAGGTAAATGACATGGGAAAATCACGGTTAAACACAAAGGTATATTTAACACTTATATTCCACTGATTGAAGAAGGATGGTTCATACTGTGATACACTTCTAAAAAAAGTACTTTGCCTGTTACTGATGTCGAAGGCGGCGTGAGGCGGTGCTCCGTAGTAACATTGCGCAGGTACGGCTCTTGATGTACATTGCTCTGTCCTCCTCTTGGTGGCGACGATAAAATTACAAATTTCTCAGCTATTAGTTTATTACCATACTGCGCCAACCATGTAGAACACGTCCGAGGCCAAAAACCTAGTCTTGCAGGTAAATTCGGGGCCTCTGGTGCTTTACCAACGTAATGCGTGTTCACCACTTGCAGGGCAGCTACCGACTGTGTGAGCCACTTGCGCGCCAAAATCTCACTCGCGCGCCCC
Organism: Schistocerca cancellata; assembly: GCF_023864275.1. Taxonomy (NCBI): domain Eukaryota; kingdom Metazoa; phylum Arthropoda; class Insecta; order Orthoptera; family Acrididae; genus Schistocerca; species Schistocerca cancellata. The sequence goes on along the minus strand of NC_064633.1, from coordinate 24,604,508 downwards.
ACCACCTTTTCCATTCCACCACAGAACGGAATTCCGTTCTACCTATGATCCCTACACCTTTCCAATTTACACTTCTGCTTGCATAAACCCTAAGTATGAACCATCTACAATTGCATGACAGCATATACATACAAAACTGACATCATTAATTACAGTTGTACTTGAAATATTACATAATTATTTACAAAATATGTTTTAATCAGAAGAGGCACCAATGTCAGCACTGAATAGGGGATCATGAAGGAATTTTATAAGGGAGACTCCAGACTGAACGCTGAAAGGCATAATCAGTCTTAAATGATGATGATGATGATGATATGTTTTAATACATTTATTCCACCTACATCAAAGAGGTTATTTTTAATAGATAAACTAAACAAAAGGTTACTCTCGTTAGAGTATTTTCTTAATTTTTCAAAATTATTATGGAGCCAAAAAAAATTTAAAATATACAGATTAATGGCACTATTATACACTCCTGGAAATTGAAATAAGAACACCGTGAATTCATTATCCCAGGAAGGGGAAACTTTATTGACACATTCCTGGGGTCAGATACATCACATGATCACACTGACAGAACCACAGGCACATAGACACAGGCAACAGAGCATGCACAATGTCGGCACTAGTACAGTGTATATCCACCTTTCGCTGCAATGCAGGCTGCTATTCTCCCATGGAGACCATCGTAGAGATGCTGGGTGTAGTCCTGTGGAACGGCTTGCCATGCCATTTCCACCTGGCGCCTCAGTTGGACCAGCGTTCGTGCTGGACATGCAGACCGCGTGAGACGACGCTTCATCCAGTCCCAAACATGCTCAATGGGGGACAGATCCGGAGATCTTGCTGGCCAGGGTAGTTGACTTACATCTTCTAGAGCACGTTGGGTGGCACGGGATACATGCGGACGTGCATTGTCCTGTTGGAACAGCAAGTTCCCTTGCCGGTCTAGGAATGGTAGAACGATGGGTTCGATGACGGTTTCGATGTACCGTGCACTATTCAGTGTCCCCTCGACGATCACCAGTGGTGTACGCCCAGTGTAGGAGATCGCTCCCCACACCATGATGCCGGGTGTTGGCCCTGTGTGCCTCGGTCGTATGCAGTCCTGATTGTGGCGCTCACCTGCACGGCACCAAACACGCATACGACCATCATTGGCACCAAGGCAGAAGCGACTCTCATCGCTGAAGACGACACGTCTCCATTCGTCCCTCCATTCACGCCTGTCGCGACACCACTGGAGGCGGGTTGCACGATGTTGGGGCGTGAGCGGAAGACGGCCTAACGGTGTGCGGGACCGTAGCCCAGCTTCATGGAGACGGTTGCGAATGGTCCTCGCCGATACCCCAGGAGCAACAGTGTCCCTAATTTGCTGGGAAGTGGCGGTGCGGTCCCCTACGGCACTGCGTAGGATCCTACGGTCTTGGCGTGCATCCGTGCGTCGCTGCGGTCCGGTCCCAGGTCGACGGGCACGAGCACCTTCCGCCGACCACTGGCGACAACATCGATGTACTGTGGAGACCTCACGCCCCACGTGTTGAGCAATTCGGCGGTACGTCCACCCGGCCTCCCGCATGCCCACTATACGCCCTCGCTCAAAGTCCGTCAACTGCACATACGGTTCACGTCCACGCTGTCGCGGCATGCTACCAGTGTTAAAGACTGCGATGGAGCTCCGTATGCCACGGCAAACTGGCTGACGCTGACGGCGGCGGTGCACAAATGCTGCGCAGCTAGCGCCATTCGACGGCCAACACCGCGGTTCCTGGTGTGTCCGCTGTGCCGTGCGTGTGATCATTGCTTGTACAGCCCTCTCGCAGTGTCCGGAGCAAGTATGGTGGGTCTGACACACCGGTGTCAATGTGTTCTTTTTTCCATTTCCAGGAGTGTATTTTACAATAGCATTACATTACATGTTGACCACGGGATGGACAATACTTGTGGCACTGCAAGAGCGCTAGCACTGCCCGGGGCACGTGCTGCATGGTCAGCAACAGCAACAGCAAACTCGTCCATAACTTCCTCTGGGATGGGACGCCTTCCTTTTCCATGTTCCACACCAGGCTAACTTGTGTTTTAGAATTTCATTATCGACTTCTTTAAATCATTTAATGACATCGGGCTGCTCCTCAGACGTTTTCGTTGGCGGTACACACGCAATGCAGCAGTGTAACTGCTGCCGTTCAGATGAAACAGTTACTTTAACGGCGAACGGTCTCTCTTCCCGACAGCCCTACTATTCAGTCACTTAATGGCTTGTCAAATGACAGCGTGGATGTCATACCGTTATACAGAGGGTACAGCGCCAGATTAGCACCCCAGACCAAAACTGAAATTAACTTTTTTCCAGTGTAAATCAGTTCCTCATTGACGTACAATATTAGCATGTGTACCAAGTTTCGCTGCCGTACGGAAAATTACAGCCCTCACTGGACCTCCATTGCTTCATGTCTATTCATAGTTATAAGAGAATAGTGAAAGGTGTCGGTTTGGAATACATGCCAGGCAAAAACAATTTGTTTCGTCGTTTCAGGTTCCAATATCACGTTATTGGTGAACATATTTAACATCTGTCATCTGATTGTGTTTAGTTAACAATTTGTATAGGTACTGGGTTCTACTCGCCGTCCATCACCACAACTTTGCTTCATGGCGTTTGGCCCTTGTGCGTTGCACTGCATTATATACCTTTCGTAGTTACTTCTCAGGGGCAATATAAGCTTCATGTGGTTCCCAGTACAGTGCTAAACGTATCGTCATTCATTTCCAGGTTCGCACATTCAAATTTGTAAACTGATACTCGTGAAAACCATATTTTATGCCTCTTTATGCCTAGCCGAGTCTCGGTCAACGACGCCAGCTTTGTTTGGCTAACAATGGGTTCAAATTCAGATCATGAAAGAGAACTCTCATATCATTTTATGGCTGGGTAAAGACTTCTGAAGTATCAGTTTTTGTACTGAACTTTAATTCACAAGTTTAAGGAGTGTCTCATCTCCAGTAACGTCTTTTCTAATATTTCTTGTCTGACGGTATTGGTTTACATCTGGACTGACTGCCATATTGAGCAGTGTTCTCTTATGGTAACCATTGTGTACAGTCAAACATCTGTACCCCACCGGGTATTGACGTTCAGAGGACCTGCGACACAGCTACGTTATGTTGGTTGTGTTCAGCAGTGGCCCACTTTTTTTGCTGTCAGGTGTACGAACAACTTAAAGCAAGAATATCTTTGAATGTACACTATATGAAAGGCTTATTTCAATAGAGGCACAAGTCCATTTTTGTTCATTTGAGATACAGAGTACTACAGTTAAATGAGCACTGAAAAATCTGCAGTTGAGATACCAGAAATATTCAAGCATATGGCTTCTTGCTAGAGATCAACCTTTATTTCTGTTTGGATCATTAACTTCAGAAGCTTTATAGGCAGAAAAGTGGAGGTAATGGACTTGTACCACAATTGAAATAAGCCCTTCATATATACTTAAATCTATTTACGACATCTATTCCATGTGTAATTATTGCAAATTGAACTAGAAAATGGCAATAACGCCGAAATAACCTGATACTACGAAAGAATAATAAACACTAAGAGTGAAAGGGAATTAACTATTCATTAATTGATAACAATTATGAGAACTCCTTTGTTCATCCATTTCCAGCTCTCCAATGCGTTAAGCTGTTTTTCATCAGAAACATAGAGCATTTCAGAGTACCTCTCTATATCGCAAAGACTGCCACAGTCAGCAGCCTGTCTGACCTCGATAAACGGCATGGTCAGTCGATGCCCTGTGGTTACATTGAAATGGTTTCAGGTTGACTTTATGTACCATACTGTGAGCAAGTGATGATGTTATACTGGTCCCAGGTGTTGAATGGCGCAAAAAGTTTTTCTCGGACAAGTCCTATCTCCCTGTCACTTTCTCTCTCTCTCTGAGTGTGTATGTGTGCGTGTGTGTGTGTGTGTGTGCGTGTGTGTGTGTGTGTGTGTGAGTGTGTGTGTGCGCGCGCGCGCGCGCACGCGCTCGTATCTGTATTAGGCTATTCGAAACTTTACCTGTTACAGGGCACTTCCGTCAATACGACTTTGGATCGCTACGAAACTTAAAGAAGTACGGCAGTACTTCTCCGCCAGATTACAACCTCAGAAATATATCTTCCCCCGTCATCGCCATGTATGGCAACGGTGACTGGTTCGTTGGGGAGAAGGTAAGTCCTTATACTAGTTTTTGTTTTGTTTTGTAAATAAAACTGCCTTTTCCTGCTGGTAGTCACTTTATTTATCTCATACTCGTTTCGCCTTCTCCTGTTCTAAGGCGTCATCAGTGGGATCTATAATGATAACAGTTTTGTTAATTATAGATTATCAAACAGTTCACTTCGCGATTTTTTGTAAAAAAAAAGTAATTACTTACGATTTGCTGATCTGCGTTTCCTCACATCTGGTCTCGAGGTCGGACTACCACTTTTATCACTGCCATATCTTTGTGTTCTCGCGTTCCACACATTGTTCACCACGTTTCTCACTATTTTTTGTGGTGGACTATTGTTCTTTTGTCATTCGATACAACTATTTCGTCGTACACTGTTTTTCACAGCGTAAATATTGCGACTCCATTACGTGTTTCATCTTCTTTGGTATGTTTACCTATTTGATGCCAACGTAAATAAGTATATGTTCGATACTAACTTCTATTTATGATGTTTATACCGTGTGTGTGTGTGTGTGTGTGTGTGTGTGTGTGTGTGTGTGTGTGTGTGTGTATGAGTGAGAGAGAGAGAGGGATAGAGCCGACTTCTTTTTTTTCGTGGGGGGGGGGGGGTGTACTAGCTGTTAGCGAGTGGCTGAAAACTTTGATGACAGCTGGACACCTGTTTTTGACTCTTTGTTTCAATATTCTGTGGAGGGGTTCGTGGATGAGTGAGTGTAAAGATGTTGGGTTCTATTATTATTACATTGGACAATATTATTATATAAATGCTTTTTGCGAACATTATTCTATTATTTTATCTATTAGTGTAAATAATGAATTGCTTGGCATGTGTACTTGGTCATTCAACAGGATTTTCCCTTCTGCTTTGGTTTTATGTATGTGGTAATTTTCTTGCATTGTCAGAAGGTGTTTTTTATTGTTGATTCTAATTATTTTCATGTCATCTTCTCTACTGGTTGGTTTGTGGTCATTTTCTCTTAGATGTTCTGCAAATGTGGAGTGGTTTGTCCCATATTTCCAGACACTCATGTGTTCCTTGTATCTGACATCAAATGTTCTCCCTGTTTGCCCTATGTATGTGCCTTCACAAGTGCTACACTGCAGCTGATATATACCTGCTTTCTGGTATATGTCTCTGTTTCTTTGTCAGTTTTGGGGTGTATTTTTGTATAGAATTGTCTGTTGTGTATGCTATGTTTATTCCCTGTGTTTTGAAAATGTTGATTTTATGGGTGAGTTTGTGTTTGTATGTCATTGTGTATCATCTTGTGTTTTCTTTCATCTTTTGCTGATTATCCTGTTATGGGACTGCGTGTTTGTGTTTGGTTCTGTTGTGTTGTTGTCTGTGGTTTGGAGCTTTCTACTTTTATTTTACTTTTAACTTTGTTGTTTAGCTTTGCGACTGTATTATTATTGTAACCATTATTTTGTGCTATCTGTATTATTATGCCCAGTTCTTTTTGGTAGCTTTCTTTGGTGAGTGGTACTGTGTTGAGTCTATGGAGCATGTGTCGAAGCGCTGCTTGCTTTTGTGCATGTGGGTGGTTCGAGGATTGGGAAATGATAATGTCTGTTGCTGTGGGTTTACGGTAAATTTCAAACATATGCTTACTGTTTTGTTTTCTGATTGTTATATCTAGAAAGTTAATTTGGTTGTTCTATTCTCTTTCAATTGTGAATTTTATGTTTTTATGTATCTTGTTGATGTCAGCATGTAGTTTTTCAATTTTTGTTTGTGGTTCATGTATTAAGCATAGCAAAACAACGAAAGCATCATCTCCTTGCTCATGGGCTCATTAAAGAATCAGAAAATCTGTAAATACCACTGCACCAACCTTTTTAACATAAAGCTTTGCGGTAGGTAGGAGCTGATGGTAGGATACAGGTGTGGGCGCAGACCCCAAGGAGCCATGGACCCAAGTTGTCTACAAGGCACCGCGCAAGCTAGTGGTGGCTCCGTATTGGTGTGGGCTGTATTTACGTGGAATGGAGTGGCTCCTCTGGTCCAACTGATTGACTGGAAATGGTTACGTTCGCCTACTTGCGTAACATCTGCAGCCATAAATGAACTTCATGTTCCCAAACTACGATGGAACTATTATGAATGACAATGCGCCATGTCACCGGGTCACAACAGTCTGGACAATTCGAGCGAATCATTTGGCCATCCAAAACGCCTGGCATGGATCCCATCGATTTATCGAACAATCGAGAGGTCAGTTCGTCCAACGTTCTCAATTATGGACGGGTGTGGAGGCAGCACGAGATATCCCATGACTTTTGTCATCTCAATGTAGGTACATGTAGACAAATGTACGACGGAAACGAATAGTCCAGAGATACGAATAGGCAAGCATCTGCAAGTCGTTCTTACTGTACAAGACTGGTAGAGTTCAACGCTCACTCACATAGTATCAACTGCAGGCTTGTTCATCCGAGGCTGCTGTCGCTGGAACTCTCTAACTGGAGGTCTGCCTTGCTTGGCGTTTGAGGACCTTATACAGGGTGGTTCAAAAGTAACTTCACACACTTTGTGGGTATAATTTGTGCATCAAAACAACAGCCAAATGTTAAATAATGTTTTTTCTGAATTTTCTTTATTTTCGAATTATGATGCATAATGTCATTTGTGGTAGGTATTACATGATGGTCAAGTACAGGCTTTTGGCATGTCGAGTTTGCCTGAATGTCGACTGTTGTTGATTTTGCCACATCTCTACACTGCTCAGTCGATTTTGGCAAGAAGCCCTTTTGTTTACTTGACTTTGGTGGGGTCCGTTGTACTTTATGACGCTGTTGTAGTGTAGCGGCTTCAGATGTACTACGTACATTCATTCTGACGGTAGTCATTGCGTACGGTACGATGACGTACTCACACGGTGAATCGCTAATACGCACCTCATTTACGGTGCAGAAGAAGGCAATGCACGAGCAGCAAGACAACTGCATATGGAAATGTTTCCGAACAGAAGACTACCAAACTATCCAACTTTCACACTTGTGGACAGGCGTGTAAAGGACTGGGCCATTCGGGGTGTGCCACTTTTAGGTCGGTCTCGACTGGATGAAGTGGGTGGTGAGAAGGAGCTCGTATATAGTACTGCTATTGAGAATATAGCGCAGCTACAACAGCGAACTTAAAATGGATGTAATGCTGTGCAGAATGAGATGAACAGAGTTTGATGATGATGATGATGATGTTTGGTTTGTGGGGCGCTCAACTGCGTGGTTATCAGCGCCCGTACAATTTCCCAATCTTTGCTCAGTCCAATTTCGCCACTTTCCTGGATGATGATGAAATGATGAGGACAACACAAACACACAGCCCCCGGGCAAAGAAAATCCCCAAGCCGGCGGGAATCGAACCGGGGACTCCGTGATCCAAAGGTAGCAACGCTAGCCACTAGACGTGCAGGTATGGTGAACGCTCAGAAGATGCACATGTGAGCATCTGAGAGTACTCCTGCAATTACACTACGAGGTATCGTTTTTCACTGAACACTTTATGCGGCGCAGTGGACGACCAGTAAGAACAATGCATTCCACGTTGCCTGACTGGCAGAGTGTATCGAGAGATTTTGGAACATGGATTGGGAGACCTCCTTCGTGATGTCGCACTTGCTACACGAACAAACTTATGGCTTATTCTCGATGGTAGCCCTGCGCATATCAGTTGGGGGACTAGATAGTATCTCAGTGTTGCTAATCCCGGTAGGTGGATCGGTCGTGCCGGACCAATTGCTTGACCTGCGAGATCTCCACATCTTAATCCCCTGCACTTTCAGTTTCGGGGCCCTCTCAAGGAGCCCGTGTGTAGTGCTGCTATTGAGAATGTAGCAAAACTACACTAGCTAACTAAAAACGGCTGTGCAACTGTGCAGAATGAGATGAAAGGAGCCTGCAACATTCAGAGAGATGTAAGACAGCGAGCACGTCACTGTTTTCGGCTATATGGACATCATTTTGAACATGTTATTGGGTACATGTACAATATGTACACTACTGGCCATTAAAATTGCTACACCACGAATATGACATGCTACAGACGCGAAATTTAACCGACAGGAAAAAGATGCTGTGATATGCAAATGATTAGCTTTTCAGAGCATTCACACAAGGTTGGCGCCGGTGGCGACACCTACAACGTGCTGACATGCGGAAAGTTTCCAACCGATTTCTCATACACAAACAGCAGTTGACCGGCGTTGCCTGGTGAAACGTTGTTGTGATGCCTCGTGTAAAGAGCAGAAATGCGTACCATCACGTTTCCGACTTTGATAAAGGTCAGATTGTAGCCTATCGCGATTGCGGTTTATCGTATCGCGACATTGCTGCTCGCGTTGGTCGAGATCCAATGACTGTTGGCAGAATATGGAATCGGTGGGTTCAGGAGGGTAGTACGGAACGCCGTGCAGGATCCCAAAGGCCTCGTATCACTAGCAGTCGAGATGACAGGCATCTTATCCGCATGGCTGTAACGGATCGTGCAGCCACGTCTCGATCCCTGAGACAGTATATGGGAATAAGACAACAACCATGTGCACGAACAGTTCGACGACGTTTGTAGCAGCATGGACTATCAGGTCGGAGACCATGGCTGCGGCTGCAGACAGGAGCGCCTGCGATGGTGTACTCAGCGACGAACATGGGTGCACGAATGGCAAAACGTCATTTTTACGGATGAATCCAGGTTCTGTCGGATGAATCCAGGTTCTGTTTACAGCATCATGATGGTCGCATCCGTGTTTGGCGACATCGCGGTGAACGCACATTGGAAGCGTGTATTCGTCATCGCCATACTGGCGTATCATCCGGCGTGATGGTATGGGGTGCCATTTGTTACGTGTCTCGGTCACCTCTTGTTCGCACTGACGGCACTTTGAACAGTGGACGTTACATTTCAGATGTGTTATGACCCGTGGCTCTACCCTTCATTCGATCCCTGCGAAACCTTATATTTCAGCAGGATAATGCACGACCGCATGTTGCAGTTCCTGTACGGGCATTTCTGGATACAGAAAATGTTCGACTTCTGCCCTGGCCAGCACATTCTCCTCATCTCTCAGCAACTGAAAACGTCTGGTCAATGGTGGACGAGCAACTGGCTCGTCACAATACGCCAGTCATTACACCTGATGAACTGTGGTATTGTATTGAAGCTGCATGGGCAGCTGTATCTGCACATCCAAGCTCTGTTTGACTCCAATGCCCAGGCGTATCAAGGCCCTTATTACGGCCAGAGGTGGCTGTTCTGGGTGCTGATTTCTCAGGATCTATGCACTGAAATTGCATGAAAATGTAATCACATGTCAGTTCTAGTATAATATATTTGTCCAATGAATACCCGTTTATCATCTGCATTTCTTCTTGGTGTAGCAATTTTAATGGCCAGTAGTATAGTTATGTTGGATTTCGGGTCCCTACGTGTCCTTGCTTTCTGAGAAGAATTAATTTTGTGTTATTTGTGTTGCACTTGTGATCCCTAATGTACTGCATAACTCTGAAATAAAATAGTTTGAGACAAAACTTTATTTAACATTTTACTGTTATTTTGATGCATACAGTACATCCTATATATGACGTTTGGGACTTGGGACTTGCAGATGGGACATGAATGCGTCGCTTTTTACCTCCAGTTGTTAATCGGTAAGATTAGCTAGTGTAGCAGAGCACTGGAGAGAGTGATCTTTCAGTGCCTTGAAGCGTTAAGACGTGTCTGGTTTTTTCAGTTCGTATGAGCTCGCAATGGACTGATGAAAGCGGTTGTAGTGTGCACCTCTACATAAGTCTCAAGGCTTACAGTTTTCTCTGACAACCTTTCATGATTCGGTCAGTACAATTTACAGGATACATAATGGGAAGAAGCATACCAAGAACCCACATTAGACGAGTAATTTAATTCGTAAGAATATAATTGTAACACCATCAGTTCAGTTTTTCTTTGCAATGGGCCAGAACCAATTACAATGGAGGCTAGAAGAAACTGTGGCACTGCATTTTCACATCTATCGTCGCGAGAAGCATCCGAACATACTGAACGCATATAGAATAGGACCTCATACTGTTTTTCCTGTGTGTGAGGACATAAAAAACATGGCATGTGCAAGATTTGATACTGTGCTCCACAGGAAACACACGGATTCGTTCCCATATGCCACACACACCATTACGCAATACAATGATTTTTGCAGTTCATACCGTTACTGCATCGGATGCAAGGCTCCACGCCAAACTACGCTGATGATTCAAATTATTACGACCATTGCTCACCGCGAGATTCAGTTCCACCTGGTTCGTGGGCGTATGAAGCGGTAAAGAAACTATGTACGCAGAGACGAATGGGATAGCATTCAAGCGATTATACGGGACACATATGGGGAAATCCACTGTCAAAATACTGAAGCACAAAATAATGAAAGAAATTATCTGTCTGGAAATGACTGTACGACAAGTTTTGATAAGCATCAAGCTGTTGTCGCTGAAAAGAATAGAAACAAACTGCAGGTTTGGAATTACAATCCTGCTTTCAGTCTGCCGAAACAAGCTTTCGTTGTAGGAAATACAACCCGATACCATCCAACAAGACGATCATGTACCTCTGATGAAATTTAATACGGGAGAATTTAATACAAAAAAGAATTAAACGAGTTTAGTAGTAACTAAATTCTCGATACTTCGCAACCACACATAACCTACCCCATTGCGTGTGGATACAGAAACTTATAACATCGCGCGAAGGATACTTAACAAGAATTGAGTCGTCTTAGACGGTAAGACTGATCTGAGAACAGTAAATAAGTTGGCAGTACCTTAACGGCAAGTTTGCACGTCTTAAAATCCACTCAAAACCGTCTTCATCAAGCACAGTAATTTAATCAGGACAGTTTGCTGCTTCAAATATAGCTTCAAAACCAGACAAGTCTAACGCTTCAAGGCACTGAAAGATCATTCTCTCCAATGCTCTGCTACACTAGGAACAAGAAGAAAGGCAATAATGGATGGGATCTTTTCGAAAAGACTAGCACAGGCCAGCATCTACCTCCGAGGCACGTAATTCCCTCCGGACCTATAGCTCACTAAAGACAAACATTTCGATGTAGTCTTTAAGTAAAGAGTTTGCGAGGGGTTGTCCTGTTAGTGTTTCATTTGTCATGGTCATCGGCGAACAGATGACGCACGAGAGATCTGTCTGTCCGTCCTATGTTTTGAATCTGTAGGCAGTGTGCTGAGTTGAGATGTGATCATTGTTTACCATGCCCCACTCACGTGTACATAGCCCTGTTGAGGAGCTTCAGCCATTTGAACAGGTTGGCGTTGTGTGTTTGGGGAAAGCTGGATGGATGTATCGACAGGCTGTTGAACATACTGAGCGCAACATAACGGTGGTATATTGCTGCTATCAACTGTCCTATGTGGAACATCCCCACACCTGTAGACCAGATTCTGGACGTCTGCGTAGTACAGACGAACGTTTACATCTACATATACATCTACATCTACATGGGTACTCTTGAAATCACATTTAAGTGCCTGGCAGAGGGTTCATCGAACCACCTTCATAATTCTCTATTGTTCCAATACCGCGCGGAAAGAACGAACACGTATATCTTTCCGTACGAGCTCTGCCCGTTTCTCCCTATGTACACTCCTGGAAATGGAAAAAAGAACACATTGACACCAGTTTGTCAGACCCACCATACTTGCTCCGGACACTGCGAGAGGGCTGTACAAGCAATGATCACACGCACGGCACAGCGGACACACCAGGAACCGCGGTGTTGGCCGTCGAATGGCGCTAACTGCGCAGCATTTGTGCACCGCCGCCGTCAGTGTCAGCCAGTTTGCCGTGGCATACGGAGCTCCATCGCAGTCTTTAACACTGGTAGCATGCCGCGACAGCGTGGACGTGAACCGTATGTGCAGTTGACGGACTTTGAGCGAGGGCGTATAGTGGGCATGCGGGAGGCTGGGTGGACGTACCGCCGAATTGCTCAACACGTGGGGCATGAGGTCTCCACAGTACATCGATGTTGTCGCCAGTGGTCGGCGGAAGGTGCACGTGCCCGTCGACCTGGGACCGGACCGCAGCGACGCACGGATGCACGCCAAGACCGTAGGATCCTACGCAGTGCCGTAGGGGACCGCACCGCCACTTCCCAGCAAATTAGGGACACTGTTGCTCCTGTGGTATCGGCGAGGACCATTCGCAACCGTCTCCATGAAGCTGGGCTACGGTCCCGCACACCGTTAGGCCGTCTTCCGCTCACGCCCCAACATCGTGCAACCCGCCTCCAGTGGTGTCGCGACAGGCGTGAATGGAGGGACGAATGGAGACGTGTCGTCTTCAGCGATGAGAGTCGCTTCTGCCTTGGTGCCAATGATGGTCGTATGCGTGTTTGGCGCCGTGCAGGTGAGCGCCACAATCAGGACTGCATACGACCGAGGCACACAGGGCCAACACCCGGCATCATGGTGTGGGGAGCGATCTCCTACACTGGCCGTACACCACTGGTGATCGTCGAGGGGACACTGAATAGTGCACGGTACATCCAAACCGTCATCGAACCCATCGTTCTACCATTCCTAGACCGGCAAGGGAACTTGCTGTTCCAACAGGACAATGCACGTCCGCATGTATCCCGTGCCACCCAACGTGCTCTAGAAGGTGTAAGTCAACTACCCTGGCCAGCAAGATCTCCGGATCTGTCCCCCATTGAGCATGTTTGGGACTGGATGAAGCGTCGTCTCACGCGGTCTGCACGTCCAGCACGAACGCTGGTCCAACTGAGGCGCCAGGTGGAAATGGCATGGCAAGCCGTTCCACAGGACTACATCCAGCATCTCTACGATGGTCTCCATGGGAGAATAGCAGCCTGCATTGCTGCGAAAGGTGGATATACACTGTACTAATGCCGACATTGTGCATGCTCTGTTGCCTGTGTCTATGTGCCTGTGGTTCTGTCAGTGTGATCATGTGATTTATCTGACCCCAGGAATGTGTCAATAAAGTTTCCCCTTCCTGGGACAATGAATTCACGGTGTTCTTATTTCAATTTCCAGGAGTGTAGATCGGTGCCAACAAAATATTTTCGCATTCGGAGGAGACCGCTGGTGATTGTCATTTCGTGTGAAGATTCCGCCTTTGTTTTAATGATGTCCACCCCAAATCCTGTATCATTTCAGTGACACTCTCTCCCCTGTTTCGCGATAACATAAAACGTACTGGCTTTCTCTGCACTTTTTCGAAGTACTCCGTCAATCTTATCTGGTAAGAATCCCATATCACGCAGCAGTATTCTAAAAGACGATGGACAAGCGTAGTGTAGGCAGTCTCTTTAGTAGGTCTACTATATTTTCCAAGAGTTCTGCTAATAAAACGTAGTCTTTCGCTAACCTTCCCCCACAACATTTTCTATGTATTCCTTCCAATTTAAATTGTTCGTAATTCCACAAGCTGCGACATTGTCGCGAATAAAACAGTGACCCGTATATACAATAAATTTCCTTTAAATTACGTCTATGGTCACAAACCTTTTGTTAACATATTACCAGTTTGGGTCCGTAATGACCATCATCAGATCTGTTTTATAAAAACAGATTCTGGATGTCTGCGTAGTACAGACGAACGTCTACATCTACATCTACATCTACATGGGTACTCTGCAAATCACATTTAAGTGTTTTTATAAAACAGATCTGATGATGGTCATTATAGACCGAACCCGGTAACCTGTTAACAAAATGTTTGTGGCCTAGACGTAAATTAAAGGAAACTTATTGCTCGTAATTGTGGCTGTTAGATATTTAGTTGATTTTTCTGCCTTTAGATTTGACTGATTTATCATGTAACAGATGTTGAACGGATTCCTTTTAGAACTCATGTTGATGACCTCACACTTTTCATTATTTAGGGTATAAGATGAACATCAACAAAAGCAAAACAAGGATAATAAAATGTAGTCGAATTATGTTGGATGATGCCGAGGGAATTAGATTAGGAAATGAGACACTTAATGTAGTAAAGGAGTTTTGCTATTTGGGGAGCAAAATAACTGATGATGGTCGAAGTAGAGAGGATATAATATGTAGACTGGCAATGGCAAGGAAAACGTTTCTGAAGAAGAGAAATTTGTTAACATCGAGTATTGATTTAAGTGTCAGGAAGTCGTTTCTGAAAGTATTTGTATGGAGTGTAGCCATGTATGGAAGTGAAACATGGACGATAAATAGTTTAGACAATAAGAGAATAGAAGCTTTCGAAATGTGGTGCTACAGAAGAATGCTGAAGATTAGATGGGTAGATCACATAACTAACGAGGAGGTATTGAATAGGATTGGGGAGAAGAGGAGTTTGTGGCACAACTTGACTAGAAGAAGGGATCGGTTGGTAGGACATGTTCTGAGGCATCAAGGGATCACCAATTTGATACTGGAGGGCAGCGTGGAGGGTAAAAATCGTAGAGGGAGACCAAGAGATGAATACACTAAGCAGATTCAGAAGGATGTAGGCTGCAGTAGGTACTGGGATAGAGTAGCATGGAGAGCTGCATCAAACCAGTCTCAGGACTGAAGACCACAACACAACAAGGGTCAATTTCCAATTTCGCACCATGCAGATATCTTTTCTAAATCGTTTTGCAATTTGTTTTGAGCTTCTGATGACAGCTACATCTGTAAATTCCCTAAGAGGGCTGCTCAGATTGTCTCCCAAATCGTTAATATAGATAAGGAACTGCAAAGGGCATATAACAGTACCTTGGGCAACGCCAGAAATTACTTCTGTGTGACTCCATGACTTTCTGTCAGTCATTACGAACTGGGACCTCCCTAACAGGAAATTAAGAATCCAGTCACATAACTGAGAAGATATTCCATAAGCATGCAATTTCACTGCAATCCGCTTGTGTGGTACAGTGTCTAAAGCCTTCCGGAAATCCAGAAATACGAAATCAATCTGAAATCCCTTGCCAATAGCACTTAGCAAGCGATGTTATCTAAATCCATGTTGACTGTGTGTCAATAGACCGTTTTCTTCGAGGTAATTCATAATGTTCGAACACAATATATGTTCCAAAATCCTGCTGCATATCGACATTAACGATATGGCCATGTAATTTAGTGGATTACTCCTACTACCTTTCTTGAGCATTGGTGTGACCTGCGAAACTTTCCAGTCTTGGGTACGGATCTTTCGTCGAGCGTACGGTTGTATATGATTGTCAAGTATGGAGCTATTGCATCAGCATACTCTGAAAGGAACATAACAGGTATACAGTCTAGACCAGAAGACTTGCTTTTATTAAGTGATGTATGTTGGTTCACAAGTCCGAGGATATTTACTTGTACGTTAGTCATGTTGGCAGTTGCCCTTGATTCGAATTCTGGAATATTTACTTCGTCTTCTTTCGTTAAGGTATTTCGGAATGCTGTGGTTAGTAACTCTGCTTTGGCAGCACTGTCTTCGATAGTATCTCCATCGCTGTCGCGCAGAGAAGGCATTGATTGTGTTCTTGTCGCCAGCATACTTTACATACGCCCAGAATCTCTTTGGATTTTCTGTCAGGTTTCGAGACAAAGTTTCGTTGTGGAAACTGTTATAAGTATCTGATATCTAAGTCCGCGGTAAATTTGGAGCTTCTGTAAAAGATTGCCAATGTTGGGGATTTTGCTTCTGTTTAAATTTGGCATTTTTGTTGGTTGTTTCTGCAACAGTATTCTGACCCGTTTTGTGTACCAAGGAGGATCAGCTCCGTCGTTTGTTAGTTTATTTGGTATAAATCTCTCAATTGCTGCCGATACTATATCTTTGAATTCAAGCAATATCTGGTCTACACTTACATCGTTAATTTGGAAGGAGTGGATATTGTCTCCCAAGAAGGCGTCGAGACAATTTTTATCTGCTTTTATGAATAGGTATATTTTTCGGCAAGATCAGTGCTCTGTGCGAGCAGCGTTGGCTGACCTAAGACCATGCAGGTATAAAATCGGGGTGCTTGTTGCCCCTGCTGTGTCGTCAGGCAGCACTGGGGACCATCTGCTTGCAACAGAATGAAGATCACGTGTGTCTCTTGCCAGGCTACCACTGACACCATGGCACCGCCGAGCACGGCCACTCTAGTGTCATGGAAGACTCAACTGGAGAGTTGAATGGTGCTCTGTTGTCTCCAGTGATGAGAGGGGGTTCTGTCTGTATGCGAGTGATGGATGTACACTTATGGGGCGTAGACCTGGAGACCGGGCTACTCTGTACTCGTCCACGGCTCATAAGTCGCACCCCAGGTTTCATGCGTTTGAGGCCATCAGTTACAATTCGTAGTCACATTGTAGCGTATGTGCAACAATTATGTAACGTAGCTACAACAAATATGCCTCTATGTTCGTCTGTGAAAATAGACTCGATAAGCAACCTGAGCTATCAGTAAGCGGAATCTAACCTGCATAAAACTGTGTGCGTGTTGCATGTCCTTTAAGCCCTCAACTGATCGTATCATGAAAAACTTAAAACTAAAATTTTGATAAGCTATCTGACTGCGCTTTTGAATAAGAATTTACGAGTGACTTGTGCAACGGAATTTACTGGATTAAGAGTACATGACACGTTGTGGTGTGACAGTGTCTCTGTTATGGCCGTAAGTTTGCACTCACCTCTTTCGATGACTGCCTTTTTCCATGTGGTTTACAGCAATTCACAGCAGCATGCAGCAGCAGCGGCAAGGGATTATTATTACTAAGAATGAATTTAATAAAAAGAGTTTTGCTTCGGTCCTGTTAACTACTAAATAACTTGTGAGAAGGGATTTCATAGAATAAGTCTATTTAAAACTTCAAATCATCATTACCTATAACGAATAATGTGGGGCGGCGGGTTGGAATTTATTGGTGGTATAAAATTTGTAGAATGTAGAAACACTTCATTTCCCGGCCGATTAACCATATGTGCGGTGGCGGGTGGAATTATTGTTCCTATTATTTATGCTGTCTTTTGCCGTTCTCAACACTGGCTCTCTAACTACAATATTGGGAACCAGAAAGTGATTAGCAAAACGTGAAGCCTGTAATTGGAATTCCTAGTGCCCACTTCATCTGAGAAACACACTGATAGCTGCAGCTTCTAGCTCTGAGAAATTAGGAGATTGTCTGGGATTCATAATCAAAAAACGATTTTCTAAAAATTCTCTGTATTCTGAAAGTCAAAGATAAAAAAACAAAAAGAAAAAAAAAAGAATCCACTCAATCTGACTAACAGAGCAGTTCAGAGTCTAATGCGCTGATGCGACTATAACTGTCCAAATTAAATGTTTAAGTGAATGCTCGCCACAATTTGATGATTAGATTCATCAAACGCCACATTAAATAATGGTAGAATGTTTGTCCCGCGGCGGCACGTGAAAATACGACATACGCAAACTGAAAACCGATAATTAAAGTCATCCCAGAATTAACACTTCACTCGAAAATGATTTCATGGTTACGCGCATCCCGAGTAACTTAATACGGCATCCGAGACTGTTTATAGCAAAGTTACCGACGCGACGCGACTCCCGACACAGATGGTGTGCTATTCAGCGTCTGGAAAGAACTGGGGCCTTGCTTCCTCTCGCAGCGTTCTTATATATAAAGCCGCGGTGCGGACGGCTAAGGGAACGCCTGATCAAATCGGCTCTCCCGACTAGCCGCTGGGCTAGTAATGCACCACATTAAGTTATTGAATAAATCATTGCTTCCTTTGCTGATGGCCGATGAAGCTCTCAATTTAAATGTGCTTTCAGCATACAGGTAAGTAATCATAATAAAAGTTTGACGTGGCTAAGTTAAATATTTTGGGCGAGAGAATTAATTTAATTACACTACACGCAGTAGACGAGTTCTGAACTTGCCCTTTGGAGATACGCTATCACTATAGTTTTATAGTTATTCAGTTGAAACTTCTCACATCTTTATGATTATAGCGGATCTCCATTCTACTTAAATATAAACATCCTAGCCTTATTTATTAGCCTACTTAATCTATCTTGCTTCCTTAATTTTTAAGACAAAAACCAGAAAATTATGAATTTCAACAAAATTTTTAATTTGTGAGATCCAAAGTACTGTTTCTATTAGATTATTTTGCAAAAGGAATCTAAATATAAATTTTTAAGTCTCTAGTTCTTTTCTGTAGCGCCAATGATTTTTACAGAAAAATGTCCAAATTTCGAAAATAATAAAGTTATCGAACTGATATTCAACACATATTAATTTAGTATTACTCCTGACATGTTAGAATCGTTTCAGGTTATTTACTTGATTTTAAAAGTATTGCGCAACATTTATGACATCAGAGCTAGTTACAGCGGACTGGCTGGCACACACTGGAAAGACTGATGTGAATTTACTATGGCGTGAGTAGGCTGCTTCCATACATCACCCTCTAATTAAATTTTTTTTAATGTTAATGAACGAAAAAAAATTAATTCAAAAAGGGAAGCAAGAGTACAGCTTAACTCCCTATGAAAATTAAAATTGTAATGTAAATATATAGAAATATTAAAAGAAAACTGATTACCTATTTTAATTATTTAAATTGCTGGCATGTTCACTGCCTCTTAAGCAACATTATCCCTCAAAATTTAAGCAAAATCCATGAAACACTTTGGCATACATATTGCCTTATACAAACAAACATATAAAAATATGTAAAATTACGAAAATCTTAAATTCATTAAATACATTTTTACATACACGAATTCAAAGAAAATAAGTTATTCATGATACATAAACAGATGATTATATCTTAGCAGTCTTTTCTAAACCTAAAAGAAATTTTACAATCATGACAATTTCATTTTTACACACTTAGTTGTAGCCGCTTTGACTTGCGTTCTACACTTCCATTCACAATGGTAGAGGAGGGGAAGTTGCTATGGTGTGCGTCCTTCACGTTCACTCTAAATTACATGGGGAAAGGGGAGGGGTCACTGTGAGTTGTGTCCAAGTCACTCCACGCTTTCATGCAGCTACCAGGCTGCCATTATCTGGTTTGTCCTGTAGAACAAACAAAAAGAGTGCCTCAGACTCCGTTCACTTAATATCTAAGGGTGGGTCACAATAAAATGGGGATATATACATTTTATCTTTCAATATGTTACTGGAAAAAAGTCAACAGAATTTTTTCAATTTTACTCTTGCGGTTACTTGACTGTCACAAAAGCGGTAAACAAATGGCTCAAAACGCCGTTAGTCACGTACTAGGGAAAATTTATGCTCAAGGCATACAATCATCAATCCTATTTAATTTCAATTTATTATTTCTGGGCTGGAACACTGGACCAATGCTCGGTACATTTCTGATACATTTGTATTTCATTTACTTAGCTGACTCATCTTCGATTACCTTATTCTTAGAGATAGTATGAGTATATTTGATTAGTAGTTGTTTTCTCAGCTTCTTTGTACATGTGAGTAACTTTTGGTAATAGTACAGTTCTGAGTGTCCAGAACACACTACATTTAGTTGACTACTAACTTCACTTATTGTTCCTCTGCTACTGTGTCAGTTCCACATCTGCAATTATGTGCTTACTTACTTTGAAGTGTATTTATGCTGAGCTATCAATAATGTTTCACGTCTGTCATTATGTTATTCAATTATGTTGCTAGTGTATGTACTTATTTAACACTCACTCTATTAACATTTAAAGCATAGGATAGCACATTTATTTCATATCTATAGTGTATTGCAGCTGATCAGTTTGCTCACGTGGCAATCCATTTCCACTCGATCGGACGCTGAAACTTCAGGTAGTCTCTCTCGACCTACCAGTAAAATTCATTAAGTAATTATGGACGAGCGTAATGCTAAATTCCTCAAACCTATAGGACACCATGAGCTGCTCTGTCTCGTCTAACATAAGGGTACCTATGGTCGCATTCACGCTTCCAACTCATAACCTCAATACGTGCAGGTGTGTCCTGTCACACACTACACCAAATAACGGCCAGCTCCAACCTTATAAATGTTTCAAAGACGTGTCCTTCACGTCTCAACCACAAACACTGTTCAATTTTACTACACTGCCATTCCTTGCTGCACAAGGTGAGTTTATTCTTACAACTTATCTGCATATTTTTCATAACACTAAGCAATCTCTTTTACCATTAATTAGTTAGCTCTACAGCATACAATAGGTTTCACTGCCACTTCAGATCCTGTTGGTACATGAATTTGTATATCTTTATTAAATATTGTTGGTGGACCATTTCCAATAAAACAACACTTTGTACTTACTATATTACCAGGGTTCTATACATAATTGTTACTCAAATACATTTGTATCTTAATTACGTCATACTTCTCTATTGTTTATGTCACAGTTAGGTTTGTCACATTAGGTATTTTTTTTCACTAATCGGTGGATAGAATGGTTACAGAACTCATGGCTGGATAGCCATGGCGGAAAGTTTTTGTATTAGAGAGTAAGCGCCGAAATTTTGGTGGATAGGAAAGATGAAGAATGAGTGAGACCTGAAATGGAAAGAAGATCTCACACAGCTGGGACTGCACAGCTGCCTCACTGTGTAGAGGTTACAGAACAACCTCCTCCCTACAGCATTCATTGGTTTCAGAAAATTTTCATATTGGAAAGAAGGGGTCGATTTTTTTTTTTTTTTTTTTTTAGACAGGAAAGATGAAGAGTGAGTGAGACCCGAAAAGGAAAGAAGATCTCACACAGCTGGGACTGCACAGCTGCCACACTGTGTAGAGGCTATAGAACAACCTCCTCCCTACAGCATTCATTACCTTATTATTGGCTTAATAGTCATACCGGAAGATTTTAGTATTTGAGAATAAGAGCCGAAATTTTTGTGGATAGGAAAGATGAAGAATGAGTGAGATCTGAAATGGGAAAGAAGATCTCACACAGCTGGGACTGCACAGCTGCCACACTGTGTAGAGGTTACAGAACAACCTCCTCCCTACAGCATTCATTTACTACCTATGACCACGCCACGTCGATCTGAAAATACCTTATGATGCCCTTTTAAAACCTGTCTTCTTCCTTCTGATTAGCTGAAATCTTATCGATTTCCTGCGATTTAGCTTCTATTTTGTCCAAAATAATTGCTTCTTCTTCTTCTGTGTTTAGCTTACTTGTATTAAGATTAACACCTTCGTCCCAATACCTCCTATTTTTCAGAACTCGTATAGGCAGCTCCCAATTGTCATCATTAGTTACTACATGTTTATCAATAAAAGGTACTTAATTACTCCGGTTATTGGCAAGACCATTTTTAACTGGCTTCTTTCAAAGTCAACAACTCTCTGATATTTTGACAAGAAATCTATGCCAATTAAAACCTCAATACTGAGATTGTTTACAATTAAACATGGATGATCAATTAAATTACCATTAATGTTAAAGGGCAGCAAAGCTTCTTCCTTTACCGTTTTTGACACCTTGCCAGTAGCACCAATTATTCTTAGTCCTGATACCCTCATTACTGTAAGCTTGTCTTTACCAGGTACTGCATCAAAGGAGGACTGAGATATCGCATTCACCTCACTTCCACTGTCTAAGAGACAACGTACATTGATACCCAACATATTCACTATTATTATAGGGTGGCTTATTCTAGGTTGTACAGGTGGTTCCTCAAACTCATCCAATGGTTCCTTTTGAATTTGTCTCCAACTGAAGTGATCGACATCTGTCTTCATTACATTTAGGTCAAAGTGTGTAGGGGTTTCCTGAATTACATTTTCAGCTGCCTTTTCCAGTCGATCTATTAATTTCAAATCGAAACACCTCACGACTTCATTACATTTAGTTTGCTGAACATGACCCAAATTACTGTAGTCTGAGCGATTCTGCGCCTCCAGACCGGGCATAACACTAGTTACAGCTAAACTACTTTTACTATTATCGTCGGGTTCCTTCTCAGGTGACAACTGGTCACAGCTACTGGGTTCATCGACCCCCAACAGGCTACCCTCTACATTCTCACTTACTTCCTGTCCTAAATCTATTAGTACATTATCAACGTCCTGCACAGGCACTTTAGATAAGAGCACATCATCCTCATCGTAAATATAAGCATGAATTTCTTCTGCTTCTTCACCTGACAATTCAGTATTTTGTAGCTCTTCCCTACCATTACACTGCTGCGTCTTCTCTTTCTCTTCCCACTTAGAAAGCGTCTGTAACACGGTATCTATCAAATACTGTGAGTGATCTAATATTTCTGTTGTATCCTTAGATGCTACCAACACTTCATCCACATGTTCAGTTTGAGTATTCTGATCTGTCTTACCAATTACCGTAATTACTGGCTTAGGAAAAGTAACCGCCTGGTGAGCGCCAGTATCCTCATAGACAGGAACTAGTTTTCCTGCCTCTGCCTACTATTGTTTCCTTTATTTCCATTATAGGTAACTGGCACAGCATTGCTTTCCGTACTGTTGCTTACCTGCATAATTTTGTTTGGAACAAAATTACTGTCATTTGGATGCCATTGTTGGTTCTGATAATTATTTCTCCAATTCCTACCTCTCTTAGGATGGCGAACACCTACTGTTCTGATGTTTACATCGCCATTTTGCTCGTTCTTAAAATTACTACTAGTGTTATTTAGATTTCTGTTGTTACATGCTTGCTCCTCATTGGCAGCCACACGCTCTACACGTTCCAAATACTCAATGAAACGATCCAGATTGTCTCTAGGGGCAGATATAATTCTAGTTTGCCAATACCATGGCAGTTTGGCTTAAAGACCTAGTATAATCATTTCCGGTTTTAGCTTTTCACCCAAATGTGACAAACGTGAGATCCATGACCTAGCAATCTCTTTAAAAGATTCCTTGCCTGCATTGAAGCGTTTTCCACTCCAAAATTCTCTCAACACTTCATTTTGCTTATTGCTAGACCAATACTCATTAATGAAAGCTGTTTTAAATTCCGCTAATGTTTTACACTTCAACATAACATCAGCTGACCAACGCATGGCGTCACCTGATAAATGGCTTCTAATAAATGGGATTTTCTCTCGTTCAGAGCAAGTTGGTGGAATCACATCTTCAAAATCGTTCCAGAAATCTAGCGGGTGGATATTTTTATCTGGATCCAACCGCTAGAACTGCCGACACCCGATAAAAGCGGCGTTTGCAGCTAAAACTTGTTGTATATTACCATTACCAGAAGTTACTGAAGCTACTTTACTCTCAATGTTAGCAATGTTAGTACTGATATTTTCTACTCTCATTTCAACATTATCTACTCTTTGCACAATATGAGTAGTATCAGTTTTGATTGCATTTACTTCTGCTTAACATATGTTTACTTTTATATTAACATCTTTAAACCTATCTGAGCACAGTTCAGACTCCGCCTCGATCTTTTCTGTTAACTTGTGCTCCAGCTTCGCATCTTCCATTTGGAAGTCTTTGCGAACCTCAGCAATTTCGGATTTTACTGTTTTATACATTTCAGAAAATTGTTGAGCAACTTTTTTCTTAATATCCTCATGGTTGTAATCAATTTTATAATTCAAATTGTCCAGATCCTCTTTCAACTTATTGCAACCAGCCTTGAAGGTATCCTCCATTACCTCTAATCGTTTATTAAAATTAGTTTGGCTGGCCACAATCTCATATTTTAATTCAGCATTATTGGTTTCTAATTTATTGTCCATTACCACAAACCGTTTATTAAAATTGGTTTGACTGACCACAATCCTGTTATTTACTCAATTATATTAGATTTTAATTCAGCATTACTGGTAGCTATTGCTGGTAATATAATATTTAAATCAATAGCCTCAGTATCTTTGGGTTGCTCACTAGCTGGCTTTTTATCACACTCAGGTGACGAAAAACACCAGAATCATCAAAACTAAATGAAACTTCTGATTGATCAGTCATACCTAACTTCTCCTTCTTAAACTCTACCATCTCTGATGACTGTTTCGTTTTTAACTCATCAGATAAACTATCATCCAATAAATTAACAATTTGTGCTTTCTGCTTTACTACAGAGGTCTCTATTATTGAATCATTGCCCCTTTTCACACTACTGCCAGGAGACAATATTTCATATTTCACCTCAACATTACTATTTTCATGCATATTTACACTTGAACCGTTGTCTGGATTTACATTTCCTTCAACAGACATAGGCTCTAATTTAAGTTTAACCTCGGTTTCTTCTGGCAGTTCCATTTCCGACCGTCTTTTAGTGCAGGTTAGTAAAATTTTTAACAGCTTTTCACTTAACTTAGTTCCTTCTGCACGACGTATGGCGTTGCCTGCGCGGCGTACCAGGATTACTGATGTGACGCAGCGCGTTGAACTGCAGACGGCACTCCGACGGCTGTTGTGTGTTTGCGTGGCCCGCAACTGCAGGCGCGGCTCCGGCTGCTCCGGCGGACGACTGCAGTGAGGCTAAACTGGCTTCGCTCGATGCCGGCAGCGCCGCTAGACTCAGTGCCAGCTCCGTCAATCCAGATGCGTTGTTAATCCAATTACGTCGTCCACATGCACACGTCACTATCACTGTTTTATTACTCAGTTGCGTGTCGCATTTCACTCCCGAATCCGAATATTTAAAAATCACTTTCACTTTTACTCAGTTTCTTTCTTTCCCGGCGATGCACCATATGTGGGGCGGCGGGTTGGAATTTATTGGTGGTATATAATTTTGTAGAATGTAGAAACACTTCATTTCCCGGCCGATTAACCATATGTGCGGTGGCGGGTGAAATTATTGTTCCTATTATTTATGCTGTCTTTTGCCGTTCTCAACACTGGCTCTCTGACTACAATATTGGCAACCAGAAAGTGATTAGCAAAACGTGAAGCCTGTAATTGGAATTCCTTGTGCCCACTTCATCTGAGAAACACACTTATAGCTGCAGCTTCTAGCTCTGAGAAATTAGGAGATTGTCTGGGATTCATAATCAAAAAACGATTTTCTAAAAATTCTCTGTATTCTGAAAGTCACAGACCAAAAAAAAAAAAAAAGAATCCACTCAATCTGACTAACAGAGCAGTTCAGAGTCTAATGCGCTGATGCGACTATAACTGTCCAAATTAAATGTTTAAGTGAATGCTCGCCATAATTTGATGATTAGGTTCATCAAACGCCACGCTAAATAATGGTAGAATGTTTGTCCCGCGGCGGCACGTGAAAATACGACATACGCAAACTGAAAATCGATAATTAAAGTCATCCCAGAACTAACACCTCACTCGAAAATGATTTCATGGTTACGCGTATCCCGAGTAACTTAATACGGCATCCGAAGCTGTTGATAGCAATGTTACCGACGCGACGCGACTCCAGACACAGATGGTGTGCTATTCAGCGTTGGAAAGAACTGGGGCCTTGCTTCCTTTCGCAGCGTTCTTATATATAAAGCCGCGGTGCGGACGGCTAAGGGAACGCCTGATCAAATCGGCTCTCCCGACTAGCCGCTGGGCTTGTAATGCACCACATTAAGTTATTGAATAAATCATTGCTTCCTTTGCTGATGGCCGATGAAGCTCTCAATTTAAATGTGCTTTCAGCATACAGGTAAGTAATCATAATAAAAGTTTGACGTGGCTAAGTTAAATATTTTGGGCGAGAGAATTAATTTAATTACACTACACGCAGTAGACGAGTTCTGAACTTGCCTTTTGGAGATACGCTATCACTATAGTTTTATAGTTATTCAGTTGAAACTTCTCACATCTTTATGATTATAGCGGATCTCCATTCTACTTAAATATAAACATCCTAGCCTTATTTATTAGCCTACTTAATCTATCTTGCTTCCTTAATTTTTAAGACAAAACCAGAAAATTACGAATTTCAACAAAATTTTTAATTTGTGAGATCCAAAGTACTGTTTCTATTAGATTATTTTGCAAAAAGAATCTAAATATAAATTTTTAAGTCTCTAGCTCTTTTCTGTTTACAGAAAAATGTCCAAATTTCGAAAATAATAAAGTTATCGAACTGATATTCAACACACATTAATTTAGTATTACTCCTGACATGCTAGAACCGTTTCAGGTTATTTACTTGATTTTAAAAGTATTGCGCAACATTTATGACGTCAGAGCTAGTTACAGCGGACTAGCTGGCACACAATGGAAAGACTGATGTGAATTTACTACGGCGTGAGTAGGCTGCTTCCCTACAATAATAGACAATGACAATTACAATGACATAGCTATCAATAACGGCTGAGTGCCAGATTAACAAGTGATTTCAGTTTCAAAATTACATTAACATTTAATAACCACAGCGTGCCGGCCGTTGTGGCCGAGCGGTTCTAGGCGCTTCGGTCCGGAACCACGGTCGCAGGTTCGAAACCTGCCTCGGGTATGGATGTGGGTGATGTCCTTAGGTTAATTATGTTTAAGTAGTTCTAAATCTAGGGGACTGATGACCTCAGATGTTAAGTCCCATAGTGCTTAGAGACATGTGAACCATTTTTGAACCACAGCATATTTATTAATTAGATGTGGATAATAGTTATTATTGCTTGGAGGATAAGGAGGCTCCGCGGGACTGCTACGGTCGCAGGTTCGAATCCTGCCTCGGGCATGGGTGTGTGTGATGTCCTTAGGTTAGTTAGGTTTAAGTAGTTCTAAGTTCTAGGGGACTTATGACCTAAGATGTTGAGTCCCATAGTGCTCAGAGCCAGTTGAACCAGTTGATAAGGAGGCTCGTTTAACAGACAAGCAAAACATGGGATTATTGCAAACTCGGATTAACAATCACCAGCCTAACCCTGCAATTGCTTTTGCGCTATGCTCGCGAATTTTACCTTGAATGCCATCTTCAAGCGTAGTTAAGACATCTAAATCTCTCCTGGCTACATAAATGAAATCAGGCCTTTATTGTGGTGAGATCTGCCATCAGCGACGTGAGGACAGCATGACACGCCTTCTGTCTTCGAGCTCTCGAACGACACCGCTACTTGCACTCTCGCAGACGGATCTCGTCTCACAACAACGCTTGGAATCGCGGTCCCATATTTCGCCCTCAATTGTTACTATCGGTATCTGAGTGCTTACACAATGCAAAGAATAACGTTAAGATGGCTATATTGTTTTCAATTTAATGGAGACTTCTGACACACTCCTTACAACATCTGGTGTTTCTGCAGGGTAATGTAACCAGTGCCCGCTAAACTGCAAGGGCTGTTAACCCTGTGCTACTGCCATTTCTTCGAAAGAAAGCTGATGTGCTTCTTCAGCCGTAAAATGCACGTCTGCTGTTTCAGCAGATCTATCGCCTGTTGAACACGTATGGGTCATGATGAAGCGGACACTTACTCGTTCTCCAGGGCCTGCAGGAACCACAGAAATTCGACAAAAGGCGCAACGTGGTTGGGACAGTGTATATCCGACTGTTTGGGCACCATTTACTGCGACATGTGTGTTTTATTTGGTCTCAATTTCTTGTCATTCCCTCCTACAAAGATTAAATACTTCCCGCCGCACTTGCCTTCAGGGCTTTGCATTCCATTCCAGCAGTTTGTACTGAAGGTGTGGAAGCTTAATATCTCAGAGGTTGTTTTACAGTAAATATTACAGACCTTAAAGAAGGTAAAAGAGGTACTAAGAAAATAAAGGAACCAATAACAGGCACCTTTCGCCGTCTACATGGATGTATTTCAAAATTCCTATCGAATTCAAATAATAACGCGCTCTTAATTTCTGCTGTATACCCGACGCTTCTGTAAATATATCTAATAATATGTAATAACAGCCCAGGTGCAAAATTTTGTCATCCTTGTAATAGTCTCATTTCTTGATCATGGTTAACATTTAGACAGTAGTGTACGATTGTCTAGTTGTTGGAAATCCTGAAGATACTGGTGATGCAGTAACAAGATGCGACCATATCTATCACAGAAAAGGCACTGCCTCTAATAATACTCGTCTCTGCCCGCAGGATGTGAAGCGCCTAGCCAATGCCACGCCGCCTAGTGTCCAGTTCTACCGCGTGCCGGAGGACGGTTTCGATCACGCTGACTTCCTCACCGGCAAAAACGCCCCCACTCTAGTCTACCCTCTCGTGCTGGCTGCCTTTGCCGGTGAAGACATCGGTGCAAGTAAAGACGTCAACGTAGACACGGATTCGACCAGCAGGACGTCGATGCGACTGTCGGCGCCGACCCAGCGTTCACGGCCGGAGGGGAGGAAGGAAAGGAAACAGCTGACGGCGAAGAAGACAGTTCCTAAAGTCGGCAGCTCGCTGCGAAGCCGGTCGGGCAGACATCAACGCTTGTAGAGGCGCCATAAATATCATATCGAATGTAAAAATGTTACACGTTATAAAGACTACAAGCAGCAGTACATGTTCTATTTCCCTCCTCTCCTTTCCACCATGACATAAGCTGACCAGAAAAAATTGTAGTTGCCAGTTTAACAGAAGGGACAGCTATCTTTGGAGCACTGTAGATGTTATGGAACTGGTATCAGGCTGCTATGTCACACTCCTCCGCTGACGTAAGTAACGGCAATGAAGTGGTAGGCAAGTACCAGTAAATTGTATGGATTCAGTGCTGTAAAACTGGTGAACACAGTGGCGTGACGGAACAGAAGAAATGAGCTACCTTGTGTGTATGTGACCACCACTTTCTTTTTCTTTCGTTCGCTTGTGCCTTGTTCCCGCAGTGACACAGGGTTGGCATGGTTAATTGGATCTGGCAAGGTTAATTGAAGGGGTGGCCGGATGCCCTTCCCTCCGCCATCCCGTACCCCCCAGGATGGAATTAGTGTACCCCAACTGTCTGCGTCTATAGTAATCCATGGGATAGTGTGAATGTGTTCAGATGTCTGCGAGCCGTGTAATTGAGGCGGGACGTGGGAACCAGCCCGGTATTAGCCTAGTGGGATGTGGGAAACCGCCTAAAAACCACATCCAGGCTGGCCGGCACTCCAGCCTCCGTCTTTAACCCGCCGGGCGGATTCGATCCGGAGCCGGCGCGCCTACCCGAGTCCAGGAAGCAGATTACCACTCTCGGCTAATCTGGCGGTGTACATGTGACCACCACCTCACCGTGAATTAAGCTGCTGATTTGTTGATGTATCAGTTCAGACTGTTCAAGGTGTCTACTGTTAGTGTACCACTCAGACGCTCATCATCGCTAGTGGCACGACAGCTCTTTGTGCACTTTGGCCTTCTGTAGAAAAAATTTCCATTCTTTCCTGTTTAGCGGCAAACTCCTCCAGTTCTGAATTCCAGTTTTCCATATGTCCTCTCGAAAACCTTCCTCACATCTTAGCTTCTAACCTGCTGGTACCTTCACACTGCAGTGCATATCTTCTTAATTATTCTGCCACTATCTCTCAGTACAAGCCCTCCCCTTCCACCCTTTCATACAGGGTGATTCAAAAATCATGTCCACAGTACAAAGGCTACATTGGTGATTCAGCACTCTGAGTCTACTGCACAAAGTGGTAACTAGTGGAGGTAGCGAAAATACAAAGAGACAAACACATGCTAAAAATATGCTTCAATTGTACAAACAAAATGCTACATCATCGGTCAATGATGACCTGACAGTCCAGTCCAACAGCCGTTTCCGGTCAACTGGCTGCAAATTCTTCTAATGCAGAAGGTGTTCAAATTGACAGCCATCCTACAGACGACACATCTGGACACGGCGATTGGCTCTGCTGGACGCTGACCGTAACGTTGCTCTTGGTGTTCCTGCACAGGCTCTCGTGACATTCTCCTGCAGGTAAATTGCACCCTCCAGACTTGTGGTGCTCCCTGAGGTAACAGTCCGGCGGTATCATATCCGGCGACCTAGGTGGCCATTCCGCCAGACCCCATTTACCAACACAACGCCCAGAAAGAGTCTCATCCAGGAGCCGGCGTACGACCAGCCATGTGGTAGCCTTCACAGCAAACGACTAATCATTTTGGTGGTGTGGTGGTGGTGGGTTGTTCCCCTCGTTGTAGTTTACATTGTCTCGACTAATACAGAGTCTGTCGAATGCAACACGACTTTTGAAACACCCTCTACAGGTTA
Source organism: Schistocerca cancellata (assembly GCF_023864275.1). Lineage (NCBI taxonomy): Eukaryota > Metazoa > Arthropoda > Insecta > Orthoptera > Acrididae > Schistocerca > Schistocerca cancellata. The sequence goes on along the minus strand of NC_064633.1, from coordinate 24,574,272 downwards.
TGTAATTTACAGCCCAAACTCCTCCTCAAGAGACTGTTTTATTTCACTGGCGCAAAAACTGGCATCATGACATTTATTTCAAATATGACGATGTGCTTGTCACAGAATTTTGTTTCTGGCTAGGTTCCAGAACTTTATGTTAGCATCATTACTAAAGTTCCATACACCGTAACTTTCGCTGCTTGGATTTCAGACTTTTTCTCAGGCATCTGTAGCAGTTATTAGTGGACAACATTCGCTTTTGGGTTTCAGAGCTGCCATAGTTCTTAATAACTGACGTCTATTCCAAGGTAAGTGAAACTACGTACAACATCGAACTTACACGAACCGATTTCTATGAATATGAGTTCGTTAGTATAATCTTTCTCATTTACAGCCACTTGCTTAGTTTTCCTTCACTTATCTGTACAGTCATCTTTCCAGAAGCTCTTTCAGGGCCTGAAAACGCTTCTTTGATGTCCTTCCCGTTCTTGTACTTATGTACTATGATCTAAATTTGTCAGTACCTGAGCTCGTCAGTATAGGACAGTCTCCTCTGTATTCATGTCCGTATGCCTTTCAACCTTTTCAAAGCCTACGTCCAGTGGCTGTAAAATGGAGACAGGTGTCACTACTTGTCAATGACGATCGGCATCAAACCCGACAGAAATTTTTGGTGTCAGTGAATGCAAGTCCACCTCAACCAGTTGCTGATCGAAAATTCCGAATCGAAGTGTACACAGTGGACATTTGGAGTCAGGTTTTCGCATAAGGCCATCAGACCGGCACATTAAACTGCACCTCTTCAGTGCGACAGCAGGTAATTGTACAAGTAGGCGAATAGCATGATCCGACGAGTCGCGATTTTCCGTCTTTTTAAACGATGTGCACCAACGGCCTACTAACGAATTCACCCCACAGTGTGTGGAGGGTTTGTGCAGGCTGGTGGTGATTCTGTGATGTTTTGGCGATGTTTCTCGTACCGTGAATTGGGACCACTCTTTCAGATTACCGTGAACTACAACCAGGATTTTTCTTCGGACATTCTCGATGACCAAGTGTTACCCTTCTCCGTACATCCTCAAGATAAGTATGCTGTGGACACAATCGCTTTTCTAGATGACAACAGCCCTGTCCGCAGTGCCAGGTTGCTACTTGATAGGAATCGCCAAATGCCAAACTGCTACAAATGCAAAGCTGCTACTCCTATTAAGAATACTTTCATCGAAATCGGACCTCGTGTTACAAGAGACGCTGATTCCTAGAGAACTGCCCACGACTGTGTAAAAGTATTGACGCAAGCTGCCGTACATGATGCACATAGAAACTTGTCCTGCGGTATCGAAACGAAGCAGACAATTAATGTAACTTTAACTTCACGTTTAGCTACCATGCACGCAATGTCTACCGTCCAGGATCCTTATCAACCTTATCAGATTGTACAACGGTTATACGGTCCACCTGCAAGATGAAGAAATACACCTCCAAAGACACTCATTATACATAAAATCTCATGAGGAACTGATCTGAGATCAACAGCTTTCGGGGGAACATTTAGAGGCTGTGCGAGTACATGACAAGTGGGAACCTTTGAGAGGCTATTCTGATTAATACTGTGAATTTATTACAATGATTGATAACGCACATGGTATAAATTTTATGTAGTCCCTCATTAGTAGTAGTCAGGCTTAAATTAAGCTAAAAGAGAGCACCAACACAGATGACCTCAAAGGCAATGACATTTAAAAAAAAAACCTGGAAAAGTGAGGATAATCCTGCATTAATATCAAAATATACACATGCAGCATAGAAAAAAGAGGTACGAAGTTTCCTCAACCACTATCTCATCAAGCGAGAGCAAGAGGTCGTGGTACAACTTTCGTCGTATTTTAAAACTGTCATATAAACTGGAGATCTATTATACTCATTAATAGGCACTATGCGCGCACTATTCTTCACTTAGTGCAAACATGATGGTCGAGTCGCGTGAAAATCCAGTAATGAAGAAACAAAATTCAACTCACGTTATCCAACACACAGCTCACTACAACACTGTGAGCTCATCACTGAAGGCAGAACTCTGACCGAGCAGATGCAAACTTCAATTTTGTTTCGCATGAGGCTCATTACTCGAAATCATTAACCCGCTTATACCAAGGAATGAAAATTTTGTCAGCATCGTTAGGGTCACAAATTACTGAAAGCAGTTTCTCAGGTGAAGGAACACCAGTGTCGATGGCAAGTTGTTCAAGTTGGCACGAACAAAGAAAGAAATCTAATTGACACACTATCCACGAGAATTAATGAAAAACTCAACAATTCGAATGGAAAACACTCTAATGCTTAATGAAATAAATGAAGCAGTTTCCTTAACTCAAGTAGCAAGATATACCAAAACATGCTTCGAAGAACGTCATGCCTGCCCCACCAGTGTGCGGACGAAACGTGAGAACCCTAAGTCTCCGTCATGCGGCCGTTGCCGTGGGGATCCTCTGTTCTTTTTTTTTTTTTTTTTTTTTTAAGAAAAAGGGGGGAGGTGGATAGCCAGTGGCTCCTGGATATGGAAGACTGAGAAACGCTGTGATTTACACAGAATCAAACATTAGCAACCGTCCAAAAAGCCCTCCAACGGTGGTTGATGCTGAGACCATTATTTTTCCTTTGGGACGCATGGGTGGTTCTCATTACCAATGTTTCGGAGATATCAAAATGGAAATTCTTTTACTGAAAAATAAGCACTTCATTAGAGCTCTCTGAAGAAGCTTACAAGGTTAGCACTACATTACCAGACAAGACAAGAGTTTTCCGCACCAACAGATTCGAACACACATCCACATATTGCAGAGATTAGTCTGGAATTTGGAGACGATGACAACATGATGCAGGAGATAACATAAAATAAATATTGTCACACCACTCGTATTCTCTTCCCAGCAGACTACAACACTCATAAAAATAATCTTTGCAACACATGCATGAGTCTGTCGCACGAATCTCTACCAAAAACCGAGTGAGCTTAGGTGCTCACCTTCAGGAAAATTTGGCAGGCATCGATTGTTTTGAATATTTAAAATAACAATGAACAGAATTTTCTCATCCTTTGGTAACTTGGGAAGGGCCAAAATAAACACCAACAAAAAACTTGATCTCTGCAATGAAGTAGATAGAGGAAACAAAAGCTAATGATAAACCTGTATTTTGTAGCAATAGCACAGAAAAGAATAACATTGGACACCTTGCCGACAAATAAATATTTTCTCCACAACGAAATTGAGAAATATGGTAAGAATCAAACCCCAGTGATACAAATAAGAATCACATTAGGCACCTTGATCAACGAATAAACCTTCACTAATCAAAGACAAATATCAAAATTTACAATGTTCACCATATCTTTTTGTTATTGATTAAGGACACAATCAAAATCAGTGCAAGTGTATACAAGTCTGGGTTTATAGAAAGCTGTGTAGCTGTATTGGAACAATTAAGTAGCTGCTAATTTTGTAATATACAGTGTGAAGATTAAAAAAAAAAGCGATAAAGTGCAGGGGTGGATTGCTGACTGGAAATGGAAAAAAAGTCCTATGAATGTATGTCCGGAAATGCATGGCAACCACGGTAGATGGCGCTGACGAATGAAAGTTCCTCTGACGGCGTGTTCCTTTTGTGTTTCATGCTCTGTGACTGACACAGCGTACTGTGAGCGACAGAATAGTCCGGTATTCATGTCGAGAACACTACGAAACGGTGTTTGTGTACGGCTAAGCAGATGGAAACTGTCGTGAGGCAGCACGGCTACACCAAAACAAGTACCCTCACAGACACCAACCACATCACACAACATTTCAAGACCTTTTTGGGCGTTTGTGTGATCAAAGGTCTTTTCAGACAGACGAACGTGCAGGAAGGCTGCGCACTATGCGTGCACCAGACTTGGATGACTGTGTTCTACAGTATATTCAGACGAACCCTTGTACAAGCTCCAAGCAAGTGGTGCGCCAACATAGTGTAAGCCAAAGAACGATTTCGTGTATCCTGCACGACACGTGAAACGCGTGCAAGGATTATCAAAATCGGATTTCCCTTTGCCAAAATGATTTTCTTGAAGGTTTTTGCACCAGATAATCACAATTATCGGATTTCTGTCATCAGTCCTCTTTACGGACAAAGCAATCTTTACCGGAATTGTCATTGTCATTCTGCATAATCGCCGCCTGTGGGCTGAAGATAATCCTCGGGGAATGGCCGATGTCTCTCATCAACTTCGGTACAGCATCAACGTGTGAGCACAGGTTCTTGGCGACCGCTCGCTCGGATCGGTTATTATTCCACTACACATCGATGGAGGAATGTACCTGGATTTGTTGCGGAATAGTCTGCCTGGAATGCTTGGGAATACGCCTTTGACAATACGACAGGTTATGTGGTTCCTTCACGATGGAGCACTATCCCACCTCCGCTTTTATATTTCGCCGATATCTCAACAACACCAGACGTTTGATAGGACACGGAGGCCCTGTAACATGACCTGCTAGGTCACCGGACTGGATTTTTATCTGTGGAGGCATCTGAAAAGAGTTGAGTATGCTGAATCAGTTCCTGATGTACAGACCTTTCAACAGCGTGTTTACGACGCCTGTGATGCTATTCGAAGAGAGGCCAAAACGTGGAAAAAGAGTACGGCAATCCACTATGCGATCTGTGAACGCGTGTTGTATCACATGGGGGCCACTTTGAACATCTGTTGTGATGTGGATGCAATGCAGCTCTGTACTGTGTTCCGGGACGATTTGTTCTCGTTACATGCACACCATCTGTTTCCCGAGACATGCTCGTACGACCTGTCAGGGACACACAGCCACAAAATTCGACAAATGTAAAGTTTAATGCTATAAAAGAGAACGTTGACTACATTACAAAGTTTACAATATCAAACACAACAAGGAACTAATTTTGGCTTGAGGCTTGCTACACGTAATTCATTCATCCCACTGCATTTGGAGAAAGAGTTGGATAACATAGTGACACTCAGTGTTTTCTCCTAACATGTAGTGTTACAAATACTGTAATGTAGGACGTTGAATAAATGAAATGAAAATGAAAATACAGTGAGTATTACCCTACATCCGAAAAGACAGTTCCTTCAGAACAAACTCAAAGACGATGGTGTACATGAGTCTAGGAAACATAGCAAGGGGGTAGGACGTCAAACGGGCCGACTTGGAGTGGGTGAGGCACCACAGGACATTTTAATTTCCACTGTCTATACTTTTACAAGTAAATTCATAAAAGTTTGTCAGCATGGCCAGGAAGGATTCAGGATTCACGCTCATAGCAGTGGAAGCTCAAAAAACAAAACAAAATAAACTTTTTTTACATGTCAAATTCAATCATTTTTTCACTTACTACTGGCTGCATTTGTTGCTATAGGTAAACTTTTCTTCATAAATAAAAGAGATTCTTGGATAACTTTTGTGCACATTATAAACAATACTTACAGCTGTATGAAACTCTAGAAGTTCCCAAATCTATTAAAAACTATGGTAAAATTGATATAATAAGCTATAAAATTCAAGTTTTTTCTAAACATGAAGTTTAAAATGTAACAGCTCATTCATTTGTTCATATATTAAATAAATTCTAGAGTTGCACATTTCTTCATAAGTAAAAGAGATTCTTCGACAAATTTTGCACAGCATACAAACTATACCTACAGGTGTATGAAACTCTAGAAACTTGGTGGAGCCACTGTAATATGACGAAGCGTCTACAGAATGGGACGTGTGTTCAATTTTTGTAATTTTATTTTCTTCAGCTATTGCCTGCAGTTTAATAATTATGGGTGGAAGACCTGTCAGAATGCACAACGCTTCAGTAGACGTCGTTCAGTAGGCCTTAGCAATCTTCAGGTTCATCAAGTGCAGGATTCTAAGAATCTTCATACAGTTATAATTTCTTCTTAGTGCGTAAAACCAAACAGGGCTGCATATTCCAATATTGGTAGTATGGCGCCTTTGTAAGTTATTTCCATTGTTCATGAACCAAGTCCCCGATTGACACTTGCTGGTTAAGATAAAAAACGAATAAGTTTCATGTGTTTTTCAGTCATGTACTGTGTATGTTCATTAAACAAAAATTTAGAGTCAATAATTATACCCAAGTATTTTAATCCTTCAACTTGTTACAAAACATTATCGTTAAGAACGAAAGTTATACAAGAATTATATATTTCAGAGGGGACTCTTGCTCCAACACGGGAAGAGGGACTTAGAAATATGGAAAAGCCACAAAATAATAACACAGGGCATTTCGGAAATTATGAAAGAGATTGGCAAGGTGCATCGAATTTTGAGATGGAACCGCCGACACGACGTAACAATGACCGATATGCGACTCGCCGACACGATGACTTTGACTATAAGCTGTTTATTACTACGCATAAATTGAAAACATTTATGAATTATGGAAACGACATTTATGCACAAGCGTAGCTCCATCAATTCTCTCATTACTTTCCTCCCAACTGGTCATTAGGGCACAGATTAGAATTTATGTAGGGCTATTTAGAGAATGAACCAACTGTAAGAATGCGATCGATCATTCACGACTGCCACAGTGAAGGAGAATTTTGTCATGCCGTCTTCTCAGCATATTGGTCTCAAGCTACCCAAGAGCGAGTAAAACATAGCATCATAATGATGAAACACTTTGAACAATCTGAATTTTCCAGTCTCGTCAAATATTTTGAAGACATGTTGCACAAGAATCAGTGCCTGTCAAACCCATACAGCCGCTCAGAACTGATCCGCATTTGCTTAATCAAATTGCCTGAACATTTAAGACAAATTATTTTGGCAGGACGTTGCAAAGACGACTTGAAGATTTTCAGGGACTCTTACAAGAATTAGAAATTGACACGGACAGTCGCGGGATGCGCAAACAGGAAAACAATCATTACAGGTCACATCCGTCACAATTCCGTGACGACAGAAAGAATAACTGGACACGACAAGGCTATTCTTACAACGCAAATCGTGACCAAAACAGACACCACCCATATGACAACCATTGACAGAGTAATAATAATTACAGGGAAAGATCACCTCTCCACGGTAATGACTATGACAGAGACAATCAGAAAAACGCAATATGGGAACCAAAATAATTTTTATCAAGGGAGACAGAACAATTTCATACGCAACTGCCCAGTGTGCAGTTACGACTCAGGGAAAAGTTCTCCACCACGTGACTGACAAGAAAGAAATTACAGAAACTAGAGACATGACGACAGACGATATAATCTTAACAACAGACCAGAATTTAATCAGAATTGGCGGGATTCAAACAGGGCAGGGCCCTATCGACAAGATGAATTTGTAGAAGTTAGGTCTCCAAATCCCAGTAACGACGCGCGACAACAAAGATAACAGACAATGACTCGCAACGCAGGCGGCCACGTGTGCAGGCTGGCTCAGAGAAAAATAACATAGAAGCTAACCTTGAGAAAAATTGCAGTATTCTTTACCGATGTATACCACATGATAATTGCATTGAAGCTGAAGCTCGGCGTACTAGGAAGAGTAAAGGATTGCACCACATTTCACATGTAAAATCGTTTATTGGGAGATAATCTGCCTTTTAACTTAATCTTTGCTATAAAATTTTACACTTCACTTTACTAGTACGTATTGTCACACTTAGAAACTGTTAACATACAACAATGTTTTAAAGTTAACTATCCAGTCAAGAACATAGGGAACTTTTTTAGACAGTAATTACGAATGCATTTTTGTAGTGAACAGACGACATGGTGTTACTGAGTGTAGATTCTTCCTTGTTCATTGCACGATTACGTAACGACTATAAGGTTTACATACTTAGAAAATATACTGGTACTGCTAATGAGATTTTAATGCAACATTTTGGTTTACTTGAAAATACATTCTGGATTTGAAGTACTTTCTGAGAGACACCAGTGGTTAGTTTATTTGACAGCTACACGATTATATCATGATGCTACTAATGAGTGACACAATTTATATTATTGTTTTTGCGCTGTATCTGTTTTATATCTGCACAGTTTTTCTGAATTCTTCTGGAAAGTAAAACATGTTTTAGTAGTAACTTTTGTCGTATATGTACAATGAGACAGACTTTTATGTAGCACAACAATAAATTACAGTATAGTACTTTCTTGATCAAGGTAATGTACGTAATAACTACAATATCTATACGCATAACATTCCACTATTGTTTATTTTATTATGAGGTAAGTACATTGACTGCTACAGAACTTTGCTTACGGACAACGATAATTACGACACTTGGCACATTTTTACCGTTAAGTAATGACAGAAATGATCTTATAGCTAGACACACAGTTTAGTGCTACAGGACACGCATTTGAGTGATTAATTTTTGTACTTAGAACATTTATTTTTAAAGATTTTTGAATTACAAAGATACAAAGAAGGTTTTTGGTTGATACATTTCAGTCCATTGCTGTAATCTGTAATACCTGAGGGTATAATTACGTTTATCCTCAGGGAGTACACGCCTTCTTTGTGTACTAAGCCTATGGCAAGCGCTAGGAGCCCTAGCTTATCTGGTATTTGCTTATACAACTTTACAAATCGGTACCATATTTCTCTAACACAGAATTACACAGCTATCTGATCATTTAACTGAGAGAGAGACAAATATTTTTTTTACTACACCAGTGACACATATTTACGCAATTATACAGTTGGATATCTTCACAGTTATGAAATAGTATTTTGTCTGTACTTTGTGAACTGTTCTTATTTTTTCGGAACCATTGTGATACTATGAGAGCTTCGAATGTTGTATCTGGTAAGGAATCATGATTTTTAAAGTACGTTTGAGGTACATGACTTTATTGAAAGTTTTGAAATTATTGAAAAAAGCTACGATGATGATGTTATTACGACGACGATGTGTATTATGCTGTTGAGGTATGTTTATGTTCAATAAGCTGATGCTATATAAGGAATTTGATTATGCTACATATTTATTATGATGAAATATTGAAGAAGTGTCGACAAATATGTATACATGTAATAAGGTAAGGAATAATTAATAGAAGTTAGGGACTCTGGTTTGTGAAAAAGGATGTTGGAAACCAAGAATCGTACCTTAAGAGTTATGACATGTGTGTCCATGTGTGAATGTATCACAACACTGCTATTCATGAGATTTCGTTTCTACGCATTTTTACTGTAATTTTTCGACTTGTGAATTTTTTTAATATGAGACTGTCGCTGTAGCGGAAATATTTCGGTAAGAAAGCTAAGTGACCTTGATGTAATGCGCCGTAAGCTTCCAGCTATGCTACAGTCGCCTGGGAAAAAAGCCATGCCTTTCAGAGGTTGGTTGGTTTGGGGAAGGAGACCAGACAGCTAGGTCATCGGTCTCATCGCATTAGGGAAGGAAGTCGGCTGTGCCCTTTCAAAGAAACCATCCCGGCATTTGCCTGGAGCGATATAGGGAAATCACGGAAAACCTAAATCAGGATGGCCGGACGGAGGTGCCTTTCAGAGGCACAACAAAAAGAGGAGAGGCCATTAACCTCGCTTTTGACATGTCTTTGTAGAAAGCATCGTAAATACAATACGCTCATACTTGAAGACATATGATTACACTTTGGAGCTCGTAATTTCTGATATTTACTGAAATGCCTAATGAAATGATGAGAAACATTTTACATCTATTGTCTTGCTAGCTGAGAGATTTTTTACTACCTTATGAAATGCCATATGGCTAGTGAATGACGTTTCATGCCTTGCTTTATGTATATATTTCCTCATTTTGTTTAATATTTAGTTTCTAGCTGCACTACAGCATTGATTAAAATGAAATTTAATATACGTACTAATAGAAAAGTTTTCTGTCTACAGATCCAGAAAAGAATGATTTTATGATCTACTTTCTTAAAAAAGGGAGCACAAATAAACTATGCCTATCAGTAGTTAGTGCCTTCAGTAGTTAGAATCTTTTACTTATCTGGCAGTATTGGCCCACAATGTATTGCAGTAGTTTGAATAACGAAGATTTCTGTGAGGTAAGTGATTCATGAAAGGTATATGTTATTGTTAGTCAGGGCTATTCTTTCGTAGTTTGTAGGGATTATTAGAAGTCAGGTTGCGTTGCGCTAAAAAAAAAAAAAAAAAAAAAAAAAAAAAAGTGTTGTGTGTCAGCTTGATGTTGATCAGAATAAGTAAAGAGAGAAATATCTGAGTATGTTCAGTTTTGCTTAGCTGTTTGAAAATCTAATAACGTAAGAGGTTTACCAGCACTGTCATTCTTAATTTTTATAAGGGGATGTTTCATGCTTTGTGCTCAAACTGTTATTTTTTCCCCTTCTCTACTGCAGAGCTCCTCGGCAATAATGGCAGTATCTGCTTTGGTCAACACGTTTAAGTCATCTGAAAATCCTACTGTTTTTGTGCTTGATGTGTAATCCAAATTGAACAAAGAATTATACTGCATATTCCAAAAACCTGGGCCACAGCAAGATTCTTGCTGGCACGCTTTTGGCACTGTTTCTAGTTTGTTGCTGTTAAAGGCCAACACCGCTGTTCTATCACTGAAATATTTTTTGCTAGATTATATAAGTTGCTAGGACATTCAACTTCTAATAGTGCTTTAAGGATGCTGGGCTACCAAGCTGAGTCAAAAGCTCCCTGAATATCAAGACTGACCATTGTTATATACCGTCCTTGCGGAATGCTTCTCCTCTATGAAGTTCTTAACAGCCAACAATTCATCGACTGTCCCTTTTTGTGGTGTAAATCCATACTGATTGTTATTTAGGAGATTCTTGGAGAAGGCATGCTGCCTAATTCTGTTAACTGATAGGTTTTCCAGTTTTTCCCCCTACATACAAAAAACTGTAACGACAAAATTTAGACACTTCCATGCTGGTTTTTCTTTTTTTTTAACCGGTTTGAGAACTGATACTATTTTAAATCTCTTCAATACCTCAGAAAGTAACTGTTCTTTAGGCGACTATTATATAAAGCTGGGAAAAAGGCTGTATAATTGACGAAGGATCTTGCTAGTAACATCATTTTCATCAGGAGTCGCGTTTTCAGGCAAATTCCTTATTATTTCCTCTATTTTTGTCTGTGTGAAAGTTACATCAATCTACTACTGCTCTGTTGAGTTGTACCGTTTGAGATCTTAGTAGTTTATGGTATTCCATGTCTTGGGTTTGATCGTCCTCAGGAACAAAATATTCGAACAAACAGGTGTCAGTTTCGGTTAAGTCCGTTGTTGTTGTGTTATCACTTTTCCTTAGCGTTGTTATGGGTGTGTTATTTCTAATTTTTCTTGGTGAGATTCAATAGACTGCGTTCCGAGGGTTATTTTTTGAGGTCAGTCTGCAATATTGCTTCCAGTTTTTCTTTTTTTTCTGTATAGCTGTGCTTCATTCCTTCTTCTGTTTAAAATATGTTGCCTTCGTAGCTCCCCAGCTGTTTGCTGTTCTTTGATAAATTCGCCTTAACGTGTGCATTGCAGTTAATTCAGATGTCCACCAGGGGATAAATTTTCTCTCATTTCTGTGCTTATTGAATCCTGCCTAGTCGCTAAATGTGGGCTGCCTGGGCAATCACCTTTCTCGGATAGCTAGACAACAATTCAATCAAACCGTATTATAATGAGTTTTATTACAAAAAAGTAATTGACACTACTTAACTTTGACTAGTACACAGAAGTGTAGCAAGCAAAAGGCGACTGACAAAATAAGCAAGATTCCTCAGTATAACATGTCCAAGATTGAGCTACATAGAATTTACGAGCAAAGTAATGAGCTTTGACACTTCGATCTAGCCTTCAAGCTGCTATAGTACTGGCCCTTCGCATGTCGGCACGATGCTTATCTTCTCTTCGCATAGAGGCCACTGCTGTCGGGTTTTAGTCCTGGAGAGGGGTAGGTCAGCGAGCAATTGGCTGACGTCTTCTCCACAGCCCTCTCTGCTCTCTCATTCCTGGCCGGAATTCCGGAGCTTGACTTTACGCCGTATCAGTACTTCAGCTGGGTTTATATCTTGAATGCTTTACTGCATGAAGTGTCTAAAATTTCTTCAGATTCTGTGATAAGAGTTCCATTATTTGTTTCCGCTAGAACTTTTGCTGCCAAGTCTTGGTCTGATTCTTCTAAGCTGTGTTAAGTCTGTGTTTGGTAAATATTTTTCCATTCTTCCAACAAGTATCTATCAAAGTCTCACAGGTTTTCATCTGTAAGAACAATTTTTTTTTCATCTTGAATTATGCTTCCATCATATGCCTTTTGGCACGCTGAACGGGGCAGCTCTTTTCTTCGCCACACGTCCATTGGCTTCGCATCGGCAGTAGATAACAGGTGGCCATAGTTCAATCAATATTGCTCTTTTCTTTACTATTTTCAGAAGCTGGTCCATGATTCCCCTCGTTCAGTAGGTACAGATTAGTGAAAGCCAGGAATTTTCATACCTCTCTTACTCTGGAGTTTGTTACTGTATCATGCATGCCACATGCTACACCTTGCATTGCTGTCATAGCAATTACTAAAACAACTCCTTTATTATAGGCTATCATGTCGAGGGGCATGAAAGGGAAGCAGCGGTTGGGAAGGGAGTGAGACAGGGTTGCAGCCTCTCCCCGATGTTATTCAATCTGTATATTGAGCAAGCAGTAAAGGAAACAAAAGAGAAATTCGGAGTAGGTATTAAAGTCCGTGGAGAAGAAATAAAAACGTTGAGGTTCGCCGATGACATTGTAATTCTGTCAGAGACAGCAAAGGACTTGGAAGAGCAGTTGAACGGAATGGACAGTGACTTGAAAGGAGGATATCAGACGAACATCAACAAAAGCAAAACGAGGATAATGGAATGTAGTCGAAGTAAATCGGGTAATGCTGAGGGAATTAGATTAGGAAATAAGACACTTAAAGCAGTAAAGGAGTTTTGCTATTTGGGGAGCAAAATAACTGATGATGGTCGAAGTACAGAGGATATAAAATGTATACTGGCAATGGCAAGGAAAGCGTTTCTGAAGAAAAGAAATTTGTTAACATCGAGTATAGATTTAAGTGTCAGGAAGTCGTTTCTGAAAGTATTTGTATGGAGTGTAGCCATGTATGGAAGCGAAACATGGACGATAAATAGTGTGGACAAGAAGAGAATAGAAGCTTTCGAAATGTGGTGCTACAGAAGAACGCTGAAGATTAGATGGGTAGATCACATAACTAATGAGGAGGTATTGAATAGGATTGGGGAGAAGAGAAGTTTGTGGCACAACTTGACAAGAAGAAGGGACCGGTTGGTAGGACATGTTCTGAGGCATCAAGGGATCGCAAATTTAGTATTGGAGGGCAGCGTGGAGGGTAAAAATCATAGGGGGAGACCAAGAGATGAATACACTAAGCAGATTCAGAAGGATGTAGGTTGCAGTAGGTACTGGAAGATGATGAAGCTTGCACAGGATAGAGTAGCATGGAGAGCTGCATCAAACCAGTCTCAGGACTGAAGACTACAACAACAACAGTCCGTGCAGTAGGTACAGATTAGTGAAAGCCAGGAATTTTCACACCTCTCTTACTCTGGAGTTTGTTACTGTATCATGCATGCCACATGCTACACCTTGCATTGCTGTCATAGCAATTACTAAAACAACTCCTTTATTATAGGCTATCATGTCGAGGGGCATGAAAGGGAAGCAGCGGTTGGGAAGGGAGTGAGACAGGGTTGCAGCCTCTCCCCGATGTTATTCAATCTGTATATTCAGTAAGCAGTAAAGGAAACAAAAGAAAAATTCGGAGTAGGTATTAAAGTCCATGAAAGAAGAAATAAAAACATTGAGGTTCGCCGATGACATTGTAATTCTGTCAGAGACAGCAAAGGACTTGGAAGAGCAGTTGAACGGAATGGACAGTGACTTGAAAGGAGGATATCAGAAGAACATCAACAAAAGCAAAACGAGGATAATGGAATGACGTCGAAGTAAGTTGGGTGATGCTGAGGGAATTAGATTAGGAAATGAGACACTTAAAGTAGTAAAGGAGTTTTGCTATTTGGGGAGCAAAATAACTGATGATGGTCGAAGTAGAGAGGATATAAAATGTAGACTGGCAATGGCAAGGAAAGCGTTTCTGAACAAGAGAAATTTGTTAACATAGAGTATAGATTTAAGTGTCAGGAAGTCGTTTCTGAAAGTATTTGTATGGGGTGTAGTCATGTATGGAAGTGAAACATGGATGATGAATAGTTTGGACCAGAAGACAATAGAAGCTTTCGAAATGTGGTGTTACAGAAGAATGCTGAAGATTAGATGGGTAGATCATATAACTAATGAGGAGGTATTGAATAGAATTGGAGAGAAGAGGAGTTTGTGGCACAACTTGACAAGAAGAAGGGACCGGTTGGTAGGACATGTTCTGAGACATCAAGGGATCACAAATTTAGCATTGGAGGGCAGCGTGGAGGGTAAAAATCGTAGAGGGAGACCAAGAGATGAATACACTAAGCAGATTCAGAGGGATGTAGGTTGCAGTAAGTACTGGGAGATGAAGAAGCTTGCACAGGATAGATTAGCATGGAGAGCTGCATCAATCCGTCTCAGGACTGAAGACAACAACAACAACAACATCACGTCGTCAATTTTTCTCAGGTCATCTTTGATGGGTTTTGGGATATCCACGTACATGCTTGATACGAGAAAATGGAAATTCCTACAAATACTGCACCTTCGTCGGACAGGTGGCTGATCATTACCGAATCAGTGTCTTTGTTGGTTATCAGTATTGAGGCCCTTTTCCTTGTGTCCCCTGCGGTAAACATCTTGTAAGCTCTAGTGATACCACCTTCGTTTTGTTGATATCAATGTGGTTCCTGTATCAGTCTGTTAACGCACAATAAGTTGCATTAAGGTCACTGTTGCAGCTCAGGAGCGCTGAAGATTTATTTGTGTGCACTTGATTTGTTTTTGAAGAGACTTAGGTGTCTGGCTTGTACTTCATTTTCCATTAGTGATAATTAGTGTTCTATTTATGTCGGGTGTATCCACACCATTGCATTGTTCTTGCTCGAATTGTTCTTGGTCGAACATTGATCGTCGTTTCTTTTTTAATCCCACTTAACTGTCGTTGTAGGTGACGCCGTTCGTCATCTGCTTTGGTTTTTGTAAGTTGTTTATCAATTAATTGTTGCAAAGCTACAGAATCTTTAGTGAACTGTTTTGCAACCGAAAGTATTATTTGCTGATTTCTTGTCGTTTTCAAAAAGGCTTTGAATTCTTTTGAAGACATGAGGTAATCTTTATGGATGTCTTCCGCCAGTGGCGCACATCTCATAGAGGAGTATGGTACTGACGAACCACATTCGGTTTCCATATCGATCATGTCATCGCTTGGTTGTGTAGCACCCGATGCTGGTAATATGTCAGTAGTACTGCTGTTCCTCGTGCTGTGTGAGCTTTAACGTTACGCCTCCGGTCTTGCTAAATTCACATGGCTCCTTAGTTTCCATAGAAAGGACTGACATTTCATTTGACAGATTTTTAATCTGGCGTTTATTAGAAGAAATATTGTCGGTAGCGGCTGCTGTCTAAGAGCACAAGACCACGTGAAGGCCCTAACTTTTGACACCTTGCGGATTTATTGGTCGTTTTTCATCGAATGCTGTTAAACGGGCAAATACATACGGATTTGATTATCAAAGTGCACGCCCTTGCCATTCAATTACTACAGTAGTTTACCTCAGTGCCGCTAGGTGGTAGCACACTGCAGCAGACTTTTATCTACGTTCGCCAAAATCCCGCTAGGTGGTAGCACACTCCACAGATATACGAATTCATGCACTATATACTAAAATTAGATCGGAAATCAGTATGTTTTGTACTTTGTGGGATTATGAATGAGACGTGGTACGTAAAGTTTTAGATTTTATCACGGAGCAATCCATGTAAGGCGCTGAGAACCATAAAGCACATCATCGTCTATCGTGAGACTAGCATTTATTCGTGCTTCTGACATCTATTGATCTGTTCCGTAGGCCCACAGGGTCCATATGTTTGAACATTCACGAATAGGTGTCTCACTGGTTTCTCTGAGATTCACTTAAATAGGGAGGAGGGAGGGGGTCAAAGACTTCTTTTGACACTTATGACTGTCAGTGCCTCACACACATTCTAACCAAGTTACCTTGCTGGTAGATAGTACTTACATGAGAGCATCCCTGAACTCATGAGCCGGGTGAAATATGTCTGACACGCCCTTACATACGTTCCCGTTTAGACATTTTGTTAACTATTATAGCATCACTAGTTAATGGAAATACATTAGGAAAGACAACTCGCGTACTCGCACTTCTAAAACGCCTTACTGGCGTCATTATCTCTTTAACACACAAATTAGTAATTACCCTCTTCCACGACTAATCGATCTACATTTTCAACAATTCTTGTAAAAATACAAATGTTGCTTCCAGATATGAGAGAGAAGTGGGTAATATTGATGCAAGAAGTTACGTCGCTTAGAGTTTTTTCATAATCATATATTGGGGATATTGTCGATGATAACAGCTCTTTCTGGTGAGATTACAGTATGGGTAGAAACAGAACACTGTTGTTTTGCTGGAGCAGACGATGTTTGTTGAGACGAATCAGCCCTGGAAGCTTCAATAAGGCGCCCATTTCCGCGCACTTTCTTGGCTTCAGTGTTGACAACTCACTATATCGACACGTTGTATTCATTTAAGGAGCGCGCCTTGCGGACGAAGCTGCACTATATAACTCGATTACACGGGAGCTGTATACTCTGAACAAAACGAATTAGACAGTAGTGACTCTTGTTAATTAGACTATAACAAAATCAAGTACAACAACTGTAACAGTTGCTATAAACCACAGTTTGAAAGACTTTTGCAATAGCAGACAGACACACGTGTCTACGTTCATTGCTAGACAAATATACTCTCATATATAATTGCTTCTGGAGATTTCATTCCACACTACACTACGTCCTAGTATGAGCTGGCTAAGTTAAATATGAAGTTCTTGAATCAGTACTGGTCTGATTGTCACTTGAGATATTTCATATTTTAACACCAAATGGAGGAATGGACATTGTTGTTGAACAAAGAAAGAAATGTTGTACCGTTTTTTATAAGATTTATATCTACCGTGTTTTTGTTCGTTTGGTCGGTTTTCCCTTCCTCCCTGTAATACATAACATAAATATTTTATTGCTCGAGCCTCATTCATTGTAATCAACATGCAAGCTGAAATGGCTGAAGAACTCCATCACCCAGCACACAAGATTTGTCCAAGCACTGAAGTTATCATGAAAGAAATTGATGACGTTCAGGAGGCTAATTTAAGTGACCAGATACCATATTCCAAATAGAATTCTGGCTATAAATATTTATTGACTGTAATTGATGTGTACGCCAGATAAATATGGGACGCTGCTTTGAAGACTAAAACTGGTACTGAGGTTGCAGATGTACAAAAAGATAAAAGATATTGAATCACATACGAACCAGCAATCATATGTACAACAGTCATTTGAACAAGATAATGCCGAAAGATGAAATTTATCATTAGTCGTTACTGAAAGCTCCAGTTTTGGAGGGATTCAATAGAATTCTTAGAGGTATGATGTTTAAATATTTCACTGCACAGGAGTCTTTCAAATGGACTGATATGCTGCAAGAAATAGTAAGTCTGTGCAGTGACAGATAACATAGAACAATTAATATGAGACCTCTAGTGAAAAGTAACAGCATTTTACCTACTGTGTGTAATATTACTAAGATGAAAAGTCCATGAAAAGCTAAATTCATAATCGACAGTTTCTTTAGAATTAGCAATCATAAAACAATATTAACGGTTCAGAAAAAAAACCGAAGCACATCTCTGCTGGAAGTTGACTTGTCGAGACCTGTAGCAGCTGGCTTCTACAGCAAAGATCTACAGAAGACCAAATATTGTTCCACATATCAAACCGGAAATATGATATGAAGAAAAGGAAATACATTTTCCACAAAATGGCTTATTTCTGATATGGCACACAATTCCTGGGTTACTTTATAACACAGGCCTGTGTAAGGACTTTTATGCACGCAGACAATCTCACGCAGACGTTACACAGTACGTGATTATATCCTGCGTTTCTGTTAAGTCAGCAAGGTCACAGACAGTTTGAGACTTGACGAAATTGTGTGTGTTCCGCTGACAAAGCATTCAGCTGCTCTTCTTTCCTCCACTTGCCATAGCTTTCAACAGGCACATGCGGACATTGCCAGGGTACATATAGATTGTTTCATTTATGCAACTGAGGTCATTTAAAAAGGTGGATAACATGGTGGGGATACATTCTGCTCGGCTGGTAAAGTAGTGGGCTGTGGAGAGAGGTGGTGGGGAGGGGGGAGGGGAAGGGAGGGAGAGGGAGGGGGAAGGGATGCGATTACGCAACCCATTTAAGGTCAAGGTTACAGTCAGGAGGCATTGCTTCTGCCCTCTAATGTAGGCAACCCATAGGAGACGAGGTACTGGCAGAAGCAAAGCTGTGAGGATGGTGCGTGAGTCGTGCTTGCATCGCTCAGATGGTAGAGCACTTGCCCGCATAAGACAAAGATCTCGAGTTCGTGTCTCGGTCCAGCACACAGTTTTAATCTGCCAGAGGCAGAGTGCACACTCCAATACAGAGTGAAAATCTCATTCCCATTGAAGTCTTACTTAGTCTCCCTGTGTAAAAAACTAGGTGTCAGTAGCTTTGTTATTCTGATCCTGGAATGGGTCATGAGTTCATCACAATAACAAGATTTATGATTGGTTTAAGGGTGTAGGAATATGGCAGTGGTGAGTGAGCCCACTGTCACAAATTTATTTAACATAAAGAATTTACATGAGACACACGCTGGTAAGCTGAGCATATTTCAATTTTGCAACGAAGCACTTGTGAACTCTGAAAGAAAATAAAAGAAAGAAAGGAAGTCCTCCGCACCAAGAAGGAGTCATCCGAATGGGACGGAAATCGGTAGATGTGATGTAGATGTGCAGATAAACAAATAATTATTCGTCTTGCCATTGATGGATAGATTTGTTGGATGTCCTACTGAGGGATACACTGCCAAAACCTGTCCAATTTGCACATTAGATCGTCAAAATCTCGAGCTGGTTGGAGAGCCCTGTCCGTAATGTACCAAGCGTTCTCAACTGGGGAGAGATCTGGCGACCTTTCTGGCCAAGGTACGTTGATATTAAGTACAAACATGGTTTGTCTATTGCTCATTGTGACCTGTAATATTCGATTCTCATGAAGTGTACGTAGGTGACGAGGCATTGTTAAATCAGTTGAATATTGTGCACCCTTACTGCTACATTTGTCATTGTACTGAAGAAAAGGCCGAAAGTATGGAGATGCCGAACAAGGGCGAAGGTGAGTCGATCGTGGATATATCGTCCTCGTCGCAAGATCAGAATGCGCCCTCGTCTGGGTACGAGATGTAAGGGGCTACTGCGTTTCCCACTTCCATTCAGTGGATCAAAAAAACTGATAAATACATTAAAGTGACATTTAATTATGCCGTTAAGGACAAGTTTGAAACTTACGCCAGAAACTTTACTACCTTCTCTTATTATAAGTTTAATGATGAAATGCAGTTTTTCAGTAATATGTATGACAAAGAAATAATCAATAAGGTTAATGTGTATGTGTATAGGACTAATGTACATACTAGAAGATTTACTAACGACAATCAAGTTGCGAAGAAATTCTTTGAAGGACAAGGGCCAATAAAAATAAACTTGAGTAAATTTAGTAATAAGCTACTTATCTTTCCGCTATAGGAACTTCTTTGGACAGGTGTAACTTGGAAGTTGATATAATGATAGAAACCAATATGTATTACAATATACTCGAAATCAAAACAGTCCATTGAGTCCAAGAATATCACTAATTGGGCAGAGCTAGAGAATTTATGTGATACAAACAAGATATTGTTAGAAGGCACAAATCGTTTTTATTGTGGAGCTGAAATTGCCGGATCTAAACCGAAGAAGAGTGATAACGATATAGTCAGAAGCGAAATATGAAGATTTTAGATTGGTTGGTTGGTTCGGGTGAGTGACCCGCGAGGTCATCGGTGCCATCGGATTAAGGAAGGATGGGGAAGGAAGTCCGCCGAGCTCTTTCACAAGAACCATCCGGGCATTTACCTGAAGCGTAAGGGAAATCACGGGAAACCTAAATCAGGATGGCCAGGTAAGGGTTTGAGCTGTCGTCCTCCCTGACGTGAGTTCATTGTGCTAAACAGTGCCGGCCGGAGTGGCCGAGCGGTTAAAGGCGCTACAGTCTGGAACCGCACGACCGCTACGGTCACAGGTTCGAATCTTGCCTCGGGCATGGATGTGTGTGATGTCCTTAGGTTAGTTAGGTTTAAGTAGTTATAAGTTCTAGGGGACTTTTGACCACAGCAGTTGAGTTCCATAGTGCTTAGAGCCATTTGAACCATTTTTGCTAAACACTGTACCACCTCGCGCGGTGAAGATTTTACGTGAACTACAAAAATATGCATGACTCTTTTAAGAGGAAAGCAGAAGTTACATCGCCGCGCGGAATGACCGCAGTGTTTGAGGCGCCATGTCACGGATTGCGCGGCTCCTACCGCCGGAGGTTCGAGTCCTCCCTCGTGCATGGGTGTGTGTGTTGTTCTTAGCATAAGTTAGTTTAAGTAATGTGTAAGTCTAGGGACCGACGACCTCAGCAGTTTGGTACCTTAGGAATTCAGAAACATTTGAACATTTTGAAAGGTACATCCTAAATAAAGATTTTTTTAATGCAGCATATTTCTCCGTGGCTGTTGATTTATTCCAACTGTAACATTAAACGTGCTGAATTAGTATGCTATTTCTCGTTAAGACGAAATTTGAGCCAGATTAGGTGGAGACTTACTCGAAAGGTTTACAAAAAAATGGTTCAAATGGCTCTGAGCACTACGGGACTTAACAGCTCTGGTCATCAGTCCCCTAGAACTTAGAGCTACTTAAACCTAACTAACCTAAGGACATCACACACATCCATGCCCGAGGCAGGATTCGAACCTGCGACCGTAGCAGTCAAGCGTTTCCGGACTGAGCGCCTAGAACCGCTCGGCCACCACGGCAGGCGAAAGATTTACATTTCAAATATATTTTACTGCCTAGGACAATACTTGATGCTGAATTCAGTGGATGTTCGTAACCAGACATTCGACATCACCTCACAAACGATTCGCTTTCGGCCGGCCGCTGTGGCCGAGCGGTTCAAATGGTTCAAATGGCTCTGAGCACTATGGGACTTAACACCTGAGGTCATGAGTCCCCTAGAACTTATAATTACACACACTGTTATACACGCTGTAAACTGAGTTATTGTCCATCTGTGCTCCGAATGGTAGTATTTTGACATGAATCTATATTGAACGATGCATTCAATTTGTGTCTAATGATATTCTCGCGGTTTTGCGACAGCAGTCTAAACCAAATGGGCTATTGTGGCTGGCGTCGATATTAGTCAGATTTTCAAAATAAAATAGTAGAATTAACACATCGGAATTTTTCAGTTTATTGTCTGGATGATTACCACCTCACTGAGAAAACCCGAAACTGACAATTGGGAGACAGGTCTAATACAACACTGGCAGTTGCGTGAAGCGAGATTACGTCTCGTTAATGTGTTCCAGGGATCGTAGGACGTTATTGGTCTCACTTGGTGGTTTTTCCTCGAAAAGAAATATTGTCTGCTATGCCGCTCTTTTTCATGTTGCTATCTCACGTTGTCTGCAATTCTGAAACTGTCAGCAGGGACCACTTTAAAGCAGTCCTGCATATATTCTGTTACGGCACTTTCGTTGTATATCTCGCTACGTGAACTTGTAAAGAATTCCACCACAGTTACGTCAACGATTCAGATAAGAGAGTTGTTGGAAATTACTGTTTAAAGACGGACCGAGGAGGCACACAGCGGTAAAAGCGGAATGGCTCTCTGGTTGGGAACTGCGACACTCGTGGTGCTTCTGCAAGTCCACAGCAGCAGGCTGCAGCAAGACTACGAATACGACAGCTACGACAAGACGGTGAGAAACCTTCAGCAATATTTATAGGGGGCAGCACGCGATTTTCTTGACAATTTTTGCACACCCCTACGGTTGGGACGCCATCAATTTCTTTCTCTATCCACATTTTCTTCTACACTTCGCATATTAGCAAGGCGCATTGCAGGGGTACTTTGCGTACTACCACAGAGTTTTTGGCCCATTCTGTTCGATGGACGGAGAGGAGAATCATTATTGCTTACTGGCCTCTGTGTGAACAGTTGGTCGGCTACATCTGTCAACCACAGTACAGAATACGGAGGACGGTACTTCGGAACACTGTTAGTCACTAAGCTCCAATCTCTCTCATTTTGCCCTTACGGTACTCATGCGAAATGAACAATGGAGGCAGTTGAATCGTCATGTAATCTGTCGCAGGTGTTATCTCTCCCAGTTTCCTCACTGTTGCTCCGCTGAAAATTTTTCTTTTCCCCTTCAAGAATTTACAATTAAACTCTGTCGCATTCTCGTACTGGTCGAGTCCACTGGAAGCATATCCAACAGCGCCTCTCCGTATTGCTGTGATCACATCTCCTGATCTATGGATTTATGTGTAATCTGGTTATCTGCATATTTCGGGGGCCGTAATGGTGATCTTTCGCTATGATGCGGAGTGATTAGACTTTGAAATCATAGTAACCCTTTCTGAGTGGAAAATTTGACAAAGCATTCACATATTTGTCTTAAACTAATCTGTCTTCTTTCTTTACGTTGAGTATATTTAACAGTGCTCAGTCAGTCTCTCTCTCTCTCTCTCTCTCTCTCTCTCTCTCTCTCTCTCACACACACACACACACACATACACACACACACACACAATATTATTACACACTCAGAGATTCTTCCTTACACTAGATCGAATTGTCAACGAATTATGATTTCAGTTTGTGTTTGAAGTTAATTTTGTTGTCTATTAAATTTTTTACGTCACTGTCCAAGTGCTCGATGACTTCGGTGATTGAACATCTTATTCGTTTCAGAGCCACGCTAAGACTGTATCGTTTCTATTTTCGGTATTGTTTTTATGAGTGCAACTATTGTTTTTGAATAGTGATTGGGTGTGAAAAACTACATATGTGAGTAAAAATACTCTGAGTCTGTTATAATAAAATAAAAGAGATCAGAGCTCGCATGGAAAGATTAAAGTGTTCGTTTTTCTCGCGCTTGTGGAACAGTAGAGAAATAGTGTGGAAGAGATTCGATAAACCCTCTGCCAGGCACAAAAGTGTCAACTACAAAGTAGCCATCTAGAAGTAGTAATGAAGATGTATTGTCAGTATTTCCATTTGTTTAATGTGCCATCTGCAAGAGATTCTGAAGCAGACTCCACACACTAACAGCCGGCCGCGGTGGTCTAGCGGTTCTGGCGCTGCAGTCCGGAACCGCGGGACTGCTACGGTCGCAGGTTCGAATCCTGCCTCGGGCATGGGTGTCTGTGATGTTCTTAGGTTAGTTAGGTTTAAGTAGTTCTAAGTTCTAGGGGACTTATGACCTAAGATGTTGAGTCCTATGGTGCTCAGAGCCATCCACACACTAACACACTTGCGAGTCTCAAACACTTTCTTCCACAGTGACGAGTTGTCCCACAATATGGTGTCATAAGGCATTAGTGAACAAAAATATGAAAAGTAGTCAACTTTTTGGCATTTTCGTCTCCAAAATCTGATACCAGTGAAGCAAAAGTTGCAGAGCTTACCCGTTTAAGAACATCTGTAAGGTGTGACTTCAGTTCAGACTGCAAGTTTCTAATTTTCTGCTTCATTTATTTTTTATTAATTTACTCCAATACATTGTTTCTAATGGTCGGGGTAGGCATATTTTTCCATTTAAAGTTCATTACGTGAGACAACTTACATGTATTAACTACCATGTCTATGGAGCCTAACTGTGCTGTTTGCTGCCTCCATTAAAGATTGCGTCCTATTCTGCTAAAAGCATCAAGAATGATAGTCGGACTATCGGACAAAAACAGTATCAAGTAGTTCGGAAACTCGCACACCCGTAAAGGACTCAAAACGAAGACAAATATCTCAAATCATTCAGTTTAATATCCTCTATTACCTCTGTAATTTGATTTTGACCGTCAAGGCTTGTGTAGGACATCCTGGATAGGAGTTTATGGGGTGGGGAGAGGGTTGGGGGCAGGCAGCCGAGGAGTAGAAGTCATATTAAATTTGTGAAAGGGGTAGGAATGGAAGCTAAGCACAATTTCTTACAAAATGAAGCTCGACGCTATTGCAAATCTGTGTTCATTGATCAACAATCATACTAATGCTAACAAAAACTACCTACTACCTACACTGTATGATCAAAATTATCTGGACACCCCCACAAATATACATTTTTCATATTAGGTCCATTGTCCTGCCACCTACCGCCTGGTGCTCCATATCAGCGACCTCAGTAGTCATTAGACATCGTGAGAGAGCAGAATGGAGCGCTCCCCATAACTCACCTACTTCGAACGTGGTCAGGTGGTTGGGTGTCACTTATGTTATACGTCTGTACGCGAGGTTTCCACACTCCTAAACATCCCTAGGTCCGCTGTTTCCGCTGTGATAGTGAAGTGGAAACGTGAAAGGATACGTACAGCACAAAAGCGTACAGGCCGACCTCGTCTGTTTACTGACGGAGACCGCCGGCGGTTGAAGAGGGTCGTAATGTGTAACAGGCAGACATATATCCAGAACATCACACAGGAATTCCAAGCTGCATAAAGATCCACTGCAAGCACTATGTCAGTCAGGCGGGAGGCGAGAAAACTTTGATTTCATAATCGAGCCGTTAATGCCAAACGACGCCTCGTTTGGTGTAAGGAGCGAAACAATGGACGATTGAACAGTGGAAAAACTTTGTGTGGAGTGACGAATCACGGTACACAATGTGGCACCTTCTTGCTTCCCACTGTTGAAGAGCAATTCGGGGATGGCGATTGCATCTTCCAACACGATCGAGCACCTGTTCATAATGCACGGCCTGTGGCGGAGTGGTTACACGACAATAACGTCCCTGTAATGGACTGGCCTGAGTCCTGACCTGGATCGTACAGAACTCCTTTGGGATGCTTTGGAACGCCCACTTCGTGCCAGGCCTCACCGACCGACATCGATACCTCTCCTCAGTGCAGCAATCCGTGAAGAATGTGCTGCCATTTCTAAGAAACCTTCCAGCACCTGATTGAACGTATGCCCACGAGACTTGAAGCTCTCAACAACGCTAAGGTTGGCCAACACCATATTGAATTCCAGTATTACCGATGGAGGGCGCCACGAGCTTGTAAGTCGTTTTTAGCCAGGTGTCCGGACATTTTTGATCACATAGTGTATAGTGTTCTTAACAGACACTGTACAAGTGGTATGGGATTAGAACGTATTATTTTCTGTCAGAAACGAAATATTCGGCTACGTGCAAATGCTTTACTCACAATCTAATTGTTTTTGACATCAGCTGGAAACAAGAGGAAAGAAAAGCATTCAGAACTGATCGTACAATGATGCTGGAAGAATTTAGAACGTAGATTCACTTCAACTTTTCAAATAGCTAGGCGAAATGCGACGAATGACGAAGCAGTTTTGAGACTTCATCGATGACGACTTTGGCTGCACTTTACACAGGTTCAGATACATTACATATTCTGACTTTCTTCTCACTGGTACTTAATTCACATATCGGTCTACTTGGCGGTGCACGATGTGAATTACTTTTTCGGATATCATAATATTTTTTCCTGCATAAAATATACTCGATAGTAATTTTTGTATTTTTTCCTCCGATTTATGCTGTCTTTAACTGGCCTTAACGAGTTCATGCACGAGAGAAACAATACATTGTTGAAACAGCTGCCTAAAAATTTTTACAAGTAGATTATCATTCTCAGGATTAATTTCATGTCTGGTCATCTTCAACTATGATTAGTTTTCGTTGGGGATTCTGTTTCCTTTCGAATGTTCCTTCTAAACCATTTTTGGTTGAAAGTTCCCTGTCGTTGGATTAGACTGTCTTACTTTTTTCTACATCTACCCTCTTCAGCATATTGCACCTAACCTTTCAAATCTACAACGGGCAGTGGCTACATATAACATTGTTCCTAAGTTCAATCATAAACAAGAGATGAGAGCATATTTCCTGAACAGAATGTCGAAAATGTTATAGAACTGATCAGCATTATTCAAATATAAGATGTTTGGTATTCAGCTGTGTCCAAAACGTGTAATTAGAAAGCATCTGGAATCTAAGGGACACAATTAATCAAGAAAATTGAAGGTAATAAAACCGGAAGATGTTAGCACATACAGCGACAGCAGAAACTTTTAAATTAAAAAGAAACATGGGAGTGTACAGATAAAATTATAGATGAATTTAGAAAGAGATAGCTAATACTCTATAGGCGCGTCCCAACCACCAGATCGAAAAAAAAACCTTAATCATGTTAGTACCGCAGCTGACAAATTTTAATGATTAATGAAAGTTACGCAAGGTGTATAATTCCACATTTATTGTGCTATGACCTGTTGTTTCGTTATTGGAACCTCTTCCAGTTGCCGAGTTGTGCTGAAGTCATGATGTAAGCGGCGAGATTGTCGTGCGTAATGTTAAAGACCGGTACAAGTCACAATGACCACAAAGATTCTGTCCAGACTGCCTGGGCAGTTTACTGTACTTATACGCAGCATGCTGTGCCTGCTCGCCATACTTCCACTAGGCGGTCGGCAGAAGTTTAGAGGACATTGTTTCTGGATTTGGACTAACATCACATACGACAAGCAGACCATTTACAACAATATTTCCGCGTAATTTGGCAACCTGAAGATGTTCTAAGAAAAAAACCGGTCATAGCACAATAAATCTGTAATTATACATCTGAAATGGTTTTCATTAATCATTATGACAAGAAAAAATTGTACAACTTCTCAAAAATTAAAAGGCATACCCAGTTGGCTTAGGCAAGCCCATGCGACATGCTAGAAATTGGTATAAGTAATCAAGAAATTAAAAACACAATAAAATACAAATATATAAATAAAATTGAGAACTGAGTTGTTTCCAAGACAAAACAGTTCCAAAATGACAGTGAACAGGATGTGCAGCAGCAGAGAGGAAAGAAAAATGGATGGGTATTGGAGTGAATGTGAAGCTAACTTAGCATCTTAAACGTGATACCTAAGTATCGTGTAATGAAAGCAGTGAGAGAAAACGATAAATTCCTTCCAATATAACGGAGCAATGAATGGGTTGCTGAAGTGCGTCCCACGATTCAAGGAACATAGGAACGGCGACGCGTTCTGTTTGGCCAGACGCGATTCCTCTGTTTGGTACGAAGAGGAATTTTCCTTCCTGATTGAGTCGTTCATTCGGAAATCAAGGATTTTGCCGAACTGGCTGTTCTCACCTACCTATTCGGACAGCAGATTGAACACTCCAACATCTCACAGGGACCTGAAATATGCTGCTAGTTCGTAGGCCGTAGTAATTGAACACAACAGATTACATGTCGAAATAACAAGCTGTCGCTACATCCCAAGAGGCGTTTGATACCGTGCCCTGAGAAACACCAACGTTTTTAGCCACAGTCTCCTACTTGTCATAAAAATTCCAATATTTTGTTCAGTACAAAGAGCTCCACTTCTAGTTTCTGTCTTTCCTCCCAGGAAGTAATCGATAAGCCATTATACACGTTCATTCGTAAATCTGAGCAGCTTTCATCAATTTCTTCTTTGTGAAGGAAACAACATCACCAAGTCTTCAATAAGTAACATCTGTGGTGAAACCACAGTTGAGGCGATTTAAGAGACTGCGACTCACATTCTGTGAGTCGCCGTTTCCTTTTAGTGACACCAAAGACGAGTCGCATTTCTGCCGGTGGAGGAGACGGGTCACCTTTGAAGTCGAGGCGCACGTAACGCTTGGCTCGGGACACAGAGGTTTATTGTTACTCAACCGAGCTAAGCATTATAAAATGCGAGTTTCAAGCCGCCGCTCACTTTTATTGACACTACACACAGCGTTTTACTACTCCTACCTGCAACGAATGCTCCGTAATAGTTAGTCCCACTTTTAACTCTGATCTACTGTGGAATCTTCGAACAAAAGAAACATTGTCCTGCAGTTGGAAGAAAGCACAGGAATACCCATTTACGACGAGGGTAGCAATATTGATCCATAAAACTATACAGTACATATCCTGGACATCCATTTGTTGCAGAAATTAAGAACATAATATGAACTTAAAGTTAATGAGGGTTGTCGAACACAATGAACAAAATTTGGGCGTAACATTGCAGAGCGATATGAAGTGGGACAAGCATGTAATGGCAGTTGTGGGGAAGGCGCATAGTCGTCTTCGGTTCATTGGTAGAATTTTGGGAAGATGTGGTTCATCTGTAAAGGAGACTGCTTATAAAACACTAATACTACCTATTCTTGAGTACTGCTCTACCGTTTGGGATCCCTATCAGGTCGGATTGAGGGAGGACATAGAAGCAATTCAGAGGCGGGCTGCTAGATTTGTTACTGGTAGGTTTGATCATCACGCGAGTGTTACGAAAATACTTCAGGAGGCTGACTGCAGTACAATTTTACTGCCGCCAACTTATATTTCGCGGAAGGACCACAAAGATAAGAGAGATTAGGGCTAATACAGAGGCATATAAGCAGCAGTTTTTCCCTCGTTCTGTATGGGAGTGGAATAGGGAGAGAAGCTGCTAGTTGTGGTACGAGGTACCCTCCACCACGCACCGTATGGTGGATTGCGGAGTATGTATGTAGACGTAGATGTAGACCTTCTCTATATCGATTAGCATGAATTGGCACACTTATCATGTGAAACCCGACTCGCAGTTTTGTAACTTGGCTTGCTGAAAACCACAATCAGGGCAGTCAGGTAGGTACAATGGAACTCGCTGAGATGCGCCGACACTTTGAAACCATACATCTAGAATGCATAGACATCAATCAAGAATTTTTTTCTATGCAAGAAATAACAGTTATTAAGATAAACGGTAAATCATCGAGTAGAACAGAAGTGATATCTGGCGTTGCGCAAGGTAGTGTAATCGGCCCTCTGCTGTTCCTGATTTGTATAAATGATCTAGGTGATAATCTGAGCAGCTCCCTTAGATTGTCTACAGATGATGCTGTAATTTACCGTCTAGTAAAATCATCAGACGATCAATTCCAATTACAAAATGATCTAGAGAGAATTTCTGTATGGTGCGAAAAGTGACAATTGGCACTAAACAAAGAAAAGTGCGAGGTCATCCACAAGGGTACTAAAAGAAATCCGATAAATTTTGGGTATACGATAAATCGCACAAATCTAAGGGCTGTCAGTTCGACTAAATACCTAGGAATTACAATTACGAGCAACTTGAATTGGAAAGACCTCATATATAATATTGTGGGGAAGGCGAAACAAAGACTGCGCTTTGTTGGCAGAACACTTAGAACATGCGGCAAACCCACTAAAGACACAGCCTATGTTACACTTGTCCTTCCTCTGCTGGAATATTGCTGCGCGGTGTGGAATCCTTACCAGGTAGGATTGACGGAGGACATCGAAAAAGTGGAAACAAGGGCAGCCCGTTTCGTGTTATCGCGCAATAGGGGTGACAGTGTTACTGATATGATGCGCGAGTTGGGGTGGCAGTCACTGAAACAAAAGCGGTTTTCTTTGCGGCGAGGTCTATTTACGAAATTTCAATCACCAACTTTCTCTTCCGAATGCGAAAATATTTTGTTGACACCCACCTACGTAAGGAGAAATGATCATCGTAGTAAAATAAGAGAAATCAGACTTCGAACGGAAAGATTTAGGTGTTCCTTTTTCCCACTCGAGAGTGGAATGGTAGAGAAGTACTATGAAAATGGTTCGATGAACCCTCTGTCAGGCACTTAAGTGTGAATTGCAGAATAATCATGTAGATGTAGATGTAGAAGCCGAATAACTATAAAGTATGCGACTCAAACTGCTAATGAAAGAGCTGTGGAGGCATCGTATTTTACCAGCTATTGCCATTGCACAAGCAGGCGAAGCGCCGACTGTCGCTTTCGAACGACACTGTCACGCGTCTAATTAGCCATCGCACAGGATGTATCAAACAAGAACTGTTTGATCGCCTTCAAGACAGCAATTTCGTCTCGCAAATCTATCAATCGACTGATGCTGCTGGGCTGAGTATGTAACACCCCACCCGTCACTTATCTGGTTTTGGCGTGTGTTCGCCCCAGCTAATTGACTAACAGACCAACAGAGAGTGCAAAACTGCCGCAATATCGGATAACGTAAAGAAAGTAATAAGGCCCTGTGACTCCTGATTGAACTGCGGTGGCAGTGTTGACATTAATTGATTTACAATTGATCACTTTTAATTAAAAAGGGGTGCACATTTATGTTATATTCAGCTATTGAACACCAGATGCAAATGTTGAACATAAAATTAATTAAGAAAATGACTTGGGATTTGAAGTACTTGATTGAAAACAGATGCAGTCGATTAGCACAAATTTATTTTAACTCCCGACCTTCAATCATCACATTACAAGACTCTCCTATCAGGCAGTGGTAATAAATTGTGTTTGCGTGGAGTAAAGCGCGATAACTCAAAAGTAATTCCTATCGACTGACCCAGGTGTAATGCGAAGTGTGTTGCCAACGTGATCCAACAAATTAATCAGTGGCAGGAGCGGGCGCAATATCACCGAATACAGTGTGGCGGAGCGGTGTCGTTGTGTGGACGTCGGCCAACCTCGTGGTGTTGCAAGGCTGCGCTCGTCTATTCACTCCTTGCACTTGCTCAGTACACAGTGGAACCAGAATTTCCTGTCTCCAAGCTCAATCGTTCCATTTGCTAAGTCCTGAACTGCAGAGATGCTCACTCTTTCTCAGGTAAGCTGAGTAAAGAACGCCACATCCGCACTCTAGGCAAGCTGGGAACGGAAGACCACTACGGAGACTTCTCCCAGTCCACTCTTTGCCTCGGTTTCCCCTACAGCAAAATCACTTACGCCAATTGCAGCGCATGTCGCGTTAATTATGCGTCGCTTCCCAGCGTCAACCAATGCCTGCTCTGGGAAGTGAACAAATTCCCGCAAAATTTCCCTTCTTCTCAACTTCTGCTATTTAGCTCCTCCCAGGCCATCCATCAAGGTTAGCATCTGCACAAAACACCAATTTTTCCGGGATTCTGACTCCCAGGAGAGTACTTCAGATTCCTTGGTCCTATGTTCCCATCAGAGGCCGGCGTATTTCATTCTGTCGCTCTTCACCTGATTTACTTCAGACTCTGCAGACCGTGAATTCAGCGTGAAGTTGCTATACTCATGAACATGCGTATTTTGGCCTCTGTTGACCGCTCCACTGTAGCTTTGCGCAGCTTTCTCGCATGTTTCACTGAAAACGGAATGACGGACATTTATCAACAGGCGTGCAAGTTCTCCGTCTGCTTCCCAGTACACCAGCATGGGGTCAACCACCCCCTCTCACTGTCACTCATCTTAAGGCAGCTGGAGGCTATGCCCCGTTACTGCTTTCTCAAGAGTTTGAGCCGCCCTAAGCTGCCTATTGTCGCTTCCCTTCGCCGCTCCCCAGCCGCGCGCCGTGGTCAACTCTGAATACTTCCCTGAGATGAACTAGCCTCTAGTAAATCGACGCGTTTCCACAAAGTTTTCATGTCGTGTGAATTACTTTAAAACCATCACCCAACATTAATTATTCCATACTATACCCTCTACAAGATGCATTGTGCCTTGTTAGTCATTTTTGTTCAGCCCTACTGTTCGCTCAACGTGAGTTAGGTGATCTTTAACGACTTCATGTAAGGGGCATAGTTCTTGCCATCTTACAAGTACCTGTACAATATCCATACAGGCATTCACTCGAAGAAGACTTGTTTATGTGTGCATCACTGCCAACTTCACCGACGTGACAAAAGTCATGGAATACTTCCTACAATCGTGTCGGATATACTTATGCCTGGATAGTGCAGCAGCTCAACGTGGCATGGACTCAACAAGTATTTGAACGTCCCATGCAAAAATTCGGAGCCATTCTGGCTCTGTAGCCGTCAAGAACTGCTATAGTGTTGCCGGTATATGATATTGTGCATGAACTGATCTCTCGATTATATCCCACAAACGCTTGATGGGATTCATTTCCGCGATCTGTGTGGCCAAGTCCTTCGCTTGATCTGTCCAGAAAGTGATTCAAACCAATCGCAAACAACTGTGGCCCAGTGACTTGGCACGTTGTTATCCATTAAAAAATTCCACTGTTCTTTCGGAACGTGAAGTCCATGAATGGCTACAGATGGTCTCCAGTCGGCCGAAAATAACCGAGGACCCAGTCCATTCCACGTAACGATAACTCACACCATTATGGAGCCGCCACCAGTTTGCACAGTGCAGTGTTGGGGTCCATGGCCTCGTAGGATCTACGACACACTCGAACCCCACCATGAGTTCTTACCAACTGCAATCGGAACTCATATGACCAGTCCACAGCTGTCCAGCCATCTAGAGTCCAGCCGATTTGGTCACGAGACAAGATGAGGTGCTGCAAGCGATGTCGTGCAGTTAGCTAAGGCGCTCGAGCCGGTCACCTGCTGCCGTAATCCTTTAACGCCAGATTTCGCCGGACTGTCCTAACGGATACTTTCGTCGTGCGTCCCATGTCGATTTCTGCGGTTATTTCACGCTGTGTTGCTTGTCTGTTAACGATGACAACACAGCACAAACGCCGCTGCTATCAGACGATAAGTCAAGACCGTTGGCTACTGCGTTATCCGTGGTGAGAGGTAATGCATGAAATCTGGTATTCTTGCCACACCCTTGACTCCCTTGTCTCCGAATATTGAATTCCCTAACGATTTCCGAAATGGAAGGCCCATGCGTCTAGCTCCAACTACCATTCCGCGTTCAAAGTCCATTAATTCCCGTTGCGCGTCCATAATCACGTCGGGAACCTTTTCACATGAATCACCTGAGTACAAATGAAGCTCCATCATTACACACTGCCCTTTTATATCTAGTGTACGCGAAACTACTGCCATGAGTATGTAAACTCCCCCTCACTTATCGACCTTAATGACAGCGAAAAATTAAACCGCGTGTACCTAATGGAAATTTGGGAAAAAGCAATCGTCACCGAAGTTAATTTGTCGGTAAAGAGGGAGGAAAGGGTTACATCTAAATGACAGGAAAAATGCTAATGAAACAGGTGGAAATTAATTTTGAAAAGGGGTAAAGTTAATAAAGAAAGTAAATGTGCGGCCGTTACGTTAACAATTGACTAGCGTTAATTAGATATTTGAGATTTGGGGGAAATTACGGTCGCCAGTCCTAAGGACAATTACTATAGTAACTGAAAAAGAAAGGTTATTACACATATAATTAGCACTAGAAGTGTGGCAACTGAAGGTTGACACGTGTAGTGTGAAAACTGAAAGTTTGTCAGAAGTAATAAATTTCGCTACACTCTGACTTAATTTAGCAAAAGAATTAATAAAACAGGAAAATCGAAAGTTAATTTAGTGACTGAAGTTAATAGTGAGCTTTCTTTCTGAAGCACATCGAAATTCAGTAAAACACGGTTAGTGTTGGACTACGTCAACAATCATTTGAAAAGCTACTTGAATCTACGCAATTTAGAAATAAGAGATTTAACTTTGAACTTGAATTAAATGATTCTGAACAATTAACAATAGTAAAATTTAGTACGTACCAAGCTGAGCTGCAGTCACAGGTAAGCTAAAATATGGTAACAAAACTCGCACTCTTTATTTGTGCTTGCGTATTCTACACTCCTGGAAATTGAAATAAGAACACCGTGAATTCATTGTCCCAGGAAGGGGAAACTTTATTGACACATTCCTGGGGTCAGATACATCACATGATCACACTGACAGAACCACAGGAACATAGACACAGGCAACAGAGCATGCACAATGTCGGCACTAGTACAGTGTATATCCACCTTTCGCAGCAATGCAGGCTGCTATTCTCCCATGGAGACGATCGTAGAGATGCTGGATGTAGTCCTGTTGAACGGCTTACCATGCCATTTCCACCTGGCGCCTCAGTTGGACCAGCGTTCGTGCTGGACGTGCAGACCGCGTGAGACGACGCTTCATCCAGTCCCAAACATGCTCAATGGGGGACAGATCCGGAGATCTTGCTGGCCAGGGTAGTTGACTTACACCTTCTAGAGCACGTTAGGTGGCACGGGATACATGCGGACGTGCATTGTCCTGTTGGAACAGCAAGTTCCCTTGCCGGTCTAGGAATGGTAGAACGATGGGTTCGATGACGGTTTGGATGTACCGTGCACTATCCAGTGTCCCCTCGACGATCACCAGTGGTGTACGGCCAGTGTAGGAGATCGCTCCCCACACCATGATGCCGGGTGTTGGCCCTGTGTGCCTCGGTCGTATGCAGTCCTGATTGTGGCGCTCACCTGCACGGCGCCAAACACGCAAACGACCATCATTGGCACCAAGGCAGAAGCGACTCTCATCGCTGAAGACGACACGTCTCCATTCGTCCCTCCATTCACGCCTGTCGCGACACCACTGGAGGCGGGCTGCACGATGTTGGGGCGTGAGCGGAAGACGGCCTAACGGTGTGCGGGACCGTAGCCCAGCTTCATGGAGACGGTTGCGAATGGTCCTCGCCGATACCCCAGGAGCAACAGTGTCCCTAATTTGCTGGGAAGTGGCGGTGCGGTCCCCTACGGCACTGCGTAGGATCCTACGGTCTTGGCGTGCATCCGTGCGTCGCTGCGGTCCGGTCCCAGGTCGACGGGCACGTGCACCTTCCGCCGACCACTGGCGACAACATCGATGTACTGTGGAGACCTCACGCCCCACGTGTCGAGCAATTCGGCGGTACGTCCACCCGGCCTCCCGCATGCCCACTATACGCCCTCGCTCAAAGTCCGTCAACTGCACATACGGGTCACGTCCACGCTGTCGCGGCATGCTATCAGTGTTAAAGACTGCGATGGAGCTCCGTATGCCACGGCAAACTGGCTGACACTGACGGCGGCGGTGCACAAATGCTGCGCAGCTAGCGCCATTCGACGGCCAACACCGCGGTTCCTGGTGTGTCCGCTGTGCCGTGCGTGTGATCATTGCTTGTACAGCCCTCTCGCAGTGTCCGGAGCAAGTATGGTGGGTCTGATACATCGGTGTCAATGTATTCTTTTTTCCATTTCCAGGAGTGTAATATTGTAGCCAACTATGAATGTCTTAACTGAACTTTGAAATTAAAGCAGTGAAAACGAATTAGCTATATTACTTTAATGCTGGCGTTTGAATTTCAACGACACTCGGGTGCATTTCGGAAAAGGAAGGGACCCTGCTTTGTAATGCAATTGGGACAATGAGCAACAAAGGTTCACGCTAAGTTGCTGTAATTATAGTTACGAAAATGGTACAGTTTGAAAAGCTGAGGTCTGCCATACAGTTCTAAAACTTTACGTGCTCCCAGTCTTCCTTGTTGGTTGATTGAAGGTTTGACGCCGTCGATCGAGGAGGTGGCGACAGTCACTCATTGTCGGCCGTCGCTGTTGCAGAAGCTGGATGTTGGCGCGCCTTCTTCTCGACACGGTCACCAGGCGAAACGGGCTCTTGATGTGCGCCAGCTAATGCTTCCCGTCCGCGACACCATGTCAGAAACTATCATCGCGAGTCGAGTGCAATTACATGCTGCCAAACCCCGAAAGCGCGGCAACTCGCGGGAGCTTCACACAACGCACCTGCTCCACTCGCTACTCCAGCCAGACTCCCTCTCTCTGCCCGCACTCCACGCGACAGAGTTAACACTACCAAAGATCCTACACACTTTGATTCTTCACACGACCTATCGATGTAATCGTTCGATAGCAGTTTTCCCTAAGCAAGACCCAGCGTAAAAATACAAATAATATTTACGAAACAAACCAATTATACATCGACATAAATGCATAAATATATATATATACAAATAGTAAAACAATTAGAATATACGAAGACACAGAAATGTTATATATTCAGGCAACAAAAATAAGGAAAACAAATTTATAGTACAATAAATGGAAATAGGAGGATATGCATTTCCGGCGTTACAAGTATATGTGTATATCGCTATCCTATGACCTTTGTCACCTCAGTGTAACACTACCGGAAAAGAAATTTTAACACAAGTAACCATCTTTTTCAATAAACCGTCTCAATTGGAACGATTGTATTGATGTTCGTACAGATGGGGCCAAAGCAATAACCGGTAAAACTGCATCACCTATAAAGCGCCAGACTGTAGTTGCAGCGATGGTATTCTATACAAACAAGCAGACAATGAAGAAGATACCGCCGAACCTGAAACAGATAGTTCATGAAGCAGTCAAAATAATCAGTTACGTTAAATCGATAAATCAGTACATCTTTTGAGACGCATTTTCCTGAAGATCAGAATGCAAAACTAAAAATGAACTCATTGGTTCAAAATACTTTTGTAAAGAATATGAGAAATCAGAAAACATGCTAAACGAAAATATGAATCCTTTTCAGAAATGAGATCGCATTCAAATATGGGAGGACGACGGTTCAGTCCCGCGTCCGGCCACCCTGATTTAGGTTTTCCATGATTTCCCTAAGTCGCTCCAGGCAAATGCCGGGATGGTTCCTTTGAAAGGGCACGGCCGACTTCCTTCCCCGTCCTTCCCTAGTCCGATGAGACCGATGACCTCGCTGTCTGGTCTGTTCCCCAAACAACCCAACCCCCACCCCTCAATTATGGGATTATTCTTCTGAACAATGCCACTTCATGATTTTATGGTGAAGGGCCCGTGATGAACATCCACAATTTTCCACACAGCCTGACCGTTCTCCCCTTCCCAACAACGTATTTGTGTGAAACGGGATTCTCAGCATATGCAGCTACAAAGACAAAAGACCGCAGTCGACTGGTTGCTGAACCTGGAATGCGTCTTTAAGTGACTTCTGTCACGCCTCGCGTCAGTCTGTGGTTGGAAAATAAAAAACAATTTTAAGAAAACTTCATACCTGGCATCAAATGGAAACAATTTTCTTAGTTCAAGGTGAAATCGATACAGTGTTATTTTGTGTATTGTATTTTTGTGTGTTGCTTTGTATATTTTTGTAGAAGTCAGCCGTGTATAAAACACCTATTTTTGTACTATGTTCATTAAATTATTATTGTTAAAGAACGAACGTAAAACCAGTTTTTGTTTATTTTAGGACTCCGTAAAATATTTAATACGTCAAAAGAATTCCGTCGCCAAAACAGTTTGCGAACCGCTATTCTAGAGCATTTAATCAAGAATAAATTTCCACTCTGCGGCTATCTCTTGGAACTGGCAGCACTGCAGTTCCTGTCCGTGCAACGAACTGCGCGAACCACCATCGTACATGAACGCACTACATCACTCCAGGAGAAAAGTAGCTTTAGAATTCTTTCCAGAATGAATTTTCACTCTGCAGTGGAGTGCTTGCCCGCCAAGGCAAAGGTCCCACGTTCGACTTCCGGTCTCGCGCACAGTTTTAATCTGCCAAGAAGTTTAAGAGCGTTTACGTTTCTTGTGCCGCAATTTGGTCACGAGTGCTGGACTAACTACAGCATCATCTCTATCCTTATAATCGGAAGATACTTGTTCTTCTATGCTGCAGTTCTCACTCCTTAGTAGATTGACATTTAAAATGTCTGCAGTTCGTTCTCTAAAACCCTGCATCTCTCAGTCGTAAGTGCTGTTTTGCCTGTCATGTCTGCTGCTCCGTTTGCAGCGACGCTGCAGTAACCTTATAGCCAAAACGTTATACGTTAGTTTCTGAATCCTAGTTGTGAGCTTTAACAGCAGGTTAGTGATGTCATATACCACAGTATGGTTATTTCATCCACTGTAGTGGTACTTCAGTACTTCAAGCGCGTTATCTGGAGTCATAGAGGAAAACAGTCTGGTCATCTAGCTTATTCTCGGCGCATAGAAGCGCTAAACTGTCATAATCTTAGGCCCTCAGGAGGCATGAATTTCTTTCACCTGTGGTAGCTGTTATCGCAGATAGAGCAGCTAAATCCGTCTTTGTTTTTCGAAGCATCTGTGCAGACGAACCTTACATTTCTGTGTTTGCAAAGAGAGTCTTCGCAGAGGTAATCGTTTGGCTGTTCATTGCCGAAGCCTAGGTCTAACACAATTAGTAATTGTCATGTCCTTCTACAGAAAAATTCCTTTGTACAAAAGACTAGTTTTCATATGATCTGCCGGCCGGAGTAGCCGTGCGGTTCTAGGGGCTACAGTCTGGAACCAAAGAGACCGCTACGGTCGCAGGTTCGAATCCTGCCTCGGGCATGTATGTGTGTGACGTCCTTAGGTTAGTTAGGTTTAAGTAGTTCTAAGTTCTAGGGGACTGATGACCTCAGACGTAGAGTCCCATAGTGCTCAGAGCCATTTTTTTCATATGTTCTACAACATGATCAGGAAGGTTTTTTTTGATTCAGCATCTCCACATGTAGAAGCCCCTCACCTTACGAATGATTTCATATACTCAATATTGTACAAGCCGTGATCGTTTTAGTAAACACTTAGCACTTAAGTATTTGCTACGAAGGCACAGAGGTAGCTCGTTCGCTTCAAGTAAGGGGTCCTTAACTGGAGCATATTTCACTGGTCCCGGACTCACATTTATGTAGTTTTCTTAGACATGTGTCCGGACCTCACCAAAAGCAGTGGCATGTCTAGTCTGTATTCGTCCTTACTGATGCACATTGTAACTTTAGTCCAAATGCACATCTCTTTCACACTATTACCCATGACTGAAAAATGTATGACACTATAATGTTTCTGCATTTTTTGGGTCACTGAAAAATTTGTTTTTCTCTGTGGAGATCGTTACACTTGTTTAATTGGTTATCTTTTCGCGGCTAGATTTTTCAGATACTGCAGCAAAGCCGTTTGATAGTAACAACCAGTTTACTTCACAACATTATTTCCTTGTTTCCAGCTTCGCTTTGACACTTGTGTCATTTTAAGTTTCCGTTTCAGTTTCTTTACACTTTCAGTTATTTAATAAAAACTAATTTTTACAAGTTTTGGAATAATTGTCCGAAAACGAATTCAAAGAGAAGATCTCATACCTTAATCAACCT
This sequence comes from Schistocerca cancellata, assembly GCF_023864275.1. Taxonomy (NCBI): domain Eukaryota; kingdom Metazoa; phylum Arthropoda; class Insecta; order Orthoptera; family Acrididae; genus Schistocerca; species Schistocerca cancellata. Next base: position 24,535,024 of record NC_064633.1, on the reverse strand, counting down.
ATGCTCCGTTGCGGCATCTACAACGCCATCTAGTACAAAGTTTTGAAGACTCCTATCATTTATGCGAATTTTTCTGTACTGTTCTCTTGTGGGACGCCTAGTCCTCGCGGATGCTTCAAACGACTCACCCTTTAGGTAGGAGGCAGTGTGACGCCTAAACGCCCTAAAGTGTGGAGTCAGCTATTGCTGCCCAAGTTGTGCCTTCGGCTCGTGGGTAGTCGCACATAACTACACTACTAGCCATTAAAAGTGCTACACCAAGAAGAAATGCAGATGATAAACGGGTATTCATTGGAAAAATATATTATACTAGAACTGACATGTGATTTCATTATCACGCAATTTGTGTGCATAGATCCTGAGAAATCAGTATCCAGAACAACAACCTCTGGCCGTAATAACGGCCTTGATACCCCTTGGCATTGAGTCAAACAGAGCTTGGATAGCGTGTACAGGTACAGCTGCCCATGCAGCTTCAACACGATACCACAGTTAATCAAGAGTAGTGACTGCAGTATTGTGACGAGCCAGTTGCTTGGCCACCATTGACCAGACGTTTTCAATTGGTGAGAGATCTGGGGAATGTGCTGGCCAGGGCAGCAGTCGAACATTTTCTGTATCCAGAAAGGCCCGTACAGGACCTGCAACATTCGGTCGTGCATTATGCTACTGAAATGCAGGGTTTCGCAGGGATCGAATGGATGGTAGAGCCACGGGCCGTAACACATCTGAAATGTAGCGTCCGCTGTTCAAAGTGCCGTCAATGCGAACAAGAGGTGACCGAGACGTGTAACCAATGGCACCCCATACCATCACGCCGGGTGATACGCCATTGTGGCGATGACGAATACACACATCCAATGTGCGATGACCACAATGTCGCCAAACACGGATGCGACCATCATGATGCTGTAAACAGAACCTGGATTCATCCGAGAAAATGACGTTTTGCCATTCGTGCACCCAGGTTCGTCGTTGTGTACACCATCGCAGGCGCTCATGTCTGTGATGCAGCGTCATTGGTAACCGCAGCCACGGTCTCCGAGCTGATAGTCCATGCTGCTGCAAACGTCGTCGAACTGTTCGTGCAGATGGTTGTTGTCTGGCAAACGTCCCCATCTGCTGACTCAGGGATCGAGACGTGGCTGCACGATCCGTTACAGCCATGCGGATAAGATGCCTGTCATCTCGACTGCTAGCGATACGAGGCCGTTGGGATCCAGCACGGCATTCCGTATTACCCTCCTGAAGCCACGGATTCCATATCCTGCAAAAAGTGATTGGATCGCGAGCAACGCGAGCACCAATCTCACGATACGATGAACCGCAATCGCGATAGGCTACAATCCGACCTTTATCAAAGTCGGAAACGTGATGGCACGCATTTCTCCTCCTTACACGAGGCATCACAACAACGTTTCACCAGGCAACGCCGGTCAACTGCTGTTTTTGTATGAGAAATCGGTTGGAAACTTTCCTCGTGTCACCACGTTGTAGGTATTGGCACCGGCGCCAACCTTGTGTGAATGCTCTGAAAAGCTAACCATTTGCATATCGCAGCATCTTCTTCCTGTCGGTTGAATTTCGCGTTTGTATCACGTCATCTTTGTGGTGTAGCAATTTTAATGGCCAGTTGTGTTATAGGAAAACGCTCGACAGATGAAGGCAATATGATTCCAGAGACATACTGGTGCGAGTAGCACTCATGCGACACTGCTCACGAAATTACTTACCGTAATACAGAAACTGGTCCTCCGTTTCAGGTGGCTGCGATCGAGAAGTGTGGCTTCGCAGGCGAGCGGCACGAGGTGACGAGCAGGGACGGCTACTCCACCATTGTGTTCCGCATGCGGCAGGGCGGCGACGGCTCCGGAGGCCAGCCGGTGCTCCTGCAGCACGGCTTCCTGTCCAGCAGCGACTCGTGGTTCCAGCTGGAGGCCAACTCCTTGCGTAAGGCTGCCAGCGAAGTCCTGCCTAAACAACTATAGTACCAGTTACACAGCTGTTTTTTCTAAATTATGATCACACAATTTTGGTCTTTTAGTGGCAACTGAGCATAGACAATAATTTGAAACCGGAACTAGTGTCCAGTTCAGTTTTACACGGTTAAGACTGAACAGACCATTCAAATCTCACGCGTAAATTTGGTTAATCGCAGTAACAGTGTCCTTCGATTATAGTGACTAGTATACCTGTGTTGTGTACATAGTTCCGCGTAGTCAGCACGTACACAACTTTCCCACTAGAGTGCGCCCCGCTAAGCACAACAGCGCAGGCGCAGCGCTCGTCCTCCTCCGCTCTACAAGATGGCGCTGCCATAGAGACGGACCAAATTCTGCTTCCGCCGACCCGCGTATCAATATGTAACGCAGCCAATGAGATTGCTGCTAACGTAGAACCTTTTCTCCTCACGGATCACACTCGCGCAGTGATACCTGAACGCGTGAGGTATTATAACGAGTGTACAGACTTCCGATTAGTCAGTTGGCATTAGTCTGCATTTCTCTGTACCAGTGTATAGTCAAGTTTCAGTCTGCGCCTAATAAGATTATCATATTCCTGTACATAGCCATGAAGGGAAATGTATAGACACTTTGTCAAGTATCAGAGATATGTGAGAATAAGATTAACGTACCAAGACCAAAGGAACTTCAGATTGTCAGTTGTAAACAGCATCCAGAATCAAGTTATGTAATGTCTATGCTTTTTATTATTTCAATAAATGTGTGTGAAAATTAATCAAGTTCTGTTTAAAGTTGGTCACTGTCAATCTGCTACTCTAAGCGTGCAAGTGGCATTTCTATCATCTGACCTAACGGCAGAAGATAAACACACCACTATAAGACCACGAGACATATTGCTGACACTCGCCTGTTTCGTTAGAGCGACAAGTAAATAATCTGATCGTTTGTGTACCGAAGGTCTTACAGTACGCACACCACAAAGTGTATCCTAGCAAACAGTGTAACGACAATGCTCCATCCAAAGGGTTTTAATAGTGTAACAGACCACTGGTCGGCAATCGAGGAAAAGCCTTACAGTATGAAATATCGTAGTTGTACACCTCTTTCCTCTTAAAAGTGGAACCCAAGACCAAAGATTCCATTTTACTATATGTAGACTAGAAAGTGTTCTACTTGAACCTACTAATAGGCATGCGTCAGGGTTGATTGCCACAGTGACTGATCGTGGAGGTGTGGGTGGACCAAAAGCTGAATGGCATTGCAGTAATTTGTTTCCTTATCCATGAGATAACACAATAAGGTGTTAACCACCGTGTCGCGTCGCTTGGTGGTTGATCTGGCTACAAGGAAAGCAGTAGTGGAGAACATTTCACTGGTTCAGATATTGTACTGTGTTGCATAATAGATGGAAACATTAAACAGACCAGAAATCTAAAAGCAAAAAAGAGGACTCAAAGTAACCGATGAGGACAGGGAACCAGTGAAAAGATTATGGGCATTAAGAACAGGGGGTATATCTCTAAACAAGATGAAAAATGGAAAAATATGGTAGCCAGTGAAATTTGGTTTTTGACATATTTTCATCAGAGTATAATTTAATAAATAGGAAGAGAACGAAATTAATAAGATTTTAATGTCAGAATGTCATTAAAATATTAAAAATGATACCAATGACTCTGGTAAGATCATCGGGTAACTACAAGCACAAACCAATATGTGTAAAAGAAACAATTCCTGCAGAAAACATACGAAGAGGTCCAATAGTGGACAGACAACGTGAGCCGAAAGTCAGAACTAGGCGTACATGATCTCTAATGATGATTACTCGGCTTCTAATTTAGTTATCAGTGCATGTGGCAGCTAGTAATATCAAAAATCGCAGTGTTCTCCATACTTCTCTGTTGCTTCTAAGTCCTTTTAGCTATCAGCTCTTCACAATACGCAGTCGAGATGCATGTGCTCGTAAAGTATAGGGGTCAATGAATTGAAAACGTGACAAATGAAGAAAAAGTAAGTAATAGGTTCATTACTTGTATAAAGTAATCGTCATACTCGTTAATACATTTATCCCATTCTGAGACAAGACACGCAATGTCTTCGCGGAAGCTGCGCGGAGTAACTGTGTGGCTAGGGCGTCTTCTCACGGTTCGCGCGGCTGCTCCTGTCGGACGTTCGAGTCCTCCCTCGGGCATGGGTGTGTGTTGTGTCCTTAGGGTAAGTTAGTTTAAGTCAGATTAAGTAGTGCGTAAGCCTAGGGACCGATGACCTCAGCAGTTGGTCCCACAGTCCTTACCACAAATTTCCAATTTTCTTCGTGGAAAAATGTTTGCAGTCGCTTCACGAACCCATAATTCTACCCTAGCAAACCTACAACCACGAACGTGTCTCCAGAAATATGGAAATCGCATGGGTAGGGATCGGGACTGAAGGGCTTCCCAGCGAAACTTATGCTGCGTGGTTGAAACAACATTGGCAGTATGTGGGTGGTGTTATCCTGCTACCGAATGGTGCCGACCGTGTCCACGTAGTCACTTTGAAAAACTGAACCGCGTCATCAAGCCCAGACGCCCACGAGTGTTAACGGACGCCATAATTCTGTTGCAGTATAATGGCCACCCACATGTTACCAAGGCTGTTTCGAGTATGCCGCAAAAGTTTCACTGGGAAGTTCTTACACATCCTACATAGCGGTCTGAACGCTCCCCATGTGGGACTCCCATATTTTTGGGTCCCTGAAGAAAGACATTCGCCGGCCGCGGTGGCCGAGCGTTTCTAGGCGCTTCAGTCCGGTCGCAGATTCGAATCCTACCTCGGGCATAGATGTGTGTGATGTCCTTAGGTTAGTTAGGTTTAAGTAGTTCTAAGTTATAGGGTACTGATGATCACAGATGTTAAGTCCCATAGTGCTCAGAGCCATTTGAACAAAGACATTCGTGGTTATTTTCTTCTGATGAGGGGGTGTACGCCTGGGTACAATTACGGTCCCTTACGCAACCGCCATGAAGGCATTGACCGTCTTGTCTCACAATGGTATAAATACACTGAAGAGCCAAAGAAACTGCTACACCAGCCTAATATCGGGTAGGGCCCCAACGAGCGCGCAGACGTGCCGCAACACGACGCGACATGGACTCGACTAGTGTCTAAAGTAGTGGTGGAAGGAATTGGCACCAAGAATCCTGCACGGCTCTCGATAGATCTCTTCTCAACAGCACGTTGCAAGGCATCCAAGATATGCATAATAATTTTCGTGTTTGGGGAGTTTGGTGGCCACCAGAAGTGTTTAAAATCAGGAGAGTGTTCCTGGAGCCACTCTGTAGCAGTTCAGGTCGTTTGGGGCCTCGCATTGTCCTGCTGGAATTGCCGAATTCCGTCGGAAAGCACAACGGATATGAATGGATGAAGGTGATCAGACAGGATGCTTACGTACGTGTCACCTATGAGAATCGTATCTAGATGTATCAGGATCCCATATCACTTCAAATCCACACGCCCCACACCATTACAGAGCTTGAACAGTTCCCTGCAGACATGCACTGTCCATGGATTCATGACGTTGTCTCCATCCACTCGATACAACTTAAAACGAGACTCGTCCGACCAGAGAACATGTTTCCAATCGTCAACAGCAGAATATCGGTGTTGACGGGCCCAGGCGAGGGGTAAAGCTTTCGTGTCTCGCAGTCGTCAAGGGTACACGAGTTGGTCTTCGGCTCCGAAAGCCCATATCGATGATGCTTCGTTGAATGGTTCGCACGCTGCCACTTGTTGATCAGTTGTTGTTGGTCCAGGATCTTTCTCCGGCCGCACCGACGTCGGAGATTGGATGTTGTACCGGTTTCCTGACATTCACGGCACACCCGTGAAATGGTCGTACTGGAAAATCCCCAGTCCATCGCTACCTCGGGGATGCTGTGGCCTGTGGTGTCACCGCCAGACACCACACTTGCTAGGTGGTAGCCTTTAAATCGGTCACGGTCCGTTAGTATACGTCGGACCCGCGTGTCGCCACTATCAGTGATTGCAGACCGAGCGCCGCCACACGGCAGGTCTAGAGAGACTTCCTAGCACTCGCCCCAGTTGTACAACCGACTTTGCTAGCGATGGTTCACTGACAAAATACGCTCCCATTTGCCGAGACGATAGTTAGCATAGCCTTCAGCTACGTCATTTGCTACGACCTAGCAAGGCGCCATGTTCAGTTACTATTGATATTATGAATAATGTACCGTCAAGAGCGACGTGCACCATTTATGGATTAAAGTATTCCACCAGCTACGTCCGTTTTTCTAAATTCTAATTTCCTTGACGTGTTCCAGACCTCACGCCAGCCTGCGTGAGCTAAAACGCGTGCCTTTCGGCTTCCTCTCATAACACGGTGTTGGCTCTCCTGCCAACCCACAACATGACCGATCGCTCGTGCGCCAACTGTAACACCACGTTCAAACTTGCTTAAATCTTGATAACTTGCCATTGTAGCAGTAGTAACCGATCTGACAACGGCGCCAGATACTTTTTGTCTTATATAGGCGTTGCCGAATGCAGCGCCGAATTCTGCCTGCTTACCTACACCAGTTTCTTTGGCGCTTCAGTGTACGTTAACAGTTGTGGCGATTACTTGTCAAATAAAAAACTGGTTACTTGCTATTTCCCTCATTTTTATTGTGTCCCTTATGCATATAACAGCAGTTATAACAGCAGTGTTCTCCCCTTCCTCCAGCTGTTCGCATCTGGGACGTAGGAAGGCTATAGTGGTTAATTTTAAAAGGCAAGACCAGTCAATCATCCAGACTGTAGCCTCTGCAACTACTGACAAATCTGCTACTCCTCGTCAGGATCCGCACGCTGGTCACTACCCTTCAGAGAATCTCCGTTCTGGTTGCACCTACGATTCGGCTATCTGTGTAACTGTGAGAATAGCTGAGATGTACGAATTTGTGAGTCTGTGAAAATTAAATGTCTTTCAGACTTAATTAACGGAAAATTCCAGTATTTTCTTCGCATGAACGTGGAATTCGCATGTCCAGTTCTGACCTGTACAGTATAATGTAGCCGTAACAGCAACAACGCTGACGTGTTACCAGCCTAGCTATAACGCGAAATCAGCGCTTTCCTTAGCATCAGGTAGAGTCAAGGCTACGCTGCGAAGGTAATCGTAGGAGGACGTCATTGCAGAGTTCTAAGAATACAAGATTAACTCACACTATCTTCTCACCAGGCTGTGATCGTAGTTTCAATGTCAGCAGGCAATTTTATCGTGTAAAGAGGTCGACTGTGCTAGTTCTATTGTGCTAATATTTCCTATTTTCGCGAGCCGCGCGGGGTAGCCGCGCCATCTACGGCGCCTTGCCGCGGTTCGCGCGACTCTCCCCCTCGGAGGTTCGAATCTTCCTTCCGGCAAGGGTGTGTGTGTCGTCCTTAGCTTAAGTTTGTTTCAGTTAGATTAAGTAGTGTGTAATCCCAGGAACCGATGACCTCAGCAGTTTGGTCCCACAGGAACTCAACACAAATTTTTTCTAGTTTCGCCTGTCCGAAAGTTCACTTCAAACGTGTACGAGGATCACTGCAAAAGAAATGCGCACTATTTTTTGTAAAATTACAGTTTTCATTCTGCATGTGTGAAAGTTTTACAGTGTGTAGATACATCCTTCCCGCTTGTTTTCAAACTTGGTTCAACCTATTCCCGTGAGTGGTGCCGTCACCGCATCTGTTCAAGATGGCTGCTACGCTAGACGTTCGTCAGAAGCAACGTGCTGTCATAGAAGTCCTGTGCTGTGAAAACGAGACAGTGGGAAACATCCACAAGGGGTTGTAAAAGGTGTATGGAGATGCTGCTGTCGATCGCAGTACAGTTAGTCGGTGGGCGAGCAGGTTACGTGATGAAAGCGGGCACGGCAATATTGAGGATTGTCCTCGCAGCGGCATGCCTCGTACTGCACACACTCCAGACAATGTGCAGATAGTTAACGAATTGGTGGCTGCTGAAAGACGCATCACAGTGAACGAATTGTCACGCTGCTTTAGTATAGGGGAAGGAAGTGTTTTCAGAATACTGAAAGTGTTGGCATAAAAAAAAGTTTGCGCCAGGTGGGTTCCCAGGATGTTGACAGTGGCTCACAAAGAAAGAAGGAAAATGGTATGCAGAGAACTTTTGAAACAGTACAAGAATGGTGGAGATGAATTTCTTGGAAGAATTGTGACAGGTGATGAATCATGGCTCCATCATTTTTCACCAGAAACGAAGAGGCAATCAGTGGAGTGGAATCATGCAAAATCACCCAAGAAAAAAAAAATTCAAAACCACACCTTCTGCTGGAAACGTTATGGGTACGGTGTTTTTCGATTCCGAAGGACTCTTGCATGTGGACATCATGCCAAGTGGAACCACCATTTATTCCGATGAATATGTGACGACACTGAAGAAACTTCAAACTCCACTGAATCGTGTTCGACCACATCGGCAAAACCAGGATGTTTTGCTGTTGCACGACAGTGCACGGCCATATGTCAGTCAAAAAACCATGGAAGCGATCACAAAACTCGGATGGACAACAGTGAAACACCCGCCTTACAGTCCTGACCTGGCTCCGTGTCACTATCAACTCTTTTGGAAACTGAAAGACTCTCTTCGTGGAACAAGGTTTGAAGATGATGACTCCCTTGTGCACGCTGCCAAACAGAGGCTCCAACAGGTTGGTCCAGAATTTTACCGTGCGGGTATACAGGCACTGGTTCCAAGATGGCGTAAGGCAGTTGAGACGGATGTAAATTATGTGGAGAAATGAAAATATTGTTCCTAAAGGATGTAGCTGCACACTGTAAAACTTTCAAACATGTAGAATAAAATATGGATTTAAAAAAATAGTGTGCATTTCTTTGGAGTAACCCTGTAACATTGCAATTCTGTCAGAGACAGCAAAAGACTTGGAAGAGCAGTTGAATGGAATGGATAGCGTCTTGAAAGGAGGATACAAGATGAACATCAACAAAAGCAAAACGAGGATAATGGAATGCAGTCGAATTAAGTCGGGTGATGCTGAGGGTATTAGATTAGGAAATGAGAAACTTAAAGTAGTAAAGGAGTTTTGCTATTTGGGGAGTAAAATAACTGATGATGGTTGAGGTAGAGAGGATATAAAATGTAGACTGGCAATGGCAAGGAAAGCGTTTCTGAAGAAGAGAAATTTGTTAACATCGAGTATAGATTTAAGTGTCAGGAAGTCGTTTCTGAAAGTATTTGGGTGGAGTGTAGCCATTTATGGAAGTGAAACGTGAACTATAAATAGTTTAGATAAGAAGAGAATAGAAGCTTTCGAAATGTGGTGCTACAGAAGAATGCTAAAGATTAGATAGGTAGATCACACAACTAATGAGGAGGTACTGAATAGAATTGGGGAGAAGAGGAGTTTGTGGCGCAACTTGACTAGAAGAAGGGATCGGTTGGTAGGACATATTCCGAGGCATCAAGGCATCACCAATTTAGTATTGGACGGCAGTGCGCAGGCTAAAAATCGTTGAGGGAAACCAAGAGATGAATACACCAAGCAGATTCAGAAGGATGTAGGTTGCAGTAGGTACTGGGAGATGAAGAAGCTTGCACAGAATAGAGTAGCATGGAGAGCTGCATCAAACCAGTCTCAGGACTGAAGGCCACAACAACAACAACAACAACAACAACAACAACAACTTTCGTACATTTATCGTCATTCCGAGGAAACGATTTGTTTTAAAATTTACATTATAGCTTCATATTTTTGAGATATAACTAATTGACTATTACAGTGTGTACCGTACAGTAGTCATCTACGGATGGGCCCAAGCATCATCACCACCTGATTGATGAGCTGGACCATCTGGGTATCTCAGTACAGCAGTGGTTTTGTGTATAATGACTTCGACCAGTCCTCGATCGATTTCCGGGGGTATATGGTACCAGATGTCACGAAATTCCTGTAAATCAAGGGGCGAGGTTTGCGGACGGATGACTGGAGTCCGATATCGTCGCGGATGAAATCAATCGGGTTCAGATTGGGGGAATTTGGTGGCCACGGTATATACGTAACTTCACAATCGCTCTCCTCAAATAATTGTGCCATGACTGTGGCACTGCCACGCGGATAGTTACCCTGGTGGAAAATGCCATTGCTGTCGGGAAAGGCATCGAGGGCGGTCTGCACGTTTCGAGCAGCCTCTTACCTGAATCACAGTTGACCGCCACCGTCGACAGGGTGCGCAAGAAACGTGACTCATCCGACTAGGTGACACGTTTTCTTTGGTACACGGCCCAATCTCGATGTTCCCTTTCCCATAAAGTCGTAACTGCAGGTGTCGTCTGGTCAATATGGGGACAGGTAGGAGTCTTCTATTGCACAGTGTAACGGTGTGCTCCGATATACTTGTGCCTGTTCCATGATTGTATTCTGTCGTAAGATCTGTCACACATCACCACGTATTCACTTTAGACATCGGGCAACCTTCCGACCTCCACGGTTTGTTAGAATGTTCAAATTGTGTGAATTCCTAAGGGACCAAACTGTTGAGGTCATCGGTCCCTAGACTTACACACTACTTAAACTAACTTAATGGTAAGAACAACACACACACACCCAAGCCCGAGGGAAGACTCGAACCTCCTGCGGGAGGGGCCGCGAAATCCGTGACATGGCGCCTCTAACCACGCGGCCACTCCGCGGGGCTCCACGATTTGTGACGAAGCGTCGACGAGCGACAGCTTGTCAGCTGCACGTGGTTACACTTTGTTTCAGCCACTTGCCACAGACGCCAACTGCAGTAGCATGTTGACAGACCACCAGTCTCCCCTTTTCCAGGATGCTCGTTCCCAGTGTTGGGCCATAATGTGAGGGCTATTTTTTTTATCGACCTCAGATCGTTCACGAAATGGAAACTACAGCGAAAGTCAACAATGTTTATTTGCAACATTTAGCTACACCTTCTGAACTGGACAATCGGGGCAAAATGGGAAGGACTGTCCTCACAAATCAACTGGTAATTATTTCATGTAAATAACAATTTACTGATAAGTTACAATGTAACTTAAAATCAAAGAAAAATTGTTCTTGTGGTCTTCAGTGCAGAGACTGGTTTGATGCAGCTCTCCATGCTACTCTATCCTGTGCAAGCTTCTTCATCTCCCAGTACCTACTGCAACCTACATCCTTATGAATCTGCTTAGTGTATTCATTTCTTGGTCTCCCTCTACGATTTGTATCCTCCACGCTGCCCTCCAATACTAAATTGGTGATCCCTTGATGCCTCAGAACATGTCCTACCAACCGATGCCTTCTTCTAGTCAAGTTGTGCCACAAACTTCTCTTCTCCCCAATTCTATTCAACACCTCCTCATTAGTTATGTGATCTACCCATCTAATCTTCAGCATTCTTCTGTAGCACCACATTTCGAAAGCTTCTATTCTCCTCTTGTCCAAACTATTTATCGTCCATATTAATATTTGAATTTAGTAAAGTAATTCATTTAAAATCGAGAAATGGATCATACCCTTTTAGAAAGTTATTTGGTGGATTAATATTCCACATTTCCTGAGGAAACACTTCATTTCTACCATTTTTCGAATATAGATTTTGGAGTTTAGCATGATCAAATAATGATGAATCAACTAATTGATTATTTTTACAGTTTATCTGAAATACAACAAAATTCTGTAGAGTTACAGTAATTTGTAATATCTAGTTCAAAACCGTTTTTACCAGATAATCCAGCAACTTCTTCTGTTTGAAGTTCATAAAAAGAAATAGGAATTTCAGATTTTTTAGAATAATTTCACATTGTTGAAGTTCGTAATTTGGTTCAAATTTGACAACAGAACAGGAATTTCCACAGATTCTTCAACAATTTTACCTTCTTTTGGAAGTGTATCTTTTACTTCAACACTGGCATCATTTGTTTTAGAGCAATGTAGAATTGCATCTCCAGAGGATGAACTACATGTAAAAATTACAGTTATATCTCCTTGAAACATAATTTCTTAGTAATCTTCAAGGAATCCACCAAGCATTAACAATAGATAAAGTAGTTCACTTCTTTTACTATTTATTTTTCCTGTATTAAGCATATGGCCTTCTAAACTTATCTTTTCAGCAACAGATGAAGTTAGATGTAGTAAAACTGTTGATGAAATAAAACGATATTCAATTCTAGATAATATATTATTTCCTTTTCATATTGTTACAAAATCAAACAATTTTGTTACAAAATTATCAATTAATTGTTAATTGTTTATTGGATTTTCCATCATAAGTTAGGTAATCTGTACCATCATTTCTAGTAATACTAAAATTCATGTACAATTGTGCAAGATTTGGTTGAAACCAACCATCACCAATAATTATTTCAATTTCTGTATCTTTGTTAGCAACATTTAAATTATTTTTAGTGTTTTCATTAACAGGGAATGAACAAAGTTGATAACTTTCAATTTTATTCATGATGAAGACAATGATTGTTTTAACTGTTGCTGATTTATTAAGAAAAAATTTAGTAAGACATTTCTAAAACAACTGTTACAGTAGCAATATTAAAGTCAATTAAATTATCATTTTCATCTGTTATAGCAGTCTTGAATTGTATCAAAAATAAGAATATTTATATGATAATTTGGTTCATGAATTATTCGTCCACCAAACTCTGCATTATGTTTGAATGAAGCAATATTAGTTTCCTGGTGAAAATGATCATTACGCTTTACATACATTCCATCAGCAAGATTGAAATTTATAATGATTCATTCAAAAGGAATTTTATTAGGAACATCTTTGGCAACAGCTTTTTCTTTAGCTTGAACAACTTGTTTACTAAAACCAAGTAAACTTCCAATATCCATCTGCTATATCAATATACAATTTTACATCACTTTCAATAACAATTCTGTTTACAATTTGATCTGTTTTAATGTGAATATTGTGTTTTCTCAAATGTATAAATTTTTAAAATTTTTTTAAACTATATTGACCTACAGGAACTTCTATTGTTTCTACATCACAATAAAGTTTATAATTTGTTGTTAATAAATTTGGTGTTAGGAAAAATAAAAAAGCAACTAGTGAAACATTAGTATAACTATCTCACATTGGAACAGTTAATCGTTTTCTCAAAACAGATGATTATCACTGAGTTGAAGTAGGTGACTCATTTACTACTGAAAAAAATTATTAATAAATGAACAGAACAGATTGGGAACCAAAATTAGGAATTCCAGACAATAAGTTAAGAAACAAACATGGTAAACTTCAACCAAATTCTATTAGATGTGAAATAATTGGTCCAAGTGGTTGTGGAAAAACAACTTTAATTATTGATAATTATATTTTAGCTTCAAGATGGCTGAATTGGAACAAAATTAATCATTTGTATGTTTATTCAAAACGTTTAGATCAATAAAAATATTAAGAATTAATAAAAAGATGTAAAAAAATTGAAGATAGAGTTAATAAAATAATAGTTAGGTTTATTGAAAATAACGAAGAAATTATTCCATGACATGAATGTAAGGAAAATTCAGATGTTGTATTTGATGACTTCATTCTAGAAAATCAAGATAGTTAGAGATTATTGGTATGTTTAATTATGTTGGTTATTTACCTGTTGAGTTCAATGGAGATAACTTAATAATTGTTGAAGAAACATATGAAGGAACAGATGAATTAATGATCCTTTTAACTGAAAAACAAATTACTGTAGTTGACATAAATGAAAAGTTCAATGGTGTGGATTTATCAAATTATGCAGATATATCATATAATTCAGGAGCATTGTATTCTGATAACAATCCAAGTAAAATAAGATCAAGTAGACATAATAAATATAAATATTTGATAAAACCAATTGTTCATGATTATTTTCCAAACTTCAGAAGACCAACTACGCATGATTCAGTTTCTTGAGAACTAAGTTCACCTGATCACAGATCTGAGACTGCTTCAGCTGTCGCTGAGAAAAAGCGAAAAGATTTAGCTAAAAATATACAGAAAAAGCAATTGAATGTGGTTGGATGAATGATGTTAGACTATAAATTCATAGATTAGCAGTAATTAATGATGAAGAACTAACTGTAAATAATCATAAAGAAAAAGTTAGTATTGCACAAATGTTAAAAAATAAATTTAGTGATTTCATAATCGGTAATCCAAAAGAAATTCCATATTTAATTAGATTCTTGAATAATCTTCCTCATACATTTTGTAAAAGTAATAAACTTGAAAAAGGTTTAGTAAACACTTTAATTAACAAATTACCATTTGAAATGCATCTTCCAGGTTATCGATTTTGTGGTCCCGGAACGAAATTAGAAGAAAGATTAGCTAGAGGAGATCAAGGAATTAATGCATGTAGCTTGTAAACAACATGATATTGCTTACAGTGATAACAAATATGTAGAAAAAAGATATGTAGCAACTTCAATTAGCTGCAAAAGAAACAATGTACGCTAGTGATGCTTCATTTGGAGAAAAAGTTGCAGCTACAGCTGTTAGAGGAATAATTAGGTATGGGCGCAGCCAAGCCTGCTTCAGATGAAGCTGGAATTGATGTTGATGCTGATGAAAATGGTTGGGGATTATGAAAATCTTTATAAATTTTAAAACTATATAAAAAATCTTTATAAATTTTTAATCTATATAAAAATCTTTATAAAAAATTTAACTATATAAATAAATAACTTTACAATTGATTATACATTGATACCTAGTGGCAAAACTAAACCAAAATCAATTAAATTAAAGTTAAATAATGAACAATTAAATGCGATTGAACCATTCTTGACTGAACCACAAAAACGCAAGAAAGAGAAATCTAGTGGAAATTTACTAGCGACAGCTAAAGCAGTCTCCAGACTGCATCCTGTTACATTAGCTATTCCTGTTATGAAATAAATTATTTGATATCTAACAAAGAAGAGAGATGGTAAAGAACATGAAGGTGGATTTCTTCCATTAGTATTAGCTGCATTACCATATTTAGCAACAACTGGTTCACTAACTGGAGGATATGCAGCAATTGCAAATGCAGTATTACACAAAAAGAAAAATGATAAAGAATTAGAAGCACAAAAAAAACATAATCAAGCAATTGTGATATCCTAATACATTCTACATCTACATCTACATCTACATCCATACTCCGCAAGCCACCTGACGATGTGTGGCGGCGGGTACCTTCAGTACCTCCATAGGTTCTCCCTTCTATTCCAGTCTCGTATTGTTCGTGGAAAGAAGGATTGTCGGTATGCCTCTGTGTGGGCTCTAATCTCTCTGATTTTATCCTCATGGTCTCTTCGTGAGATATACGTGGGAGGGAGCAATATACTGCTTGACTCTTCGGTGAAGGTATGTTCTCGAAACTTTGACAAAAGCCCGTACCGAGCTACTGAGCGTCTTTCCTGCAGAGTCTTCCACTGGAGTTTATCTATCATCTCCGTAACGCTTTCGCGATTACTAAATGATCCTGTAACGAAGCGCGCTGCTCTCCGTTGGATCTTCTCTATGTCTTGTATCAACCCTATCTGGTACGGATCCCACACTGCTGAGCAGTATTCAAGCAGTGGGCGAACAAGCGTACTGTAACCTACTTCCTTTGTTTTCGGATTGCATTTCCTTAGGATTCTTCCAATGAATCTCAGTCTGGCATCTGCTTTACCGACAATCAACATTATATGATCATTCCATTTTAAATCACTCCTAATGCGTATTACATTAAGTAATCTTGATATAGAAAAACTTACTAAACAGTTAAAAATCAAACACTTTCGTGGTGTATACATGATTGATGGTTTAGCAGGACGCAGTCCTAAGATTGTTTCAGATGGACGCAGTCCTAAGGCTGCATCAGCTGGTGCTGGCACAAATAAGCCATTAAAAATGAATATGGACTAGTTAATTTAGATACATCTGTTAATGTTGGTAATCATTGCATTCGCTACTATAAAAATAATGAAAAAAATTTGTTTTTTATTTGGGAAAAGATGAACTATAATACAATACAGGAAGAATACAACATTTTGATGAAGTAATATGTGGTCATTCATGTTTATTTGTTTAAAAATTGTTATATGAGATTTAAAACTTTAATGATATTTTAGATTTAATAAATGGACATTTTTGGAAATAAGGTACATCAAACTAAACAAACTGAATGCAGTTCTGAGCTTGCTTCAGCTGGCTTTGAAGTACTTAGTGCACCTATATTCAATCTAGAAAAATTTGAAAATATGATGAAACAACTTCAATCAACATCAATAGAACCAAAGATAACTAATGCAATTATACAATTTCAAAAATAATTTAATGCTATTTTTAAAGTAGGTAGAGGATATAAGGTATTTGAAATTTGTTGTCAAGTTACAGATAGTTATATTTACAATATTGAAACTGAAGATTTCTATGAAGATATGAAATTGATGATTGATTACTTTGATACAAGCGATTACCCATCAGATAATATTTATGGTATACCACGAGTAAACAAGAAAGTTGTTGTTAAAATGACAGATGAATGTAATGAAAAAGTAATTGAAGAATTTTGTGGTTTAAGATGAAAAATGTATGCTTATAAAGTGTGTGCCAATATAGAAAAAATTCTAAAGGAGGATAAGAAATGTGTTGTTAAAAACAAAATAAGTTCAGAAGATAACAAAGATTTTTGTTTAACAATATAGAACAATACAGAAGAATTAATTTAATTAAAAGTGAGAAACATGAAATCTATAAAATTGAAATAAACATAAAATCTCTACGTCCACTTGACAATAAAAGGATTGTCTTGGAAAATAAAATAGATTCATTACCATATGGTCATCGTAAGTTATTAAAAATATAATAAATTGTTTTGTATATAAAATTAATAAAATTATTTCTATATGAAATTAATAAAAAATTTTCTTTATAGATGGAAACTGCTTCAATCAAGAAGCTCAACAATGTAAGTGTCTCTAAAGAAATTAATAAAGTAGGTGAGCTAGAGATAAATGTTTTATATAATATTACGAACTGTGAATATTTAAATACTAGATATGTAGAGCAACTTTGTCTAGAGCTCCATGATGATTTTAAGATTACTTTACCAAACAGATTTTCTAAATTAATTGATAATTGGGATTTTTAAATAATCCAAAAAGGACAAATGAAAATGAAATATAAAGGAATGAAGAAACTTACTGATAGAAATAGTGAATTTCATGATATAAAGCTCACAATGTAAAATCTTTAAAATAATTTACTTTTGTTAACTAATACATTTTAATTATTTACTTATGTTCACAATTTGAAACTTTTAATACAACCTACTTTTGTTAACTAATACATTATAATTACTTACTTTCACTCTGAATGTTAAATTTTATAATTAAACTTTGTTAACTAATTCATTTTAATTATTTACTTACAGTCACAATGTAAATGAAATAATAAAGTTTGAAATCAGTTGGTTATTGAGTATAATGACATAATTAGTTAAAATCAGTTGAGTTATTGTAAAATTAGGTATTTAGTTAAAGCTCTAAAATCGGTTGAGTAATTAAATATACTGAATTTTAAAAAGTCTGTTGAGTTACTTATAAAATACCTAATTTAGTTAGTTATTGAGGTAATGAGTCAGAACGTACAAAACATATTTACTGTGGTCTTCAGTGTAGAGACTGGTTTGGTGCAGCTCTCCCTGCTACACTATCCTGAACCTACATCCTTCTGAATCTGCTTTGTGTATTCCCTCTACGATTTTTACTCTCCACGCTTCCCTCCAACGCTAAATTGGCGATGCCCTGATGCCTCATAACGTATCTTACCAACCGATCCCTTCTTCTAGTCAAATTGTGTCACAAATTCCTCTTCTTCCCAATTGTATTCAGTGCCTTCTCATTAGTTACGTGATCTACCCATCTAATCTTCTGCATGTTTTATGTGACCCGCACGAAACAGGAGAAACCTCTCAACAGCCACTACACACTTGGTGGGAAACAGTATTGTTTTAGGCATCTTTACATGCTCACTATACGCCCAGAACTGAAAAGTGCGAAATAACTTGATACACGGGCATACGGGAAACTCTACACAACACGTTTGCACAGAACTTAATCGGATCTTCACTGTGATTTTAACTTGGCTACTGATCGGAGGTAGGAAAAAAAATCTCGTAATCTGTCTTTTGTCCACACAGCTTACATCGGACTTCTCCCTTAGCAGACGGCATTGTTGTTAGAGCTCGTCTGTACTCCACTTATATACTTTCTTTAGCATGTCACATACCTGCAACGCCAACACGTACTTAGTCACGCTGTAGACAGCATTCACAATGATTTATTTCATCTGTGTGTGTTCCGAAGTTCACTGTTGCGCGAACAAGGCTACTGCTTTTGCTTGCATTATTTCCAAGCGGTGAATACACATTAATTACATGTATTTTTAAGTTGTATAATCAAAGACGAAACATTGTTTGTTTGTGTGGCTGCCTCACTGAGTACTGAATGTGTCTTGGAAGAACAGGAGGCGCCTCTCATGAGCCTCACAGCTGTCTGAGCAGAGTGTGTGTGTGTGTGTTGCACAGCTTGCCTGCTGGCCGCCGACGGTTACGACGTGTGGCTGTCCAACGCACGAGGCAACACCTACTCCAGGGCCCACAGGACTCTCAGCTCGGAAACCATACGGTTCTGGATGTTCAGGTGATGTCTGTCGAAATACTTCTTGACAATATGTGCGAGATTGCCTATGAAGTTCCTTTAAGTGAAAAAGCATTCTGTTCAGCAATACAATGAAGTACATGTCATTACATATACTTTTAGGATTATTAATCAATAAAACTGCCCAATTCCTTATTCTTATGCACTAGCTGTTACGCACGGGTGTGCTCGCACATCAGTAGTTTTGTCATGATGAGTAAGTAAGTTGTTTCATGTGTAATAATGTAAGCAGCCCTCGCCTGTGATGCTGTTACAGTAAGCGTACTGAGTGATGTGCACATCCCCACCCCTCCTCCACACCCAAACCACTCCACTGCCCAAATGCACGACGCAGCCTGGCTGTGCAGAGCTGCTGCTGAGCGGTTCGTATGCGGGGGCGTGGGCACGAATTCTCTTCTTTGCATCATGTTACTGGATTAACTATACGTCATACAACATGGACAATACGCAACAAATTTAATAATTTTTTAACATAGTTTATGTTCACTGATGCAAAAAACCTCTAATATTGCACACTCCTGGAAATGGAAAAAAGAACACATTGACACCGGTGTGTCAGACCCACCATACTTGCTCCGGACACTGCGAGAGGGCTGTACAAGCAATGATCACACGCACGGCACAGCGGACACACCAGGAACCGCGGTGTTGGCCGTCGAACGGCGCTAGCTGCGCAGCATTTGTGCACCGCCGCCGTCAGTGTCAGCCAGTTTGCCGTGGCATACGGAGCTCCATCGCAGTCTTTAACACTGGTAGCATGCCGCGACAGCGTGGACGTGAACCGTATGTGCAGTTGACGGACTTTGAGCGAGGGCGTATAGTGGGCATGCGGGAGGCCGGGTGGACGTACCGCCGAATTGCTCAACACGTGGGGCGTGAGGTCTCCACAGTACATCGATGTTGTCGCCAGTGGTCGGCGGAAGGTGCACGTGCCCGTCGACCTGGGACCGGACCGCAGCGACGCACGGATGCACGCCAAGACCGTAGGATCCTACGCAGTGCCGTAGGGGACCGCACCGCCACTTCCCAGCAAATTAGGGACACTGTTGCTCCTGGGGTATCGGCGAGGACCATTCGCAACCGTCTCCATGAAGCTGGGCTACGGTCCCGCACACCGTTAGGCCGTCTTCCGCTCACGCCCCAACATCGTGCAGCCCGCCTCCAGTGGTGTCGCGACAGGCGTGAATGGAGAGACGAATGGAGACGTGTCGTCTTCAGCGATGAGAGTCGCTTCTGCCCTGGTGCCAATGATGGTCGTATGCGTGTCTGGCGCCGTGCAGGTGAGCGCCACAATCAGGACTGCATACGACCGAGGCACACAGGGCCAACACCCGGCATCATGGTGTGGGGAGCGATCTCCTACACTGGCCGTACACCACTGGTGATCGTCGAGGGGACACTGAATAGTGCACGGTACATCCAAACCGTCATCGAACCCATCGTTCTACCATTCCTAGACCGGCAAGGGAACTTGCTGTTCCGACAGGACAATGCACGTCCGCATGTATCCCGTGCCACCCAACGTGCTCTAGAAGGTGTAAGTCAACTACCCTGGCCAGCAAGATCTCCGGATCTGTCCCCCATTGAGCATGTTTGGGACTGGATGAAGCGTCGTCTCACGCGGTCTGCACGTCCAGCACGAACGCTGGTCCAGCTGAGGCGCCAGGTGGAAATGGCATGGCAAGCCGTTCCACAGGACTACATCCAGCATCTCTACGATCGTCTCCATGGGAGAATAGCAGCCTGCATTGCTGCGAAAGGTGGATATACACTGTACTAGTGCCGACATTGTGCATGCTCTGTTGCCTGTGTCTATGTGCCTGTGGTTCTGTCAGTGTGATCATGTGATGTATCTGACCCCAGGAATGTGTCAATAAAGTTTCCCCTTCCTGGGACAATGAATTCACGGTGTTCTTATTTCAATTTCCAGGAGTGTATAAACTCATAAGAAATAGTCGCAGGATGTGAGATCAGGAGATCTCGGTGGACAGAAGGGTACAGTCAGATCCTCAAGTGCCCTGCAACCAATCCAGCACTGAGCAAGGGAGTCATTCAAAAAGCCTCGTACATCACGGTGCCAATGGGGCGGAGCTCCATCCTGTTGGAAAAGCAAGTCCTGGCAATCTCGCACAACTTGAGGGAACAGCCATTGGACCATCATGTCCAGGTATCCAGGTACATGATTCCTGTTACAGTTCTTTCCAGAAAGAAAAATTGTCCATAAACCTTTGTACGACATACGGCACAGAACATATTGATCTTCGGTGAGATTTTTACTTGTTGCAATGGTGAATGTGGATTTTCCAAACCCCATACGTGAACGTTGTGGCTGTTGACTTTTCTAGTAAGGTGGAACGTCGCTTCATCGCTAAAAATTAATCGCTGTAGAATTGCTTCATCCTCCATATTTGCTAGCATTAAGAAGAAAATGCGAGACGCTTCTCTTTGTCATTGCGGTTGAGAGCCGGCACAAGTTGTAATCGGAAGGGCTTGTACAGCAAACGCCATCTCAGAACTTTCCATGGAGTTGGTTCTATTGGTAGACTTACTGGAACTGTGTACAAAACTTTCTTGAATCCGTCGGCTATCATCCTGTGACACACGCGGTCGCCCTGTGCTTTTTTCTTTGCACACATTCTCCTTCTGTTTAAACTGCTTAAACCAACGGCTAATATCGTGCGAGTTAGTGGTTGAATACCGAATTTGGTACGAAATGCCCGCTGCACTGCAATTTGGGACTCACTTTTCGCGAACTCGAGAACGCAGAAAACCTTTTGCCCCACAGACGCCATCTCAGTCACAACTGACAATAAAACGGAATGACGGCCCTATTGCAGCGGGAACTCTACCGGCTGCTTCTGAAACCATTACAGTCCGTCATCCGCCGCCGGCCAAAAACTGAAACTTCCTCTCTTCATTGGTATAAAGCTTGTTCGTTTTGAATTTGTACTTGAATGCGTATGAATTTTTGAAAATGGGTCCATCATTTAGAATTACCCTGTTCGTTGTCCGACTCTTTCCAGAAATTTGTTCTCTCGAAATTTCAAAAGTAAAATTCTGCGTAACGCACGACGCCTTTTTTTGTAACGTGTGTCACTGGAATTTGCTGAGCATCTCTGCAAGGTTCACGAGCAGACTGAACGATTCCGTGATGAAACGCCCCGCTCTTCGTTGGATCTTCTTTTTCTCCGCTTATCAGTTCTACCCGCTAAGGTTCCCATATTGACGAACAATATTCAAGAATCGGCCGAACAAGCGCCTTATAAGCCACTTCTTTCGTGGATGTATTACATTCCTACTAATCCCAGTCTGGCATCTGATTTTTCAACTGTTTGTTTCAAGTGGCCATTCAAATTAAGTTCGCTCTGGATATTTACTTCTAGATATTTTACGGAAGGTACTGTTTCCAGCAATTTGTCATCAGTAGTGTAGTTATAGAGTAGCGGATTTTTTCCAATGCATGTTCAATGTGTTACATCTATTTACGATCATGGTCAAATGCCAGAGCCTGCACCGTTCATTAGCCCTCTGCAGGTCGTTCTGAAAATCAGTACTGTCTTTTGGCGTTGCTACTTTCTTATAGACAAACGCATCAGCTACGCATAGTCTCAAAGAGCTTTCGACTCTTTCTGCTATATCATTTATGTACACTGTAAACAATAACGGTCCTGTCACACCTCCCTGGGGTACTCCGGAAACGGCTGTGCTGGACGGTGTCAAATAAATGCCTTCCTGAAGTCAAAGGACGCCGGCATCAACGTAGGCGCCGTCGTCTACTGCGCTAAAGATCTCACGGAGGAACACAGCTAGCTGAGTTTCGCAAGATCTCTGCTTCTGGAACCGATGTAGATTTTTATAGACGAGATTTTCGTTTTCCAAAAACCTCACAATTCTTGAGCGTAAAACGTGTCCCATAATTGTGCAACAGATTCACGTCAACGATATCTGCCTATAATTATGTACTCCTGTCTTAAGACCCTGCTTACAAAGGAGGAACCCTTCATTGCCCCAGCGATCTGCGATAAACTACCGTTACAAGAGGAGCAAGTTGTTTTGTATAATCTTTGTAAAATCCTGTAGGTATCTCATCTAGTCCTGATAGCATTCCACTACTATGCGATTGTAGTTGCTTTTCTACTCTGCGATCGGTTACGTCGCTTGCAGGACACGGATCGGAGTTCTTGAAAACTAATTAAAATGGAACAGCACTTACTGACAGCTGGTTTTAAAACCAATGTCATTTACAAGACGTGCAAATTATCTCCCTCCATGCCGGTTAGGACCAGTTTACGACCACTGTCCTTACGCCGCTTTACGTGGCTGCGAGAGGCACGCCATTCCTCTGAGACACTTTGGACAGTCCTCCCAACAAATCAGACAATTTAATTTGCAGTGTGCTTATCTGCACCTCTAAACTCGATGCGTCTTTTCTTCTGTTCTGTCATGTCTTCCCGCTGAAACATCTTACTGTGTTGATTCTGCACATTCGAATAACAATCCTCACAGCCCAGCGCCATCATTTACGACAGTGGTAGAAGATTACCGACCATATGGTTATTGTTTTACACCATGTATGCCACTCAGAAGCTACCACTGTGCGCTTTTAATGGGGCGACTAATACACTAAGAAGGAAAAAAGAAATCGCACACTACAAAGGGACTGTCCGAATAGCACGGAACTCAGTATATTTGATATACCTACACTATTGGCCATTAAAATTGCTAAACCAAGAAGAAATACAGATGATAAACGGGTATTCATTGGACAACTATATTATACTAGAACTGACATATGATGACATTTTCACGCAATTTGGGTGCACAGATCCTGAGAAATCAGTACCAAGAACAACAAGCTCTGGCCGTAATAACGGCTTCGATACGCCTGGGCATTGAGTCAAACAGAGCTTGGGTGGCGTGTACAGGTACAGCTGCCGATACAGCTTCAACACGATAGCACAGTTCATCAAGAGTAATGACTGGCGTATTGTGACGAGCCAGTTGCTCGGCCATCATTGACCAGACGTCTTGAATTGGTGAGAGATCTGGAGAATGTGCTGTCCAAGGCCGCAGTCCAACATTTTCTGTATCTTGAAAGGCCCGTACAGGAACTGCAACATGCGGTCGTGCATTATCCTGCTGAAATGTAGGGTTTCGCAGGGATCGAATGAAGGGTAGAGGCACGGGTCGTAACACATCTGAAATGTAACGTCTACTGTTCCAAGTGCCGGCAATGCGAACAAGAGGTGACCGAGGTGTGTAACCAATGGCACCCCATACCATCACACCGTGTGATACGCCAGTATGGCGATGACGAATACACGCTTACAATGTGCGTTCACCGCGATGTCGCCAAACACGGATGCGATCATCATGATGCTGGAAACAGAACTTGGATTCATCCGAAAAAATGACGTTTTGCCATTCCTGCACCCAGGTTCGTCGTTGATGGTTCAAATGGCTCTGAGCACTATGGGACTTAACTTCTGAGGTCATCAGTCCCCTGGAACTTAGAACTACTTAAACCTAACTAACCTAAGGGCATCACACACATCCATGCCCGAGGCAGGATTCTAACCTGCGACCGCAGCGGTCGCGCGGTTCCAGACTGTAGCGCCTAGAACCGTTCGTCCACTCCGGGAGGCATTCGTCGTTGAATACACCATCGCAGGCGCTCCTGTCTGTGATGCAGCGTCAAGGGTAACCGCAGCCACGGTCTCCGAGTTGATAGTCCATGCCGCTGCATACGTCGTCGAACTGTTCGTGCAGATGGTTGTTGTCTTGCAAACGTCCCCATCTGTTGACTCAGGGATCACGACGTGGCTGCACGATCTGTTGCAGTCATGCGGATATGATGCCTGTCATCTCGACTGCAAGTGATACGAGGCCGTTGGGATCCAGCACTGCGTTGCATGTTACCCTCCTAAACCCACCGATTCCATATTCTGCTAAGAGTCATTGGATCTCGACCAACGCGAGCAGCAATATCGCTATACGATAGACTGCAATCGTGATAGGCTACAATCCGACCTTTATCAAAGTCGGAAACGTGATGGTACGCGTTTCTCCTCCTTACACGAGGCATCACAACAACGTTTCACCAGGCAACGCCGGTCAACTGCTGTTTGTGTATGAGAAATCGGTTGGAAAATTTCCTCATGTCAGCACGTTGTGGGTGTCGCCACCGGCGTCTACCTTGTGTGAATGCTCTGAAAAGTTAATCACTTGCATATCACAGCATCTTCTTCCTGTCGGCTAAATTTCGCGTCTGTTGCACGTCATCTTCGTGGTGTAGCAATTTTAATGGCCAGTAGTGTATATAGACTTGCAAATGATAGCAATTTCAGAAAAACTGATAGATTTAATCGAGAGAGAGAACTTCAGAAACTGAGAAAGTCGTTTACGTATTGGGCCACCTCAGGTCCTTATGCAGCAGTAATTCGGCTTGGTGTTGATAGATAGAGTTGTTAAATGTTCTCCAGAGGGATATCGTGCCACATTCTGACCTATTGGCGCGCTCCATCGTCGAGATCTCAAAGTGGCTGCAGGGCCTCGCCCATAATGCTCTAAACGGTCTCAATTTGGTAGAGGTCCGGCGACCTTGTGAGGCGCAGCGCCTGTACATGGTCCCTCATGAGAGGGGAGATCTGTGAACAGGCGTGCAGTGTGAGTCACGCGCTGGACAGAGGGCGTCAGATGGCTCGAGTGTACGTAGTGCCTGTGTGATGTGATAGATTTCACTAGCTGGGGGACACTGTTGGAGATGCGGTCAAAATACTGTTAATTTTATTTCCGACTTTACTAGTTTAATTTCCTAATTTTTTACTAATTATTGCTATTATTATGACAGTGAAAGAAATACTGTTTTATGTAAAGTTTTTATAGTATATATTGGAGCAACAGATCACCTGAGTAATCTTCAAGAATCACCTGTATCTTAAAGTCATTTGTACGGGGAATTTAGTGTAAACTACTTCGTCAGTTTATGCTACTGAGGAAATAAGATTATGATTTCAGAAAAATAGTTTTGTTAAGAGCGAATTAATTTTATATTTGTGGGTTTTCAAAATTTAATAATGGTAATATACTTTTTATTCCAAAGACGAGTTTTGCTTGGACTGAGCGGGCTTGATGCTGTTTTCCGATTGGCTGCGATGTTTCTCCGCCACTCAGATATTAGCATATCGCGCGATTTTGGCAGCTAGAAACTTCTTTTGTGTATAGAGAGAGAGAGAGAGAGAGAGAGAGAGAGAGAGAGAGAGAGAGAGCTCAGTCGGGGCTTGGATCAGGCGTATTGATATGTGCTCCGTTGAAAATTGTTAATATTGTGATATTTCGGTACTAAAATGTTTCAGAAGTGGCATATTCTGTGGAATAAAATTCGAGTTAATGTACGGGATGAAATTCAGAACTTTTAGTGTCGTTTAAATGATTAATTACAGCGTGGCGTGTTGTTCGCTCGCGAACTTGAACAATTTGTTCCGTGAGACTGACACTGGCAACATCTTTATTTATTTATTTTTATTTTGCGTATAGCAATACAGCGACAATATTTTATATAAGTACAAAAATATGTAAACGAAATGTATAAACAAAACAATGTGTAAATAGTACATGTGTAAAAAACAAGCATTAGCACAAAAGGATAAAGTACAAACACTCAAGACAAAATAACTACACGTTAAAAGCTTGGCAAGCCTCTAACTCATTCATATATTTAAAGCTCAATATCTAGATTCCACAGCCAGTCCAAAGCAGAGGGTTTCACATATATAACCTCAGAGGCAAGTCGGGCGTATCTCCTTAAGGGGCATTCCTCAATAATATGGCGGACGTTCTGTTCTGGTTCTCCACAGTCACAGGCTGATGAGTCGCATAGACCCCACTTTTACTTATATGCATTGTATTGTGTTGGTAGAAGAGCCAACACCGTGTTGCTAGAGGAGGCCGAAATGCACGCCTTTAAGCTCACGCAGGCTGGCGTGAGGTCTGGAAAATGACAATGTAACTAATATAGCCAATAAGGTACGTTGCTGCTGGAATACTTAACTTTAATCCATAATTGGTGTACATCGCTCTTGACTGTACAGGTTTTACGATCTCAATATTAACTGGTAATGGTGCCTTGCTAGGTCGTAGCAAATGACGTAGCTGAAGGCTATGCTAACTATCGTCTCGGCAATTGAGAGCGTAGTTGTCAGTGTAGCATCGCTAGCAAAGTGTTCTGTACAACTCGGGCGAGTGCTAGGACGTCTCACTAGACCTGCCGTGTGGCGGCGCTCGGTCTGCAATCACTGACCGTGGCGACACGCGGGTCCGACGTATACTAGCGGACCGCGGCCGATTTAAAGGCTACCACCTAGCAAGTGTGGTGTCTGGCGGTGACACCACACATTGCATCTTGCATGGCCCGTTCTGATACGGTTTAATTTAGTCCAGGTACATCTCTTCAGGTCAAAGCCCGGTAATTCCAGCGTAGGATCTTGGATACCTTGTTTATTAAATCGAGGGTCATTCCAAAAGTGCCGCCATTGCCCCTTGATGTCAGGTTGATGTTCTTGTGTGTTAACCCATATAGGCTTCCGTGACTTCAAGCGGGTCGATGATATGTCGTTCAAAACATCATGGATTGGTAGATTCTGTGGGTAATCTGAGTCATGAATTTTTGACCACTCTCTTGCTGCTGCTTCTCGCCTTCTCAATTGTGGAGGTGGGATATTGCTTAGAGTATGCAGCCAAGGGATTTGGGGTGGATTTAATAGTACCCATTACTATCCTCATACACTCATTCAACTGGACGTCGATTTTCTTAGTATGAGTGCTCGAATGCCAGACAGCAGAGCAAGATTCGGCAACAGGATATACCAGCGCTATTGCGGCAGTACGTAAGGTGGATCCTTGAGCTCCCCATCTCGAGCCAGCCAATTTCCTCACGACTCTTTAGCTTTTGGCTTACGATTTCTAGATGTTTTTTGTAAGTCAGGGAGCGGTCTAGTGTTATGCCAAGGTATTTGGGGTTGAAGTTGTGTTTGACTCTTTGTTCACAGAAGTTCACATTCAGTTCCTGGTGGGCCATTTAATTGTTCAAGTGGAAAGCACACACCTCAGTCTTGGTTGGATTAGGGCAGAGCCGCCATTTTTTGTAATAGTAATTCAAGGACTCCAGGTCTTCTGTGAGTACGTTCGCTCCTTTCCCAAGTGTTTCAGTTTGTACAACTAGTGCCAAATCATCGGCGTAGCAAAATTTCCTGCTGACTATATTTGGCAAGTCGCTAGTATACAAATTAAAAAGGGTTGGAGCCAACACAGATCCTTGAAGAAGGCCATTTTTTATTTTATACGATCTGCTGGTGTTGTGGCCGATGCTCATTTTGAAAGACCTGTTCGTCAGCATGTTGTTCATTAAGGTAGCCAGTTTTAAACTAGGTATTTGTACATCTGAGCGAGCAATTCTAAACGAAACAATCCGTTTGAAAACTTTCGGTGAAGGGTTACTATAAACTGGCTACAGTTATGAATGAGGTGTGCATGTGAACTTTTCAGATTATGTACAGCTTAGATTATGGCTTGGTAGTGACTGGTCCATATTCCGCAAAAATTTCACGATTAGTCTGTGTGAACTTTAGACGTTTTGCCCACAAGAATCGGAATGTCCTGCGTACATCTAAGGAATACGTTCCAGTTCCCGCGCTATTTCATTCCCACACTACGATGCACCTGTTATCCGTAGCGCAGCAAAACTGCAGGAAAAGCAGATCATGTGCTCTTTTCTGACAATCTGCCACTATTTGCACTGAGGTGACGAAAGTCATGGGAGACCTGTCAGTGGCCGGCCGAAGTGGCCGTGCGGTTAAAGGCGCTGCAGTCTGGAACCTCAAGACCGCTACTGTCGCAGGTTCGAATCCTGCCTTGGGCATGGATGTTTGTGATGTCCTTAGGTTAGTTAGGTTTAACTAGTTCTAAGTTCTAGGGGACTAATGACCTCAGCAGTTGAGTCCCATAGTGCTCAGAGCCAGACCTGTCAGTGTCGCGTCGGACCTCCTTCTGCCGGAGTAGTGCTGCAACGCGACATTGAATGGATTCAAGAAGTCGTTGGAAGTCCACTGTAGAATTATTCATCCATGCTGCCTCTGTGGCTGCCCATAATTGCGAAAGTATAGCCGGTGCAGGATTGTGTGCACGAAATGACCTCTCGGTTATGTCCCATAAATGTTCGACGGGACTCACGTCGGGCGATCTGGGCATTCGCTCGAACTGTCTAGAATGTTCTTCACACGAATGGCGAACAACTGTGACCTGGTGACATTGCGCAGTGTCATCCATAAAAATTCCACACTTGTTTTGCGAACATGAGGTCCATGAATGACTACAAACGGTCTCGAACATAACCATTTCCAGTCAATGATCGGTTCATTTGGACTAGATGACCCAGTCCATTCCATGTAAAGACAGGCCACACCATTTTGAAGCCACTACCAGCTCGCACAGTGCCTTGTTGACAATTTGGGTCCACACTCTAACCCCACCATCAGTTCTTACCAACTGAAATTGGGACTCATCTGACGAGGATATCGTTTTCGAGTCGCCTGGAGTCCAATAGATATGGTCATTAGCCTAGGAGAGACGCTGCTGAAGATGTCGTGGTGTTAACAATGGCACTCGCTTCAGTTATATCTGCTGCCAAAGCCCATTAACTACATACACTCCCGGAAATGGAAAAAAGAACACATTGACACCGGTGTGTCAGACCCACCATACTTGCTCCGGACACTGCGAGAGGGCTGTACAAGCAATGATCACACGCACGGCACAGCGGACACACCAGGAACCGCGGTGTTGGCCGTCGAATGGCGCTAGCTGCGCAGCATTTGTGCACCGCCGCCGTCAGTGTCAGCCAGTTTGCCGTGGCATACGGAGCTCCATCGCAGTCTTTAACACTGGTAGCATGCCGCGACAGCGTGGACGTGAACCGTATGTGCAGTTGACGGACTTTGAGCGAGGGCGTATAGTGGGCATGCGGGAGGCCGGGTGGACGTACCGCCGAATTGCTCAACACGTGGGGCGTGAGGTCTCCACAGTACATCGATGTTGTCGCCAGTGGTCGGCGGAAGGTGCACGTGCCCGTCGACCTGGGACCGGATCGCAGCGACGCACGGATGCACGCCAAGACCGTAGGATCCTACGCAGTGCCGTAGGGGACCGCACCGCCACTTCCCAGCAAATTAGGGACACTGTTGCTCCTGGGGTATCGGCGAGGACCATTCGCAACCGTCTCCATGAAGCTTGGCTACGGTCCCGCACACCGTTAGGCCGTCTTCCGCTCACGCCCCAACATCGTGCAGCCCGCCTCCAGTGGTGTCGCGACAGGCGTGAATGGAGGGACGAATGGAGACGTGTCGTCTTCAGCGATGAGAGTCGCTTCTGCCTTGGTGCCAATGATGGTCGTATGCGTGTTTGGCGCCGTGCAGGTGAGCGCCACAGTCAGGACTGCATACGACCGAGGCACACAGGGCCAACACCCGGCATCATGGTGTGGGGAGCGATCTCCTACACTGGCCGTACACCACTGGTGATCGTCGAGGGGACACTGAATAGTGCACGGTACATCGAAACCGTCATCGAACCCCTCGTTCTACCATTCCTAGACCGGTAAGGGAACTTACTGTTCCAACAGGACAATGCACGTCCGCATGTATCCCGTGCCACCCAACGTGCTCTAGAAGGTGTAAGTCAACTACCCTGGCCAGCAAGATCTCCGGATCTGTCCCCCATTGAGCATGTTTGGGACTGGATGAAGCGTCGTCTCACGCGGTCTGCACGTCCAGCACGAACGCTGGTCCAACTGAGGCTCCAGGTGGAAATGGCATGGCAAGCCGTTCCACAGGACTACATCCAGCATCTCTACGATCGTCTCCATGGGAGAATAGCAGCCTGCATTGCTGCGAAAGGTGGATATACACTGTACTAGTGCCGACATTGTGCATGCTCTGTTGCCTGTGTCTATGTGCCTGTGGTTCTGTCAGTGTGATCATGTGATGTATCTGACCCCAGGAATGTGTCAATAAAGTTTCCCCTTCCTGGGACAATGAATTCACGGTGTTCTTATTTCAATTTCCAGGAGTGTATTTCGCCGCACTGCCTAATGGATAAGTTCGTCGTGCGTCGCACATAGATTTCAACGGTTATTTCAGGCAATATTGCTTGTCTGTTAGCAAACGCCGCTGCTCACGCTCGTTAAGTGAAGGCAGTTGGTCACTGCATTGTCCGTGGTGAGAGGCAATGCCTGAAACTTGGTATTGGCGGCACAATCTTGACGCTGTGGGTCTCAGAACATTGAATTCCCTGATGATTTCCGAAACTGCTTGTCCGATGTGTCTAGCTCCAACTACCATTCCGCGTTCAAAGTCTGTTAATTCCCGTCGTGCGGCCATAACCACGTCGGAAACCTTTTGACATGAATCACCTGATTACTAACGAGTGGTCCGCTAGTGCACTGCCGATTTATACCTTGTGTACGCGATACTACCGCCATCTCTAAGTGAGTGCATATCGCTACATAACTACTTTTGTGACCTTAGTGTATATTGTGTCCGCCCCGATAGCTGAGTGTTCAGGGTGACAGATTGCCGTCCTACTGGCCCGGGTTCTATTCCCGGCTGGGTCGGGGATTTTCTCCGCTCAGGGACTGGGTGTAGTGTTATCTAAATCATCATTTCATCCCCATCCGGGGCGCAGGACGCCCAATGTGGCGTCGAATGTAATAAGACCTGCACCAAGGCGGCCGGACCTGCCCCGCAAGGGGCCTTCCGGCCAATGACGCCAAACGCTCATTTCCTTTTCCAGTGTATATTGTGTAATGGGGTTGGCGTAACTACTTCTTTAAGGGGGGGGGGGGGGGGGGTACGACGTCAAACGGACCGACTTGGAGCAAGAGAGGCACCACAAGAAATTTTTATTTCCAGTTCGATACTTTTACAAACTAATTCATAAAACTCTGTTAGCATGACCAGGAAGGATTCAGAATTCACACTCATAGCAGTGGAAGTTCAAAAACGTAATACAATAATTTTTCTGCCACATGCGAAGTTTCAACATTGTTTCAGTTACTATTGGTTGCATTTGTTCCTCTAGGTACACTTTTCTTCATAAGTCAGAGAGATTCTTCGATGAATTTTGCACGGCATACAATGCATACTTACAGGAGCATGAAACTCTAGAGTTTATTTAATATATAAAAAATAATAAGCTGTTCTATTTTAAACTTCATATTCAGAAAAACCTCAAATTTTATAGTTAATTATCTAATTTTTACCACAGTTTTCAATAAAATTGGAAAAGCTTGCAGTTACATACATCTGTAAGTATGGTTTGTATGATGTGTAAAATTCATCGAAGTGTCTCTCTTGCTTCTGAAGAACAATGTACCTATAGCAACAAATTCAGCCAATAGCAAGAGAAAAAATGAGGGAATTTCACATCCACAAAAAGTTTATTTTGTTATGTGTTTGAACTTCCACTGCTATGAACGTGAATCTTGAATCGATCCTGGTAATGCTGACGAAGTTTTATGAATTTATTTGTAAAATTATATACTGTGGAAATTAAAATGTAGTGTGGTGTCTGTCCTGCTCCATGTCGGCCCTTTTGACGTCCTACCCCCTCCCCCCCCCCAACTAACTTCACTAGTATTTTAACAATCTCGTATTTTTTTTTAATAATGAGAGGATCTGGCTTTCTCAGACGATTTCTATTTCGATCTTTTTGGGTTCAACAGTCAGTTTTCAACATTAACGCCCTTACAGTTTCGATAACTAGGTACATATTGCTGTTCGCAGAATTTCCCTTAATGCATCCTGTTTGTGTGTAAAGACGATGTCGGAAAATCATCCAGCTTCATGTTTATCTTTTGGCCGATCTGTAAAATGACAATGCGTCTCATTTGCGCAGCTTTCACGAGATGGCCGTTTACGACACTGCAGCGACAATCGACTACATCCTGTCACTCAGCCAGACGGACCAGGTGTCCTACGTGGGACACTCCATGGGCGGAACCTTGATCTTCGTGCTGCTGTCTATGCGACCAGAGTACAACAGGAAAGTCGACGTGGCGGTGTCGTTCGCACCTGTCTGCTTCATGGGCCACACAACCAGTCACCTACTAAATTTACTGGCGTACACTGCTCCGTACTTCGAGGTGAGTGCTTGTTACCTACATTTAAAACCCACTTGTGATAACATACACAATCTGATCAAGCGTCTCCGGTCACCTGGGGTGTGTCGACCATTCGCATTTCTGACGAACTTGAAATCTGGTTGAGAGGCTTCCAACGAGGTGTCTGAATGTCAGTGGAAGAATCGCAGACCATTCTTCCTCGAGAACCAAAACCAGAGAATGTAATGATGCTGGATGCTGAGATCTGGAATGAAGTCGACATTAACACTCATCCCAGAGGTGTTACACTGCGTTTAGGTAGGGATGCTGGACAGGTCAGTCCACTCCAGGGATGTTACTGGCCACAGACAGTAGCCTCACCGATGCAGCCTTATGACGCGTTGCACTGCAGTGCTGATACCGAAGGTCATTGTCCCCTAGCTGTTCTGAACGCAGTAGAACATGTTGCTTTCTTTTAAAGGGGGTCCACAACCTAACCACGAAAATCACCCCCATACCGTAACACCGTCTCTTCAGCACATCAATGTCAGAAACTTTTCCATCGCATTGCTACAGCGTATAGTGTCATTCATCCCTCCAATTCACACGTCTCCAGCCATCCACTGTCCAGCGGCGTCGCCACCTTAACTGTGGCTTAGCACTTACTACAGATACGTGCGGCTGCTCGACCACTGTACCACACATCCCTCAAACACCTCCATTTTCCTGCATTTATTAATGTCTGTTTATCTTATTGATATTGCTTAAGTTCCTTATGTATTCTGTATTTACATTGATAACTGTCTCTTCTTTTAATTGCTTGTGTATCGCTCTCCATGTTTCATACCTCCTAAAGCAGCCTTGTCTAGTACTAATTTTATTTCATTTTGTTTAGTAATAGAAACTGTTATGTAGGCACGCTATTTCTATTTTGCGCTAAAGGTTTTCCTGTCTTCTCCATTGTTGTTTATGTGCTGTTCAGTTTTTACTTTCTCATTGCAAAGATGTTACTTACTGTATGTTTCTACTTCAGTCTAGATGTGTTACTTCTCTTCCAATGTTGTCTGCTAACATTTAACTTCTTTGGCGATAATACTCAGTAAATGTCTGAAGATGGCATTGTAAGCCGAAAACCGGTTAACAATAAAAGTAATTTTGTAGAACAAAAGCAAACTGGTGCTTTTCATTTATTATAATGTTGTTCTACCAAGAACCGTCGGAAGATTCTGTTAATTTGTATGTTTACCTTGAGATTCGGAGTCCAACTGGCCTAGTTCACGGCATCACCAACAGAAGACGCAGTTGGCCCTCCCCCACTCCCCTCTCCCCACACCATCTGGAAATCAGTGGCTAAAAGGACTCATTTGGTGTTGGGCAGTGCGCAGTATTGTTTATTTAAACAATTTGAGTTGCCATTGATCGATCACTAGACAGTTGCTCTATAATAACTGCTAGATGTGGAGTGAATATTTTCGCTATTAATCTAGCACTGGAGAAGTACTCCAGCCAAACTATCCAGCAGTCCTGTATCGGAAGGATGGATTGTGGTGGTAAGAGGATAGCAACCTATCACTGAGGTACGGGGGAGTAGCCTCCTGCAAATCTACAAGTGAACACCTGATGGGATGATATTTTCCCCACTAGTTTCGCACTAGACAGTTCCTCCAGTCAGTCTAGCCGATAGCCCTATATGGTAAATAATGAGAGGACAGAAAGCTGTCACTGAAGTACATAGGAACAGCTGTTGCTGGGAAGAACATAAGGATGGGTAATAAAAGTATTAGAACAACGACCCACTGTCCGACTGTCCCTATGTACAAGGACTTTTGTAGCAACGCCATTTGAGAATGAAATACGCTTATACCTATTTACGAGTCACTAGTTGCATCCTAGCCAACAGAAACAAGGGAAATTTATCATATGATATTTTTTACGATTGCAGTGTTTTACATTAACACAGTGTCTCAAGATGAAAAAGAACTGAGCAGCACCTCCAGACACCTCCAGTTAGATTCAGCCACAACTATCTAATGTATTGTGTATGTGAAGAGTCAGCGAGTGTGGGAGCTGCTTCCCTTCAAGGGCCGAGTTACGCCTCTACGTCAGGTCAACACGAGCACTTCTCCCATCCCTGATGTGGACTCCTCAGTTTAAAAAAAAAAATCCTAAAAGGCAACGTTGTTTTGTAATTACGCTTCGAATTTCTCACGTGAAATGTAGATTCCTCCCGTCTACACTAGTTATTTTCGAGAATTGAAGAAATCGGACCACATACACGTTTCTCACGTCACTAGAGTATCGTTACTTGTTGTGAAAATCGTGTATAACACTATGGCATAGGCTATATTTCCTGTAAGTATTCTTTCATCAGGTAGAAAAATATCTTTCGCTAGCTGTTGCATGCTGCATCACAGTACTATACATTTAAATTCATTTTTGGATCATGAGGGTGTGGTAAGAGCACACAGACATCCTATGTCACAGGATACCTCCGCTTTCGAACTCTCTCTTAAAGTAACCAACTATCTCGTCAAATATGAAGTCTCTCGAGATACCAACAGGGAGACGTTTTAAATTTCATTATCATACTACGTATGGCTTTCTAAATTAGATAATATAGCTGATTTTATTACTGTGATCTTCTGGCCCCGTGTAGGTTCCGTTAAAAGATATCACCACAACGAGAAAACGCCTGATTGACGCTCCAACTCTCGAATCCTATCCGTGGTACTCCCACCCTCGCATCCACTCGCTCCGCGGCACGTATTTGATATCAAATTGATAGGCTACTTAATTAACTGATAATGAGAGCTCATTTGCAAGGTGAGTAATTGTTTATCCTGCAGCCGGATTACACTCACCAAGTAAATGTTACAGGCGCTTCCGTGATGTGTCTAGAGGCTTCCCACAAGGTAGGTAAACAGTTCCTCTGAGTCCAAAACTGATGGTAACTGTCGTCAAATAGCTGAAGGCATCAAGCGCTAATTACGTTCTGTCTCTCGGTTGTCTTGTCATGCTGGTGGTAGTAAGTCACTTCGAATTCTGGTATAATGCTCCCGAAGTAATCCTGCTCAGACCTTACGGTCTATGGGGGCAGGAGGACGTTTCACTTCCTTCTCCAACCCCGGATTGCACGTAGACAGCTTGCAAAGGTGCGCGAACCTGTGCCCACGTGTCATTGCTGTCCCACTCGCCGTGCTGGACAGTTGTTAATGACTCCAGACTTGTAAAAGTTGTCCTATCCTTCCCAGAAGGACTGGGCGCTTAAATTTCGCTCGGGTAAATATCAGGTTGTTGAACAATAAGCTTCCCCTCATCCCTCCTGCAAACAAATATTCTAAGATATGTTTTCGAAATATCGCGGAAAGGCTGACGTAGTGAGTAATAATAAAATACCAGTATACAGACTGCCACACCCCAAACGTGTATGAGTGTGCAGACCTCGGTTTCCCTCAAAATACAGCCCTGAAGAAGCGTTCCATGCCCACATTAGTGGGCGGATGATTCGAGAACTCGGTTGGGAATTCCTGTAGGGAAGAGGATGTTCTTTTCGAGGAACACTACTGAGAGCTGGCATTTGGAGTTGACTGCAGAAGGATTCTACTGTCGCCAACGTACATTTCGCATAAGGACGAAGATAAGATACAGGAAATTTGCGCTCATAGGGATACATATCTTCTTCTTCTGCGGCTCTACAACTCGTTCCATTTATCCTGGCCCCTTGCTATCTTTTTCCACTTCCTATAGCCCATTTTCCTAAGGCGTTCGATGATTCTATTCTCCCATCTAGTTTTCCATCGAAAACGTCGTCTCTGTCCATCTGGTTTTGTTTGAAAAATGCTTTTTGTTATTTCTCTATCATTCACCCTGACATCTGTCTATCCCACTTAAGCCTAGATGACTTCACAATTCTTATAACAAGTTTGTAGATGGCGTACAGCTCATGGTTGTAACTCCTCCTCCATTCTCTCGTTTCGCAATCTGGGCTGATGATTCTCCTGTGTATCCTTCTCTGGGATCCATCCAGCGACTCAACATCCTTTGCTGCCAGAGCCCAGGTTTCAGAGACATGTGTAAGCACTGGTCTGATCAGTGTTTTATAAACGGTTAGTTTTGCGATTCTAGTCAAGAAGACAGAAGCTTTGTTAAGGCGAAATAAGCTTTACTGGCTGAAATTAGTCTCTGCTTTATTTCATATGAGATAATTTAGGCTAGTTACAATCGAGCCTAGGTACTTCAAATGATCGATTTTTTCAAAGGTATAACTACCCATCGTTATTTTGGCTGGTATGTTCTACCTATGCGCTTTCCCATGTTAGCTAGGTATTTTGTTTTCTGCTCATTGATATTTAGTCCTATATTCCCGTCGGCCTGTTCAAGTGTAATGAATATCTCTTCCATTTCCGTCAGATTTCTTGCTACTATGTCGATGTCTACCGCATAGCCCAGCATCTGCACAGATTTATAAAAAATCGTTATCCTATTCAAGATATTTGCTTCGCTAATAATTTTTTCTAAGGTGGAGTTGACTAGGATGCATGCCAGTGCATGACATTGCCGTACTCCATTTTTAATTTCCGAAGTATTAGACAACATTCCTCCAGCTTTTATGAAACTTTGCGTTTCTCTCGTCATCATCCTTAATACTCTTATCAGTTTTTCTGGAATACCCAATTCACCTACAGCTTGATGCTGTCTATACTATCGTGCGTTACTTTAAAATGAATAAAAGGATGATACATTCCGATCCTGCATTCCTCTGGATTTTTTCGTAATTTCTCTTATGGTAATATCTGATCGATAGTTGAGTAACTGGGGATAAATTCACATTGGTACAGTCCCGTTTCCCTCAGTATTATTGAAAGGAGTCAGCTGTACAGTATGCCGGAGAGGATTTTATAGCCTAGCTTAAGCAGTGTGATTCCTCTATAGTCACCGCATTCCATCTGGTCTCCTTTCTTAATATAGGACATATAATTCTCTCTTTCCATGCTTCAGGCATCTCTTCTTCTTGCCACATTAGATTAACCAGTTTCAGGATTTTTTTTTCCCCTCAATTCATATCAACCTTCCTTGTAAAGCTCAGCTGGAATGCCGTCTCTTCTTGCCGCCTTGTTGTTCTTCAATTTCCTCATTGCGGTTCACACTTCTTCTAAGTTAGATAGGTCCCCACTATTATATGGGCCGTATTTCTGTCGGATTTCTTGGTACAACTGGGCTCACGTTAAGGAGTTTATCAAAGCAGCGACGCTACTTATCACATATCTCTTTTTCGATGCTTATAATTTCGCCGTTCTCATCTTTTATTAAACTTGCTTTGCCCCTGAAAGGTTTCTGTGCCTTATTCACCTACCTACAAAATTTCCTTGCATCGTTTGCACTTCTCAGAAGCTCTGTTTCTTCAATATTTGCCTTCATCCACTACCTGTTTTTTCTTTGGTGGGTCCTTTTTCCAATTCTCCATTTTTATTTATATTCTTCCCTTATCCTCCTGGTAAAATGTGGTTGTAAAGTCTTCCTGTATGCTTCATTTTTCTCATTTGTTACTGTTCCACATTCGGTATTGAACCATGAGATCCTTGTTTGCAGTATGAATCTCGCTTGCTAGTGTTTGCACTGTCTTTTTTACTTTTCCCACAGACCTTCAATGTTGTTACGTTCTCTAGCGTTATCAAGGATCTGAATTATTCCCTCCTGGTATTGTTCACTTCCTTGATTCTAAAGCTGTGATGTTATATTTCTGTGTCTTGGGCCAGATATTCTTGCCCTCACTTGTGTCCAAACTAGGAAGTGATGTGTGTATATTTGGACTTCTTAAACTCCTTACGTCCAGTAAGTCTGACTTGTGCCCTTCATCGATTACCATATGGTCGATATAATTTACTGTATTTCCGTCTGGAGGGATACATCTAAGTAGTTTTTTTCCTCTCGCTGTAACAGCGAGTGGAATGGGGAAGGGAATCACTAGCAGTGCTACATACACCATGCACCATACAAGGTTTGTGAAGTAAGCATATAGATGTATATATAGTCTACCTATCAAGATATCAGTCCATGTACTTACAGCCACACAAAACTCACATAAGAGTGTTGTCGTAACTTAATGTCCTTTATCATATTCCTATGATTACCGCAGTGTAATGGTGTCTGAATCATCATTGACAACACAGTGTCTCTCTACTCATTATTTCTGTAACACACAACTAAATAAAACTAGAACTATAAACACTTTTCTAACGTCACTTGATCTCTCTCTCTTCCGATATATTGGGAACAAATACTGTCTGCGTGTTGACATCAACCAAATGTGGTGATCCCATTCAATATACATGTATTGGTCCACAGGAACAGGCGACCAGCGATCAAAGTCGCTTCCACTGACATATGTAAGTTTTATTGCCTGTACTAGAAGAAGACCACATCGACTATCAAATGTACAAAATCCAATGACCAATACACTGGCTTTTAACATCTATTGCGTTATGTTTTTGGTAGGAATGCTGTCTGCGATTTGGAAAAATGTCTCTCCATTCAACCACACAATTGCGTTGGATCCCATTGAGATGACTTAATGATTACAACCGCTGATGGATCATATTCATGCTACTCTCATATCACGAAACGAGTCAACTTTTACGAATTTATCTACTCAGAGCCCCATACAGCAAAACTCCAGCGTGGTTTTAGACAGTCTCTCTGCATCTTGTAACCGTTTCTCAGTTTCTGCTCAACCCTCCCTGCAGCTTTGTCCCTGTGATCCTTCCAATTTAAGTCGCAACTGAGCAGAAGTCAGAGAGCGCTATATCTGCACCTCTTACATCCTGTGGAGAAGCAGGGTGAGCTAAACTAATGCGACTGGACCGTGTTTTAACCACTCGGTGGAAATGGGAACATTTTGTCATAGCTCCGCCAACCATGTACAGTGTGTAAGGTGATCGCCAAACGAAGCTTTCTCTTGCAACACGAGGTAGTAGAAAAGACAGTATGAGCAGTTAAAGTGCAGTTTCTTGTTGGGAAAACTAGGAAGACTCTACACCATATGGGAACTGGAAGAAGAATGAGAATTTTGCTATTGCATTGCAGTGCATCTCCAAAATATATACAGATACTACGGTCAGAAGGAGATCTGTGTCCCTCAGAATGCATTCATGTCTGTCATCCAAATATTCTATCCTCATAAATTTTTACCATATGAAATTTAAAAAAACTCTGCTAATATCATCTGGTAGAGAACTCGATAATATATTACCATGTCCCTCTCTCCTGATATATATGTGTGCCATCTGTGTGCTGACATCGAGAATATGTGGCGATCCTATTAAACAAACAGAAATTGCTCCATATACAGGTATTGGAACAGATGGCCAATGATTGAAGTCTATTCACAGAGCAGTGTAAAGTTTCATCACCTGTACTGTAGGAGTACCATATCCCACAGATTGTGAATCACAAGAGATGGTCACTGTGTTATTCCTTCATAAGCAGTTTGATACTTTGTTTTTTTTTTTCTGCTGTAACACATCCAAGAAATGTATAATTACAGCTTTGTACACCACCATACATTTTGTTTTTCCACCACGACTTGGAGGTCTGTGGTAGGTACTAAAATGACTTTAACACGTTTCGATCCATTGGCTCTCACAGAAAGCTGGACATCACATTGTGTAAAATATGCTGCTACCACAACAGACAGGTTGGTTGAAACAAAAGACAGAGGCAGTGTTTCTTATTGACAAAAATATGGAACACTTAGCACATATGAAAACTGTCAGAGTTTGTGGCATTGTGGGGTTTTCCCAAACAGCTGCCCAAAGTGAATGACCTCTACTTTTAATCTTATTTTCGAC
Organism: Schistocerca cancellata; assembly: GCF_023864275.1. NCBI lineage: Eukaryota > Metazoa > Arthropoda > Insecta > Orthoptera > Acrididae > Schistocerca > Schistocerca cancellata. The sequence continues at coordinate 24,494,358 of NC_064633.1, read as the reverse complement.
AGTGCTGGCCAACACAGGAAGGTGTTTCTCCCAACAAGAATCTCTCTCCATCTCAAACAGGTGGTATCAGTCAGTTATTATGCGGTAATCTACAACATACCAGTGGACAGATGGGAAGGAAAAGACACTGTCTGTGTACTGTAATACGTACCACAGGTGATAGTGCGATCATCTTTCGCAATTTTACTAGTTTTTACATAATTTCAATGCCGACCTATGACATGGCAGTATGCTTCCCAGTTTCTGTGTCATCGCTAAATGACTCCTCCAATAATTTGCGTGTACCATATACTAGACTGTGAATGTAGATAAATGAGTGTGCAATACATCCATTGATGGATTATTCACGAACATATACCCCAAACTATACCAGTCAGCGTCCAACACCGATTCTGTTATCTACATATTTCCAGCACTTTACTCACAGTGCGTGATTTAAGATTATGATTCCTCATATTTTCTATGCGGATGGGAGTCACAGATAATTCTCGCATTCTCAGGATAATGCTGGAGCCTGAAAGATCTTTGCACATTGTCTTTGACCAACCCTCCCTATAACTCTGTCCTCGATTTAATTTGCTACGCTACATTCCTCATCTTATGAAAGAACAGAGTGAGCAGAGGGTGTAACTGCTGTTCAACGAAGACTGTTTCGCACCAATCTTACTCATGGCACCCACCCAAATGCGCAAGTTCTCTCCAGATGCGCGCATGTTGAGGAGGTTAGTACCTCAAGAGTTGTCGTAATAGATGCTTAAGAAGAAACGGAGTTTGAAGCATTTTATGTAAATCAACTGTGATATGAATTCTAAAGTATGTTCTAGTGTCTGGGATCTGTAGCAAGAAGATACTGGCAAGAGAGAAATGATTGTAGAACACAAATGCTTGCATTCCTAAGACTACACGGTTCCAGACTTGAACATGCTACTATGTGGTTTCCGACCTATTAGTCATGTGGAATGCAATGCCATTAAAACTCTAATGCAAGACATATACGTCCAACATCTGACATATATTGACTCTGTAAGTTTTCTATCCCATTCACTATGGGGACAAACTTTAGGATGATAAAACTGCTTCCTTCTGCACCAAAGAAAAACATAGATTATTTGTGATACATGCACAATACAGCTTTCTGGATACGTATAGCGCCCACTGCTCACATCCAACCATGGTTCAAAAACTATATAATGTTCGCATCAATTCTATAAAATGTTCATCAGCTAAGGAAACAGACAAACGCACAGCAGCGGTGTTTGTCATGTAGAATTACACCCCATGCTGCTCTAACTCTGGGAAGAGAACACAGTCACTTCCAGAAACAACATCTGTCAAGAAAATGTATACACAGGTATTGCAATGAAACTTCCTGGCAGATTAAAACTGTGTGCCCGACCGAGACTCGAACTCGGGACCTTTGTCTTTCGCGGGCTCTACCATCTTTTTTTTTTCTTTTTTTTTGTCGTTGTGTTTGGTCCTTGCGGACGTCGCAAGATATCCTGTTCAAGTTCGGTGGTTGATCCTTACACTCAGTTTTTTATTACAGAGGCCAACCGGCTCTCTGACCGAACACGCTGAGCTACCGTGCCGGCTTGTCATCTGAGCCACCGAAGCACGACTCACGCTTTACTTCTGCCAGTACCTCGTCTCCTACCTTCCAAACTTAACAGAAGCTCTCCTGCGAACCTTGCAGAACTGGCACTCCTGAAAGGAAGTGCCAGTTTTAATCTTCCAGGAAGTTTCATATCAGCGCACACTCCGCTGCAGAGTGAAAATCTCATTCAGGTATTGCAATACCTCACAAACACCTGCCACTAACTTAGAATCACTTTAGTTATGAAATTGGCTACTCGATTTATGTCCAAGATGCAGCAGGGGAATGGAGTACATCGCACAAAACTTCGTTTGTCTAAAGAAGGATACTTAACAATGTTTTTCATTGATGGACATGTTTCTTCACACATGCATTGGAAATCCTTTGCTCACTCTGGTATGGAGAGGTTTGCTATTAACGATCACAGGTAGATAGTGCTCATGTCACACACAGAATACGCAGTTGTATATGACTGGAGCACAGGTGACCACATAACTGATACATCCGAGAGAACAACGAAAAAAATCGTTAAATGTGCGATAAATGACGTGCAGCAACGTCTCTCTCTACACTGCATCATCAGTCTACCATTAAATCATATCTCATTACAATCCCTTCTCAACCAATCCCTCAATCGACTTTCTATCATCCTTTAATGCAGATGCAAGTCAATTTAGAGGCAGAATGCTATATTATACATATATCACAAAGACTCTGACAGGCGAAATACCCTCAGACTTCAAGAAGAATATAATAATTCCAATCCCAAAGAAAGCAGGTGTTGACAGATGTGAAAATTACCAAACTATCAGTTTAATAAGTCACAGCTGCAAAATACTAACGCGAATTCTTTACAGACGAATGGAAAAACTGGTAGAAGCCGACCTCGGGGAAGATCAGTTTGGATTCCGTAGAAATGTTGGAACACGTGAGGCAATACTGACCTTACGACTTATCTTAGAAGAAAGATTAAGAAAAGGCAAACCTACGTTTCTAGCATTTGTAGACTTAGAGAAAGCTTTTGACAATGTTAACTGGAATACTCTCTTTCAAATTCTGAAGGTGGCAGGGGTAAAATACAGGGAGCGAAAGGCTATTTACAGTTTGTACAGAAACCAGATGGCAGTTATAAGAGTCGAGGGGCACGAAAGGGAAGCAGTGGTTGGGAAAGGAGTAAGACAGGGTTGCAGCCTCTCCCCGATGTTATTCAATCTGTATATTGGGCGAGCAGTAAAGGAAACAAAAGAAAAATTCGGAGTAGGTATTAAAATTCATGGAGAAGAAGTAAAAACTTTGAGGTTCGCCGATGACATTGTAATTCTGTCAGAGACAGCAAAAGACTTGGAAGAGCAGTTGAACGGAATGGACAGTGTCTTGAAAGGAGGATATAAGATGAACATCAACAAAAGCAAAACGAGGATAATGGAATGTAGTCAAATTAAGTCGGGTGATGCTGAGGGAATTAGATTAGGAAATGAGACACTTAAAGTAGTAAAGGAGTTTTGCTATTTAGGGAGTAAAATAACCGATGATGGTCGAAGTAGAGAGGATATAAAATGTAGACTGGCAATGGCAAGGAAAGCGTTTCTCAAGAAGAGGAATTTGTTAACATCGAGAATAGATTTAAGCGTCAGGAAGTCGTTTCTGAAAGTATTTGTATGGAGTGTAGCCATGTATGGAAGTGAAACATGGACGATAACTAGTTTGGACAAGAAGAGAATAGAAGCTTTCGAAATGTGGTGCTACAGAAGAATGCTGAAGATAAGGTGGGTAGATCACGTAACTAATGAGGAGGTATTGAATAGGATTGGGGAGAAGAGAAGTTTGTGGCACAACTTGACTAGAAGAAGGGATCGGTTGGTAGGACATGATTTGAGGCATCAAGGGATCACAAATTTAGCATTGGAGGGCAGTGTGGAGGCTAAAAATCGTAGAGGGAGACCAAGAGATGAATACACTAAGCAGATTCAGAAGGATGTAGGTTGCAGTAGATACTGGGAGATGAAGAAGCTTGCACAGAATTGAGTAGCATGGAGAGCTGCATCAAACCAGTCTCAGGACTGAAGACCACAACAACAACAACAACAAAGACTCTAAGTTTCTCTTTAGTGCTGAAAGCAGAGTCTTATCATCCTCAACTGGTAAATTTTCTGTTAACATCTTATGGGACCAACCGCTTAGGTCATCGGTCCCTAAGCTTATACACTGCTTAATCCAACTTTAACTAACTTACGCTATGCACAAAACACACACACTCATACCCGAAGGAGACTCGAACCTCCGACGGAAGGGGCTATGTGTCCTGTGACAAGGTGCCTCAGACCGCATGGCTACCCCCTGTGGCTGTGTCACCCTGAAGTTTGTCATTGTAGTAAGTGTGATACAAAATTTGCAGGGTGGATGTATATCAGATGTTGGACATATATGTCCTGCATTAGACTATTGAGCGTTGCATTCCACATGACTAACAGATTGTAAACAACATGGCTTTAACATTATAGCATATACAAGTGCAGAACCGTATAGCCTTAGGAGTGCTCTTGTTCATGTTCTGCAATCATTTCTCTCTTTCCAGTAGCTTCTTGCTACTGACCCTAGACGCTGGAGCGTATTTTAGAATTCATAGCGCGCTTGGTTTATACCAAATACTTCAAACTCCGTCCATCTGGAGCTCCATCATGCATAAATTAGCCGTTTCTACTTAATCATCAAAACTCTCATGTCTACTATAGACCGATAAAGGGTGCTAACCTCCTCAACATGCACGCAACTAGAGAGATCTTGTGCACTTGAATGAGTACCATGAGTAAGATTGGTGTGAAACAGTCTTCGTTGAAGAGCAGTTACAGCCTCGACTCACTCTCTTCCTTCACAAAATTCGTATAGTACCTTTCTTCTCCTGGTCAGCTGCAAATTAAATTGAGGACAGAGTTATTGGGAGGATTGGTCAAAGGAAATGTGCCGAGATCTTTCAGTCTCCAACATTATCCTGAGAATGCGAGAATACTCTATGACTCCCATCTGCATACGCACGGATGGGGTATTGTAATCGTAGATTACGTTTTGTGAGCGAAGTGCTGGAAATATGTAGATGACTTAGCTGCATCGATATTGAACACTGACTGGTAAACTTTGGGGTATATGTTCGAGAATAATCCATCAATGGATGTATTACACAGTCATCTATCTACATTCACAATCTAGTATATGGTACATTCAAACTATTGGAGGGGTGGTTTGGCGATGATACAGAAACTGGGAAGCATGCTGCAATGTCACTGGTCGGCATTAAAATTATGAAAAAACTGGTAAAATTGTTAAAGATGATAGCACTATCACCTGTGGTGCCTATTACAGTACATAGACAGTGTCTTTTCCTTCCAATCTGTCCACTGGTATGCTACAGATTGCCACATAATAATTGACTGATACCACCTCTTTGAGATGGAGAGACTCTTGTTGGGGAGAAACACCTTCCAGTGTCAGCCAGCACAAAAAACACTGAGATACCTGCTACCCCATCACTGTGGAAGATAAAATTAGAAGTAGAGGTCATTAACTTTAGGCAGCTGTTTGAGAAAAATCCACAATGCCACGAATAGTTTTCATATGTGCTATGTAGTCCACATTTTTGTTAATAAGAAACACCGCCTCTGTCTTTTATTTCAACCAACCTGTGTGTTGTGGTAGCAGCATATTTTACACAATGTGATGTCCAGCTTTCTGTGAGAGAAAATGGATTGAAACGTGTTAAAGTCATTTTAGCACCCACCACAAACCTCCAAGTCTTGGTGGAAAAACAAAATGTATGGTGGTGTACAAAGCTGCAATCATACATTTCTTGAATGTGTTACAGCAGAGAAAAAATGTATCAAACTGTTTATAAAGAAACAACACAGTGATCCTCTCTTGCGATTCACAGTCTATGAGGTATGGTCTTACTGCAGTACAGGCGAAGAAACTTTACACTGATCTGAGATGTGACTTCAATCACTGGCTGTCTGTTCTAATACCTGTGCATGGAGTGATACTCGTGGATTTAATAGAATTGCCACACAATCTCGATGTCAGCACACAGATGGTATTTGTCATCGATATATCAGAAGAGAGGGACATGGTAATATCTTATCGAGTTCTCTACTAGATGACATTAGCAGAGTTTTTTAGTTCATATTCTTTTTGGATAGTACAAATTAACGAGGATAGACAGAATGTTTGGTTGACAGACATGAGTGGATCTTGAAGGACATGGTTCTCGTTCAGACTGTAGTACCTGCATATAGTTTGGAGACACACTGCAATGGAGTAGCGCAATCTTCATCCTTCTTCCAGTTCCCCTATGATGTGGAGTCTTCTTGATTTTTCCAACAAGAACTTTTCTACAGCCTCGTGTTGCAAAGGAGCTTCGTTGGCGCTGGGCTTGCACACTGTACATGGCTGACGGAGCTGTGTCAACTAGTTCTCATTTCCATCGACTGAGCAAAACACAGTCCTGTCACTTTAGTTCAGCTCACCCTGTTTCTCCACGGGACGCAGAAGATGGTGGATATAGCGCTCTCTGACTTCTGCTCAGTTCTGACTAAAATTGGATGGATCACATGGACATAGCTGCAGGAGGGTGGGGCAGAGACTGAGAAACAAATACAAGATGCAGAGAGACTGTCTAAAACCACACTGGAGGTTTGCTGTACGGCACCCTCGTATGGAGATATGAGGGTCGCACAAATATGATTCACCAGTGGTTGTAATAATTAAATGTTATCTCATCGGGATCCAGTGTAAGTGTGTGGTTGAATGGAGAGACTTACCAGAAAGCGAAATGTAATAGATATGAAAACCCAGTGTATTTCTCATAGGATTTTTTGCATTTGACAGTCGATATGGTCTTCCTCCAGTACAGGCAACAAAACTTTACACAAGTCCGTAGGAGCGACTTCGATCACTGGTCGCTTGTTCCAATGAACCAATACATGTATGTTTAATGGGCTCGCCACATATGTTTGATGCCAACACGCAGACAATATTTGTTTCCCGATGTATCGGAAGAAAGAGATGCAGTAAAATGTTATTGAGTTCTACACCAGGTGACGTTAGCTAAGTTATTATAGTTCGTAGTTTTATTCAGTTGTGTCTTAAAAAAATAATAAATAGAGAGACTGTCAATGAAGACTCAAACACCATCACACTGTTGTATTTGTAGAATGATAATCGTAGGAATACGATAAAGGAGATTAGGTCATGTAGAGGAGGGATATTTACTGTCAGGTATTCGATATCTATGAATTGTAGGTGTTATGCTTCTGAATTACTTTGTGCAGTCCAATGTGCTCTGTATGCTTATGAATTTCCACCTGTATGTTATTGTGCTATTTTTCTCGTTGTGACGACTCTCTACTTGTCCACCTTCCAACCAGTGGAACAATGCTGTACAAACGCGACGGGATTTCGAGAGAATTAAAGGGGGTCTGTCACTTGGCTGGGTGACATCTCTTACCCATCGAAATCAGGTGGACTCAAATGCTCTATATCGAAGACTGCAAGATTAGTGAGAATACGACAGGCAAGCGATAGTGTAACGAGTGAGGTAGTTGAAAGGTGAGCTCTGTAGTGTTTCTTATAAGTATTGTGGGCAAACGTATTACAGTCTCTCACGCACATCTGCAAAATGACTGCAATGAAAAATTAGGAATTGATATGAAGGTTTCTATAAAGAGACAATCAGCAGCGTGATTTTCGTCTTTTGTTTTCTCGATAAATGAGAGTCAGCGTTCTCCTGTGGGTTTTGTGTGCTTATAAATGTATGGACTGCCATCTTAATAGGTAGACTAAATTTACATGTATATGCTTATTTCACGGTGTGTGACGGTACCCTATAGCACTACTAGTCATTCCGTTTCCCATTTCACTAAAAATACGGTGAGGGGAAAGGACTATCTGTATCTATCCCTATGAGCGCAAATTTCGTGTATCTGATCTTCGTCCTTACGCAAAATGCACGTTGGCGGTCAGCTTCAAGTGTCAGTTTTCAATAGTGTTCCTCGAAAAGAACGTCCTCTTCCCTCCAAGGATTCCCATACGAGTTCTCTAATCATCCGCCATTTAATTTGGTGAGGGACAATAGGAACGCTTGTATGGTCCTGTATTCGGAGGGGAACCGCTGTCTGCAGACTCATACACGTTTGGGATGTGGCAGTTTGTGTACTGGCATTTTATTACTACTCTCTATGTCAGCCTTTCTGGGAGGTTTCGAAAACACATCTTAGAATATTTCGGTTTGCAGGAGTTTGGAGGGGAAGCATATTGTTCAACATCCTTGTAGTTAACCCAGCGACATTTAAGCGTCCAGTCCTTTTGTGAAGGAGGACAATTTTGGCAAGTCTGGAGTCATTAACAATTGTCGGACATGGCGAGTAGTAGAGCTCTGACGAGCGGGTGGAGGTTCGCGCCCGTGTGACAGCTGTTCACATGCAATCCGGGGTTGGAGAAGAGCGTGAAACATCGTATTGCCCATTTAGACCAACAGGTCTGAGCAGGATTACTTCGGGAGCATTATACCAGGATTCTAAGTGATTTACATCCACTACCATAACAAGACTACCGAGAGGCAGATTGTAAATAGCGTTGGATGTTTTCAGCTATTTTACGACAGTTACACCCCGTTTTGGAATCAGAGGAACTGTTTACCTACTCCTTGGGAAGCGTCTGTAACAGTTACCTGGCGAGTGTATAATCCGTTTGCAGGAAAAAAATTACTCACCTTGCAAATGTGTTCTCGTGATGAAATCAATTAATTAGCCTGTCAGTTTGATACCAATGACGTGCCGCTGGCAGGTGGATGCAAGAGCGAGAGTACCGCAGATTTCGAGAGTTGGAGCGTTAATCAGGCGTTTTCTCGCCGTGGTGGTATCTTTTACGGAACCTACACAGGGCGAGAGGATCATGGGTAAAAAGAACATCATCTATACTATCAAATTTATAAAGTGATACATAGTATGAACCTGATATTTTCAATTTGTCTCTGCTGTTACCTTGCGAGATTTTGTATGTGACGAGACATGTGGTTACTTTAAGAGCTGGTTCGAAAGCGAGGCGGCATCTTGCGACACAGGTTGTCTGTGTGCTCTTATCGCACCACCAGGGGCCAAAAATGATTTTAACAGTCTAGTACTGTGATGCAGGATGTAACAGATAAGAAAAGATACTTTTCTACCTGATGAGAGAATTCTTGGAGAAATGGCATGATGTTATACACTATTGTCACAAGTAACGATACTTTAGTGATGTGAGAAACATGTGTATATCCAATTTCTTCTATGTTCGAAAAGAAATCATATAAACTGGAATGATCTACATTTCGCATGAGAAATTCGAGTGTATTGACAAAACAACATAGCCGTTTCGGATGTTTTTGAACTGAGGAGTCCACATAATGGATGGGGCTGTAGTTAGCCCGAGTCGGGCTGCAGTGTACCGCAGTTGGTGGGGGAAGTGCTCGTGTTGGTCTGACGTAGAGGAGTAACTTGGCTTATGATGGGAGGCAGCTTCCACACTAGCCGTCTCTTCACATATACAATACATTAGATAGTTGGGCTGGACTAGACTGGAGGTGTCTGGAGGTGCTGGTCAGTTTTCTTTTTCATCTTGAGGCATTGTGTTCAGGTAAGATGATGAACACTACAATTGTAAAAAAAGTCAAATGATAAATTTCTCATATTTCTGCTACCTAGGATGCAACTTCAAATGAAAAAATGAAATGAGGGTATGGCATCGTTGGCCAGGAGACCCATCTGGGGACGTTCGGCCGCCAAGTGCAAATCTAATTTCAGTTGACGCCACATTGGGCGAGTTGACGCCAGTGATGAGGATGAAATGATGATGAGGACAACACAACACCCAGTCCCCGAGCAGAGAAAATCTCCAACTTGGCCGGGAATCGAACCTGGGCCCACTTGCATGGGAGGTGAACACATTACCACCCAGCCAAGCAGGCAGACTTCATTCTGAAATAATGTTGCTACAGGAGTCCGGTGTATAGGGGCAGTAGGGCAGTGGGTCGTTGTTCTAATTATCACTCATTCTAATGTTGCTCCTAGCAGCAGCTATTCCTATGTACTTTAGTGACAGCTTGCTGTTGTATCATTATTTCCCATATAGAGTTACTGCTAGCCTTTCTAGAGCGACTCTCTAGTGCTAGATTAATAGCGAAAATATCCTCTCCACTTCCTTCAGGAATTCACTAGTAGATTTGCAGGAGGCTACTCCTCTGTAGTTCAGTGACAGCTCGCTGACCTTTTACCTTCACCACCCATCGTTCCCATATAGGACTATTGGATAGACTGGCTGGAGTAAGTCTCCAGTGCTATACTAATAGCGGAAATATGCAATCCACATCTAGCAGTTGTTGATCAAACTCGTTGGAGCAACTGTCTAGTGATCGATCAATGGCAACTCAAATTGTATACAAAATAATAGATAGTTACGTTCATCCTATCCAGCAGCCCAACTCCACATGAGTCCTTTTCCCCACCGATTTCCAGTTGAGTTGGTCTCCTAACCTGAAGGAGAATATTCAAAATTTCATATTCCCGGCAATAAATTTGAATTTCCCGCCATTTTCCCTGGGCCACCATCTTGGATTACGGCACAGGAGGGGGTGTGGAGGGGATGGGAATTGTGGGAGGGACAGGAGCGCTCTCTGGTGATGGTGTTATGAACTAGGTCAGTTCGTGTCCAGACCTCAAGGTGAGTACACAAAAATTGATATTCGTTCCAATAAATTTGAATTTCACGCCACTTGTCCAGGAGTAGCGCTTGTGGTGGGTGGAGTTAGGTTAGTGGAAGTAGCCCGATTGAGCTTTTTTCCCATCAAAATTTGAACTTTACACTGCGACATCAGTTCAGTGATGCCATGTCTATGATCGCAAACTTAGATCCACCAGATTGAATAAATTTGGCAACAATGTAGAGTGTGGTGATGCTAGCTTTGTCCTACTGCGAGGCACATAGCGATGCAGAACACCTTTCTTGTATACAGTCTGCCACTGGAATTGGATGAGCATGCACATGATGCTTACGGATTACGCGAGCCATGATGAAAAAACATTGCCTTTATTTGGATCGTATGCTCTATCAGCCGTACCAGTAATGGTCCCGGATGGGACACCAATACTTGATTATCATCACACGAAGGTTTTGTAGGCGACTTTTTTGATGCGTAAACTACACTTACTAAGGACTGATCAAGTAAATCAGTCTGTCATTTGCCTTTCGAAGATTAGTTTTATACGACCAATCCATATCAAATGACTCACTGAGCATACTGCCAGTTATTTAATGGATGTGGCTGCTTTCAATGACTGCTTGGCAATCATGTACTTCTGAAATAATGGATCTTTCCGTCTGCTTATACCGAATAAGGTACATCAGTTTATCCTGATAGAGAACTGAAACATCTAGCATGGAGTTTTGATCCTGTGGATGTCTTCCCGCATTTCGTTACATTTTTCTAACGATGTGACTTCCCTGTTCGCAACACCACCATCCACGAACAGCATTGTGGAACTTTCGACGTTATCCACCGGATCATTTATGTATATTGTGAACAATAATAGTCCTGTAACAGCCCCTTGAAGTAATACTTTTGCGTCAGAAGATTGTCTTCCGTTAAGTGCTACTTGGAATTGAATGAGCATGCATATGATGCTTACGGATTACACGAATCCATGATGAAAAACCATTGCCTTTATTTGGATCGTATGCTCTACCAGCCGTACCACAAATGGTCCCGAGTGTTCCACCAGCAACTACATGAAATAATAATAATAATAATAATAATAATAATAACGATAATAGTAATACCAAGAACTGAGGTTGTATACTGGGTGTGTCTCCTATGGGTCGACACGCGCATTTTCTCTGATGTTTCTGCAGACATTTGTAATTTCGTTTTTGCAATGAGTCGCTAGAGTCGGCCTAAACTAACGCTGCTTATCACATCGCACACACGACGCCTAGCGTCGACGAAAAGCATCGGTTTGGTTCCTATTACACACAAAATGATTTTTAAATCCCACTTTCATGTGTCCATTCAGTACGGCGATCCTACATTAGGGTAGTGCGTTGTTCGGTTTATCGAAATGTATTAACAGGAAAAGTAAAAGACGAAGAATAACGAGTACCCAGCAGCGACTGAACGCGCTTCTGCATTGTGGTAGCAGACAGCGTGGACCTGCGTAATGCTCTCGTTGCTGGAGTATTGGTTATTCTTCGTGTTTTGGTGTGCCTGTTAACACACGTCGATAAAACGAATATTGCACTATACTAATCTGGGACTAATTTGGGACCCCTCTGTCGAATGGGTATGTAAATTCCCACTTTAAAAATAATTTTGTTTGTTAGGAAAAGGAAATGCTGGACGCCGCATGAAAGACATGACGAGCAGTATTTTGCTACATGTTGCAAAAATGAAATTGCAAATGTCTGCCGAAACACCAGGGAAAATGCACCTGTCGAGTCTTAAGAGAGAGAGACCCTGTGTAGTCACTTTTAGAGTGCTGTTCAAGTGTCCATCACGGTGGTAGGGTGACCAACTCTCCCGTATTTCCCCGGATCTCCCGTATTTAGAGACATGTTTTCATAATGTCCCGGCTCGTGTATTTTCAGGCTCAGACTTTGAAATCAAATAATGTTAATTTTGAAAACTTGGTTAAGCTGGTTTTTTTTTTGTTATGAGTATACCAGGAAGTAATGCTCACACTGAGAGAGTATTTTCTCTTATGAATAATCAGTGGACTGATGTAAGGAACAGAAGTAGCACAAACATAATCAAATCTGAACTACAAGTTTTCATGAATTTTCCTTATTCGTGTAGTGAATTCTTTGAATTTGCTAAAAATGATGTAAAACTACTGACTGAGGCAAAATATATTTCAAGATATGTATAAGTAATTGTGATGTGTAAATAAATAGTCTACTTTTACAAATACTGCTTTGATTTTTGGTGAAATTGTGCCGTGCTATTAATCTCCCTTATTTTTTGTCAAGGAGATAAGAATCTCCCTTACTTTCGTTTAGAAAAGTTGGTCACCCACTAAGCACCTGTGCTTCAGCTTTTCTTAACGTCATCCTTTTTTCTTTTCGCAGAAGCCACTGAACTGGCTGACCAACGGCGAGATCCCTCCGTATCCAGATCCACAGGGATCGAGTACTGACAGTTTCAACTTCCAGATAGGGGCGGCCTTGGGCGAAGTTTTCGATTTTGAAAGGGTGAGTCCGCTACTAAAGATATTACTATGGCATGTGCGATGATCGTTTCACAAACTACGACACACTATCATCAGAACATTCTGTGTAAGCTATTTTTGCTGGTTGTTAGAATCAACTACATGTATTACGGTATATTAATAATTTTTACTTATGGACCGTCTGACAGCAACTGAATAAAACACAATTTTAGTGCCATACGCGTTTCGCCTTTATTTTCTGCAAGGCATCATCAGTGGCAGGTGGCGTGGACAATTTCCGACATATTACGCTCCTGTTGCATTTTTGGTGTTGTTCTTCTTCTTATGAACGCCAATTTGCGGTTTTTTTCCCCATTCCACAACACTATGCACTGAACGCTTGAACAAGCGTTCAGTGCATAGTGTTGTGGAATGGGGAAAAAACCGCAAATTGGCGTTCATAAGAAGAAGACGCTTGAACAAGCGTTCAGTGCATAGTGTTGTGGAATGGGGAAAAAACCGCAAATTGGCGTTCATAAGAAGAAGAACAACACCAAAAATGCAACAGGAGCGTAATATGTCGGAAATTGTCCACGCAACCTGCCACTGATGATGCCTTGCAGAAAATAAAGGCGAAACGCGTATGGCACTAAAATTGTGTTTTATTCAGTTGCTGTCAGACGGTCCATAAGTAAAAATTGTTAATATACCGTAATATTACACGCAACTGAGGAAGACAGGACTATAAAAGTTGAAGATGTCAACTACATGTGTCTAAAGGTGATGTCACACAACTACCTATATTTACAATGCATGAGAAAACCTTTTAGCTAACAGAAACCTGGTGCAGTTTCCAGAGGTGTACAGGATAAGTTAGAGGGGGAAACAACGTACTTTAAGGATTATATGCTTTAAGGACTATATTCAAAAACGTCACCACCAATTTCAGTGGATTCTGCGCCCCGTATAGGCAGCTGACCAAAAGAGAAGGCCAGTGATGAGACTCGTCCTGAGGTATCACGGAATCGTCAATTTTGTAATGGAGGGAAGTGGGGGGGGGGGGGGTGTAAAGGGAGACCAGTGAAAGGCCCGCTAAACCCGCTGGGCAGAACAGGTAATTACCATCGTGGATAGGGCCAAATAGGTTGGGGTCAGTTTCATCTTCTAATTGTAATTTAATAACACTTTTACAACCAAAGCGGCACATAGCCGGACCTTTACCAAATGCAGCACTTTCACGGATGGAGGCCTCCAAACAAGAAATCTTAAAAAATCAATAAGATAAAAATCCAATTAAGATAGCAATAAACAATAAACTAAAACATCACCGCCAAGTAGATAGAGCAAACATATGCAAGGTGCAACAGAAATGGCTGAAGGCCACAATTAAGTTTCAAAATTTTAGAATATCTTACGATAGACTTTCAAAAGCACAAGGCCACAATGTTTAAAAACAATAAATTTTAAACGTTAACAAGATAAAAAAATTCAGTTAAAATGTCAGATAAAATAAATAAAGAAAACATATCACAGCTAAGTTGGAAGCCTCAAGGCAAAGCAGATACAACAAACATATTCAAGGTGCAATACCAATGGCTGAAGGCCACAATTAAGTTTCAAAATTTTAAAATATATTACCATAATCTTTTAAAGGCAGAAGGCCGCAATGTTTAAGCTCTAAAGATAAATTTAAGAATTAATTTTGTAAAATTTTTAAGAAAAAGGAAAATAGCCATAAGCCTTAAATTTTAAGCAGCTGAAAACATATAATTAAACACCGGTGGCACTCAGAAGCCTCCAAGGAGGTCGGTCTGCCCTCATCCACTTAGGCGAGACAGGTGATGAGCCCAACTACACTTGATCCGTCGGAACCTAACCAGGGGACAGCCACGGACCGACCGACACAACGACTTGCTTCCCATCAATCAGTACGTGAGAACTCAAACAGAAAAGGTTACAAACGTGATAATCCACAATGGAGTACGTATTAGCTGTCAAAATTACACATTATGTTGGACAGCAAAAATAGGTGAGGAAAGGAAGCTTGAAATTACGTTAGTGGCCTGGGCAGGTAACTGGATCACTAACGGCAAAAAATTCCACTGGTGTACTCAAATTATAGTCAGCCAAAGTAGTTAATTGCACCGCATGGCGGGTAAATTTCAGCAGTAGAAACACTCGGTGTTGCTCACAGGAAAACCTCCCCAACAACAAACCACCGAAACGAACCACCACAACAGCAATGGATGTGGCCTGGGCAGTTGAAACCACTACTCAACTTTGACGTCCTGGGTCAGTGAACCATGAAGCTCATAGTGATTGGACAGCTCCACACATGCTCCGACACTGCACAGGAACTGCCAGCGGACCCAGCCGACTGCACCGCATGGAGATAACTTCCCTCGTCCGCAACAACAGACCAACTCACTTCAGAATGCCGACAACATCTAAAATCGTCGCCAGTGGAAATAACACCAACTACACACACAACCTGACAAACACTTGCACAAAGGCCCGAACAATACACAACAGTAACTAAGCACGCACGAAGACAAATCGGGAGTCGTTGCACACACACACACACACACACACACACACAGCCGACTCATGAACGATCGGCGAGCCAAATCGTGTCGTCCAGTAGGACGACCGACCGACGATCCACCAAGACCGCGGCCCGGCTCAAGTGATGCGTGGTGGCAATGGTCGGGCGAGCCATGTCGACGCAGACCTCACAGCTGCTCCAACCCGACTGCACCAGTGCCGCACAGCAACTCCCCGACTGGCAGGTCCGGGCTGCGCTCCAGACGCGTTCCAACCGACTGGCAGACCCAAACTCGCGACCCGAACTCCCGACACGAACTCCCTAATAACAGCCAACGACCGGGAAGTAATACCAGTCGAGCAAAGTGACTACGAAAGGGGATATATCGATACGCACTGCTAACGCTGCTCACGGCCAGGCAAAGCAGCAACTCATTGACAGTAGTAAGCCAGCCAAAGTGGCCGCGCGGTTCTGGCGCTGCAGTCTGGAACCGCGAGTCCGCTATGGTCGCAGGTTCGAATCCTGCCTCGGGCTTGGATGTTTGTGATGTCCTTAGGTTAGTTAGGTTTAAGTAGTTCTAAGTTCTAGGGGACTAATGACCTCAGCAGTTGAGTCCCATAATGCTCGGAGCCATTTGAACCATTTGACAGTAGTAATCCAAATTAACGTAGTCAGGTGGAAGTACGTTAAAAACAGGGTGTAAAATACATGATGGCGGGAACACGAGCCACGCACAGCTCAACCATCTGTGACTACGGTAACTAAATTTAAATGTAAGCATGTCCCAGTAGCTATGCAGAAATGAAGAGGCTTGCATAAAACAGAACAGCATAGAGAGCTGCAACAAGTCAGTGGTAGGTCTGAAGTCTGAAGTCCAACAACAAAGATAGTTCTAGATCTACTGAAAGGAACTGACATCAATATTCTTCTGTAACCCACAATTGAATATCAAATGCCAAGGAGCAATTCTATTCGTCATTTACACTCTGTTCTCTGTATACTTCAGTGTGTAACCAGTCAATGAATCGACAACTCGCGAGAAACGGTACTGAACCTTGAAAGTGTGGTACCAACACCTACTCTTACGATCCGCTCCCACCATAGTCCTCCACTGATCCTCAACCGGTACGGTACGACACGTAGTGCTGCAGATCCTCACCGCCAGCGCGCCAACAAGAAGTACAGAACTCCAGACTTGCAGTATCTTACTGTGCGCCAGTTGCTTGTATCGTTACGCAATATACACTGATCAGCCAGAACATTGTGATCCCCGACCTACTATCCATATAAACTCGTCCAGGCGTTTGTAGCTTCACCTGGCGAGGAATGATTGTTACTCAGACACATGCACGGCGCATGTACTATCAGTGAGTGTGCTGTCCGTGTGCATAAAGGGAAAGGCGCGCAATCTACACTACTGGCGATTAAAATTGCTACACCGCGAAGATGACGTGCTACAGACGCGAAATTTAACCCACAGGAAGAAGATGCTGTGATACGCAAATGATTAGCTTTTCAGAGCATTCACACAAGGTTGGCGCCAGTGTAGACACCTACAACGTCCTGGCATGAGGAAAGTTTCCAACCGATTTCTCGTACACAAACAGCAGTTGACCGGCGTTGCCTGGTGAAACGTTGTTGTGATGCCTCGTGTAAGGAGGAAAAATTCGTACCATCACGTTTCCCAATTTGATAAAGGTCGGATTGTAGCCTATCGCGATTGCGGTTTATCTTATCGCGACATTGCTGTTCGAATTGGTCGAGATCCGATGACTGTTAGAAAAAAATGGAATCGGTGGGTTCAGGAGGGTAATACGGAACGCCGTGCTGATCCCAACGGCCTCATATCACTAGCAGTCAAGATGACAGGAACCTTATCCGCATGGCTGTAACGGATCGTGCAGCCACGTCTCGATCCCTGAGTCAACAGATGGGGACGTTTGCAAGACAGCAACCACCTGCACGAACAGTTCGACGACGTTTGAAGCAGCACGGACTATCAGCTCGGAGACCATGGCTGTGGTTACCCTTGACGCTGCATCACAGACAGGAGCGCCTGCGATGGTGTACTCAACGATGAACTTGGGTGCACGAATGGCAAAACGTCATTTTCTCGGATGAATCCAGGTTCTGTTTACAGCATCATGTTGGTCGCATCCGTGTTTGGCGACATCGCGGTGTACGCACATTGGAAGCGTGTATTCGTCATCGCCATACTGGCGTATCACCCGGCGTGATGGTATGGGGTGCCATTTGTTACACGTCTCGGTCACCTCTTGTTCGCATTGACGGCACTTTGAACAGTGGACGTCACATTTCACATGTGTTACGACCCGTGGCTCTACCCTTCATCCGATCCCTGCGAAACCCTACATTTCAGCAGGATAATGCACGACCGCATGTTGCAGGTCCTGTACGGGCCTTTCTGGATACAGAAAATGTTCGACTGCTGCCCTGGCTAGCACATTCTCCAGATCTCTCACCACTTGAAAACGTCTGGTCAATGGTGGCCGAGCAACTGGCTCGTCACAATACGCCAGTCACTACTCTTGATGAACTGTGGTATCGTGTTGAAGCTGCATGGGCAACTGTACCTGTACACGACATCCAAACTCTGTTTGACTCAATGCCCAGGCGTATCAAGGCCGTTATTACGGCGAGAGCTGGTTGTTTTGGGTAGTGATTTCTCAGGATCTATGCACCCAAAATATATTATACTAGAACTAACGTGATTAAATTTTCACGCATTTGTCCAACGAATAACCGTTTATCCTCTGCATTTCTTCTTGGTGTAGCAATTTTAATGGCCAGTAGTGTATGTGAGCTTGACTGAAGGCACATTCTGATAGACTGGAGGCTCGGCACAAGAATTTAGGATGGTGCGTGACTTGTCGTGTGTTCGAGGAGTGCAGTGGTGAGTGTCTTCAAAATGTGGTGAAACCACGTCCAGACGAAGTGGGGTTGGGCTGCCACCCATGTAGGACGTCGTAGTCTGGGTAGACTGGTAAAACTGGACAGGTGGTGAACCGTGGCGCATCTAACATGAGACTTTAATACTGGGCGGAGCAAAAGTGTGTCTGAACATACAGTGTAGAAAACACTCCTAAGAATTGGTCTCTGCAGCCAACGACCCATGCATGTGCCAATGTTAACACCACATCGGCAGCTGTGACTGAAATGGGCACGTAACCATCGTCATTGGAAATTGGCGCAGTAGCAGAGCGTTACAAGGTCTGATGAATCCCGGTACGTTCTTCATCTCGCCAATGGGAGGGCGCGAATCCGTAGTCCTCAAGGGGAACAGCCCCTTGACATCTCCACTGCTGGACGGAAACAAGCTAGTGGCGGCCGCATTATGCTCTGGAGAACATCCATGTGGGTATCCATGGGTCAAATGGAGTTCGTGCAAAGCATCATGACGGCCAAGACGTATCGTACACTGGTTGTACAACACGTACACTCTTTCGTGGCTATTATGTTCCCCATCAGCATCGGTATTTTTCAACAAGCTAATGCACCATGTCACAAGGCTAGGAGTATGTTGGAGTGGTTCGAGGAACACAGTGGCGAGTTCCAATTGATGTGCTGCCCCCTCAACCTCCCAGATCTGCACCCGATCGAGCACATCGGACATGTGATTGAAAGTGGCATCAGAGCTCATTACCCTCCCTCCACCTCTCCCCGAAATTTGACTCCCCCCAGCGACGTACAAGGCCTCATTGCTTCCATGCGTAGCCGCTGTTATCCGTGCCGAAGGTGGACTTGTCGGTTATTAGGTAGATAGTCACAATGTTCTGTCTGATCAGGTTATATTGATGAGACATAACACTATACCCACTGGCCACCGTGACGTTAAACGCCACCTAATAGCTGAAACGAAAGTAGTAATGATGCGTCGGTTTGCAATAAAAGGTAGCAAAGAACATCATCATGTTAAACATAAAATACCACAAATATAAAACATACACCACGTTGTGCTGATGTCCTAGCGCACTCGTTTACTTAACACCACAATGGCGACTGAGCAAGCACGGTATTTCCGCAGGTGAGTGCGTGTACAATTATTTTCACTACGGTACTTGACAATCGATATGTACTCGCATAAATCTCGAACTACATCTGCCACAAAACAAATTCTTTCTTCATTCCAACCTCATTAAAATTACTTTTAACAGAAATAGGTAACATTTTTAAAATTACAAGTTTGCGATGAATTATATTTTGAAAATTAACAGCATCGTTTTTTAAACACGTATATTTACGATAAAAGTACAGTTCATATTATTTAACTACACACAGTATATGCATCGATAGCAGCTGACAGAAATATATTACGATGTACATTTACGATAAAAATATTTATTTGTCTACCACAGTATATGAATCGATGGCAATTCAGAGAAATAGATAACCATGGTAACTGTATACAAAACAACATAGACCACAGTCACTGGATCGCATTGTATACAAGATGCTGTGGAGCTCGTAGTATAAGTTCGATACGGTGCCTGATGTCTACTCAAGATTGTTAGGTTTATATAAAATAAATAATCACAGCACTCCATAAAACGACGCAACGTCAGTATGTGACTTTCTAGTTTGTAAAGATCATGAACTTCTATTAATGTTGCAGAGTGTATATAGCGTTTAAATGAGGTAATATTTGTATTAGCCAGCCTGACTTGGAATGTCTGTTTATTAAACTTTCAGATCTGATGACGACAGCATAGATCTCTCGAAACTGGTAAAAAGATTTGCAACCAATCTTGCCCTACCTAGTTTTTCAGAACAATATAACTTTTAGTTACTTTTAATTTTGATTTTATCGCAGTTTCACACTATTTTATAGCTTCTCTTGTACTACTTTTATTTCACTGAGCCATAATCCCTTTTTCTTCTCAAGATTTTTAATCTACTTTCTTCTCTATTATCGCTGCATCATGTATTTTTATAATAGGTTTCGCTTCTTGTTTTTCTGTTCCAAAGCCCTATTACCTATTTTTTCTGTTTTAACATCAACATTTCTTGTTCAATCTTAAAGTCAACAATCTTCTTAAATCATCCCATGTAGGCTTTCACGGCAGGCGTCTTCATCAGTAAACACTTCCGGGCTAAGTTGCCGTGGTCACAGGGAGAAGAAGTTCTACAGATCGACCACGGCAACTTAGCCCGGAAGTGTTTACTGATGAATCTTCTTAAATTTATAAATTGTGCTAAGTTTTTGTCTAACTTACAAGGTACAGTGGCCTATAGGTCTTCATACACAGTACCAGGATTTGCTACACTGTCGGTTTCGAGCTATTACTGCTGTAATGCTTAAATCGTACAGCAGATGTAGACTGCTGTATAGTTCCGAAGATAAAATTAAATAAGCACAGCTTGTACTTTGGCAGTCGATTGTCGGGGGGGGGGGGGGGGTTACGCTTTAGATCATTAATAGAATGCTCAAAATTTGGATTGGCTTATCATCGCCTTGTTTATTCGTTGTTTCAGGAACTCACAGCTGTTCACTCCGTGCGAGCTGGATTCGATTTACTATCACTGGTCTGTCAATATTCAGTTTGAAATGGTTAGAACCAACTCATGAAATATAAACCCAACTAAACCTGTGCTATCGAAAATAACAAATGCTTTTAGCTTGAAGATATTATTTTATCACAGTTCTTTCGTGTGCATGACGGTACTCAGCACTAATATCACATCCGTCGTAGTCTGTAGCGTCCAGCTGCATTAGTATTGTTGCTCGTTTGAGCTTCGCTTCACTCGCAAAGATAATCTCTGTATTGTTATTTCGGAGCTATCGCTTGACTGCACTTTCACAATTGAATTCACGTTTCTTCAATCCAGAACTGAAATACAGTCAATTTAGCCTTTGAAAAGAACCCTACATAACATTTCTCCCCACCTGAAACACAGTAACGTAAATTCAGTAAATCAATAACACTTGTGTTCGGTATGAGTACTTGCGAGATGTATTTTAAATGGAACTTCAGCTTAAACAACTTCACTTGACCTTAAAAAACTTTCAACTAAAGTCAGTGATCAATAAAAATGTTCTTCAGTTTGGAATTAAATCTTCAAAATACATTTGCTCACTTTTTGAATCTTTATTACACAGCTTTTACACACACTGATAATATCGCCACATCTCAAACATGAATGAAATCAATCGATTGCTAGCAACTAAACGTGGGCCAAACTGACCATGAGCGGAAACATAGTTTATTATTACGATTCAAAGTACAGCTTCTTTCTTTTATCTACGAGCAAGCTGCTTCAGGATGTCTTATCTGGTAAACGGCAGTCGATTCAACGCCAATGTAAGCAAGCGACGACAGAAAGGTGGTGTCTTCTGGCACTGCCACTATCCATGCTCGTAACATGAAACATAAGAAAACAACACACATTTTTACAGAGTGATACATTCATACGAAATATACAAAATCTTCGCTTTTTATTATCACTACTAAACTTACAGCTACTACTGTCCATGTACCGTGTGCTGGAGCAGCACTCCCTTCCTTTAGGAGGTGGTGGCTGGAGAGTTGGACGCTACGGCGTACAAACCACTGTATCATAACAAAGTTCATAACTTATCGAAGAATTATCCACTCAGTTGTGACACCTCATTACTGCTATTTGTAACGCAATACTATTAATTTACATAAAAAAACTTCTGAAGTGTACAAAACGTAATCTCGTAACAGCACGGATTCAAAAATATGCCTTCGAAAAATAACGGTCGCCACGTGTAACACGACGACGCTCTCTTATCTGAAATATCACGAGAAACGGGCATAGGCTTCCTACGGTAACTGCAATCTGCTTTTAATTAGTGGCTAGCGGCTTAGCAGGAGCCGTCGTTGCAAATCCTCTGTACAGTACATTAATGTTGAAAGAGACGTTATACTATGTTCAAAGTACCACAGTTACTAAAATTCTGTTGCTCTCACCTCCGCAACAATACTAGCAGATATTAACTGAGTGAATATCAAAGCAATTAGTACCATTTTGAACAGACATGACGACTGAGACCAATGTTTCTAAAACCGAGGTAAGCCTGTTCCACCTCTCTAATCGCCTTTCATCAGCAGAGATCAGTCCACAGTTCGGCCTTCTTAGCACAGTCAGATACAACGAAAGCCCAAAATACCTTGGAGTCACTCTGGACAGAACTTTAACATACAAAAACACCTTTCCAACTTGGCCAAGAAGATACAAACACGAGTGAACCTTGTGAGAAAGCTGGCAGGCAGTACATGGGGAGCAACCAGATCAGTCCTCCGAGGAGTATCCCTTGCACTGGTATACTCTGCAGCAGAATACTGTGCAGTAGTTTGGCTCCGAAGCGCCCACGTAGTGAAAGTAGACGTCCAGCTGAACTCAGTTATGAGAGTAATTAGTTCTACACCTACTTGCTGGCTACCAGTGCTTTCAAACATCTGTCCACCAGACCTCCGTCGAATTCTGCTCTTTACAATCTCTGTCAGCAAGTTTCTGAAAACAACTCGATCCCTCTTCATGACGATTTGCTGTCACTGCCCAGGAAACGCCTCAAATCTAGAACACCAGCATATGAAATGGGAGTCCAAATGCTATCCACAGGATTCGACCAGGACGCAGAGTGGAAACGTGAGTGGCAAGCTACAAGAATCCGAAACCACGAACCTGTACCCCGTGATACATCATGTGATATCAAATATCATGACTCGATCATGTCGTATTTACTACTGCTGGCGAACCTTATGGATTTTGGGCACAGGATCAGGGACTTCAGCCTAGAAACTGCAAGGCGCAAGTGTGCCAACACCTTGCAGCTAAGAGAACTCACGGAGCTGGAGAAGTACGGTTAACACGTAAAAAAGCGGGATTATGTCAAGATGCTCTGATTTAAAAGACACTGAAGCTGCCAGGTAAGTTGAGAAGCTAGTTCCCTTCTTTTACATCTCAAACTCTGTCGAGGATATATTCGCCTTTTTGTACTTTGATAGGAGCATTTTTCGTTCTGGTATGAGTATATATGCCTATTAGCCCAGCAGAAGAGTAAGAGAATGAAAGGACTGTTCGATGATTTAAGAGGAATCTTTTATATCGTTAAAAAGGGACCAAAATTACTTGTGACGATAGCCTGCAATTCAACATTAGGAAAAAGAGGAGTAGGAAAAATTTTAGAAGAGCACGAGTCGCGACACTGAAAGAAATGGAAGCCGCCGTATGGCGTTATTCACACAGTAAGATTCAATAATCGCTGAAATTAGATTTAATAACCATGAAAGAAGGTTATTTATATGGAAGACATCTGGAGACACCTGGCGTTTCAAATGTTGATTACAAAAATGTAAGGTAAATATTTTGAAAAATATCTGAAATTCCTAAGGAGTAGCTGTAGGCTCTAACCACAATGTGTTGGCTACGAACTGTGGAATTTCAGACAGGTAGGTAATTGAGGCTATGGCACCTGAATAAACTAAAACAATTAGAAGTCGTGCAGAGTTCCTAACAGAGCTGCAGGTAACTACTACATGAAATAGTCGAAAGAACTGTAATAGAAACGAACCATTAGCTTTATGAAATGAAATACTGGAGGCATTAGTGATAGACAGAAAGTGGACAATAAAAAATAGGGTTGTCTAGACGGCTAGTATATAGTTGGTCCCAACAGTTGTGGAAATGCCCTTGGCTATGCGAAAGATAGATACGCCGTATAAGTAAATTAAAAAAGAGAAAAGAGAGAATGAGTTCTATGAATATCGAGAGCTGAGAGTGTGAGATGACAAATGGAAGGAATATACAGGAGGATTACATGGAGGATAGAAACGTGAAGACACTGTTATGAAAAAATTAGAGGAAGTAAAAGAAGACGAGATGAGGATGCGGTAGTGAGAGAAGAATTTGACAGAGCGCTAATTCTAAATCGATACAAGGTCCTTGGAACATGTACCATGTTTATTAATATTCTTATATGATTATTAATATTCTTGGGAAACCGACCAAAATAAAACTATTGCACCTAGTATGGCAGATATGTTACACAGACGGAACGTCCTCAAACGTTAAGGAGACTGTGATAATCCGAATACCAAGGAAGGTCAGTTCTGGCAGTTTGAAGCGTTATTGAACCATAAATTTAGTGTCATGAATGCGAAATACTAACACAGATTGTCTACAGAAGAATAGAACGACTGGCTAAGTTCACTAGACGAGCTGATAGCGTCACAAAGCGGCCAACTTACGGCACAACAAGTCTTCCAGTATATCCAGAACTAAAGAAATAAAAAAGAGTATAACAAAGCGAACAAAAACATTTACACTAACTGTGCCATGGTTCTACTAACAGGTCGTGCATTCTACTTTTGCTTGAGGTATAAAACCACTCATCCACCTGAATCGGAAAACCATCAGACACTTGTCAAGTAAGTAAATAGTAGCAAAAAGATTAAAAAGGAGTAACACAGAGTAATACTGTAAACTTGTGATAGAAAATAACGACTCAAAAGAGAATATAGGATTAAGAACATACCAACAAAGTTTTTGAACAAGCTTTACAAACGAGTAAATAAAAGAAAATTGTACAGTATGCACCTATGCAACATGCATTTTGTAAGTTTGTTTCAGAGTCCAAATAAGAAATATTCGTTTCGAATTTGTCAATACGAAGGCATTTTACACAGCATAAATGTGTTACGAACACAAGCCAGAAAGCCGACATTGCAGAAAGGAGAACAAACCTGGAAGAGATTGCCACACCTCCCACGAGAAACTGGAATCGTAAACTCAGCAACGCGACCTCAGCGATGAGAAGAGAGATTAAAAGTTTCACATGAACGTCCATCGGCTTGCTGATATGGCGAAAAGCAACACACTGAAATCGTGAAAGCCGTTCTTACGAAACAGAGTGGTGATGAAGACCGCTGATCAGATCAGAAAAGTATGCCACATTCGGCCATCGCCGGGTCGACATAACGTCACTACCTCACTACCCAGCAGTAATAAATACTCCCGCTTCTGAACCTTTGTCTGAATCTTTGCGTTGCTGTACACCGGCTGCAAGGTTGAACCTGTGATGCACTGCTACAGTTCGTCAATTTCTGCCTCCGAGACTGCTACCTGTATGGCCTGCCATACTCGGTCGCTAGGTCGCTGTGAGCTGTCGTCCTCATTAGAAGATTTGGAGACTTCTGCCAATGGCTTACTGAACTGCAGTGGCTATTTGTCACAATATTTGGGAGGCCCGCTAATCGCAGCTGCACCCAACTGTTACCTGTAAGCAGTCATCGATATTTCTGGCCTCCCTTGATGCAAGGGCTACGCTGAAGACCATCTCCACACCAAGCAGAGCTGCTAAGAGATTATCCGAGCACACCGCCTTCGGTGTCAACGAGAGTGCTCTGGTAATTCGCAATCTCCGTGCTGGGCGTCAACGCCTGTCGTACGGGCTCCGCCATTCGCCCTCGAGGCCTCCCACCCACCCGACACAATGATTGCGTGAACCAGACGCTGAGGGCAATTTCTCCTAGAATCTCAGCATCTACGAGTTCAGAGAGGCCACGTGGTGCACTGCCGCCGGCCTGGGAGCCGACACAGGGAATAATACAACGCTGTAAACTTTAACGGATGAATTCTTGTTCTGCTAATGTTGTATCATTAGTTCCCTGGGCGCTGATGGGACTGCAATGCCACACCCCACGCTCCGTCCCCCCACAACAGTAGACGTCTCACCCCAGGCCTCTACAATACCAACACGATATGTCCATTGAAGAATGGAACGACTGACAGGAGCTGATCTGGAGTTCGGTTAAGGACAGATGCACGAACAGGTGCTGTAATTCTAAGTCTACGGCTTAACACAGATTGAAAAAACGTTGCCCCACGTTCATAGCATCGGCGAGTTTAGGAAAAGCTCTTGACAATATTGACTGCAATACACGGTATGACATTCTGGAGTTCCCAGGCACAAAATGTCGTTATTAGTACAGAAACAACATAGCCAATTGCAGATTTTACAGCTATGAGAAAGGAAAAACGTGATAGGATGCCAGAATGTGAGAAGGGAGTGAGACAGCATTGTAGCCTATGTTAACTAGTTCGTACATCGTCAAACAGTAAACTAAAACAAGGAATAATTTGTAAATAGTAGATTTCAGCTATCAGTCACCCTTTTTTATTTTTTTTTTTTTACTGGCGGATCTAGATTTCAGCTAGACTCTAGCCATTCTCAATGTACTATCATTTTTTATCAATGCATGTAATGTTTGTTGGTCGGGCTTCATCCACAGTTCATTGAGTACTCAGTTCATTGAGTACTCAGTTCATTGAGTATTCAATGAACTGTGGATGAAGCCCGACCAACAGGCATTACATGCATTGATCAAAAAATGATAGTTAATTGAGAATGGTTAGTTTCTAGCTGAAATCTAGATCTGCCAAGAAAATTTAAAAATGACGACTGATAGCTGAAATCTATTATTTACAAGTTAATATAACAGTCGCTTCGTGCAACAGCCTTCTGAATGGGAGGTAAACCGATGAAGGAAAAATTTTTCAAGTGAATTAATGAAATAGCAGGATGTATTTTCAGGAGGTCCTGCCCTACAGCTCTTACATACACTATGTGATCAGAAGTATACGGAGAGTTGGCTGAAAATGACTTACAAATTCGTGGCGCCCTGTATCGGTAATACTGGAATTGAGTATGGTGTTGGCCCACCCTTAGCCTTGATGATAGCTTCCACTCTCACAGACATACGTTCAATCAGGTGCTGGAAGGTTCCTTGGGAATGGCAGACCATTCTTCACTGAGTGCTGCACAGAGGAGAGGTAGTGATAACGGTCGGTGAGGCCTGGCACGAAGTCGGCGTTCCAAAGGTGTTCTATAGAATTTAGGTCAGGACCCTGTAAAGGCCAGTCCATTACCGGGAAGTTATTGTCGCGTAACCACTCCGCCACAGGCCGTGCATTATGAAAGGTGCTCGATCGTGTTCAAAGATGCAATCGCCATCGCCAAATTGCTCTTCAACAGTGGGAAGCAAGAAGGTTTCCACTTCACTATCACATCAGAAACAGTGGACATACGGCTGTTTAGGAGTGTGGAAATCTCGCGTACAGACGTATGACGCAAGTGACTCCCAATCACCTGACCACATTCGATGTCCTTGAGTTCCGCGGAGCGCCCCATTCTGTTCTCTCACGATGTCTAATGACTACCAAGGTCGCTGATATATAGTACCTGACAGTAGGTGGCAGCACAATGCACCTAATATGAAAAACGTATGTTTTTGAGGATGTCCGGATACTTTTGATCTCATAGTGTATATATGAAAAATGTCGTATTATTGCCTTGAGCCACTTGTAAAATACTTTATTTACACAACCTGTTTCAGTCGTATGACTGCCATCAGGTTCATAAAAGTATTCGTAGCATCCTGACAGGCGAAATATAAAATCATCATCATCATCAGGAGACACTTTGTCCCGAGTTTCTAGTCCTGCCAGTGTGAAAACTGTCACATTACCAACTGGAATTGGTAGTGAAATACTTTGTTTATACCAGCATTTTTTTGTCGTCTGGCCATCGTGAGGTTCATGACAGTATTCAGAGCAGCATGTTAGGCTAAATATAAAATTATTATCGTCGGGTGATAGAACCATGAATTATACACTCTTATCATATCGTAATACAAATTACAACATCGAACTATATAAAGGTGCGGCCGGTAGTTAAAACTGTAATTGGCGTTAACGCTGTGAGAAGATCCATACTACATGCAGCCAACTGGGTGTGGATCTGTTAAAGCATTACAGTTTTAACATGAGTGTGTATACCACCTAGCACAGTTTTTATAGTACAACGATGTAATTTATATTACGATATGATAACAGTATATCATTCACGGTTTTATCTCCCGACGAGAATAATTTTATATTTAGCATAACATGATGCTGTGAATACTTTTAATAACCCCATGATGATCAGACGACTGAAACTGGTTATGTAAATAAAATATTTTACCAGCAGTTCTAGACGGTAATGTGACATTTTTGAAACTAGCAGGACTAGAGATCATGGGGCAGAGTATACTAGAAGCATCAGTATTCACAACATGATTCTTCTGGCTATGTAGGCGCTGTTGAACGCCCATACCCGGTTCGGATGCTCTTTTCTCTGAGACGTAAAGAATAAGAAAGCAGTGCAACGGCAGTGTCACGATCTATGTTACAGATGCTGCAGCGTGAAATGATGATGGACAGTGAACCATCCGAATTTCTCACCGACGGGAGTTCTCTGAGGACCGCATTACATCTGGCCCAGCTGATAACTCGTGGTGAGTAATGCTCCTTCGAAATGTTACTGCAATGAAAGACACCTTGGTGATAATCACTCCGTAAAATTTATTGCAGAACTAGCTGTGTGGGGCATCTAATTCTAATTAACTATCTCTGTAGCAGTTGTCTGTTTCTAATCTTTCTCATTGTACACAATCACTTTGCTGTTAATGCGTACTGGAATTGCGGTATTGATTATAATCGAGACAGGTAGGTCATTGTTCTCACCTACGTTTCCAAAGGGTATCCCAGAGAGAAGAAACACTAATGGGCAAGATGATCTACATAGTGGTATGGGTATGGGGTATGCATCTACATCTACATCTACATCTACATCCATACTCCGCAAGCCACCTGACGGTGTGTGGCGGAGGGTACCTTGAGTACCTCTATCGGTTCTCCCTTCTATTCCAGTCTGGGTATTGTTCGTGGAAAGAAGGATTGTCGGTATGCCTCTGTGTAGGCTCTAATCTCTCTGATTTTATCCTCATGGTCTCTTCGGGAGATATTCGTAGGAGGGAGCAATATACTGCTTGACTCTTCGGTGAAGGTATGTTCTCGAAACTTTAACAAAAGCCAGTACCGAGCTACTGAGCGTCTCTCCTGCAGAGTCTTCCACTGGAGTTTATCTATCATCTCCGTAACGCTTTCGCGATTACTAAATGATCCTGTAACGAAGCGCGCTGCTCTCCGTTGGATCTTCTCTATATCTTCTATCAACCCTATCTGGTACGGATCCCACACTGCTGAGCAGTATTCAAGCAGTGGGCGAACAAGCGTACTGTAACCTACTTCCTTTGTTTTCGGATTGCATTTCCTTAGGATTCTTCCAATGAATCTCAGTCTGGCATCTGCTTTACCGGCGATCAACATTATATGCTTTTCCATTTTAAATCACTGCTAATGCGTACTCCCAGATAATTTATGGTATTAACTGCTTCCAGTTGCTGACCTGCTATTTTGTAGCTAAATGATAAAGGATCTATCTTTCTGTGTATTCGCAGCACATTACACTTGTCTACATTGAGATTCAATTGCCATTCCCTGCACCATGCGTCAATTCGCTGCAGATCCTCCTGCATTTCAGTACAATCTTCCATTGTTACAACCTCTCGATACACCACAGCATCATCTGCAAAAAGCCTCAGTGAACTTATGATGTCATCCACCAGGTCATTTATGTATATTGTGAATAGCAACGGTCCCATGACACTCCCCTGCGGCACACCCGAAATCACTCTTACTTCGGAAGACTTCTCTCCATTGAGAATGACATGCTGCGTCCTGTTATCTAGGAACTCCTCAATCCAATCACACAATTGGTCTGATAGTCCATACGCTCTTACTTTGTTCATTAAGCATGTTAAGATGGCGGTAGTTTCAATTCCACAAGGCATAAAAGGACAGTACATTGGCGGAGCTGACATTTGTATTCAGGCAATTCATGTCAAAAGGCTCCTGTCGTCGTCATGGTCGCACGACGGAAATCACCAGACTTTGAACGCAGTGCTTGAAACTAGACGCAGGGGACATTTCCATTTCGGAAAACGTTAGAGAATTCAATATTGCGAGATCCACAGTGTCAAGAGCGCGTCGAGAATTCCAGGCATTACCTCTCTCCACAGACAACACGGTGACGGACGGACGGCCTTCATTTAACGACCGACAGCAGCGAAGTTTGCACGGAGTTGTCAGTGCTAACAGACAATCAGCACTGCTTGAAATAACTGCAGAAATTAATGCTGAATGTACAAAGTGCGTACTCGTTACGACAGTGCGGCGAAATTTGGCGCTAGTGGGCTATGGGAGTAGACAATCGAGTGAGTGCCTTTGCCAACAACACGAAATCGCCTTCGGCGTCTCTCTTGGGCTCGTGACCATATCGGTTGCACACAAGGCGACTGAAAACCCCTAGTCTGGTCAGAAGAGTCCCGATTTCAGTTGGTATGAGCCGATGGTAGAGTTCGAGTGTACCGCAGACCCCAGGAAACAATGCACCCAAGTTCTCGACAAGGCACTGTTAAAGCCGGTTGTAGCTTCATAATTATGTGGGCTGTGTTCACACGGAATGGACTGGGTCCTCCGTTCCATTTGAATCGATCACTTGCTGGAAATGGTTATATTCGGCTACTTGGAGACCATTTTCAGTCATTCATGGACTACATGTTCCTAAACAACGATGCAATTTTTGTGGATGACAATGCGCCGTGTACTTGGCCACAATTGTTCGCGATTGGTCTGAAGAACGCTTTGGACAATTCGAATGAATGATGTGGCTACAGAGATCGCGCGACATGAACCCATCGAACATTTATGGAACATAATCGCGAAGTCAATTCGTACACAAAATCCTCTACCGGCAACCCTTTCACGACTATGGACAACTATAGGACTTGTTGAGTTTATGCTGTGTAGTAGCTTCACTATGACGATGTGCGGAATCAGTATTTAATTTAGGGGCGACTAGACACTTCGACAAGAACAAGAAACAACAGGCTTACTGTTGTCTGGAATAGAAGGGAGAACCGATAGAGGTATTTCAAAAATGGTTCAAATGGCTCTGAGCACTATGGGACTTAACATCTGTGGTCATCAGTCCCCTAGAACTTAGAACTAATTAAACCTAACTAACCTAAGGACATCACACACATCCATGCCCGAGGCAGGATTCGAACCTGCGACCGTAGCAGTCGCGCGTTTCCGGACTGAGCGCCTAGAACCGCTAGACCACCGCGGCCGGCGATAGAGGTACTCAAGGTACCCTCCGCCACACACCGTCAGGTGGCTTGCGGAGTATGGATGTATGTGTAGATG
Source organism: Schistocerca cancellata (assembly GCF_023864275.1). Lineage (NCBI taxonomy): Eukaryota > Metazoa > Arthropoda > Insecta > Orthoptera > Acrididae > Schistocerca > Schistocerca cancellata. Next base: position 24,462,860 of record NC_064633.1, on the reverse strand, counting down.
TAGATAGATGCCTCAACTTAACAAACAGCCTCTAGTCCCCTAATGTTACATCAATGCCCGTTCCCAACTGGCCATGGTTGATTGGCTAATGGAGATGGGTGCCTTCAATAACTGCTTACCAACATTACTGATTTACGTAATTTATTAATAATAGTTCACTGAAAAACAAGTCTTAAAACACTTCATAGAAAGGCTGGATAAATAACTGTTCCTTTCATTAATCGGGTAATAAATTCTCAACTAAAAACAGTAGTAAACAACATCACTTCCAAATAAAAACTTGCAAATCGTAATAGTGGAAAGGTACCTTACAAACTTCAAAATTCACTTTCATTTAACACGATGGTATAAAAACATATCCAAACTCACAGTTAGCATATTTGTCTAATTCCAGTATTTATAACCCGCTGAACTACAGCACAGAACTGAAAATTTCAAATCTGTCCAATAAGTAATCCTCATAACAGAAAATTATGTTCACAAATAAGAAACATAATAACTTAACGCACATCCGGCACTGGCTACACTTTTACACAATCGTAAATTCTGTTGAAAAGTGACAGTTACTGCTCAGTCTCCACACAGTTAAGTAAACTAACGCCGCAGAAGTCACTGAAAGTTAATACACGTACCGTTTTCCACTGCTTTTTTCTCCAATATCATGACATCCTTATTGTGGACGAACATTCTACAGCACAGCGTGTTCAGATTGGGCCCACGCTGCCTTGCCGTGGCAAAACACACACAAATGACATCGGCCACAGCTCGCCGTAACGTGCGTCCATACAATTGCAGAGCCCACCGCTTATCGTTCCACAGCAGCGTTGAATTCCCAAGCGTCTCGGTTTCACCATCAGTTCATTACCACAGAACGCCAAAATTGTTAATGCACCATTCGGACCATCCGGACCCCAACACTCCGCCGTTCAGCCCTTCTCGCTCGGTACTCTGCGACCCTCGTCGCCTCGTCGCCAGAGGGCCACCCCCCGCCAACTCGGCGCCCCAGTGTCTCTGGCGAGGCCAATATCGACCTTAACACTCGTGGCTGGAACACAATCGTGCCGAAAATCGGCACACCGGGCAAAAGGAGGTCTGCCACGATATTATGAGGTATCCCATGAGTTTCGAACCCCCAGTGCAGACGTAAGCATGCTGGAGAAAAGTTAGCCACCCTAAGAGACGTCACGTTTGAGGGCATCAGTCCCCTAGAACTTAGAACTACGAGGTGCATTCAAGTTCTAAGGCCTCCGATTTTTTTTCTCCGGACTGGAAAGAGATAGAAACATGCGCATTGTTTTAAAATGCGGCCGCGTTCATTGTCAATACGTCCCAGAGATGGCAGCACCGCACGGCAGATGGAATTTTACCGCCAACGGCGAGAATGAAAACTGTTTTAAATACTTGAACAGCGTGCAATCATTCGTTTTCTGAATTTGCGTGGTGTGAAACCAATTGAAATTCATCAACAGTTGAGAGACATGTGGTGATGGAGTTATGGATGTGTCGAAAGTGCGTTTGTGGGTGCGTCAGTTTAATGAAGGCAGAACATCGTGTGACAACAAACAGAAACAACCTCGGGCTCGCACAAACCGGTCTGACGACATGATCGAGAAAGTGGAGAGAATTGTTTTGGGGGATCGCCGAATGACTGTTGAACAGATCGCCTCCAGAGTTGGCATTTCTGTGGGTTCTGTGCACACAATCCTGCATGACGACCTGAAAATGCGAAAAGTGTCATCCAGGTGGGTGCCACGAATGCTGACGGCCGACCACATGGCTGCCCGTGTGGCATGTTGCCAAGCAATGTTGACGCGCAACGACAGCATGAATGGAAATTTCTTTTCGTCGGTTGTGACAATGGATAAGACGTGGATGCCATTTTTCAATCCAGAAACAAAGCGCCAGTCAGCTCAATGGAAGCACACAGATTCACCGCCACCAAAAAAATTAAAAAATGATGGTGTCCATGTTCTGCGACAGCGAGGGCGTAATCCTTACCCATTGCGTTCCAAAGAGCACTACGGTAACAGGTGCATCCTACGAAAATGTTTTGAAGAACAAATTCCTTCCTGCACTGCAACAAAAACGTCCGGGAAGGGCTACGCGTGTGCTGTTTCACCAAGACAACGCACCCGCACATCGAGCTAACGTTACGCAAAGTTTCTTCGTGATAACAACTTTGAAGTGATTCCTCATGCTCCCTACTCACCTGACCTGGCTTCTAGTGACTTTTGGCTTTTTCCAACAATGAAAGATACTCTCCGTGGCCGCACATTCACCAGCCGTGCTGCTATTGCCTCAGCGATTTTCCAGTGGTCAAAACAGACTCCTAAAGAAGCCTTCGCCGCAGCCATGGAATCATGGCGTTGGCGTTGTGAAAAATGTGTACGTCTGCAGGGCGATTACGTCGAGAAGTAACGTCAGTTTCATCGATTTCGGGTGAGTAGTTAATTAGAAAAAAAATCGAAGGCCTTAGAACATGAATGCACCTCGTACTTAAACCTAACTAACCTAAGAACATCACATACCCATGCCGAGGCACGATTAGAACCTGCGACCGTAGCGGTCGCGCGGTGCCATACTGTAGCGCCTAGAACCGCTCGGCCACTCCGGCCGGCTCCCTTGAATTCACATAGCGGAATCCGTTAAGTTTTGTTGATTAAAGAAGCCTTACGTATTTACTTTTTCATTGCGTGTCTCTTGCAACCGACTACACACCAACTAAAACAATGTATAAATCATCAGATCACAAGAATCCGGATACCATTATGTAATGCGGAATTGATCAGCAGAGCCAAGGGATGCAGACCCGCCTGTATAAAAGATGGCCAGAACATTTGTGTTGTTAGCAGGACAGCAGCAACAACAAAATGGCTCGGTCAGCAGAGCTTAGTGGCGTCGAACGTGGACTAGTGTTTAGATGGCACCTCAGTAACTAGTCCATCAAGGACAATTCAGCTGTTCTACAACTGCCCGAGATTTCGTGTATCGACTGACGGAAAGGGACCGCCGGGCATTGCAGAGAGTGGTTGTAAAAAGTCTCATAAAATCAGTGCAAGGGATAACTCGCGAATTCCAGATTTTTATCAGCAGTCCGTCCGCCCCGGTAGCTGAGTGGTCAGCGTGACAGACTGTCAATCCTAAGGGCCCGGGTTCGATTCCCGGCTGGGTCGGAAATTTTCTCCGCTCAGGGACTGGGTGTTGTGTTGTCCTAATCATCATCATTTCATCCCCATCGACGCGCAGGTCGCCGAAGTGGCGTCAAATTGAAAGACCTGCACCAGGCGAACGGTCTACCCGATGGGAGGCCCTAGCCACACGACATTTCCATTTCCATCAGCTGTCCATCCAGAAGAAACACAGTGCATTGGGAGTTAAAAGTAATTTGGTGCAGTGGACGAGCAGCTCTTCGTAACCCACACATGTATGTAGTCAGTTGCCGGCCGGAGTGGCCGAGCGGTTCTAGGCGCTACAGTCTGGAACCGCTCGTCCGCTACGGTCGCAGGTTCGAATTTTGCCTCGGGCATGGATGTGTGTGATGTCCTTAGGTTAGTTAGGTTTGAGTAGTTCTAAGTTCTAGGGGACTGATGACCTCAGAAGTTAAGTCCCATAGTGCTCAGAGCCATTTTTTCTGTAGTCAGTTCTAAGCGACGCTTGAGGTGATGCAAACAGCGCAGGCACTGGACAGTGGGTGACTGTAAACGAGTGTCTGGGAGTGATCAATCGCGCTGTATCCTACGGCAATCCGGCGGAAGGGTTTGGATTTGGCTAATGCATGGAGAAGGTAACCTGTCACGATGTATACTCCCAACAATGAAGTACCGAGTATAGGGATGTTTCTCGTGGTTACGGTGTGTTTTCCTTCCTGCGCTTAAGAAAATGCTAAATGGGAAAGGATATAAACACGTGTGAAGCTTGTCTACTGGGTACAGTTGAGGAACGGTTCAGAGACGATGATTGTATCAACATCACAAATCATCCTATCAGACGTCAGAATCTGTGAGGTAATGGTTTATGGCCAGTAACATTAATGAAATGAAATAGCCTGCCCAGAGTGCCGACGCGACCCCAGTGCAACAACACCTTTGGAATGAGTGAGTACGTCGACTTCGCTCCAGATCCCAGATCGAGATATAGTGAACCTCAGCTCGCTCTGAACATCAATTAGACCCAGAGGGCAGCGGTTATCGGCGCCCGAGTCCTTCCATTTTCTGCAACTTTTTTTGTTGATAGGCAAGGAGGAAGTACAAACATGTTCCGGGAAAATCAGGAATACAGAAATACAAGTCGCTGAGAAATGAAATAAATAGGAAGTGCAGGGAAGATAAGACGAAATGGCTGCAGGAAAAATGTGTAGACATCGAAATAGATATGATTCTCGGAAGGACAGACTCAGCATACAGGAAAGTCAAAACAACCTTTGGTGACATTAAAAACAACGGTGGTAACATTAAGAGTGCAACGGGAATTCCACTGTTAAATGCAGAGGAGAGAGCAAATAGGTGGAAAGAATACATTGAAAGCCTCTATGAGGGTGAAGATTTGTCTGATGTGATAGAAGAAGAAACAGGAGTCGATTTAGAAGAGATAGTGGATCCAGTATTAGAATCGGAATTTAAAAGAGCTTTGGAGGACTTACGGTCAAATAAGGCAGAAGGGATAGATAACATTCCATCAGAATTTCTAAAATCACTGGAGGAAGTGGCAACAAAACGACTATTCACGTTGATGTGTAGAATACATGAGTCTGGCGATATACCATCTGATCTGCTGAACGGAATGAACAGTCTAATGAGTACACAGTATGGTTTGAGAGGAAATGAGAAGTAGTAGAAATGAGAACAGCGAGAAACTTAACATCAGGATTGATGGTCACGAAGTCAATGAAGGAATTCTGCTACCTAGGCAGTAAAATAACCAATGACGGTCGGAGCAAGGAGGACATCAGAAGCAGACTCGCTATGGCAAAAAAGGCATTTCGAGCCAAGAGAACTCTACTAATATCAAATACCGGCCTTAATTTGAGGAAGAAATTTCTGAGGATGTACGTCTGGAGTACAGCATTGTATGGTAGTGAAGCATGGACTGTGGGAAAACCGGAACCGAAGAGAATCGAAGCATTTGAGATGTGGTGCTGTAGACGAATGCTGAAAATTAGGTGGACTGATAAGGTAAGGAATGAGGAGGTTCTACGCAGAATCGGAGAGGAAATGAATATGTGGAAAACACTGATAAGGAGAAGGGACAGGATGATAGGACATGTGCTTAGACATGAGGGAATGACTTCCATGGTACTAGAGGGAGCTGTAGGGGTCAAAAACTGTAGAGGAAGACAGAGATTGGAATACGTCAAGCAAATAATTGAGGACGTAGGTTGCAAGTGCTACTCTGAGATGAAGAGGTTAGCACAGGAAAGGAATTCGTGGCGGGCCGCATGAAACCAGTCAGTAGTCTGATGACCAAAAATAAAAAAAATAAAAAAAAAAGAAGGCAAGCTACGTGTCGTCGACCTTCTGTAAACATTTTCAGTTCTACTTATTTAAGTGCCGTATAATACATTGACGGAAGAAGATCGCAACTCCAAGGAGGAGTTGTACGACATAAACGGTGGCGTGTTTCATTTGAAAGATGATGTATATTCAAATTCAGCGTCAGTCGCATAAGAGTGGCCCTATGAGGATGCAGATCAGGTTTGCTTTAAATACAAGCTGTAACGGTCGTGAGCGTTAGTTACCTTTTATATTGTACGTGGTGAGTTGCTTTTAATCAACAATCCCTTTAAGTCGACAAAGACGCCATTATCAATTTCAACGAGGTCGTGTAATAGGACTACTAGAAGATATTCCTTCTGTGATACTGCAGAAAGACTTGGCAGGGATGTAGCCACTGCACACGACTGCTGGCAGCGCTGATCGCCAGAATGTACCGTCACAAGAGGCCCGGGCTCTGGACAGCCACGTGGCGCTACCCAGAGAGGAAACTGTCGTGTTCGCCGTAGGGCTCAGGCGCATCATACTGCAAGTGCAGCAGCACCTTCAGCAGCAGTTGGCATCAAAGTGACACAACTAACTCTTACAAATACGATACCTCAGCGACAGCTCCGAACCGAACGCCCTGTAGCGTGAATTCCACTAACCTCAAACCACCGCCATTTGCGGCCTTTGTGCTGTCAAGGGAGAGCTCATTGGAGGGCAAGGTGCAGAGCTGTTGCATTTTCTTTGGCTCGGTGCCAGTGACGATGGTGTGTTGCTTACAAGGGAACCTCCCCATCGCACCCCTCTCAGATTTAGTTATAAGTTGGCACAGTGGATAGGCCTTGAAAAACTGAACACAGATCAATCGAGAAAACAGGAAGAATTTGTGTGGAACTATGAAAAAAATAAGCAAAATATACAAACTGAGTAGTCCATGCGCACGATAGGCAACATCAAGGATAGTGTTAGCGTAGGAGCGCCTTGGTCTCGTGGTTAGCATGAGCAGCTGCAGAGCGAGACGTCCTTGGTCCAAGTCTTCCCTCGAGTGAAAAGTTTAATTTATTTTCGCAAAGTTATGATCTGTGCGTTCGTTCAATGACGTCTGTGTTCACTGTAATAAGTTTAGTGTCTGTGTTTTGCGACCGCACCGCAAAACCGTGCGATTAGTAGACGAAAGGACGTGCCTCTCCAATGGGAACCGAAAACATTTGATCGCAAGGTCATAGGTCAACCGATTCCTCCACAGGAAAACACGTCTGATATATTCTATACGACACTGGTGACGGCATGTGCGTCATACGACAGGAATATGTTGTCGACCCACCTAATTTGTGGCCGCAGCTCGTGGTCGTGCGGTAGCGTTCTCGCTTCCCACTCCCGGGTTCGATTCCCGGCGGGGTCAGGGATTTTCTCTGCCTCGTGATGCCTGGGTGTTGTGTGATGTCCTTAGGTTAGTTAGGTTTAAGTAGTTCTAAGTTCTAGGGGACTGACGACCATAGCTGTTAAGTCCCATAGTGCTCAGAGCCATTTGAACCATTTTTTAACCTAATTTGTACACTTCGCGAATGGGTAAAAAGATTTTTCTACCTTGCCCAATTTAGGTTTTCTTGTGGATGTGATAATCACTCCCAAAAAAGTGATCGGACAGATAATAATTGTCTGAAAATAAAAAATTAAAATTTTCACTCGAGGGAAAACTTGAACCAAGCACCTGTCGTTTCGCAGCTGCTCGCGCTAACCACAAGACCGGGTCGCTCCTAAGCGCCCGCATTCCTTGATGTTGTCTATGTTCGCATGGACTACTCGGTTTGTATATTCTGCTTATTTTTTTCATAGTTCCACACAAATTCTTCCTGTTTTCTCGATTGATCTGTGTTCAGTTTTTCAAGGCCTATCCACTGTGCCAACTTATAACTAAATCTGAGGGGGGTGCGATGGGGAGGTTCCCTTGTTAGATCAGTTGAGGATGAGCGTGCTAGACACTCAGAAACTTCACCTTCATTATGGCCTGGGGTGCGAATTCGTATGAGAGCACGAGTACTCTCGTTATTATTCCACGCACCCTCACTGCAAATTTATACCCCTACCTAGTGATTCAGTCTATTGTGCTGCCATTCACAAACAGCATTCGCCTGTATACTCAGACGGTGGTACTCCCAGCAGATAAAGGTAATGCTTCTGTTTTATTGTCTCGGGACGAATACCAAGATAAAATGCACAATTTATTGAGTGATAGCATGCACCGGAAGATCAGCAGGGATCCCACTAATCGAGTGGCGAAGAAAACTGTTTCGCTTCCTGAATGATTCTCCCTTTCCACGAGAAGTTGTTCGGAGATTGAAACCAAGTGGTCCGGTGCCTCCTAGACTTTATGGACTACCAAAGGTCCACAAGAAAGATGTTCCTCTACGCCCCATAGTGAGTAACATAGGCTCTCCGACCTACGACGTTGCCAAACATCTGGAATCACTGTTGAGGCGTCTTGTGGGAAAATGTACTCACCACATAAGAAACTCGGCTGACTTCATTAGTAAACTGAAATCATTGAAAATGAACCCGTCTGATATATTAGTTAGTTTTGATGTGGTGGCTTTATTTGCAAAGGTTCCTCTTCCAGAGTCTCTACAACTTATTTAAAGAAGTTTTGACAAAGAGATTTCAGCTTTATTTAGACATGTTCTGACCTCCACATATTTCTTATTTAACAACGAATTTTTTGAACAGACGGACGGAGTCGCCATGGGTAGTCCCTTATCCCCTCTGGTGGCCAATTTATTTATGGAGGACTTCGAGGAGAAGGCGCTTGAGTCTGCTGTTTTAAAACCCACGGTATTCTGGAAGTACGTTGATGACACCTTTGTAGTTTGTCCCCATGGTGAAGACAACTTGCAAGACTTCTTAAGACATCTGAACTCCCTCCACTATCAAATAAAGTTCACAATGGAAATTGAAAAAGGAGGGATGCCTTCCATTCTTGGAAGTTTTGGTGCGGGACAGAGAGGATGGCACTTTGGGACATGAAGTGTATAGGAAGCCGACGCACACCGATCTGTATTTACGTGCAAATAGCTGCCACCATCCTGCCCAGACAATGAGTGTTCTCCGAACTTTGACTCACAGAGCGCATATTATTTCTGACGAAAGCAGTCTGCAAGATGAACTTTCCCACTTACAAAGAGTGTTTGAAGACAATGGGTACTCTCCACAACAAATACAGAAGGCACTGAAAATGAAACCGAAAGAGGCCACAAAGAAAGCAGAAGTACATGAAGAAACCTTTAAATCGATGGCCTTCCTGCCATGTGTGGGTAGCCTCTCATCAAAAATAGGACGCATTCTCGGCAGACACAAAGTAAAAGTGATTTTTCGTCCTCCACCCAAAACAATGCACTCGTGGGCTCCGTCAAATATGATTTGCTGCTCCGAAAATCTGGAGTTTACAAAATTCGATGTGAATGAGGCCTTTCTTACATCGGACAAACAATTCGTACTGTCCAAGAAAGATGTACAGAACACCGGAGGTATACACAACTTTTACAACGTAACAAGTCGGCAGTGGCAGAGCACTGCATTGATAATGGTCACAGTATGTTGTATGACAACGTCGAAATTTTGGCAACTACATCATCCTTTTGGGACTCGATAGTGAAGGAGGCAATTGAAATTAGCTTGACGACGAATTTAATTAATAGAGATAGTGGTTTCAATCTTGATAAATCATGGAATCCGACACTTGCTGTAATAAACCCGCAAAGACGTCGTCACAGTGCAGCTCACAATGATATATCAATATGCCAACACAGATCAACTGCGGAGTCATAGATATAACTCGTGCATTATGCACGTCTCTGCCGCCAATCAACGTCTCTGGCGAATTTGCATCTGTGGCCGCATGCGCAGTCGCGCCGTACAACAGTATAAAGGGACGAAGCGAGCATTGGAGCGGCAGTCTTGCGGCTCACTCTGAAGATGGCTGAACGTTATACAGCCGAAATATTAGAAGAAGGAGACTTCTTGCGGCTGCACTCCCGAAACTTAAAGGAACAGCATTCCAGGGGGTGTTTTCCAACAGGATAAGGCTCAACCACATACCGTTGTTGTAGCCCAACATGCTCTACAGAGTGTCGACACGTTGCCGTGGCCTGCTCGACCACCAACTTTGTCTCCAGTCGAGCAGATATGGGAAATCACCGGATGATAGCTCCAGCGTCATCCACAGCCAGCATTAACCGTCCTCTATTCAACAGTTACGAGAAAGTGCAACAGGCATGGAGCTCCGTCCTCAGAATGAAATCCGACACCTGTACAGCACAAAGCATGTACATTGGCACCAGCTTGCCTTCAACATTCAGTTATTAATGTACCAGCATTTCAAATTTTCAGTGGCTTATCTCGTGCTTCCATTACCTTGTGATCCGGCAATGTTAATCAACTTAAATACACTTCTGGCCATTAAAATTGCTACACCAAGAAGAAATGCAGATGATATACGGGTATTCATTGGACAAATATATTATACTAGAAGTAATATGTAATTACATTTTCACGCAATTTGGGTGCATAGATCCTGAGAAAACAGTATCCAGAACAACTACCTCTGGCCGTAATAACGGCCTTGATACGCCTGGGCATTGAGTCAAACAAAGCTCGGATGGGGTGTACAGTACAGATGCCCATGCAGCTTCAACACGATACCACAGTTCATCAGGAGTCGTGACTGGCGTATTGTGACGAGCCAGTTGCTCGGCCAACATTGACCAGACGTTTTCAGTTGGTGAGAGATTTGGAGAATGTGCTGGCCAGGGCAGCAGTCGAATATTTTCTGTATCCAGAAAGGCCCGTACAGGACCTGCAACATGCGGTCGTGCATTATCCTGCTGAAATGTAGGGTTTCACAGGGATCGAATGAGGGGTAGAGCAACGGGTCGTAACACATCTGAAATGTAACGTCCACTGTTCAAAGTGCCGTCAATGCGAACAAGAGGTGACCGAGACGTGTAATCAATGGCACCCCATACCATCAAGCTGGATGATACGCCAGTATGGCGATGACGAATACACGCTTCCAATGTGCGTACACCGCGATGTCGCCAAACACGGATGCGACCAACATGATGCTGTAAACAGAACCTGGATTCATCCGAGAAAATGACGTTTTGCCATTCGTGCACCCAAGTTCGTCGTTGAGTACACCATCGCAGGCGCTCCTGTCTGTGATGCAGCGTCAAGGGTACCCGGAGCCATGGTCTCCGAGCTGATAGTCCATGCTGCTGCAAACGTCGCCGAACTGTTCGTGCAGATGGTTGTTGTCTTTCAAACGTCCCCATTTGTTGACTCAGGGATCGAGACGTGTGTGCACGATCCATTACAGCCATGCGGATTAGATGCCTTTCATCTCGACTGCTAGTGATACGAGGCCGTTGGGATCCATCACGACGTTCCGTATTACCCTCCTGAACCCACCGATTCCATATTATGCTAATACTCATTGGATCTCGACCAACGCGAGCAGCAGTGTCGCGAAACGATAAACAGCAATCGCGATAGGCTACAACCCGACCTTTATCATAGTCGGAAACGTGATAGTACGCATTTCTCCTCCTTACACGAGGCATCACAACAACGTTTCACCAGGCAACGCCGGTCAACTGCTGTTTGTGTATGAGAAATCGGGTGGAAACTTTCTTCATGTCAGCGCGTTGTAGGTGTCGCCACCGGCGCTAACCTTGTGTGAATACTCTGAAAAGCTAATCATTTGCATATCACAGCATCTTCTTCACGTCGGTTAAATTTCGCGTCTGTAGCTCGTTATCATCGTGGTGTAGCAATTTTAATGGCCAGTAGTGTATGTTACCTAGACAAATGAATTCCCGTAATTTCATTACTCTTTATTAACTACTTTTTGTGATTTTTCCATCAGTGTATATTTAACCATCAGTGTATATTAAAGCTATTTCGAATATATTGATTCTTTAGTTGCGGAATTTTATGAAAAGTAAAATTCTATTAATTTTTAAACTAGTTATACAACCGTACTTCGTCGGTCGTGCACCGTCTTGTACCTTGAAACAGAGAAAGGTCTCTAATCATGTAACATGTGAGTTTTGAAAGTATCTGTGTTTCTTTAATTTCTTAGCGAGTTTAGCCTTCTTGCAAATGTAGATTTGTGTTACTCTCGAGAAGCATCATTTTCAAAATGCAGTTGAATGGTATCTGATTTCTGGTAATTCTTATGTTAATTTGGTTTCATTTTCTGATTATTGGTCTGTAGTAAAGTAATAATGTAAGAGACAGACAAGATTTTTCTCCGTATTTTTTTTTTTTTTAATTTCAGTAGAATCTTTGTATATAACAATGTTGTTCCTTGTAACGTGTGTTCAAAACTGGGAAACCTTCAGTTTTCCAGAGTAATTATTCTAACTTCAGAAAAAGACTGCAGCTCAGAAAAAGTGATGCCATCATTCAAACATACAAGTAGAATAAGAAAATAGATTAAACTTTCATTGGAGGGCTGGCTAGGGACCACTGTTTGAAAGGTGTTCGAAGTTGCAAAACTCTCCCCTGTTGGAAGCATCCTCCACCACACACTGTAGGGTGGCTTCCGGAGTGTAGATGTAGATTAGATTTTGTTGTGGCGTAGCAAGACAGCCACGCCACTCGGAAGTAGCCGAAAGGCACGCGTTAAGCTCACGCAGATGGGCGTGAGGTCTGAAACAGGATACGTAATGAATGCTATAAAGAAAAGTACGTAGCTTCTGGAATACTTAACTTTAATCCATCATTTGTATACAGCATTCTTGATGATACAAGTGAGACTCTCTCCAGAAACGGTTAATGGCGCCTTGCTAGGTCGTAGCCATGGACTTAGCTGAAGGCTATTCTAACTATCTCTCGGCAAATGAGAGAAAGGCTTCTTACGTGTAGTCGCTAGCAAAGTCGTCGTACAACTGGGGCGAGTGCTAGTCCGTCTCTCTAGACCCGCCGTGTGGTGGCGCTCGGTCTGCAATTACTAACAGTGGCGACACGCGGGTCCGACACGTACTAATGGACCGCGGCCGAATTAAAGCTACCACCTAGCAAGTGTGGTGTCTGGCGGTGACACCACAGATTTCTCACTGAGATATCCCTCAGTTTTTGAATGGTTTTCATATTTAAAGTGCATACCTCACAAGTCATCAAGTCACACACACTGCAAGCTTTCCATTTCTCACTGGCCGTGCTCTGAAAAGCCAGTTTCGTTTACCATTTTTTTTTAGTTGTATCGCTAGTGTAATGTTTATTGCGTCAGTTACCTTCTACAACAAACTGCCCGATAACATAGCCATTCTCCCTGCTTATGTTCGCAGGAAACTTTTCGAGGTACGACTTCGGGAAGAGAAACCCACACGAATACAAACAACAGACACCACCTGACTACAATCTGCGAAGGATCACAGCACCGCAGATTATCATGTACGGCGACGCAGACTATTTGGTAGTGGAAAAGGTAACTGACTAATATTATTAATTCCTTCCTTCTGGTATTATTTCGCAAAGTTGCTACGATAGCTTCTTTTCATGTGCCACTTTTGAAAGTCGAAAAGCGCAAATAATTATTTTAACAGCTCTAAACACCGCGAATTGCCAGTGAAATATTTGGTTCTAAAGACGAGATAAGGACAGGAAGGACGTTAGAAAAGGGAACTGGCACTTTCTCCTTCCTTCTCAGACAACCCGCTGTTCTTCGAGCAAGAAGATTACGTATGACTATAAAAACGTGATTATGATAACAAGAAAGCTGCTGAACATTTGATAAAAGTGAATGACTTGGAATTATTATCAAACATGCCTATGCTGCCAGTGAAGATATTATTAACGCTGGCAACTGCAATTAAGCCATTTACTGTCTCCACTCTATACTGCTGCTCACTAGAATTTCAACTCCAGGAAGTATGGCAAATAAGGAAGTTTTCCAAGTACAACGAAGATCGACTAATATTTGATAAAGTTTGTAAGTTATTTAGGGCTGCGCAGGGAGCGAAACTGAGTGCAAAGTAAAATGAAGAACAAACTGCCTTCAGTCACAAGTTGCGTTTATTTACTGCACTATGCATTTCGAGCCCTGGAGGCTCATCTTCAGGTGCTTTTTAGTGATTTACATCAGGTTTTTTAGTTGTTTTATCTTCTGGTAAACCTTCCGGGATGTAAGGTCGTGGTCCATGAAACTCTTTACCAGAAGATATGTCATCCGGTCGAGAAAGCCTTCATACTATTTTTAGTTGTTTGCCTGTTGATATTACATTTTTGTGTTACAACATGATATATTGTAGATAAAAGTTTAACAGCGTTAATAATATGAAACTAACTTACAGTTTCACATTGTATGATGTCAACTTCTGTCGTGCAGTTGGTATACACAATACACATCTTTAATTTTGCAGTACATACTGGGACATGTACATAGTCACACACTTTTTCGCACATTGTAGTAGCAGAACGTAAACATGCCAAAGATTCTCGTTCATACATATGTTCTACTTCTAAATATAATCGAATTTTCTTGTTTCACAGAAGATAATATGGTACAGTATTACTATTACACAGGTATTATTAAAATAATTATATGGTACCATGTTGTAGGTTGTCCGCTGTTTGTACTATTATAGATTTGATTCCTCAGGAAAACATTGTGGCTCTTAATCTCTGTTTGTTCATTTAACAAGTTTTCGAAATATTTTTCTTTGTGTAGCATTATTTGTAACTGTTCTAGTAGATTAAGTTTTTTACTGTTGGGTTCTGTATGAAGTACAGTTAGGCTGTGGTGGATGTCGTCAAGTCTGTGTTTATTAATATACATGTGGTTACCTATTGTAGATATTTCAAAATGGTTTAGTCGAAAGGCGTCCGTGTGTTCTTTATACCGTGTGTGGAAGGTTCTTCCAGTTTTTCCTATGTAAAATGCAGGGCAACCGTTACATTGTAATTTATATATTCCACTGTGTTGTGTTATTGGCTTGTTTGTGTTCACTGTGTGCGGTAAGTGGTATCCAAGTTTGCTGTTTGTGGAGAGAGATATTTTAATATTGTTTTTTTTAATAAGTTAGCTATTTTTTGTCCTCTTAGACTCTTTGCAGATGATGCTGTCATTTACTGTCTAGTAAAGTCATCATAAGGTCAAAATTAGTTGAAAAATAATTTAGGCAAGATATCTGTATGGTGCGAAAAGTGGCAGCCGACACTAAATAATGGAAAGTGTGTGAGCCCATTCACATGAGTACTAAAACCAACCTGTTAAATTTCAGTTAGACGATAAACCGCACAAAGCTGAAGACTGTCGATTCAATTAAATAACCAGGAAATACTATTACGTACTACTTAAATCGGAACGATGACATATATAATCTTGTGGTGGAAGGTAAACCAGAGATTCCGTTTGATTGGCATAACACTTAGAGGAAGCAACGGATCTACTAAAGACACTGCTTGCACTACGCTTGTCCGTTCTCTGCTGGAGCAAAATTGTGTAGTGCGGTATCCTTACAGAATTGGATTGGCAGAGGACATCGTAGAACTTAAAAAGACAGCTCATTTTGTATTATCGCGAAAGAGTGGAGGAGTGTCACGGATGCGATACCGCGAGTTGGTGTGTCAGGCATTAATACGATTTGTTTAAGCGGCGAGATCTTTTCATGAAATTTCAATCTTCGACGTCCTCCTCCGAATGCGTAAATAGGTTGTTGACATCCACCTACATAGGGAGAAACGATCATAAAATAAGTTCATACGGAAATATTTAAATGTTCGATTTTCCCGCGCATTGTTAGGAACTGGAGTGGTAGAAAAATTGTGTGAAAGTGATTCGATGAACCCTCAGCCACACGTTTAAGTGTGAATTGCAGAGTAATTATGTAGACGTAGATTCAGTAGATTCGTCTTTCTCTTTTTTCCAAATCTTATTTGCGTCCAGATAAAAGTAGTTTTTCCAACCTATAGAGGTCTTTTGGTTTTATAAATGTATGTTAATAGCTTATTTTAACATGGAAATTAATACAGTTCGTACACCACCATCGCAGTGTAGACACTTTTATTGTTCCACGACGACCGGTTTCAACAGTCTTGTGCTGCCATCCTCTCATCTGAGGAGAAAACATAAAGATAATAAGAAGGGGTATAGGGAGACTATAATTAATTTCACGGATTATATATAGTACAAAATTTCACGTATCTTATGGAACTTGTGATAAAATTGCCAGTTGCCATGTTACATTATATGAAATCAAAGCATAAAAAGGACCCTGAATTGGACAGTATCAAGCAGGATTTAGGAATAGCAGATCCCTTCTAAAGCAAATTATAAACGTTAAACAAATAAGTAGATATATGAAAAATGAAACAGAAAGATGTCGCCAAAATCTGTTGATTTTGAAAAGGCCCATGATTCGACCAATAGATACTACCTCTTCAAAACAATGAAGGAATTTGCAGCAGATGGGAAAACTCCACAAATAACTACATAGATTCTTACAAACACAGGATCTAAAGTTAAATTTCTTGGAACAAACCCTAGTACAGACTCGTATCAGGTGTATGACAAGGAGACTGTTTGTCACCACTGTTGTTCAATTTTGTACTAGTAAAATCTTCAAGAGAATGGAAACCAGAGCAAAAAAAACAAAGAAATTAATAAGTACATGAAGTTGGATTGATCTAAGAAACAACAAACTGTTTAGTCTCCGCAGACGGTCTCGTATTAACAGATTGAACCTCATAAACTGCAGAGAAAAGACTGGAACTTCTGAAGGTCAGAGTTCAAAACGCAAACCTACAAATATCTTTTGAAAATACAGTATAGAAGACCAATGAAACGAACTCACCTGGCCGAAAATATAATCATAAAAAGTGAAAAAGAAGCAGTTAAAAACAGAATTGAAAAATATATTAAACAAAAAGAGGCTACATAAAATTCAAAAACATGTACAAAAATGTTTTTCGAAAGATGTTAACTATGTAAGATACAGATGCCGTGATGTGGGCGATCGGTATCACTGGAAGTGAAGAACACATTTCGTACGCCGCGATCGCAGTGTAGACATTTTTATTGTTCCAAGCATGGATTACAGACTTATGTGCTGCATTAAGTATACATGTATACGAACTATTATGGCACATTCATACCTTTCCATATGCGTCAACATATCTTCATAAAATGCACAGAGTTGATAAAATGCCCGCGTCCATGCCATGCATGTAGGCTGCGAACATCACTCCGTCGTCGAGAACCAAGTCTTTCGCTACAGCACTTTGTATAGAACAATTTTGTACTTCTTGCCACCTTAATTCAGGGTAAAATCTCGAGCTTTCGACGATTAAATCCATCGTCTTCGTCAGGAGCAACTAACTCTCCGAAGCTTGCTGCACAGCACTACGCTACCAGCACAATGTTAACGTAGAGGCGGCAGACTCGCTACGAGGATCCTATCTTTCCTCGGGATGGCGTGTGTAGAACAGGCTGAATATCATATGCTGTGGATGCAAGCAATGGACTGCGGTTAATCAGGTATAACGGCGGATTTTTCAAAGTGCCCTGAAGAACAATTAGGGATGACACCTGACCATACATATAAAATTACCATTGGATTATGCTCCATGTAAAATCTGTAGTAATTACATACCGTGTGCTTATTGACAGTTAGAAAACAACAGTAATAGTAAAAAATTAAGAAATAACCTATATCTTTAAGTAAGCAACGTGGCGTGGAAAGAAACCCGCACTAGTGCGAGCGTGAATACTAAACTAGCCAGACCTGGTGGGCACCTGCGAAGTATCATCCATGGAGAGGGGGAGGGGGAGTGCCGAAAAACCACGGGTCGTTGAACTTACTTCAAAAGTCATCTAATCCAGATCCTAGACTTATCAGGTGTGAGGTGTCTATCACAGAGTTAGTCGAAATAATAGATACTTTAAAAATTTTTTTAGACGACTACAATAAAATGAAAGGTGTAAATGTGTCGTAATAGTGAGTATACATGAATACTTCATGCAGCACATAGAGGATGTCTGCAATCCATACTTGGAACAATAATAGTGTGTACACTGCTATCGCGGGGTACGAAGTGTGTTCTTCACTTCCAATGATACTGGTCGCCCAACAGCACAGCAACTGTACCTCACGAATTTATTTAACGTCTAGGAAAACATTTTTGTACAGATTTTTGAACTTTTCGTTTTTTCTGTTCTGTTTTTAAATGTTTCTTTTTCACTATGTATGATTTATTTTCAGCCAGATGAACTGCTTTCATCTGGTCTTCTATTCTGTATTTTCAAAAGATATTTGTAGGTTTGCATTTTCGACTCCGTCCTTCAGAAGTTCTAGTGTTTTCTTCGCATTTTCTGAGGTTCAGTCTGTCAGTACGAGATCGTCTGCCATGGCTAAACAGTTTGTTATTTCTTTAGATCAATCCAGCTTTATGTAGTTATTAATTTCTTTGTTTTTCTTCCTCTATTTTCCATTCTCTTCAAAAGTTTTCCAGTACAAAATTGAACAACAGTGGTGACAAACAGTCTCCTTGTCCTACTCCTGATAGAAGTTTGGACTAGGGTTTGTTCCAAGAAATCTAACTTTAGATCCTATGTTTGTAAGAATCTAGTTAGTTATTTGTGGAGTTTTCCCAAGTACTGCAAATTCCTTCAATGTTTTGAAGAGGTAGTATCTATTGGTCGAATCATGGGCCTTTTCAAAATCAACATATTTTGGCCACATCGTTCTATTTCACTTTTCATATATTTACTTATTTGTTTTACGTTTATAATTTGCTTTGGAAGGGATCTGCTAATCCTAAATCCAAATTGAGACTCTCCTATTTGTTTATCTAATTAAGAATTTAATATGTTCAGAAGAGCTTTCGATAAGATTTTGTATTCTGCGTGTAGAAATTAAATTCCCCTATGATTACTAATATCTGTTTTGCTCCCCTTTCTTTTCAAGTGAATAAAATAACGCAACCTTCGAGATTTCCGGAAGTCTTTCAGTGTCCCAGACCCTATGTAGCTTTGGTTTTACAATTGTGACATCCAGATTTCCACTGGATTTGAGAATTTCTGCTGTGAGGCCATCTTTGACTGAGCTTTGTTCTGATTAAACTGTTTGATGTAACTTTTAATCATGTCAGTGCAAGGCTGTTTTGAAATTTCATTTGGAATTTTGTCATGAAATTCTAGTTGTTTGGTTGGTTTTTCTCTAATCAATAGCTTTTCTAAATGCACTGGCAGTAGCTTATAGTTTCATTCATTGCTAAGTGAGATTTTTGCATTTTCTTTTGTGAAACATAGCGATTGCGGTATGTACCCAGACATACAGTTCTTGAATGTTTTGTGATAGTCTCCTGTTCTGAAAGTATTTGTATGTAGTGTAGCCATGTATGGAAGGGAAACATGGACGATAGATAATTTGGACAAGAAGAGAATAGAAGCTTTCGAAATGTGGTGCTACAGAAGAATACTGAAAATTAGATGGGTAGATCACATAACTAATGAGGAGGTACTGAATAGAATTGGGGAGAAGAGGAGTTTGTGGCACAACTTGACAAGGAGAAGGGACCGGTTGGTAGGACATGTTCTGAGCCATCAAGGGGTCATAAATTTAGCATTGGAGGGCAGCGCGGAGGGTAAAAATCGTAGAGGGAGACCAAGAGATGAACACCCTAAGCAGATTCAGAAGGATGTAGGTTGCAGAGTACTGGAAAGGATAGAGTAGCATGGAGAGCTGCATCAAACCAGTCTCAGGACTGAAGACCACAACAGCAACACTTTCCTGTATTATATTTTTTTAAACGTTTATCTATAAAATTTATTGTAATGATTATAGAATATAATTTCCTATGATGTAGAGTGCTACGTTTGATTCTTAGACAGAATTCCATTAATTACATGTCATTTCCACATCTTTTGCAGGATGTAAAACGCCTCTGCTCAGAGCTGCGTGACAGAGTGGGAGTGTGTCACAAAGTTAATAAGACAGGATTTAGCCACGCCGATTTCTTGAGCAGTGACGATGCCCGGAAATACGTGTACAACGTTTTGCTTGGAGCCCTTGACCGTGAACAAAGTCAACCACGAGCCTCAGCCGAGGCAGACGGACCTGAAACGGCACCAGAGGGCGAAATGGTTACGAGCTTATCAAAGCGAGGAGCTGCAACTTCACTAGTACGGGGAAGGGCGACAGTTTCACCAGTGCGAAGTAGAACTGCAAACACAGCAATGCGATTTCGTGCTCCAACATCACCAGAACGACATTTGTCTGTAGTCTCACCAGTACGAGGAATAGCTGTGACGTCACCAGAGCATGAAGAGGCTGCTAGCTCACCAGGGGAAGAAATGGCTGTCATGTCACCAGAGCGGGAAATGGGTGAAACTTCACCACAGGAGGAAATGGTTGTGATCTCATCAGAGCAAGGAACTACAACTTCGCTTGCGCGAGGAAGAACGATAATTTCACCAGGACGTGGAAGGACTATGCGATGCAAGACTGCAACAAAGCAACACTCGTCCGTAGTCTCACCGTTGCGAGGAACAGCCACAGCGTCAGCAGAGGAAGAAATGGTTGCAATGTCACCAGAGCGGGGAATAGCTGAAACTCCAAGTGAGGAAGAAAGGGTTGCAACATCGTCAGAGCAAGGAGCTGCAACTTCACTAGCAGTAGGAAGGGCTACAATTTCACCAGTACGAGGAAGGCCTGCAAAGACAGCAGTACGATTTAAGTCTCCAGCCTCACCAGAGCAACAATCGGCTAAAGTATCACCGCTGCGAGGAACAACTACAACGTCACCAGAGCAAGAATGGGCTCCTACATCACCGGTGGAAGAAATGATTGCAATATCACCAGAGCGAGGAATGGCTACATCTTCACCAGAGGAAGAAACGTTTGCAAGCTCACCAGAACGAGGTAGGACAGCGGCTTCATTGGCACGAGGAAGGGCTTCAACCCTATCAGCCCGGGAAAGGGCTGCAATGGCACTGGCGCGAGGAAGGGCTGCAATTTCACGAGTGCGAGGAGGGGCTGCAGCCTCGCCAGAGCAAGAACTAGTTGCAACTTCACCAAAGGAAGTCACTGATCCGAACACGCGAGCACGAGAATGGGCTGCAAGCTCACGAATGCAAGTAATAGCTGCAACCTCAGAGGAAGAACTGGATCTACTCTCACCAGTCAAAGTGTGTCGATACTATCCAACAGCTGGATGGTTACAAAGGATATGCTACGAGGAATACATATAAAATGTTATAGTTGGTCACATAGCAAAATTAATGCAGCTCTTACTGTGTCATTATTGTGAATGCTAATGATAATTATAAAATAAAGCGTATTAGAACTTCTTGGGAATATGCATACATTGTCAATTATTTACATTTTACGTGAACGTAGCAGCATAAAAAGTTAAAGGAATTTACAGAATCTTTCACAAAGATACTCAAAGTGCAGTTCAGTAGACAGCAATACTGGGGCTCACACATGAAATTAGATCTTCTTACATAAACCAAATAAGATTTAGAATCATTGAGTCAATGGATAGTGCAGCTCATCGCACATTTTAGGTTGAAGATAAATAAAAGGAAGGTGAAAAATAGTAGAAAAGAGATTAAGAAATTATTGCACACATCAGTTCAGAAAGTAAAGGTTGAAGATGTGATAGAATCCAGATGTATATACGGAATATGATCATTGACATAGGAAGCAATGAGACTCAAAAACATATGGGGAAAAGCCAGAAGAGTTTCAAACTGAGAGAATTCCGGAGCACAAAACTGTATTTAAGTTAAAAATGAAACATTGGAAAATCTCATATGAAACTGGATGCATTTAAAATGTACTATTATAAAAGAAAGTATGAAACTTACAAGTTATAACGACCATCTCGGTATTCCTCCAGGGTCTCCAT
The DNA here is from genome assembly GCF_023864275.1 of Schistocerca cancellata. NCBI lineage: Eukaryota > Metazoa > Arthropoda > Insecta > Orthoptera > Acrididae > Schistocerca > Schistocerca cancellata. Next base: position 24,441,474 of record NC_064633.1, on the reverse strand, counting down.
ATTAGGTTATAGTCTCTCCTTACTTTTCCAACAAATTTCCGTTCAGCTAATCTCATTAAATAATTCCTCCACGATACTATGATGACTGTTTCAAGCGAGAACATAGATTGTTAAGGGGTCACGAATTATGACTTACTCAAACACTCAGTAAAATTTTGACAACATTCAGCATTTCAATCTACATGCCACAACTTGCTACCGATCGCTTCCACACTGAAACTTAAGCAACAAACAATCGCGGCACGGACACGCTATAAAATCATTAAGACGGCTACTGACAAGGGAACCTCCCCATCGCACCCCCCTCAGATTTAGATATAAGTTGGCACAGTGGATAGGCCTTGAAAAACTGAACACAGATCAATCGAGAAAACAGGAAGAAGTTGTGTGGAACTATGAAAAAAATAAGCAAAATGTACAAACTGAGTAGTCCATGCGTAAGATAAGCAAAATCAAGGCTAGTCTGAGCTCAGGAGCGCCGTGGTCCCGTGGTTAGCGTGAGCAACTGTGGTTCAAGTCTTTCCTCCAGTGAAAACGCTGATTTTTTATTTTCAGACAATTATTATCTGTCCGTCCGATGCAAGGTAACTGCGCCGTTGTATGGGGACGCTACACCTAAACGGAAAAATTTTGAAACGTTAAAAACATATGTTTTGACAGAGCACAGGGAAAACTGCGACTGTGAAACTGTTGCATTCATTTGTTGCAAGTTTATGTGACAAATTCTTATTTTTTCATCACTTTTTTGGGAGTGATTATCACATCCACAAGAAAACCTAAATCGGGCAAGGTAGAAGAATCTTTTTACCCATTCGCCAAGTGTACAAGTTAGGTGGGTCGACAACATATTCCTGTCATGTGACGCACATGCCGTCACCAGTGTCGTATAGAATATATCAGACGTGTTTTCCCGTGGAGGAATTGGTTGATCTATAACCTTGCGATCAAATGTTTTCGGTTCCCATTGGAGAGGCACGTCCTTTCGTCTACTAATCACACGGTTTTGCGGTGCGGTCGCAAAACACAGACACTAATGTTATTACAGTGAACAGAGACGTCAATGAATGAACGGACAGATCATAAGTTTGCGAAAATAAAGAAAGTAAACTTTTCACTCGAGGCAAGACTTGAACCAAGGACCTCTCGTTCCGCAGCTGCTCACGCTAACCACGAGACCACGGCGCTCCTGAGCTCATACTCTCCTTGTTATTGCCTATTTTGCGCATGGACTACTCAGTTTGTATATTTTGCTTATTTTTTCATAGTTCCACACAACTTCTTCGTGTTTTCTCGATTGATCTGTGTTCAGTTTTTCAAGGCCTATCCACTGTGCCAACTTATAACTAAATCTGAGGGTGATGCGATGGGGAGGTTCCCTTGTGAGCAGTGCCGACGAATGCACATCCAAGATGGCCGAGAGCCCAACTGCAACTAATTCGCACCACAACAACTACTGGTCTCCAGCGTGTTGTCAACAAGCAAAGCCAGTGGAGAACTCCATCGACATCTATATATATATCTAAATTATTAACATATGGCAAATACATTGCCATGTGAGGACATCACAAAGTATTAAAAAGAATATCAGAGGACAACGGTTTGTGGGGAAACCGGTATCAGAAAAAATGGAATATAGTAAAGTTTATGAGAAAAGATTCAGAAATAATTAACTTCATAGTGAAGGGAGGATTGGTAGAGAAAAATTGTAGTGTTGGGCACATATCGCACTATTATCGGAGATGTTGCCTATAAATAATCTATAGTCACTGAAAGATAAACATTTAATAGAAACTGCTGCAGGGCTGCATCTAACAAGCCAATCGTGTGATTACCTTAAAGAAAAAAGTATCTAGGTCTCAATATGGATGCAGGATAATGAATGGACAGAAAGTCTCATTATGGCAACGTTTTCACATAACATTGCCACAATACGTTTGTAGTATTTTTTCAGAGACTGTTGTAGATAATAAAACTATGAAATGGCACGAAAAAGTTACATTCACTTTATTTTTCTCAAATTTATTCCGTTTTGGCCTTCACATTACAGCTAAAGGGCCAATATGGAATACTTTTTCAAATATTTGGAAAAGGGAAAGAGAATTGCGCTCCACGCACACTGTAAGCAAACTTTCGGTGAGGTGACTGAATGAGACAACTGAATCGATAGAAACAGAATAACAATGATCGCTGTCCCCACTTTCCTCTCTACCAACTGTCGCTGGCAGGCAGTACTCGGTTTAGGACAGTGGTTCTAATTCAGTTTGACACAAATAGTACTGAAAGAGATCAGGGATCGCCCAACAACGGCAAAAAAGCTTAGTACTTAACAAAGCTTCCAACTGAAAAATTATTAACATTTCTACTTCTTTAAGTGAGGTAATGTAATACTATTCAGTTAAAATTTGAAAGAAGTAAAAGTCTCATGCTTTTGCCCGTATATTATTAAATCTAGAAACAAATATTTACTGAAGCAGTAGGTGGTGGCTATATAACCACCTGTTTTTAATAGTCTGCTTGCGGTTCGCCAATGCTCATCGAAAGTCATGTTCTAATCTCATTCCGTTCTTTGCCTTATCTTTTTGGCTACCAAAGTCGAAAATTCATTTTTCTCCTGGCAATGGTGTTAAATGGAATCTTCTATGCCAATGGATACTCGCCATCAATATTTCCCTAACGTGTTTCCATTTATTATTTATAAAAAATCTATTTACAGTGTGTTTTCTTCGCAGAGTCCTAGTAATGGTACTTTGGCTGGAATTTAAATATCTGAAAAGATTTCTTTATTAACGAAAACGGTCTTAGAACATTTACTTGTCAGCTAATCAAATCAGGAAATAAGTAATAGAAATGAATAGTATAAGAAAAAGAAATAAACAGGACGGCTGTAGAATGCTTTTGGTAAACTAAATAACGTTTTCAAACTAAAGCCATCAATGCGTACGAAACTGAGCGCTTTCAGTGAGTGTATATCATCAGTTTAAACGTGCCTCAATGAGACAGTAATTTTAACTGTGAAAGGCGTTCTAAAACAGGTGGTTGCCCAGCAAGCCATGGAGAGATGCATGATGGGAATTACTGTGACAGACAGAGAGAAAGGCAGATTAATGGGTCAAGGAGCAGACTGTACTGGAGGAGGTAATTAGTATTCTAATTAACATAGAATGGGGGACCACGAGCTATGTAGCTAGGCGAACGAATGGTTGTGAGAGGTGAACTTGCGTCTGAAAACTAATTGCGGGTACAAGAATGAACACCTGTCATAGCTGCTATCTTCTACCTAAATACTTCGGGACGGAGAGAGAACAGCATACTGAGGAAGTGCCCTAACAAACACCGTATTAAACGGAATTGGGTACGCGGAACGTGTGATAGAGACGCACGCACTCCGCATGTGGGGTACATTTTATTCGTTGTGTTGCACGCGCAACGGAAAACGAAGAATCAGGCCCTACTCTAGACTAACATTTCATTCACAAAAATTGCGTAAAGGAAACGCGGCCCTGTCATCTCAGCGAGGAATTTACTAAAGTAAGGAAAAGTGATCTAGGGTTTCATTCAGCCTGGAACCGCGCGACCGCTACGGTCGCAGGTTCGAATCCTGCCTCGGGCATGGATGTGTGTGTCGTCCTTAGGTTAGTTAGGTTTAAGTAGTTCTAAGTTCTAGGGGACTGATGACCTCAGAAGTTAAGTCCCATAGTGGTCAGATCCAATTTTTAGGGTTTCATAAGGGTTTGAGGTTCTTAACTGTGGGACTGATCCACTCAATGATTAGGGGGTAAATTTTCTCAGTTGAAAAGGAGAGAACTGAGTATCACTTTAAAATTTATTATTTATATATTGGAACAAGAAAAAAATGTACGAAGAGGGGCTAACAAATTACAGTTTGGAAAATGGAGTCCTGTACACGCGACAGCACGAAATACACGTGCACACGCCGCACCGCATTCGGTAAGATGGCTAACGTAACTGAGGGAATTAAGAACCAAAACCTTCGCTAAAAGCTAAGAAGAAAGGGGTGAAGAGGAGAGAAGGGTAAAAGCAATGTAGCACAGCACACACGGTAAGAAATATCATCGCTTGAGCTGTCGCTACGTATCTGGAATGAATTATGATCAAGCAGCAAGAGGCAAAGAGATTAAGCATCTGATGGACTCTCAAACTGCAAACATGGGGTACTCGCTTTCCACAGCGGTAATAAATGGCTGTAATGAGTCACTAAAAACATTTGGAAGAGAAATGGAATAAACGTAACTGATAAATTGAAAGCAAGGAAGGAGCTACAACCCAGCACTGAGACTAACATTGATAGCCGCTATTAGCACTGAGGGTGCTGCATGGCCCTGTATTGAACCACGCCATTCATTGAAGGGTGTGCATCACGTACGTCAAATATAGAGCTCAGAGTAAAGATGTGCGTGATTGTAAACATCGGGCCACATACAGTGGCGAAGTGTTACTCGACAATTGCGGCGTCTACCTGCTTAAGAGCCGGCCGGGGTGGCCGAGTGGTTCTAGGCGCTACAGTCTGGAACCGCGCGACTGCTACGGTCGCAGGTTCTAATCCTGCCTCGGGCATGGATGTGTATGATGTCCTTAGGTTACTTAGGTTTAAGTTGTTCTAAATTCTAGGGGACTGATGACCTCAGAAGTTAAGTCCCATAGTGCTCAGAGCCATTTGAACCATTTTTGAACCTGCTTAAGAGTATTTGTAATGTCCGTGGAGCAAGGAGGAACGAAGTAGCTCTGGTACCATGGAAGATTTCCGGCACCAAGAAAGACGAATATGCTGTATATAAGCGATTGTTGTTATATACTATTCGCAGACAGAATGTTAACGATAGATCTTTGATAGAGTGATATTAGTTGGTTCCTATGTAACTTTCAACCTTTTGTGAAAGTTTGCGACAATATACAGAGTTATTGGAACCAATAAGAACTTTATTTAAACAGAGAAGCAGTTCAAAAATGTTCAAATGTGTGTGAAATCATATGGGACTTAACTGCTAAGGTCATCAGTCTCTAAGCTTACACACTACTTAGCCTAAATTATCCTAAGGACAAACACACATATCCATGCCCGAGGGAGGACTCGAACCTCCGCCGGGAACAGCCGCACAGTCCATGACTGCAGCGTCTCAGACCGCTCGGCTAATCCAGCGCGGCTGAGAGAAGCAGTGTTTTTGTTCAAATGGCTCTGAGCACTATGGGACTTAACTTCTGAGGTCATCAGTACCCTAGAACTTACTACTTAAACCTAACTAACCTAAGGACATCCCACACACCCATGCCCGAGGCAGGATTCCAGACTGTAGCGCCTAGAACCGCTCGGCCACCCAGGCCGCCAGCAGTGTTTTGTTTTATAGTCACATCACTTGTAGAAATCGTCACGGAAGAACGAAGTACGATGCTGAGAAAGAACAGGGTACAGCACACCTGGACCCTGAGGTAAACCACAAGCGTTGCAAGGCTGAATATCTACACCAGTATAAGAAGGGAGTGTTAAGACGCCGGTATTAAGTGTAGCTCTATGGAATAATACGTCCAGAACAGAAATTGCTCAAGCAGTCAAATCATCGCCACACTAGCTAAATACAGCAGTCATCAGCCTCTAATAGACATTTCAGCCCAACGAACGAACTCTCGACTTACAAACTGCATTACTGAAAATCTCATCAAAATTTCACTCGAAAAATTAACATCAAGTGATTCATTGCAAAAAAGTGGTAGTTAATGGTGCTGATACTATCAATATATGATTCCTACCTCAAACCGCATCGTGACTGGCCTAAATCAGTGGTGCTTTCACTGCACACAATACTCACCCAGCGACGACTGGCACAACAGTGTCTTGGAATGGTCACTTCTCTGTCTCCATTAAAGCGCAATACCGTTGCTCCTCCCGGGATGCGCGGAGAGGACGCTGGGAAACAGACAGTGACGGCGTGCGAGACTTGGGGACCAGAAAGCGAATTTTCACCAGAACTACTAGCCCAACACGGCATGTGAGTGGTAGGACCTGTTTGAGCAAGCAATCTAACGGCTGCCGGCCGTGGTGGCCAAGCGGTTAAAGGCGCTACAGTCTGGAACCGCGCGACCGCTACGGTCGCAGGTTCGAATCCCGCCTCGGGCATGGATGTGTGTGATGTCCTTAGGTTAGTTAGGTTTAATTAGTTCTAAGTTCTAGGCGACTGATGACCTTAGCAGTTAAGTCGCATAGTGCTCAGAGCCATTTGAACCATTTGCCAATCTAACGGCTGTAAAGAGCAAACGGAAATAAAATCGGGTTGGCAACGCTACACAGAAGAGCAGGAAAAAGACCCCCTCTGGCTGAAGGAAGAATTATGAAGCTAATCTGCCATTACCACTGCAGAGACGAGGGTGCCAAAAGGCATCTATAATGAAACTCCATTAAATGCCCGCCATCAGACCAACATAATAAAGAATGGCTGAAAATCTTTCCTAGTGTGAGCAGAGACTAACAGAACTCTCAAAATGTAGAGAATAAGGTTAACATTACAATAGTATACAACCAACTAAAAAAATACATATATACGAAGGGACTATAGCATCATCCCTCACATGGTATACGGGTAAAGGAAGATCCATCGCCTATTCCAAGACATAAAAAAGGTTAGAGATGACAGGCTAATGACAGGTGGCTAGAGAACTCGAAGAAACAGGATGCGAATAATGGAAGATCAGAATGTGGAAAACTCTTAGAGAGCCTTTATCCTTAAAGATATGGCCATACCTCCCAGGAGTAATAATAAAATAAACTATCCTGTGCAGTAGGTCTGAAATAGAGTGCAACCAGAAAACTACTGTTTGTGGCTCTTCATTATATAGGGCGTTGGTTGTATCTGTTGCTTTCAGTTCATGTAATAGCTCAACATATAACACTATGAAGTGATCGACCTAAATTTAAATAGTGTAAGCGATTGGGCAATCAAGTGGTGACCTAACTTCGTCATGTTACACTGAATGAAATGATTAATGGTTCATGTAGGATTCTGATCTGAAAGAAACAAAATTAAATTTATTGTGCAAGTCAAAATCAATATATCCCTAGTGATATACTCGTCCCATACCTTTACTCAAACATGCAAAAACAATGATCAAAATAATTAAATAAACATCATTTTCTTGGATTACAAATAATTGCCACAAGAATATAATACCAATGTTGTTGAATAGTAAGAATAAAGACACCCATAAATGCACTTGAAATACACTGGAGCGCCCATTCCTGTAACCCGACCAGTACCAAACACGTGTACACCAGCTGTCAAATTCGAATCGAGAGCGGGTTGCTGTCCTCGGCCAATCAGATCAAAGTGCAAAGTAAAGATAGGCTCGCGTGTGTACGATATAATCAGGAGAGGGAGGGAGAGGAGATCAGATCTGTTCATCTGACACAGCTATTCATTGATTACTTGAGAACTGAGCATATGGGAAGCTTGACAGATACACTCAATGAATACTAGCGGATGTGAATATTGTCTCACTAAACAGTAGAAGAACTGTAGTGGGGTAGGAGCAAACACTGCATTTATATATTTGTGCTGTTTACAGTGTTGTAACAGACCCTCTAATTACAATTTTAAGACTTTTTTTATTTTAAAGAGAAAACAGATATTCCAATAATTTTGCATCTAAGCCTTATCGCATTTCGCGGGCTTTATCGAAAGTTTCCCGCACTGGCTACTCTCAACCTTGTTGCAGTATTCCGAGCTGTAGTGACGAAGACGCGCGATGCTGCTATTGGCGACTCTGCTTTGAAAATAACGTCTCCAGACACGACACACGTGTGCTGCAGGTCAGAATGAGACTCCTCTGCTGCTCGAGCTGTCGTCGTGATCTTGATGTCGCAGGACTACAGGCCCAAAGGATGCACTTATTCAGGCACGCGGCAGTGCCATATTTACGGAGTGTATCCGTCTACACCGTGTCCCACTCCATAGCAGCTGCGAAACAGTTTCAGTTCAATTACTGGTAAGACACAGTTCAAGGGGTATCCACATCAAAGCACAGCCCTCGAAATGCGCAAACCTAAAATCCTGAACTATACGGTGCAGATATTGATTTAAATAAATGTTCTGTTCGTGACTACCCGCACGATGACCATCACACGCCAACAATAAACGTTCCTCTCGTCTCTGCCCTGCCGTTTCATTATTCAGTTACAACAATCTAAAACAGGTTCTCTTGTACCAAAGACACTTACAGATTCATTGAAACATTTATCTTCTTGTAATATTTCAAAGTCATGAAATTTATTGCGAAAGCTACAGAAACGGAACAAAATACTAGAGAAAAAATATTAATATAGCTTCCCTAGAGCTACATCTTGTAAGTAGCACTATATATGAAAATCACTGACTGTGCTGTGTGCAGTCTGTGGCTGGTTTGCATTGTTGGAATTTGCAATTGTAGTGTAGGGCAGTTGGAGGTCAGCCGCCAGCAGTGGTGGATGTGGGGAGTGAGATGCCGGAGTTTTGAGAGCGGATGATCTGGACGTGTGTCCATCAGAGAGAGTAAATTTGTAAGACTGGATGTCATGAACTGATATGTATATTATGACTTTTGAACACTATTAAGGTAAATACATTGTTTGTTCTCTATCAAAATCTCTCATTTGCTAACTATGTCTATCAGTAGTTAGTGCCTTCAGTAGTTTGAATCTTTTATTTAGCTGGCAGTATTGGCGCTCCCTGTATTGCAGTAGTTCCAGTAACGAAGATTTTTGTGAGGTAAGTGATTCATTAAAGGTATCGGTTATTGTTAGTCAGGGCCATTCATTTGTAGGGATTATTGAAAGTCAGATTGCTTTGCGCTAAAAATATTGTGTGTCAGTTAAGTGATGATCAGAATAAGTAAAGAGAGAAATGTCTGAGTACGTTCAGTTTCGCTCAGCTGTTTGAAAATCAAATAACGTAAGGGGTTTACCAGCACAATAATTCACTAATTTATTTAAGGGGTCGTTTCAATCTTCACAAACTCCAGTTTCCTTATAGAGCGCAATAAATCAATAGCATAATGGCAGGCTGCTATAAATTATTGTGGACGAGATGAATTGCTCATAATAAAACTGAAAGTTTATTTGAACGAATTTTATAAACACTCTTCACTAACGCTTACTGTGACCTTAGATTGGTGTTAATAGCAAAGTCCCGCAACAACTACGTTGAAACCAATAATCTTAAAGAATGTATAATGACTCAGATCGACCTAGTATATAAATGTGTAAAATTTCCAAGTAAATGCTTTATTCGCACTGTTCGCCAAGCGGAAAACGAATTCAAATCCCAACTATCCGGGGCATCAAGTAAGAAATATAAACCTCAACTGTCGATGACAAAAATAATTGCAAGTCCTGGCTGAGCCACTATCTCCAAATTATCGGAAGATGCAAGAGATCGTCAAGCCATTAATAAATACGGAGTTCCAGACGGGGCTGTCACGTGAAATACGGAAACACTAGATCAGAATTCACTTCTGGAAATATTACAAGTCCTAAGAAACACACACGAAAAATCGACAAAGTCCACGAAGCGTACAAATAACATGAGCGTCCAGACTGCAGCTCGACTGTGAAATATTTACAAGGGCTAAGGACACACACATTTAGAGGGTAAGAACCAGCGACATCCTTGTGGGTGATGGTGATAACGTGCAGAGAGAAGGGCGGGAGGAAGAGATGGACAGCCATAGAGACGGAGGGAGTAGATGGACACAAATATGGAGAGGAGGAGATGGCCAGAAACAAGAGGAAGTGGAAATGGACAGTGGAAAGGAAGAGGAACAAATGGACAGAGAAAGGGGAGGAAGAGATGGACAGAGAAAGGAAAGAGTAGGAGGTGGGCAGAGAGAGGGGGGAGGAAGAGATGGACAGAGAGAGGAGATGGAAAGAGAGATGGTGAGGACGAAATGGACAGAGAGAGGGGGGGGCAGGAGAAAGGGGGTAAGAGGATATGGACAGATGGACTTAGAGGGGTGAGAAGGAGATATAGAGGGTGGGCACAGATAGAGAGAGGAGGAGGAAATGGATAGAGAGAGAAGGAACAGATGGATAGGGGATAGGAGCGGATGGTTAGAGAGAGAGGAACTGGGGAGAAGATTGACAGAGAATTAGTGGGGGTTGAGGAGGTGTACAGATAGAGCGGGAGAAGGAGATGGACAGAGAGGGTGGAGGAGGAGATGGCCAAATAGAAATGGAAGTAGGACATCGTCAAATGGAATTTAAATAAATATGTACTGGGCAATGCCTCGTACTCAGCTACTAACATAATAACTTATTTGAAACGTATTTTGTACAAATAGCGTGTCATGTGTGTGACAGTATCATAGCATATGCGGCTTTGGTATTATGGAATCAGTTAATCAGATAACATGTTTAACAGCAAAATTTCTTCAATCAGTGCAGATGCGTATAACAACATAGTTGTTTTGATAAATACACTCCTGGAAATGGAAAAAAGAACACATTGACACCGGTGTGTCAGACCCACCATACTTGCTCCGGACACTGCGAGAGGGCTGTACAAGCAATGATCACACGCACGGCACAGCGGACACACCAGGAACCGCGGTGTTGGCCGTCGAATGGCGCTAGCTGCGCAGCATTTGTGCACCGCCGCCGTCAGTGTCAGCCAGTTTGCCGTGGCATACGGAGCTCCATCGCAGTCTTTAACACTGGTAGCATGCCGCGACAGCGTGGACGTGAACCGTATGTGCAGTTGACGGACTTTGAGCGAGGGCGTATAGTGGGCATGCGGGAGGCCGGGTGGACGTACCGCCGAATTGCTCAACACGTGGGGCGTGAGGTCTCCACAGTACATCGATGTTGTCGCCAGTGGTCGGCGGAAGGTGCACGTGCCCGTCGACCTGGGACCGGACCGCAGCGACGCACGGATGCACGCCAAGACCGTAGGATCCTACGCAGTGCCGTAGGGGACCGCACCGCCACTTCCCAGCAAATTAGGGACACTGTTGCTCCTGGGGTATCGGCGAGGACCATTCGCAACCGTCTCCATGAAGCTGGGCTACGGTCCCGCACACCGTTAGGCCGTCTTCCGCTCACGCCCCAACATCGTGCAGCCCGCCTCCAGTGGTGTCGCGACAGGCGAGAATGGAGGGACGAATGGAGACGTGTCGTCTTCAGCGATGAGAGTCGCTTCTGCCTTGGTGCCAATGATGGTCGTATGCGTGTTTGGCGCCGTGCAGGTGAGCGCCACAATCAGGACTGCATACGACCGAGGCACACAGGGCCAACACCCGGCATCATGGTGTGGGGAGCGATCTCCTACACTGGCCGTACACCACTGGTGATCGTCGAGGGGACACTGAATAGTGCACGGTACATCCAAACCGTCATCAAACCCATCGTTCTACCATTCCTAGACCGGCAAGGGAACTTGCTGTTCCAACAGGACAATGCACGTCCGCATGTATCCTGTGCCACCCAACGTGCTCTAGAAGGTGTAAGTCAACTACCCTGGCCAGCAAGATCTCCGGATCTGTCCCCCATTGAGCATGTTTGGGACTGGATGAAGCGTCGTCTCACGCGGTCTGCACGTCCAGCACGAACGCTGGTCCAACTGAGGCGCCAGGTGGAAATGGCATGGCAAGCCGTTCCACAGGACTACATCCAGCATCTCTACGATCGTCTCCATGGGAGAATAGCAGCCTGCATTGCTGCGAAAGGTGGATATACACTGTACTAGTGCTGACATTGTGCATGCTCTGTTGCCTGTGTCTATGTGCCTGTGGTTCTGTCAGTGTGAACATGTGATGTATCTGACCCCAGGAATGAGTCAATAAAGTTTCCCCTTCCTGGGACAATGAATTCACGGTGTTCTTATTTCATTTTCCAGGAGTGTATATGGTGCTCAAAACTAGAGAGATACTTGTTATACAACAGCTACTGCAAAGATTGTCATGGAAACAAATGTATCATACGTATGTGTCCTTTCACGACACTGGAAAAAGCTGATAGTTTGGTCACCAATACACTTCATAGGTCACTCCGCTGCAGAGTGAAAATCTCATTCTGGAATCATCCGCCCAGGCCGTGGCTAAGCCATGTCTCCGCAATATCCTTTCTTTCAGGAGTGCTAGTTCTGCAAGGTTCGCAGGAGAGCTTCTGTAAAGTTTTAGAGGTAGGAGACGAGGTACTGGCCGAAGTAGAGCTGTGAGGACCGATCGTGAGTCGTGCTTGGGTAGCGCGGTGGTAGAGCACTTGCCCGCAAAAGACAAAGGTCCCGAGTTCGAGTTGCGGTCCGGCACACAGTTTTAATCTGCCAGGAAGTTTTTAAAACATTCATATTTGTTTACGTACTACACGAATATGTAATAAAAAATGGGAGTTCCTATTTAAAAACACGCAGTTGATATCCGTTTGAGCTATGGCAGCGCCATATAGCGGGCCAACCATTGCGCCATCTGGTTTCCCCCTTCAAGTCAGACGTTTATTTTCTTTTTAGTTGATGCGCTGACCATTGGTACTTACCTTAATTTTTTTGTTTGCTTACTTTTTTTAATATTAATAACGCTCGCTGTGTGTTTGGGGGGCAGGGGTAGGATCTCGAGATTTGGCCATGGTGTCCCCTGCACTCCCAAACTACGAAGGAAGGCTAAATACCGAGAAGTCGTATTTTTTATTTTGTTGTTATTATGTGTGGTTCAAAAATGGCTCTGATCACTATGGGACTCAACATCTGAGGTCATCAGTCCCCTCGACTTAGAACTACTTAAACCTAAGGACATCACACAAATCCATTCCGGAAGCAGTATTCGAACCTGCGACCGTATCCGCAGTGCGGCTCCGGACTTGAGCGCCCAGAACCGCTCGGTCACCGCGACCAGCATATTATGTGTGTATGTATTTATTTTTACACCTTTTACTTGCTTTTATTTTTATTTTTGTTTTATGGCAAAAACAATGTAAGTCTACTAAGAAAAGGACAGAATAAGAAACAAGGGAAGCCTCTCCAGGGGGTTAGAAAGACTGGCGTTTAGCGATCCCTGCCGCGTCGCGCATTCAGTTTGGTACGTCTTCACAGAAAGGTGTACTAGTCTGGTTCTGCGTATTCGGAGTCTTCAGTTCTTGTATGGGTGCCATCCTCCTACTGCATAGAGGGACGCTGAAGGCACTATCTAGGTAATTTGAAACGAACTATTGATACTTCGGCTTGAGTACAATTTTAGCATGGCTTTCTTGCAAGTAATTCTGGAAGTCCAAGATGTGGTGTCATTCTGAAATATGTAATGAATCGCGTGTCCTTTGATCCATGTGACTGTGTTGATTTTTGTACGAGGGCAGTAGGTATCGTCCGGGAAAAGGAGGGCCTGTGGAGCTATATGCGCTGGAGTCAATCAGAGAATGTAGACCAGAATTTCTCGAACCACGTGTTAGATGCTACTCGCCTCTCCACATCAAATCTGCATCTACGTCTACATCTACATGGTTACTCTGTAATTCACACTTAAGTGCCTGGCAGAGGGTTCATCGAAGCATTTTCATACTACTTCTCTATCAATCCGCTCCGAACGGCGCGTGGGAGAAAGGAACACCTAAATCATTCCGTTAGAGCTCTGATTTGTCTTATTTTATTATGATGATCATTTCTCCCTAAGTAGGTGGGTGTCAACAAAGTATTTTCGCATTCGGAAGAGAAAGTTGGTCATTGAAATTTCGTAAATAGATCTCGCCGCAAAGAAACCCGTCTTGTTTCAGTGACTGCCACCCCTCCTCGCGTATCGTATCAGTGACACTCTCACCCCTACTGCGCGATAACGCGAAACAGGCTGCCCTGCTTTGCACTTTTTCGATGTCCTCCGTCAATCCTACCTGGTAAGGATCCCACACCGCGCAGCAGTATTCCAGCAGAGGACGGACAAGTGTAATGTATTCTGTCTCTTTAGTGGGTTTGTCGCATCTTCTAAGTGTTCTGCCAACAAAGCCCAGTCTTTGTTTCACCTTCTCCAAAATATTATCTATGTGGTTTTTCCAATTTTAGTTGCTCGTAATTTTAATTCCTAGGTATTTAGTCGAATTGACAGCCCTTAGATTTGTGCTTTTTACCGTATACCCAAAATTTATCGGATTTATTTTAGTACCGATGTGAATGACCTCGCACTTTTCTTTGTTTAGTGCCAATTGCCACTTTTAGCACCATACAGAAATTCTCTCTGGATCATTTTGTAACTGGAATTGATCGCCTGATGATTTTACTAGACGGTAAATTGCAGCGTCATCTGCAAACAACCTAAGGGGGCTGCTCAGATTATCACTTAGATCAATTATGTAAATCAGTGGGCCTATGACTCTACCTCGCGAAACGCTAGATATCACTTCTGTTCTACTCGATGATTTACAGTCTGTCACTACGAACTGTGTCCTCTCTGAGGAGACATCACGAATCCAGTCACACAACTGAGACGATACTCCATATGCACGCAATTTGATTAATAGTCGCTTGTGAGAAACGGTATCAAAAGTCTTCTGGAAATCTAGGAATATGGAATCGATCTGAGATTCCTTGTCGACAGCACTCATTATTTTATGGAAATAAAGAGCTAGCTGTGTTACACAAGAACAATATTTTCTGAATCCATGTTGGTTATGCATCAATAAATCATTTTCTTCAAGGTGATTTATAATGTTCGAGTATAGTATACGCTCCAAAATCCTACTGAAAATTGAGGTCAGTGATATGGGTCTGTAATTCAATGGGTAATGTAATTCAATGGTTTCTTGAATATTGGTGTGACCTGTGCTACTTTCCAGTCTTCAGGAACAGATCTTTCCTCAAGTGAGCGGTTGTCTATGATTGGTAAGAAAGGCGCTATTGTGTCTACATACTCTCAAAGGAACTTGATTGGTAATACCATCTTTTCGGAAGACTTGCCTGTCTTAAGCGATTTGAGTTGTTTCGCAACACCTATGATATCTACTTTTATGACACTCATGCTAACAGCTGTTCTGGTTTCGAATTCTGGAATATTTACTTCGTCTTCTTTCGTAAAGAAATTACGGAAAAGTGTATTTAGTAACTCCGCTTTAGTGGCATCATCATCGGTAACAATTCAATCGCTATCTCGCAGGCAGTGTGCAGTCGTGTCCAGCATTCCGCAGGTTTGCCTTGTTGATCCAGTGGAGTCTTGACTGTGTCACCTGCTTGCAGTTGACTGTTATGCACCATGTGGACTAAACATCCATCAGGTCCGTTTTCCATTCGATCTTCCATCGTACGTGTCGCTGTTTCCATTATGACATTAGGGGGTCAAGCCCTTTGGAGGACACGATAAATGTCCTGCATCATCATATGGTGCGTTGCTGATACAGTGAGGTGAACATAGCTAAATTCGACGTAAGGACAGCTTAGATGGCATAAAGGGGTGCGAATGATACGTGTCGTCACCGGAGGTGCGAGAGATGATGGCTAAAACGATTTAAGGAGGAGGTTCATCAGTCGTCCACAGCATAAGTTGTGTTTTCGTGAAGACGACATGAACGATGCCGAGTGCCCTCGATTTGAGGGGAGGGCGAGGGATCCGTAATTGACCTTGAATATCATACCAGTGGTGACGAAAAATCCGAAGGCTGCTAACAAACATCGCCAACTGTGGCTTGCATTGGTGAGATCTGGACCAGGTGAGCGAGACGAGAAGCCAGGTAGGTATCGACAAAGTGTGTTCATTTACTGACGACCATGGCTCGCAACCACTGGTCGGTGATGACAACCATGGTGTTGTCAAAAACGTTCAATGAACATTTACAGTGCACACAGTTATTACGCACTGTAAATGTTCATTGCACGTTTTTGAAATCTTCGGAAACGCCATTTTAGACTTTATTACGATGATTTGAAAATGGGTCTCGGCCCGAAGCTAGTCATCGAATGAATAAAAAGTAAAAATTTGCAACTTGGACTGGTTTTTCGTTCTACCGATTAACCGAAGTTGCTGCCCCAAGCTACTCAAACCCACTGGAAGTTCGTGTCACGGTTTTCGTCGATGCTAGTGCGAAGCAAACAGTGAATAAATCTTGCAAATCACTGCCAGCCATTATGAATCCAGTGGTACCAATGAAGGACCTGGAAAGCACGAATTCGCATGATAACACTGCTCGGCTCACTCTGTAGTCCACAGAAAGCAATAATTTGTGAATCAGTTTTTGGTTACGATTTCAAAAGGCTGCTGAAGAGCTGAATTTCAAATTTCCTCACTTCACCATATGAACTGCTGAAATCCATGGCTGGAAGCAGACCGATTAGGCGTCGTGATCCATATTTCCTATACAACATGGTTCCAATTACTAGAACGTGAATGACCTTGGTAGGGTCGCTGATATCAGTGAGTGGGCAATAGCTTGGAATTCTTTCTTAGCTTTGTCCTTCCTCTCTTCATCTTGTTTTCTTATTTTAACAGTGCTGGTTTTAGTGTCTAACATCAACTTCAAAGAATCTAGGATGTCGTTTTTCACACTACTTAAAACATGTCAGGAAAGAGATTCTTATCCAATGTCTACACTTTTGAAGTGATGACCTCACATATGATCTCTGCAGCTATTTTCACTACCTGCGTATGTTCGTCGTTCGTAGCAGCTTCCCTAAATTCTTGCCGATTATTGGTCAGAATGTCGTGACCTGTCTTTCGAAAGCATATTGTTGATGGCTGGAGTTGATTGCTTCTGGGAACCACAATTATGTCATCTCTAAATATTTCATAAAACTTTGCAAGTATATATTTCTTTCTGGCGACAACCACTTTATATGTTTGCTAAATGTCTTCTAGTGTGAATTGACACAAGTTCTCATTCTCTTCCATCCACTCGACGATGAGGTCAATACACTCAGCCTTCTCCGTTATTTCAGCACTTGCTAGCTGGTCCTGAGGTTTTGAATGTCTTGAAGAAGATACACAGAGAAAGAAATGCGTGCGGCAGGAAGCTTCCTTCTGCTGCTACTAAATCTGTTTCAGTGCCGAGCTTCCTTAAAACATGCTCACCCCATTCAATTTCTGTACCAGCAGCAGCCATCCTTATACTTTCTATGGTCTCCAAGTTCATTACGAGGTGCATACTATCTTGCCTGTGTTTGTTTAACTTACTTTGTGGGACCTTAAAGGATACAGAATCACCCTTCTCACAATAAATACACAGTTCCTTGAAGTTGAACTTGTTCACTTTACCTCTTGTCATACGTTGTGGATTTTTTTACTTGTATTTCAGCTTTGAGAACAGTTGACTCCCTCGCGTAGACACCTTTTCGACACTTCTCACGAACAAAACCAGATGGTTGACGCTCCCACCCAGTATGATGTCCATCTTCTCTCCTCTTACTGGCATAAATAAAAGTTTTCCGTGCCTTTTCCTTTATTGTACCCCTTCTTCATTATTTTCGACATCACCACATATGAAACAAATGCGCCCGCCATATCAAGTCAACTTGCCTACACGTCACGTGTTGCACAACTCATACATGTCATTGTAAAATCTTGCAAATGGGAAACTGTATTAAGTTAATAACAACAGCGTCGCTAACTGGGGCACACGAAATGGCCAGTCGTTTGGCTCCGCTCCTCCAGAATGGGATTTCTCAAAGCAACAAAGGGGGACTCGAATTGATACACTACTGGCCATTAAAACTGCTACACCACGAAGATGACGTGCAACAGACGCGAAATTTAACCGACAGCAAGAAGATGCTGTGATAAGCAAATGATTAGCTTTTCAGAGCATTCACACAAGGTTGGCGCCGGTGGCGACACCTACAACGTGCTGACATGAGGAAAGTTTCCAACCCATTTCTCATACACAAACAGCAGTTGACCGGCGTTGCCTGGTGAAACGTTGATGTGATGCCTCGTGTAAGGAGGAGAAATGCGTACCATCACGTTTCCAACTTTGATAAAGGTCGGGCTGTAGCCTATCGCGATTGCGTTTTATCGTACAGCGACATTGCTGCTCGCGTTGGTCGGGCTCCAATGACTGTTAGTAGAATATGGAATCGGTGGGTTCAGGAGGGTAATACGGAACGCCGTGCTGGATCCCAACGGCCTCATATCACTAGCAGTCGAGATGACAGGCATATTATCCGCAGGGCTGTAACGGATCGTGCAGCCACGTCTCGATCCCTGAGTCAACAAATGGAGACGTTTGCAAGACAACAACCATCTGCACGAACAGTTCGACGACGTTTGCAGCAGCACCAGCTCGGAGACCATGGCTGCGGTTACCCTTGACGCTGCATCACAGATAGGAGCGCCTGCGATGGTGTACTCAACGACGAACCTGGGTGCACAAATGGCAAAACGTCATTTTCTCGGATGAATCCAGGTTCTGTTTACAGCATCACGATGGTCGTATCCGTGTTTGGTGACATCGCGGTGAACGCACATTGCAAGCGTGTATTCGTCATCGCCATACTGGCGTATCACCCAGCGTGATGGTATGGGGTGCCATTGGTTACACGTCTCGGTCACCTCTTGTTCGCATTGACGACACTTTGAACTGTGGACGTTACATTTAAGATGTGTTACGACCGTGGCTCTACCCTTCATTCGATCCCTGCGAAATCCTACATTTCAGCAGGTAATGCACGACCGCATGTTTCAGGTCCTGTATGAGCCTTTCTGGATGCAGAAAATGTTCGACTGCTGCCCTGTCCAGCACATTCTCCAGGTGACTCAGCAATTGAAAACCTCTGGTCAATGATGGTCGAGCAACACGCTCGTCACAATACGCCAGTCGCTACACTTGATGACCTGTGGTATCGTGTTGAAGCTGCGTGGGCAGCTGTACCTGTACACGCCATCCGAGCTCTGTTTGACTCAATGCCCAGGCGTATCAAGGCCGTTATTACGGCCAGAGGTGGTTGTTCTGGGTACTGATTTATCAGGATCCATGCACCCAAATTGGGTGAAAATGTAATCACAGGTCAGTTCTAGTATAATATATTTGTCCAATGAATACCCGTTTATCATCTGCATTTCTTGTTGGTGTAGCAATTTTAATGGCCAGTAGTGTAAGTACTGGTTGGTACGAGGGTTGCCCAGAAAGTAATGAACCGCATTTTTTTTTCTTCAACAATTCTTTATTGAACATAATGAGAATTACACACACAAAAGAATGGTGTTTTACCTACCTAATGCGGTGCATTACTTTCTGGCCACAACCCTCGTACTTCTGGTACAAATACAATAAACAGTCCGTGCGCATCCATTTATGACAGACGCGTGTAAAAAATTGGCGAGTGAACCTGATCAGTATCGCGATTGACATTAAAACCAAGGGAAAACTGCTGGTATTACAGAAACTGGAGTGCCTTATCATGGTGACTGCTATGGGCAACACAAAGCCGACATACCTCAAATGATGTTGAGGCAGACGCCACGATTTGATGTCCTGTCTTGTAGTACAGACTCATCAATGCCTTAAGAAACTTTTGAAAATGAATCTGAACGTCTGCAAAGCCAGAGGAGCTGGCTGGTCCGCATCGCAAGACGACGTGTCCGCACAAAGGAGAGCTGGGCGCCAGCCAACAGTGAGCGTAGGGGCGCGGCGGCGCGGAGGGGGTGCGGAGATGATCCCACCGCCGAAGTGGCGCTAGGGTGGTCTATAGAGCGGCGATTACCGAGAGATGCCACAGTGTATACATTATTTCTCTCCCCCCCCCCCTCCTCCGCCTAAGTCCTTATTAGGAAAGTGGGTCAGCCGATGACTTGTGACGAGTTGTTTTCTATAAAAAAAATAAATTATTGTTATTTTTGGGTTTAGGCCACTAAAGTCCACGAATACGCCCCAATCATGTTTTCTTCTCTCCCCCCGCCCCTTGCGGGCGCCTATGACCGAAAACACAAGTAATTAATACAAAAACTATAAATTACCAACTTGAATTATTAAATTAATAATTAGAGTTAACTGCCCAGGTACGAAGGTACTTAACTAAATTGCCCTTATATTTGAATTTTTAGGCGAATATGGATGATATGGGATTCAAAAGTAAGTGGGCTTCTCAAAAATGTCTTAGAAAGATTTTAGCGCTACAAATGCTTTCACGATTTTATTGTCAGTTTTGAATTACAGGCATTGAAACATGAGCATAACTCACTTCTCCACGAAGTTCCTGAAAAATCGATTGTGGCTAAACGGCTGAACCGATTGTAACTTGTAAGTAGGTAATTCTACGCGAAGTTTTATCCCCTTTCATTCACCAAAATTTTCTGTAGGATGAATCGTTTCCGAGTTATAGGCGAAAAATTTAAAAAAGTTAAAAAATTTTATTGTGTTTCTGCTCTCAAAAGTTTAACTCAAGCCATAAACAGTCTCCGACTCACACAATTCTACCTTGGAATCCCAAACATCGATTAAAATTATTTCCAGCTTGTGCTTTTTTTTGCGAGCGTGGCCTTTTCTCGTACTAATTTTCCTGGGTTACAGTACTTGTCCAAAGCGACGACCGCTAGTGTCAATGTATGTACTGCAACGGCGCATACACTTCTGTCGCACTCTCGCAAAGATCCCGTCTGTCTCTTGTACACTGGGACAGGCAGCCAACGCACCAGCCCACTTCGACTTCAATGTCCGCGATCACCTGAACAACACGTATACTCATCGTTGGATTGGAAGGGGAGGTCATGTCCCACGGGTAGAGCGATCGCCGGATCTCACATCTCTGGGCTTTTTCATATGGGGTTACGTCAAAACATTGGTACATGAAACCCCTGTAGAAACTGATGAAGACCTGCTTGCTAGGGTCCAAGCTACCTGTCTCCTGGTACAACAGACACTAGGATCTTGTAAAGAGTGCGGCAGAACCTCATACGCCGTACCATGCATGCACTGAAACTGGTTGTCAGCACTTGGAACAATTACTAAGACCTACGATGTTGTTCCGAGGTGTACTCTGAGTATGTCCATGACGTAATAAATATGTATTTCCCACCATTGGTCCTTATCTCAGTATAATCAATTGTGGACCCACTATTGCCTGTTCCAGTTTCACCAAAATTATTGAGACACGCTGTACATGGGATGCTCCCCTAGCTAGACGTATTGTGCACTAGCTTGAGACACAGTGAGGTCACCCAGATCCGGGTCGAATACGCGGTGGATTAACGGGCTGTTGGTGTACTACACCGGTCTACCTGAGTGTGGTTTCATTTTGGACGAATGTTGAGCTGGTCTCCAATCTCCATAAAATACGTCACATAAACAGTTAACATATGATAGCACGCGGAACAACTGACTAATGTGTCAAGAACCACAAAGTTAAATAGTAAAATTAATTTAACAGTTCATAAGACGGCCGCTCCCGCCGGAGGTTCGAGTCCTCCATCGGCATGGGTGTGTAACTCATTTTACTAAGGTTTGAAGCTCCTCTTTGCGTTCTTCCGTGTTTGTGATTTAAAAACAGTTTTGTTTTGGAAATCAGCATAACGCAAACACAATTAGTTTATTTTTATATTTCCCCATACATGTTTCGACACCAATGTGTCATCTTCTGTGGGTTAATTCTTTTATTTTCTGTAAAATACAATATCACATTTGCAATAATTTAACTACTGTAGGCCTAACAAATACAATATTTGTAATTTTCTTCGTTTTGTTTGGACACTCACCTTAAAATTACATAGTTAATTGAACTGTATTATTATACCTCGATTTTAGTGCTCGTTTACCGCGCGACTGCTACGGTCGCAGGTTCGAATCCTGCCTCTGGCATGGATGTGTGTGATGTCCTTAGGTTAATTAGGTTTAAGTAGTTCTAAGTTTTAGGGGACTGATGATCACAGATGTTGAGTCCCATAGTGCTCAGAGCCATTTGAACCATTTTTTAGTGCTCGTTTTCGTCGTTTTATTTTTATTTATTTATTTATTTATTTATTTTTTTTTTTTTTTTGACACCATGTCACCTGCAAACTAGCCATGAAGAGACTTATTGCGTATTTGTGGAGAGTTGTTTCGAGGCTAGAGGTTATGTACGTTTCTGTACTTACATTTTCCGTCCTGTTTCGTGTCCCTGGTTGGTTTCTCAATCAGCAACTATTTAGTACATTGCTTTCATTCGGTACTTCATAAATTTCCGCTCAGTACTTCACCTCAAATGCTCTTACACTGAATGTGGCGAAAAGTGATCTGAGCAGACACTTCTGGCAATACACCTCAGTGAGATGTGTCATGTTATTATCGTTGCTCACTTGCTCATCTTTGTTCTTGTGTGTGTTATGGCGCTAATTTTGAATGTGTGTGTGTGTGTGTGTGTGTGTGTGTGAGAGAGAGAGAGAGAGAGGGGAGGGGGAAGATGAGAGAGGGAAAGAGAGATGGGGAGAGAACCAAGAAAACAGAAGAAGGTTTTTTTTAAAAAAAAAAGAACATAACAGGAAAAAAAGTTCTGTTTTCATAAGGCTGATTTCCAAAACAACTCAGTCCTTAGCGTAAGTCTAGGGACTGATGACCCCAGCAGTTTGCTCCCTTAGGAATTCACACACATTTGAACATTTTTTCATAAGAAACAGCGGATGTTCGAAAGACGGGATAAGCTCTAGTAAATACAGACACATCGCACAGTTCACATCTTCAAGGCAATGAAGTCTCCGCGGGTGTAGTGCGTCGAAGCTGTTATTGTTCGAGGAAGCTGAGAATAGGTGTAAACAGTCCTGTACAGCTGATAAGCCACGAAACTGTTGGAGCGTAAAGCGGCGGGCGCTGTCACTTTGCAGTTGAATACAGCAAGCTCTGAAAAACCACTTGCTCTCGGACTGGTCCGACGGCGTTGACTGACGTCAGGAACAATGGAAACGAGCGGGAATGAAAAGGACGACACGCCAGTTTCTAAAACGCAGGGCAGAGTGTACCGCACAGTACTGAACATTATTAAAAAAACCTCCTTTAGAGAGGGAACATTCAGATGCAAGCTACTATTTCTGAGTTTGCTATCGATGTTCTTCATAAATGTGCTATGACGTAGGTGTCTCCCCGTATTCTCAATAGTACAGAGAATAATAAAGTCCGTAAAGACTTGACAGCTTCCGTTGAGAGATGCAGACTTTACGCAAAACAGTGAAACAATCTGGACGTTATTTTTCACAGTATGATATCGCTTTAAATCTTTCAGAGTAGATGACTCGTAAAGTGAGAGTGAGAGAATATCAGAGACCACCATAGCAATTACTTTCATCCAGTGTGGTTCTCCTTGGAGCCGTAGATGAGCTACGCTGCGTTTGTACAATATTGAAAGGAGCCTACTATGGTACACCTATATGTGACACCCGAATATTGTAACGACACAATGTAAACTAAAATGAAATTACTATATTGTAAACGATGTATGTCTCTGATGGGCTCTATAAAGTGGACCGCTTACTTTGCACGACCGCAGAGCCAAAAATTCTGCTTCCGGTCTGAGGTTGTAGTGTTGGAGTAAGAGAGCACTTGGCGCACAGCAGTGAGTGTGCATCAGTCTGTGAGTGCAAGAGTATGCAGTAGGAAGTTCTTCTGGTGTGATCTGTAAAGCCTGTAAGTAGGCTGTTTAGGTTTTTTATGTTGGTAACGCCACGTAGCGCTCTGTACAAAAATCACCGACTGTGCTGTGTGAAGTCTGTGGCTGGTTTGCATTGTTGGAATATTTGCTATTGTAGTGTTGGGCAGTTGGATGCGCGTAGCGTTGCGCAGTTGGAGGTGAGCCGCCAGCAGTGGTGGATGTGGGCAGAGAGATGGCAGAATTTTGAGAGCGGACGACCTGGACGTGTTTCCATCAGAAAGAGTAAATTTGTAATACTGTATATCATGAACGATGACTTTTGAATATTATGAAGGTAAATACATTGTTTGTTCTCTATCAAAATCTTTCATTTGTTAACTATGCCTATCAGTTGTTAGTGCCTTCAGTAGTTAGAATCTTTTATTTAGCTGGCAGTATTGGCGCTCGCTGTGTTGCAGTAGTTCGAGTAACGAAGATTTTTGTGAGGTAAGTGATTCATCAAAGGTATAGGTTATTGTTAGTCAGGGCCATTCTTTTGTAGGGATTATTGAAAGTCAGATTGCGTTGCGCTAGAAATATTGTGTGTCAGTTTAGTGTTGATCAGAAAAAGTAAAGAGAGAAATGTCTGAGTACGTTCAGTTCTGCTCAGGTGTTTGAAAATCAAATGACCTAAGAGGTTTATCAGCACTGTAATTCATAAATTCTTCTAAGAGGACGTTTCAAGCCACCAAGTGCTAGATTATAATGCAGAAATTTTCTCATTCCAATATTATGTGCTACACCGCACGTAAAATAGTAGTTAAAATGATGAGTGATTTTATAATGAAATATAAAGTAGTGAAATGATTATATGTAAATCTAATTGTGACAAGAAAGGATGACTGGATTGACATTACACAGAAGCCTTACGAGTACATGTATTATTGGAAATATAAATAAGGAAGGAGAAGTCTTCTTGCAGTTAAGGTAAAGACGTTCATTTTTTATTACTTCCCTTTTGCCAGCGCGTTAGCGTAAATGAGTTGGCTGATAATTGGTAACAGTGAGTTCTATGTTGAATAACCCCAGAATGTACGTAAACAGATTTGATGTATAGGCTAGTTAGATATTTCCCTTTTGCGATGCTTCTAAGATTTGTTAACACAGCTAGACGTAGTTTGATGATTAGTCTTTATGCTTTTTTAGTGATGTTAGATAATACTTGCTGTACAAATCTCATTTTTTATGACTACGTCAACAAAAAATGCTTTCATTTAGTAAAAAGGAAGTAATTGTTCTGAGTAATGTAATTTCCGTTGTCAGACACTTTGAAAGGTCAAACTTAACTTCGAATACAACTTCACTATTGAAAAAGTCAGTGCTAGTAATTCACCCAAATCACTACCGCCTCCCTGTCCAGGACATATGTTTTTTAAAGACACTGAATGTTTCTTAAATGTTTACATTTATAAGCCAAAACAATTTAATGTACATTTAAAAGTATTATGGACAGCATTGCACACCGCTGAGCTTGTAGCTAGTATATTTTATTTTTTCTTCATGAGAGAGCAGAATATAATGCGATCCGCCATTGCTGTTTTAGAATTAAGACGATTTTATTTGTTATGTGCACAAGGACCAAAGTTATCAGTTTTGAACAGGGCCAGAAGATTCAGTACCTAAGGGACTGAATGTATTTTGCAGTGACTATTTCTTTATAGTTACTGGGAGTTGCATCGCCCAAACAGTTCGTATAAGGTTTTTGGGGACAATAACACAGAGTAAGGACGCCACTAGCAGTTAAAAGACGCTACACGTTATCTCCAGTTTTGCATGCATTCACAATTCAGACATTCATTTAAGTATTTCGACAGTTGCAAAGAACGTTACACTTTTATAAAGAACGTTGCCATATTGAAGGAAAAATATATGACTTCGAGCACAAATCATGATTTTTATTAAAATTCTCAAAGCCATTCGAATCCTAAAGCTCTTCACGTGTTAAACCTCATTTCCTCGACCTTATGCGTATGGAGGGGTTCCTGCATCCTCTACTACAAATATACAGTTTAGTTTATTGATGGTATGTATAACTATGACTAAAACAGAAAAGTGTACAGGTATTACTTAGTGGTTGTAACGCTAATTGCTCAGACGCGAGGCGCGGGTACTTTATAATGGAAAATACAGTTTTTGCAAATTACGAGGCTTGTTTGCAGATGTTTCGGGATTTACAAGGAAATCACTCGTGCGAAACCGAGCTTGTTCTTTCTCGTAGGATATTGACGGACCTCATATTCCTAGATTTTCGGAAACCGTTTGACTCAGTGACACACTGCAGACCGTCAACGAAAGTCAGAGCATACGGAATAGGCTCTCAGATATGTGAATGAGTCAAAACTTTTTGAGTAACAGAACGCAATACCTTGAGCAGGACGGCAAGTGTGCATCTGGCAAGTGTGATGGGACTACTCTTGTTCTCTACATACATAAGCGATTTCCCTAATAAGGTGAGCGTTAATTTGAATTTGTTTATTGTTGACTCTGTAGAGTATGACAAAATGTCGTTACGTGACGGTGCGGGGAGACATGATGACTTGGACAGTTTTTGTTTGTTATGATGAGTGGCACCTGGCATGTGGAAAAATGAAGTTAATCCAGGTGGGTAGGAGATCTTCGAATACAGCATGAGTGGAGTGCTGTTGACACAGTCACGTCGGTTAAATATCTGGTCGCAACATTCCAAAGTGGCATGAAAACTAACGTGCGTGTAAAGACGGCTGTAAGTAAGGCGAATGGTCGCCTTCGGTTCATTGGGAGAATTCTACGAAAGTGTAGCTCATCTATAAAGGACACCACATGTAGAGCACTTGCGACAGCCATTCTTGAGTTCCTGAGTACTACTCGAGTGTTTGGGAGCACCACCAGCGGCCGCGCGACCACATCTTGTACTGAGATCCTCGCAAACAAAATCTGTCGCAACTGAAATATGACGTAAGCCAGTCATTAGTGTGCATAGGTGAAATGTGTATAGCATGGAAGGACACTGAGGTGATAAAAGTCATAGGATAGTGATGGGCACATCTGCAGATGGCGGCCGGCCGCTTTGGCCGAGCGGCTCTGGGCACTTCAGTCTGCAACCGCGCGACCGCTACGGCCGCAGGTTCGAGTCCTGCCTCGGGACTCAACATCTTAAGTCATAAGTCCCCTAGAACTTAGAACTACTTAAACCTAACTACCCTAAGGACATCACACACACCCATGCCCGAGGCAGGATTCGAACCTGCGACCGTAGCAGTCCCGTGGTTCCGGACTGCAGCGCCAGAACCGCTAGACCACCGCGGCCGGCGTAATGGTGTGGACGGTGTTTAAATGGAATGGACTGGATCCTCTGCTCCAACTGAACCGATCATTGACTCTTATATTCGGTTACTTGAGGACCATTTGCAACCATTCATAGACATCATGCTCCCAAACAATAATGGAATTTTTGTGGCTGACAATATGCTATATTACCAGGCCACAGTCGTTAGCTATTAGTTTGAAGAATATTCTGCACAATTCGAACGGATGATTTGGCAACCGAGGTCATCCAATATGGGACATAATCGAGAGTTCAACTCGTGCACCGGTAACACATGAGCAGTTATAGACGACTATAGAGGCAGCGTGGGTCAGTGTTTCTGCAATGGACTTCCAGTGACAGGTGGAGTCCACGGCACATCGAGTTGTTGGACTACGCTGGGCAATAGGAGGTCCGATCGACATTGGGAAGTATCCCATGAGTTTTGTCACCCCACTGTGTATCACCTGCATGTTCCATCCAATACACTTTCCATTCCTTCTTGTTAGGATAACCTCTGTGGTTCAATATTCCTTCATGTATTAAAAAGTTTGTTCCCAATTTTGTTTCCATTTCCCAAATCCGTTGTAACTTAATTATTTTGTTCAAATGGTGCATATGGCTCTGAGCACTATGGGACTTAACTTCTGAGGTAATCAGTCCCCTAGAACTTAGAACTGCTTAAACCTAACTAACCTAAGGACATCACACACATCCATGTCCGAGACAGGATTCGAACCTGCGACCGTAACGATCGCACGGTTCCAGACAGTGGCGCCTAGAACCGCTCGGCCACCCCGGCCGGCAATTATTTTGTGATTCATATACATTCTTCCCTCTTCTCATGTTTCTCGACCTGTGTTTTATCCCTTCTTCTTATTTTACCTTCGTCACATATACACTCCTGGAAATTGAAATAAGAACTCCGTGAATTCATTGTCCCAGGAAGGGGAAACTTTATTGACACATTTCTGGGGTCAGATACATCACATGATCACACTGACAGAACCACAGGCACATAGACACAGGCAACAGAGCATGCGCAATGTCGGCACTAGTACAGTGCATATCCACCTTTCGCAGCAATGCAGGCTGCTATTCTCCCATGGAGACGATCGTAGAGATGCTGGATGTAGTCCTGTGGAACGGCTTGCCATGCCATTTCCACCTGGCACATCAGTCGGACCAGCATTCGTGCTGGACGTGCAGACCGCGTGAGACGACGCTTCATCCAGTCCCAAACATGCTCAATGGGGGACAGATCCGGAGATCTTGCTGGCCAGGGTAGTTGACTTACACCTTCTAGAGCACTTTGGGTGGCACGGGATACATGCGGACGTGCATTGTCCTGTTGGAACAGCAAGTTCCCTTGCCGGTCTAGGAATGGTAGAACGATGGGTTCGATGACGGTTTGGATGTACCGTGCACTATTCAGTGTCCCCTCGACGATCACCAGTGGTGTACGGCCAGTGTAGGAGATCGCTCCCCACACCATGATGCCGGGTGTTGGCCCTGTGTGCCTCGGTCGTGTGCAGTCCTGATTGTGGCGCTCACCTGCACGGCGCCAAACACGCATACGACCATCACTGGCACCAAGGCAGAAGCGACGCTCATCGCTGAAGACGACACGTCTCCATTCGTCCCTCCATTCACGCCTGTCGCGACAGCACTGGAGGCGGGCTGCACGATGTTGGGGCGTGAGCGGAAGACGGCCTAACGGTGTGCGGGACCGTAGCCCAGCTTCATGGAGACGGTTGCGAATGGTCCTCGCCGATACCCCAGGAGCAACAGTGTCCATAATTTGCTGGGAAGTGGCGGTGCGGTACCCTACGGCACTGCGTAGGATCCTACAGTCTTGGCGTGCATCCGTGCGTCGCTGCGGTCCGGTCCCAGGTCGACGGGCACGTGGACCTTCCGCCGACCACTGGCGACAACATCGATGTACTGTGGAGACCTCACGCCCCACGTGTTGAGCAATTCGGCGGTACGTCCACCCGGCCCCCCGCATGCCCACTATACGCCCTCGCTCAAAGTCCGTCAACTGCACATACGGTTCACGTCCACGCTGTCGCGGCATGCTACCAGTGTTAAAGACTGCGATGGAGCTCCGTATGCCACGGCAAACTGGCTGACACTGACGGCGGCGGTGCACAAATGCTGCGCAGCTAGCGCCATTCGACGGCCAACACCGCGGTTCCTGGTGTGTCCGCTGTGCCGTGCGTGTGATCATTGCTTGTACAGCCCTCTCGCAGTGTCCGGAGCAAGTATGGTGGGTCTGACACACCGGTGTCAATGTGTTCTTTTTTCCATTTCCAGGAGTGTACATGTCAGAAACCTTCCTAAAGTACAGAATTTTTAAAATAAATTCCCGACCTTTATATTGCAGCGTCATAGGGCCAGACACGTACAACAAATCACAGGGCGAGCTATGTTGGACACCCTCTGATCTTCCGCCACCATTTTTTATTATCACGTCGTAGTGTCGACCATATTGGATAAATTCAATAACCATGAAGCCTGCGCCAGCTCTCCTGGCCTATACCACTATGCACCAATCCACATTTTTCAATTCCTCGTCATTTATACCGTACCCAGTTGGCCTAGAGGGGTACGGGAATTGAAGAGTTTGGGGGATGGGAGGAATGGATGACCTTGACCTTGACTTTTGGGAAGATCTTGCAACAATATAATTGCGTAGGCTTCCGCGGCCAGAGTCAGTCGACATAAAAGTTTTCTGGGTTTGGTACCGCGTCATAATGTAAAAAAACTACTGCTGCTATAGAAAAGCCAACGTTTCGGCCACGATTGCAGCGGCCTTCTTCTGGGTCTTCTGGGTCTTCAGACCCAGAAGAAGGCCGCTGCAATCGTGGCCGAAACGTTGGCTTTTCTATAGCAGCAGTAGTTTTTTTACATTATGACGCGGTACCAAACCCAGAAAACTTTTATGTCGATCTTGCAACAACTTAGGTTGTGCCAGCTTCCGCTCAGTTCACTTACTCTTGCACTTTAGTGGCAGTAGTGGTTGTTTTTGTTGTTGTTGTCTTCAGTCTAAAGACTTGTTTGATGCAGCTCTCCATCCTAGTCTAACTTGTGCAACCCCATTCATATTCGATTAGCTGTTGCAATGTACAGGCATCTAAATCGGCCTACTGAATTCATACATTTTCCTTCTCTCTAATATTTACCTCCAACACTTCCCTCTATTACCAAATTGACGATATCTTCATGTCTTAGGATGTGCACTATCAACTGACCATTTCTTTTATGCCAATTCTTCAATGAATGTATTTCTCCCAGTTTGGTTCAGTAACTCCTTATTAGTTATGCATTATATCGATCTAATCTTCAACGTTTTCCAATAGCACCTCATTTTTAAAGTTTCTATTCTCTTCTTGTCTGGACCGATTGCATCTACATTTCACTTCTGTAAAAGGTTCACTGTAGACAAATACCTTCAGAAAATACTACTTGCCACTTAAATTAATATTAAATTAAAAAAAATTTCTCTTTTTCAAGAACACTTTCCTGCCGATAGCTATTTTTCAGCGGTTATTGTTGCTATCTTTAGATATTGAAGTCCCAGGTTCATTTGAAAGCCAAAAAGATTTTCTTCGATGGAGACTGGGCGTTGATGTTATTCCAATCATTTAATCTCATTTTCATCGATACGCAAGTCGCCGAATTGGAGTCTAATAGAACGCCTTGCACCAGGCAGCCGAACAACCCAACATGTGGTCTCCCGACCAATAATACTACCCAATCATTTCATTTTCCTTATAGACACTCCTCTCTGTCTCGACCGTCATCACTTATTTTGCTGCCAAAACGACAAAAATCATCTAATACTTTTAGTGTCTTCTTTCTTAATATAATTCGCTGAGGCATCGCCTGATTTAACTCGATTACATTTCATTACCCCTGATTTAATTTTGTTGCTATTCATCCTATAATATCTTCTGAAGACGCTGTACATAACGTTCAACTGATCTTTGCTGTCTGTGACAGATTTACAGCTACAATGGCAAATTTTAAGTTTTTATTTCTTCTTCTTGAACTTTAATTCCCTTTGCAAATTTCCTATTTGTTCCCTTCATTGTTTGCTCTCATACAGGTTGAGTAACATCGGGTACAATTCTCAACCTTATCTCACTACCGTTTCAGTTACTGCTTCCCTTACAAGCCCTATGCCTCCTGCAGGTATTGCAGTCTGGCTTCTGTAAAAGTTACAAATTACATTTCGCTTCCCGTAACTTATCCCTGTTATGTTAAAAATTCCAAGTATCACAGCCCAGTTTAACTCGTCTTCGATAAGACGAATGGACGGTACTGCTTCGTGTGCTCCTGTATTTCCCTGTAACTAAACCTGATCTTCCCCGAGTTCGGCTCCTACCAGATTTTCAATACTTCTGTAAATAATTCGTGTCAGTACCTTGCAGACATGGCTTATTAAACTGACAGTTCGGTAATACTTTCGCGTGTCAGCATCGGGAATTATTACATTTTTCCTGAAGTATGAGGGAATTTCGCTTGCACACCAGGTGGAATAATTTTGTCATGGCCAACTTTTTCAAGGGTGTCAATAACGCTGGTGAAATTTCGCCTTCTCCAGGGGCCATGTTTTAGCTTAGATCTGTCTGTGCTGTGTCAAATTCTTCTCGCAGTATCATATCTCCTGTCTCATCTTCATCTACTTCCTCGTCTCTTTCCATAATAATGCCTGCACTATCGAGTGATGTAGGGATCGCTAGTTACAAAACACGCTTTCGACTTTTGCTTGTTATTGGAAATGTGAGCATTGGTAACAACCAATACACTACACAATTTTTTACAGTCCGAGGTACTAGCTATTCCACTTTGTACCCAGCACAAAGTCCGGATATGTGCTGTCAGGAGTATGCAATCCTTATTCGAAAAGCGTCATGTAACATATTTCTCCAGGTTTGAACGTTTGTCTGACTCTTGGAACGTGTGTGGGATTTAGCTGGCGGCTAAGTTATTCTCAGCACGATTGATTCCTTGCGCACTCACATTGAATTACTCCAGCACCATGTGCAGGCTCCCTTTGCTTCAATGCCACAACATTTAGAATGTGGAAGAAAAGGGCTTCACGTCCAGTCGAAGTGTGGTCATCTGAGACGTCAATTAGTAATTCTTGCCCACTATTTTTTCAACACTACAGAAGATAATAATAATAATAATATAATATAATAATATATAATAATAATAAACCCCACGGAGGCCCGGGAAAAGAATAGGCGTCCGGTATGTTCTACCAGTCGTAAAAGGCGACGAAAAGAACAAACCACTAATAGGGCTAACCTCCCTTTTAGTCTGATTAGTTGGCTCAGGACAGAACTAATGAAGCCTCGGACAAGCGCTGTCATGGTCGGGGACAACGCTTGAACCCTATGCCCGCCCACAATGGTAACGATGCTGCTAGCCACACGAAAAATGATTTAAATCCAAATAGAGATGTTTTGCAGGATATGCTTCCTGCAACCACTCTAGAAGGAAAACAAAGACAGAGAATGAGATGGTCAGTTGAAGTTAACCGACACCTCATGTTCTGTTATTACCAAGCAACAAACTTAGGAACCAACACAACTGGATACAGATCACAAGTATACACAACATTTATTACCAGATACCCAGAATTAAAAATTTTAACTGAACAACGACTAGCTGATCAGATACGTCTAATAAAAATAACAAGATACCCCAGTCAGAATTAGAAAACATCAAACAACAAGTACAACAAATACTGGAACAAAATAATGTGCAATCAGCAGAAGAAGAAAATACAGTAATGGACTCCTACATCCCAGAGCAAACAACACGCATCAATTAAACAATCAGAGGAAAACGAAATCTTAAGACAGCCACCAGAACAAGCACAAATAGAACACGAAGTGACACACATGCTAGATGTAGAAGACAAATTTCAGCTGACATATGTAGAATAAAAAGACACAAATACCGATATTAGACTATTCTTGCGTAGACCAACAAATAACCCACAAGTCGAAACAACAATAACAACTATCAACACAATCATACACAACAAAACAAATTAAAATACAACTATGGAAGAGTTATAACTACTGGTTTATATAGGAGCACTCACTACACTAAATATACACACTAGGCAGAGATCAGAACAAACCAACACACAGAAGAAACCCACAAAACCAGCATGGCAACACAGGCTACAGATCAGAATAGAAAAACTGAGAAAAGACATTGGACAGCTAACACAATTTATAAGAAATGAAATATCAGACAAAAAACGAAAAAAGTTAGGTGAAATCTCACAACAAGAAGCGATAGAGCAATTAGATGAAAAGAAACAGAAATTACAAGCATTGGCCAAACGACTTAGAAGATACAAAAAAAGTGAAAATAGAAGGAAACAAAACCAAAAATTCAACCAGACAAAGATAATACACACATTAAAATAGACAATCCACCAAACATAACAGACATGGAACACTTCTGGAGCAACATATGGTCAAACAAGGTACAACATAACAGACGTGCACGGTGGATACAAGCAGAAACAGACACATACAAGATGATACCA
The DNA here is from genome assembly GCF_023864275.1 of Schistocerca cancellata. Taxonomy (NCBI): domain Eukaryota; kingdom Metazoa; phylum Arthropoda; class Insecta; order Orthoptera; family Acrididae; genus Schistocerca; species Schistocerca cancellata. The sequence goes on along the minus strand of NC_064633.1, from coordinate 24,408,086 downwards.
CAAATGCCTGAAGTGATAATTTTGCAACATGAAGTCACCCGAGCAATTAATTCGACGCACAATTGGAAATCCCCTGGAAAAGATAAAATAGCAAATTTCTGGCTAAAGAAGTTCACCTCAACACATTCACACCTAACTAAATTATTTAACAGTTACATTGCAGACCCATATACAGTCCCTGATACATTTACACAAGGAATAACTTATCTGAAACCCAAAGATCAACAGACACAGCAAACCCAGCAAAATATCGCCCCATAACATGTCTACCAACAATATACAAAATATTAACTTCAGTCATAACACAGAAATTAATGACACATACAACACAGAACAAAATTATAAATGAAGAACAAAAAGGCTGCTGCAAAGGAGCACGAGGATGTAAAGAGCAACTGATAATAGATACAGAGGTGACATATCAAAGCTAAAACTAAACAAAGGTCGCTACCCTATGCATACATTGATTACCAAAAAGCTTTTGATAGTGTACCTCACTCATGGTTACTACAAATATTGGAAATATACAAAGTAGATCCTAAATTGATACAGTTCCTAAACATAGTAATGAAAAATTGGAAAACCACACTTAATATCCAAACAAATTCAAATAATATCACATCACAATACAGATTAAGAGTGGAATATACCAAGGAGACTAACTCCTTTCTGGTTCTGCCTTGCTCTGAACCCACTATCCAACATGCTAAATAATACAAATTATGTATATAATATTACTGGAATATACCAACACGAAATCACACATTTGCTATACATGGATGATCTAAAACTACTGGCAGCAACAAATCAACTACTCAACCAATTACTAAAGATAACAGAAGTATTCAGCAATGATATATATATATGGCTTTTGGAACAGACAAATGTAAGAAAAATAGCATAGTCAGCGGAAAACACACTAAACAAGAAGATTACATATTGGATAACCACAGCGACTGCATAGAAGCGATGGAAAAAACAGATGCTTATAAATATCGAGGAAACAGACAAAAAATAGCAATAGATAATACAAATATTAAAGAAGAACTAAAAGAAAAATATAGACAAAGACTAACAAAAATACTGAAAACAGAATTGACAGCAAGAAACAAGACAAAAGCTATAAATACTTATGCTATACGAGTATTGACCTACTCATTTGGAGTAGTGAAATGGAGTAACACAGACCTAGAATCACTCAATACACTTACACGATCACAATGCCACAAATATAGAATACATCACATACATTCAGCAACAAAAAGATTTACATTGAGCAGAAAGGAAGGAGGAAGGGGATTTATCGACATAAAAAACCTACATTATGGACAGGTAGACAATTTAAGAAAATTCTTTATAGAACGTGCAGAAACTAGCAAAAAACACAAAGCAATCACTCATATAAATACATCGGCTACACCATTGGAATTTCATAGCCGCTTCTACAACCCTTTAGATCACATAACATCAACAGATACGAAGAAAGTAAATTGGAAAAGGAAAACACTACATGGCAAGCACCTGTATCATCTAACATAGCCACACATTGATCAAGACGCATCCAACACATGGCTAAGAAAAGGCAATATATACAGTGAGACGGAAGGATTCATGATTGCAATACAGGATCAAACAATAAACACCAGATATTACAGCAAGCATATTATTACAGATCCCAATACCACAACAGAAAAATGCAGACTTTGCAAACAACAAATAGAAGCAGTAGATCACGTCACAAGCGGATGTACAGTACTAGCAAATACAGAATACACCAGAAGACATGACAATGTAGCAAAAATAATACATCAACAACTTGCCATACAACATAAACTAATAAAACAACACGTTCCCACATGCAAGTATGCACCACAAAATGTACTGGAGAATGATTAATAGAAATTATACTGGAACGGAACCATTATAACAGATAAAACAACACCACATAACAAACCTGACATCATACTCACCAATAAAAAGAAGAAATTAACACAACGAATCGAAATATCCATACCCAATACAACAAATATACAGAAAAAATTGAAAAATACATCCAACTGGCTGAGGAAGTCTATGACATGTGGCATCAGGATAAAGTTGACATTGTACCTATTATACTATCAACTACAGGAGTCATACCATACAGTACCCACAAGAACATCAACGCAATACAGCTACACCCAAACGTATATACACAACTACAGAAATCTGCAATTATTGATACATGTTCAATTACCCGAAAGTTCCTAAATGCACTGTAACATATACCGTACAGTTAAAAATAAGTCACGGTTGATCAAGGTCCGCATCACTTTCCATTTTTAACCAGACATAACGTCTGAGAAAGGAAAGAAATAATAATAATAACAGTAATAATAACGTTTATAGTCTGATTCACGAAAGAAGGCGATTCGCTCATGTCGAGGCACGGACGGGGATTCTTTTGTTGCCGTGCATATACGTGCTTTGCGCTTGAAGAAAGCGTGTATCCTGAAAATCTTGTCCCTCGCCTGCTTCTGCAGAGTCTGTCACTTATTGCCACCATCAGCGACAGCAAGCGACAAATGGAATAAAAATCACGAAAAAAGTCAATATTGTCGAAGTTTTACAGAAGCTCGAAATTTGACGCGAACTTCAATGCGGGATGCTATTAATAGTTTCCACATCGAAACTCTGTCTCGAAATCTGGCCGAAAACCCCGAGAGATTATGGTCGTATGTATAGTACACCAATGGCAAGACGCAATCAATGCCTTCACTGCGCGATAACAATGGCGATCTTATTGATGACAGCGTCGCTAGAGCAGAGTTACTGAACACGATTTCCGAAATTCCTTCACAAAAGAAGACCAAGTAAATACTGCAGAATTCGAATCAAGAGCAACTGCCAACCATGAGTAACTCAGAGATAGATATCCCCGATGTAGCGAAGAGACTTAAAACACTTAAGAAAGGCAAGGACTCGGGTCCAGATTGTAGACCAGTCAGGTTCCTTTCAGAGTAAACCGATACAATAGCTCCATACTTAGCGATCGTATGCAACCGTCTCTCGTAGAAAGATCCGTACCAAAGACTGGAAAACTGCACAGGTCACAACAGTGCGCAAGAAAGGAAATAGGAGTTATCCGCTGAAGAACAGACCTCCATCACTAACGTCGATTTGCAGTAGGATTTTGAAAAGTATTCAGTGCTCGAACGTTATGAATCCCATCGAAGAATACGAAGAAAACAAATACTGACTCAGAAAATATCGTTCTTGTGAAATACAATTATCTCTATATTTTCACGAAGTAATGAATGCTATCGACAGGGGTCGTCAAATTGATTCCATATTTTTAGGTTTCCAGAAGGGTTTTGACACCATTCGTCGCAAGCGTGCCAATGAAATATCGTCTCCGTTGGGTAACTGGATTCGTGATTTACTGTCGGAAAATTCACAGTTCGTAATAATTGTCGGAAAGTCATTGAGTGAAGGAGAAGTAATATCCGGCGCTCCCAAGCGAAATGTTATAGCATCTCTGTTGGTCCTCGTCTATATAAACGGTTTAGGATACAGTCTGAGCAATCCTCTTCGATTGTTTGGAGACGATGCCCTCGTTTATCATCTTATAAAGTCATCATATGATCAAACCGAATTACAAAATGATTCAGACAAGGTATTTGTATGCTACAAAAAGTGAGAATTGAGTCTAAATAATGAAACGTGTGAAATCACCCACATGAGCCCTAAAAGTTAAATTTCAGTTACACGATAAATCACACAACTCTAAATACTGTAAAGTTAACCAAATACTTAGGGATTACAGTTGCCATCAACTTAAATTGGAATGATCACATAGATAATGTTATGGGGAGAGCAAACCAAAGACTGCGATTTATTTTCAAAAAAATGGCTCTGAGCACTATGGGACTTAACTTCTGAGGTCATCAGTCCCCTAGAACTTAGAACTACTTAAATCTAACTAATCTAAGGACATCACATACACCCATGCCCGAGGCAGGATTCGAACCTGCGACTGTAGCGCGCGCGCGGGTCCAGACTGTAGCGCCTAGAACCGCTCGGCCACCCTGGCCGGCATTTATTTTCAGAAAACTTAGAAAATGTAACAGGTCTACTGAAGAGACTGCTTACTCTACGCTTGTCTGCCCTTTTCTGGAGTAATGCTGTGTGGGATCCGCATCAGAAAGAATTGACAGAGGACATCGAAAAGGTTCAAAGAAGGGCAGCTCGTTTCATACTATCGCGAAATAAGAGAGGGAGAGTGGCACAGATGTGATACACGAACTGTGGTGGCAGTCATTAAAACAAAGGGGTTTCTCTCTGTAGCAGGACAATCACGATATTTCAATCACCAGCCTTCCCCCAGAGTGTGACAATGCTTTGTTAGGGCCCACCTAAAGAGGGAGAAACGATCATCATAATAAAATAAGCGAAATCAGAGCTCGCATGGAAAGATTTAAGTGTTCGTTTTTCCCGAGCGCTGTTCGAGGGTGGAACGGTAAAGAATAGCTTGAAGGCTGTTCCCTCTGCCAGGTACTTAATTGCGAATTGCACAGTAATCATGTACACTACTGGCCATTAAAATTGCTAAACCAAGCAGAAATGCAGATGATAAACGGGTATTCATCGGACAAATATATTATACTAGAATTGACATGTGATTACATTTTCAAGCAATTTGTGTGTATGGATCCTGAGAAATCAGTACCCAGAACAACCACCTCTGGCCGTAATAACGGCCTTGATGCGCCTGGGCATTGCGTCAAACAGAGCTTGGATGGTGTGTACAGGCCGTTGGGATCCAGCACTGCGTTCCGTATTACCATCCTGAACCCACCGATTCCATATTCTGCTAACAGTCATTGGATCTCGACCAACGCGAGCAGCAATGTCGCGATACGATAAACCGCAATCGCGATAGGCTACAATCCGACCTTTATCAAAGTCGGAAACGTGATGGTACGCATTTCTCCTCCTTGCACAAGGCATCCCAACAACGTTTCACCAGGCAACGCCAGTCAACTTTCCTCGTGTCAGCACGTTGCAGGTGTCGCCACCGGCGCCAGCCTTGTGTGAATGCTCTGAAAAGCTAATCATTTGCATATCACAGCATCTTCTTCCTGTCGGTTAAATTTCGCATCTTCGTGGTGTAGCAAATTTAATGGCCAGTAGTGTATACGTAGATATAGATCTACCATAATGTTTTAACGCTTCACTGGCTATAATACTCAAAGCAGAGTACTCAGACCACTGCTGAACGCTCATTGGCTGGCAGAGAATGCGTGAAGTAGGTGCGCACAACAAGCCTAAAAAACTAGACCACCATCGTTTGTGACTCCAACTATAGTAGCTTCGATTGCGGTAATTTTACAGCCGTACTTAATTTATATTGTTTTAGATTATGTATAGTTCTATAATCTTCAGGATTTCATCTACATCTTCAGACAAGCTTCTGAAGCCACCGTATGGTGCATTGCGGAGGTACCGGTCACAAATGAAGCGAGGGTGAAACAATTGTCTTTATGCCTCGAAACGAGCCCTAATTTCTCTTATCTTGTTTCTGCGGCCCCTATGTGAAATTTACGTGGCGGCAGTAGAATCGTTCTTCAGTCACCTGCAACTTAATTAATGAAATAACGTTTCAGTCCATGACATGTACTTTACCTGTGGCCACGACCCATTCCAGCCCTCACAATCAGGCCATTTTCAAATCGATCTTAAACGAATTGTTAACATATAAAAAGGATATATAAATATTTCATGTAACAGGACAGCAAAAATTAAGATATGTACAGTATAAGTACAGAAAAGTACACATCTTACATGCTGCTGTTGTGACGCAACGTCGAATGATAAAAAGAAGGAAAAGCTTGTGGATTTGTAAGTTATATGCCCAGTGATATCGTGAGAAAAACGGTCGTGTCACGATTTAAAAACGGTACAGATAGATACTAAAGGTGTTGGCTAGTTTTAGCTTACAATGAGTAATATTTGACATATTCGAAATATTAAATTGCATACTTCTAAGTAAGGTAATAAAAGTCCAAAGCAGTTGCAGTGGACGGTGTGTCCAGGTTAAGCGTAAAGTTACGTCCTCTTGAGGGAAAAGGTGAAAGTTAAAACACAAGGAACAACAGAGGGCGTAGCATCTTTTTTGTGGAGTGATTACAAGAATATGATTACTAACATGTGGGCGCAGCTACGAACATGCGGAGTATCCCTGAAAGAAGTTGTCAATAAAGAGGCGGCCTCCTGACCAAGAAACTGGTGTTTGTTAGTGGGAGAACTTCGTTTCACGTGACTCTTGCTGTGGAGTGACATCAAAATGACTTCGCACGTTTGCTGAATGCTGTCGACTTTAGGTATTTTATCTTGTATCGAGATTCGGGTGACACTAGCTTCTCCCTTTGATGTTCATTTCACTCGCAGCAATTTAAGCTGTGCTCTTAGGTTCCTTCCCAACCGCATCATCAGGGATGAAGTCATATTTAGAAATAAGCAGAAAAATATTTGTGAAAAGCAAGAATAAAAATGTCAATGCTGCTAGTTTGATTCGCTGCAAATTAATCTTTCATTTTTCATCATGATGAAGTCACGAAATCGAAATAAATAATTAGTGACACAGAGCGCTGTTATGTATAAATAACGTTAAATACTGCGAAAGATACTTTTATTAAAATCAATAAGAAATTCCCAGAATCTTATAAAAACGGGAAGGTGAAAAAAAGTAGCTGAATCTAACAGGACACAAACCTAATTTCATCTTCTTCTTAACTCCAAGTTTCTGTACCCTTCACTACGTTGTACTCACGCATTTTGTGAGATTATCTTTTATCCTGTGATGTCCTGAAGACTATTACCACTAAAGTATAATTAATTGAAATGTAATTACACCAAATTGTACCATGACAGAAATATTTGTGATAAACATTCAGTGTGCATCGTTGCCTTGAAGTGAAATCCTTTAATAATATGCAAGTTATAATACGTCTTCAGAGTTCTTAATTTGTCAACTGCTATTGAGTTTCGTACTCGCAACGAGTTTTATGTAAGACACATCATTTTGACTTCACTTCCCAACAAGAGTCTGTGAAGCGAAATTGCCCCTTTCTGGAGGCTGCGCACTGCTCATTGAGTGCCTATTCCCTGGACTTTTTCGGGTGGGCGTAAATTTCTGTCTTTTCATATACGCCCATAATAAATCCAGACTTCACTGTGTGAAGAATTACGAGTTTGTTTTCGATACTGCACTCTGTGTGACTACCTTGTATGAGGTGAACTGCGAGGGTGGACTTACTTCGTTGCCTATGTGTTTTCTTTTAAGTTCCTTGCGTTCTTTGTATCACGTTGTGGAATTCCTTCCCGTTCATCCTATGTAGCTCTCCTTAGACTAGAAAATGTTGTATATGCCACCATTCTGGCACAGGTCGTATGTTGCGTTATTGTCCTGCGTTAAGAAACGTAATAGTTAACGTTAATCTTCACACGTGACGTGCACATTAAGTATTTTAAAAAGGTGAAACCTGGTCATAGAAAGTAATCAATACAAATTGTTTTTTATATAGTTCCTCACTTTGTGGTAATTGATATCTTTTGGACTTCGTGAAATTACAAATTTCATCAACTACCTTGCTGTAAAAGCCGTTATGCTGGGTTATATTTAGCAACCAATTAAGTTATTTTCTACGTCATCAGCATGTAGTGGATGTTTAAGGAGTCTGTTTATTGCAGAAAGAAAGAAGTCCGTTTCGTATTGAGCAGGATAACGTGATTTGGCATTGTCAGAACAAGGAGAAACTCGTAATCCTCAACGTTTGTCTGTTGCCATGTAGTGAATCTATGATGCTAAGTTCACTTCAGGCTCATGCATCCTCTTCGTTGTTGTGAATTGCACTAAAGCCATCATAAGCTAAATAAGAAGTACAGTAAGAACAGACCTCCCAGACACAGGCTATATTGTCTGAGTACAATTAATGGATAACAAAACACGTAACTAGGCACTTGTAGAAGATTTAGAGGCATATGCCATAAATGGGGTAATTTTGTTGCTTTGCGCTTTGCGTATAATGATAATCTTCATGGGCAGTTATTGTGGCATGACAAATAAAAGTTAAGTGACGGTTAACACGTCAGTTCGCGTAGAAAAGGTATGCTGGAAGTTCACATTGTGTTAGTAAAGACGCTGTTCCTTAACTAAATAAAGACGGACTCAGCGGAATAGGCTGTAGGTCCTACCTGCATCACAGAAATGTTCCACGCGAACCGTTTACATCACATCCATCCCGGTGGAAAGTGAACATAATTAATACAACAGAAAAGCCCACAGCTTCACTTGAGAAATGAAAACAATATTCGGACGTTTCTCACCGCAATCCCGCGGGCACCCAGACATGAGTTTTCTATTATCCTGCCAGTCACTTGCGTCATAACGATGAGCATAGCTGTGCCCAACCATAGAGCCATGGGTACTTTATCGATGACTGCATTCTCGGGACGTCCTGAACTAGAAACTTCTTGTTGCTGCTTTATCGCAGTCGCTGAGCCAACTTCGGCGAAAGATTCACTGTGTTTATCAAACGCTGCCAAGTATGAAGTTAAAAACGCAATAACAGTAAGGATGGAGCAGTTGCTTTAAAGTTAAGAAATTCGCTTCCTTTACGTTCAGACACTTCCATTATCCTTGACACTTTGACTGTCATTAACTGCTGTTTGTTTCTTTGCGGTCTTTTCCTCACGTCATAATTTTGGTACTTAAGTAAGTTATAACTTTTCTCAGAAGGACCCTTCAGTTTTATTTCACATTCAGTCGAAAATTAAACGGAGTACACAGTTCGTAATGCCCGTGGTTTGTAATTTTCGCTGACGCAGCTGTTGTCCAAAACAGCTCATGTGTAACGCCTAAAACTTTTCACTCTTTCCTAAAAAGTATGTCACTATCCCACGTACGGATACAAATTGCTAATTCAAAATTAAAAATAATGGATCCTTCTATTTATGACTTTTTAAAATTTACTCTCTTTCTATTCCCGCTGTAATACAGTAAATTACAACTACATGATTGGATTCATCCAGTTCAGTATTAATATGTTATACACTTATGAGCAATGGAAACTTGTTGATTAAAGGAGAAAAAAGTTTCATCATAGGACTGTAACTGCAACAGTTGTTAGCATACGTATTACACAGGAAAAAAGTGTATACTGGAATCATCAAAAATGGTGCATATTACAGCAAATTTTTTGTGGGTGTAAAGTGAGCTCAAAGGCGTTTTACAATTGCCACTCTGACGAAGCATGAAAACTGAGGGCATATAATATAACCGTCCAAAAGATTTGCATAATGCGCAGAATCACATTTTTTGAAGAATTACCGGAAGATGCTATCGTTATTGTACTTTTATCTCAATGTAGCACTTAGTCCAAGAGTGTAGTAGCATGTATATTCTCTTTCCCTTCCTCCATCTGCTTCTTGATGTCACTCTTCTTTCTCTCCTTTCACACGTCTACACACCCCATTTTCTTTACCTCAGAACTACCAGCTTTTCTCAGGCGAATTCACCTACATTCTAATGTTGAATCTTTTGACATTGTCAATTAACTTTGTGTTAAATCTGCCCATTGTGACCCACTTGCAGAATGTCTTGAAATACATTAACAGTTGTCAAAATTACAACGTATAGAAATAATAACCCAAATTAATACAGGCTCAGGAACTGTTATCATTGTCATCCGTACTGCTGAGAAATAGCGTACATGTAGCAGCGTCGCCTCTTGCGCAAGGAGAAATGAATTGAAAACGTGAAATCAAAGTTCAGGAGACCTTGTCGACGCCGGTAGGAGCAACACCTGCATGTGATAATTCGCTCGGGGGAATAATGACAGATTTCACATTTATGGATTTGTGATACTGTGAAAACATGGATGCTGTATTCCATGCAATTACGACAGTATTGTGTGTCTGGAATTAATCGAAAGAAGAAGACCACATGCAGCGACGAATCGGTATTGGACCACACAATGTTACAACAGCACGCGATAGGTGCAACCTCGTCCACATAGAAGTAATATGAGACCTTAACTTCTTCGTACTATGGGAAATCTGAGCAGCAGGTACCAGAGCTCATTCTTCGTACTGTGGGAAATCTGAACAGCAGGTACCAGAGCTCATAATACTACCCGAAATTCAAGAATATCTACATGCCGTATTTTAGCAGGATAATATCAAGCAACACGTGGAGAGGATTATGCAAGACCACATTACAGAACACGTTTAACTGAAACATTGTCCGGGCGGTGCTTGGTCATGAACTTGTTCAACACGAGTCCCCAGCAATTGCAGCTGATATTTTATGGATTTGCACGGAAACCGTGTGTAAAGAGATGCCACGGAAACATATCCAATCTCTCTTTAACTCGATGATTCATCTTCAGATGGTCTAACTGCGGCATTCTGTTTGCTGTACACCGTTGCGGTTTCTCAGTCACCAATCAAAGCGATGCACATACCGGTCATTTATTCGGACGAAACGGGGTCCAGATTGTGTCTGGATCACCCAGGTGTTTGTGTTTCAAGGTTGTTCTAAATTTCTTAATGGAAATGCCGACGTGGCTTCCCTCGACAGGCCAATTTTCTTCTTGCGTTATCCGAGGTTGTGTTCAGTTCCGAGGAATCTGTTGCCGACAAGACCTTAAACTATAATGTCCCGTCACTGTACCCTATCTTCTAAAAACGAAAGGTCATACGTAGGTTAAGTCCCATAGTGCTCAGAGCCATTTGAACCATTTGTTTACTATACTCCAGGCGCGTTAGCCAGTACCTGTTGACAGATTTCATACCCTAAGTTACATTAACCTCTCCCAAATTCCAAAAGGCGAAAAAGATTCCTGTAGTTGGAGAAATGACATTTCCTAAACATGTTGCTAAACATGAAGCCATTGTTGCCTTTCCTTTTCTAACATCAGGCTGATAATAGTAGTTGAGTTCATAACTGAACTACTTGCATTAACGCCGCCAACTTAAAGCAGAACTGTGCAGGGTACGTGTGGTTGTGTGGTTGCATACACAACTCGTTGAGTAGAAAGAGTTGCGAAGCTGTGGAAGTCTACTAGTTCCGAAGATGGCACTTACAACGTAATGGCAAAATCACACGAGGTGCAAACCATTACGACGGACAGAGTGCGGTCGCCAAATCTCAACCGACACTTCTGCTTTGGCGGCGCTCGTGGGCGGACGTAGCTGCTGCTGGTCTCGCCAATTAATTACATCTTGGTCCCACGCGTGGCGCTGGCGTCTCTCCTCTGTATAGATTTCTGCGTGTTGTTTAACTGCTTAAAGTGTCACGGAAGTGTTTTGCTTACTGATTACATATACACTCCTGGAAATTGAAATAAGAACACCGTGAATTCATTGTCCCAGGAAGGGGAAACTTTATTGACACATTCCTGGGGTCAGATACATCACACGATCACACTGACAGAACCACAGGCACATAGACACAGGCAACAGAGCATGCACAATGTCGGCACTAGTACAGTGTTTATCCACCTTTCGCAGCAATGCAGGCTGCTATTCTCTCATGGAGACGATCGTAGAGATGCTGGATGTAGTCCTGTGGAACGGCTTGCCATGCCATTTCCACCTGGTGCCTCAGTTGGACCAGCGTCCGTGCTGGACGTGCAGACCGCTTGAGACGACGCTTCATCCAGTCCCAAACATGCTCAATGGGGGACAGATCCGGAGATCTTGCTGGCCAGGGTAGTTGACTTACACCTTCTAGAGCACGTTGGGTGGCACGGGATACATGCGGACGTGCATTGTCCTGTTGGAACAGCAAGTTCCCTTGCCGGTCTAGGAATGGTAGAACGATGGGTTCGATGACGGTTTGGATGTACCGTGCACTATTCAGTGTCCCCTCGACGATCACCAGTGGTGTACGGCCAGTGTAGGAGATCGCTCCCCACACCATGATGCCGGGTGTTGGCCCTGTGTGCCTCGGTCGTATGAAGTCCTGATTGTGGCGCTCACCTGCACGGCGCCAAACACGCATACGACCATCATTGGCACCAAGGCAGAAGCGACTCTCATCGCAGAAGACGACACGTCTCCATTCGTCCCTCCATTCACGCCTGTCGCGACACCACTGGAGGCGGGAGGCACGATGTTGGGGCGTGAGCGGAAGACGGCCTAACGGTGTGCGGGACCGTAGCCCAGCTTCATGGAGACGGTTGCGAATGGTCCTCGCCGATACCCCAGGAGCAACAGTGTCCCTAATTTGCTGGGTAAGTGGCGGTGTGGTCCCCTACGGCACTGCGTAGGATCCTACGGTCTTGGCGTGCATCCGTGCGTCGCTGCGGTCCGGTCCCAGGTCGACGGGCACGTGCACCTTCCGCCGACCACTGGCGACAACATCGATGTACTGTGGAGACCTCACGCCCCACGTGTTGAGCAATTCGGCGGTACGTCCACCCGGCCTCCCGCATGCCCACTATACGCCCTCGCTCAAAGTCCGTCAGCTGCACATACGGTTCCCGTCCACGCTGTCGCGGCATGCTACCAGTGTTAAAGACTGCGATGGAGCTCCGTATGCCACGGCAAACTGGCTGACACTGACGGCGGCGGTGCACAAATGCTGCGCAGCTAGCGCAATTCGACGGCCAACACCGCGGTTCCTGGTGTGTCCGCTGTGCCGTGCGTGTGATCATTGCTTGTACAGCCCTCTCGCAGTGTCCGGAGCAAGTATGGTGGGTCTGACACACCGGTGTCAATGTGTTCTTTTTTCCATTTCCAGGAGTGTAGATTCCGACTTAATAACGTAAATTGAAATCGTTTTCGTTTGTGGACGTCGTTCACTTTGTAATGTCAAAAAATGAATTTCTAAACTGCCTTCATTCATTATTAAAAACTTCGTGGTAGTGTTTCGTTACTGATTTCGTATAAATGACTATATCATTAAGTGGATTTATGCCACTTTCCTTTGTATATTGAACCATGCGCCCGTAGTTCAATTTAGGCTATGTTAGGATAGAGTACAGGTTTTGTCATTCTAGTGTGTGTGTGCGTGTGTGTGTGTGTGTGTTTGTGTGTGTGCCGGCGCAGTACATTCTGTTTCGAATGTTTCCCTATCATTTAGCAGCAAGAGATAGTCGTTTTTCCAACCTATTCCACTTGATGAAGACGTGTAACTGATTCTTACATACTGCTATTCCTAGCCACTTTCGAACGATATGTTACGTTGTTGTGGATCGCAATATCTGCTCTCTACCTTTATTTCTTTCCACTAATAGTGTGTCTTATTTCGTCTTCGTGAATAATTTGTCACTGAATTTATGATTCTGGTATACTGTGACTTAAGTCCAAGGTATGGGACATGGGTTATTACTACAATAAATCTCAGAAAACTCATTATTTTTTAAATCAGCAACAAGTACATAATGCACCTTCCTGGTGATGGTTTATTAATTGAACTGCTAAGTTCCTCGCTTCCCACTTCTGTGTATTAGGACAACTCTCTCGTTTTAAAAGCAGGCTTCTTGCATTAGCAGTGCTGAAATTTCACAAACATAAACGTGTAATTTATAAGTAGCTGTGGTGTTTAGACCAACGGCCTTGCCGCAGTGGTAACACGAAACAGAGTCATATCACCGAATTTAAGCGCTGTAGAACTAGGCTAGCACCTGGATGGGTCACCGTCCAGGTCTGCTGAGTGCTGTTGGCTAGCGGGGTGCACTCAGCCCTGTCTGGCCAATTGAGGAGCTACTTGACTGAGAAGTAGCGGCTCCGGTCACGAAAACTGTAAGTAGGCTGTTTAGGTTTTTTATATTGGTAACGCCACGTAGCGCTCTGATGAAAATCACTGGCTGTGCTGTGTGCAGTCTGTGGCTGGTTGGCATTGTTGTAATACTCGCCATTGTAGTGTTGGGCAGCTGGATGTTAACAGCGCGTAGCGTTGCGCAGTTGGAGGTGAGCCGCCAGCAGTGGTGGATGTGGGGAGAGAAATGGTGGAGTTTTGAAATTTGTAAGACTGGATGTCATGAACTGCTATGTATATTATGATTTTGCAACACTATTGAGGTAAATACATTGTTTGTTCTCTATCAAAATCTTTCATTTGCTAACTATGCCCGTCAGTAGTTAGTGCCTTCAGTAGTTTGAATCTTTTATTTAGCTGGCAGTAGTGGCGCTCGCTGTATTGCAGTAGTTCGAGTAACCAAGATTTTTGTGAGGTAAGTGATTTGTGAAACGTATAGGTTAATGTTAGTCAGGGCCATTCTTTTGTAGGGATTTTCGAAAGTCAGATTGCGTTGCGCTAAAATTGTGTGTCACTTTAGTGAATGTTTGAATACGTTCAGTTTTGCTCAGCTGTTTGAAAAGCAAATAATGTAAGAGGTTTATCAGCAAAGTAATTCATTACTTTTTCCAAGGGGACGTTTCATATGTCGATCCTTAGCCGAGGATACCTCATTGGAATCTTCTGATTTTTTCTTGTAGTTTGTGTAATTAGTGCAGCCTTTGTTTATTGCTAGCGCTTAATTCTAGAGAGAATCTCCTTTGTAGTTACAGTCTTTCGTTGTTGTACAGTAAAACAGTTGTGGCATGCATGTAGATTTGCACCAAGTATTTCGCAGCTGCGCTTGCAATTAACTAGATATTATTTTCAGTGCTATGTTAATGTGTTCTCTTATTTTTGCTCTTCAAATTGTGCTTTTCTGTGTTATCGTGTGAAATATTGTGACAATAATGGCGTGTGAAAAACGTAATACTAGGCTCCAAAGTAAACTGAGAAATGATAGTGAAGACGAAAGCAGTGTGTTAGCGCCACCGTGTAATGAATTAACCAATGTTCAAAGTAGTAATTTGGTAACTGTGCATAGGGAAATGGAGCGGGCTGCAAATAATGGTTTACGCAGTGAAACAATTAGTGAAGAGGGAAGCATTATCGATCGATCGGTCGGCAACAGCTTGCCTCAGGAATCCGAAATGACAGAACACAATATTGCAAATACTGTAGACTCAGGTTTTGCGTCCTCACCGTTTTCTCAAATAAGTCAAGACACATTTTCTGCTTGTCAAAATGTGAATGTTGCCCGTGCAAATGCACTGCCGAAAAGCATAGAGGAACAGATTCCAGACACTAATACATTATTATTGCAATTAATGCAACAAATGAAACAAAATCAGAGACAAACACAGCAAAAGCTTCAAAAGTTAGACATAATGGAACAAAATCTTCAAAAGTTAGGCACAATGGAACAACACCAGAGACAAACAAAGCAACAGTTAGACACAATGGAACAAAATCAGAGACAAACACAGCAAAAGCTTCAAAAGTTAGACACAATGGAACAAAATCATCGAAAGTTAGATACCACACTTGAACAAACACGTGAAGATTTAACTACTGAGTTACATAACATTGAATCGAAATGTCAAAAAATGTGTAATGACGTAAAAACACAAATTTATGAGCATTTTCAACCTATTTTTTCCCGACATGAAAATACATTACAGAATCACGAAGCAGCCATAAAAGAACTGCAAACTATTGTTCATGAGAATCATGAGACCTTGCAAGCTAAAACTGACTCAGTTGCATCTACCGATTCAGTTACGCAACTTGCAAAAACTCAGGAAAACTTAAAGGACACAGTAGATACGATTCAACACAAATGGACACTCTGAAATTTGGTTCAGAAAAACACACTGAGGAAATAAGTACACTATCGGAGAAAGTAGCCGAACTTTCGGATCGGTTCACTAACTTATCTTCAAAGGTAGATGATGATCTGAATGACGCAAGAACTGTAGCCTTTACTGACACTGAAGAGTATGCACAAATTAGAAAATTCAAACAAAATCAAAATCAAATCAATACACTGTACAAAAGAGAAATCCGGGAAGTACAAGATCAGTTGGCACAAGTAATACAAGAATTACATATTTCAGAGGACACTCGCACTCCAGTATGGGAAGAGGGACATAGAAATACGGAACAACCACATATTAATAACACAGGACACTTCGGAAATTATGAAAGAAATTGGCAAGGCGCATTGAATTTTGAGATGGAACCGCCGAAACGACGTAACAATGAGCGTTGTGCGACTCGACGACACGATGATTTTGACTATAAGCTGTTCATTACTACACGAAAATTCAAAACATTTAAGAATTCTGGCAATGACATTCATCCACGAGCATGGCTTCATCAATTCTCTCATTGTTTTCCTCCCAACTGGTCATTGCAGCACAGATTAGAATTTATGTGTGGCTACTTAGAGAATGAACTAGCTGTAAGAATGCGATCGGTCATTCACGATTGTCACAGTGAAGGAGAATTTTATCATACCTTCTTCTCAGCATATTGGTCTCAAGCTACACAAGACCGAGTAAAACATAGCATCATAATGATGACACATTTCGAACAGTCTGAATTCTCCAGTCTTGTGAAATATTTTGAAGAAATGTTGCGTAAGAATCAGTACCTGTCAAACCCATACAGCCCCTCAGAACTCATCCACATTTGCTTAATCAAATTACCTGAACATGTACGACACATAATTGTGGCAGGACGTTGCAAAGACGACATCGAAGCTTTTTAGGGACTCTTACAAGAATTAGAAATTGACACTGACAATCGCGGAACGCGAAAACAGGAACAAAACAATTACAGGTCACATCCGTCGCAATTCCGCAATGAAAGAAATAATAACTGGATACGACAAGGCTATTCTCACAACACAAATCGTGACCAAAACAGACACCACCCGTATGACAACCGTTGGCAGAGTAGTAATAATTACAGGGAAAGATCACCTGTCCACGGTAGTGACTATCACAGAGACAATCAGAGAAACAGACAATATGGGAACCAAAATAATTATTATCAAGGGAGACAGAATAACTTTAGACGCAACGGTCCAGCACACAGTTACGATTCAGGGAGAAATTCTCCACCATGTGACCGACAAGAAAGGAACTATGGAATCTACCAACATAACAACAGACGATATGATCGTAACGACAGACCTGAATTGCATCAGAACTGGAGGGATTTAAATAGGGCAGGGCCCTCTCGACAAGGTGAATTTGTAGAAGTTAGGTCTCCAAATCCCAATAACGACGCGCGCCAACAAAGAGACAATAGGCAATGACTCACACCACTGGCAGCCACAAAACGTACTTATGAAACTGACGACGCAGCTGCCATAGCTAGTAATTACGTAAAAATGGAAGACATTAGGGACATCTTACTCCAGGAACACAACGTAAAACATAACAACATTGCATATCCTGTGATTCACATTACAGTAAATGACGTAAAATTTACGGCAGTACTTGATTCTGGCAGTCCCGTTTCAGTAATTAGTGAAACAGCCTTTAGCAAATGCAACAAATTGAACGATTGCCCCACACTTCCGTTACGTAAGATTAAATTACAAGGTGCAATATTTGGAAAAAGTATAGATGTACGCCAACAAACGAACTTAGAATTCTTTTGCCTAAGCCACAGCTTTCCTATGAACTTTCTTATTGTTCCATTATTGTCGACGGAAATTATATTGGGAGTAGACTTTTTGAATGAATACAAAGCAATCTTCAACTTTCACGATGCTGAAATAAGTTTAGAGAAGGAAGGTAAGTCAATAGCTTTCAAATTTGAAGATTGGCTCTCAAACCATGACGAAGAAATTAATCGGCTTTACCTCCTGTTAGACAACAGTTCGGAATTTTCGACGGAACTTGACACTAAGAATCACTCTGCAAGTACTGACAGGAATGATATCGACGGCGCATTTGATACTAATGAGTTAATTCGGAATAAAATTCAAACAATTGATAATTGTAATAACACTGATAGGCAGGACATTTTTGAGATTTTACAAGCACATTCCACAGTTTTTACTCACAAAACAGGAACAATCAAGGGATTTCAATACCAATTTCGTGTTCGTGAGCATACAAAATTTTGTGTTAGACCATACGTAATTCCGGCACATTATAGGGACCGTGTTAGAACAGAAATACAATCTATGCTTGACGAGGGCATTATTGAGCCTGCAGTAAACTCATACAACAATCCATTACATGTTGCTGAGAAGAAAAATGGATCGATCAGGCTTGTCTTAGATTCGAGACAAATCAATACTATCATCATTCCTGAAACAGACAGGCCGCAAACGTTGGAAGAACTTCTTCAAAGTAAAAGTGTTGTCTTCCATTGACCTCAGATCCAGCTCTTATCAGATCGAACTTCATCCAGAATGTAGAAAATACACAGCTTTCCTTTGTTTCAGCGTTGGTTATCAATTTCGGAAACTTCCTTTTGGTTTGAACATTTCTTCGGCAGCGTTCATTCGCGGGCTAAATTCCATATTACCTGATTTCTTAAAACGTCACATTACCTTATATGTGGATGATATTCTAATAGCAGAAGCCTCTTGGGAACAACATAATCGCATCCTCAACAGTTTGTTACGTATTTTTGCAGAATCTGGAATTACAGTTAACTTGGAAAAGCCTGAATTCGGTAGGACAAAGGTGAAGTTTTCGGGACATATTATTTCTTCTGAAGGCATTCAGCCGGATCCTGAAAAGTTAGAAGCAATCAGAGCAATTCCAGTTCCATCCACAAAAAAACAAGTCCGCAGTTTTCTAGGTCTCGTAAATTTTTACCGTCGTTTTCTGAATATGCAAATTCTAGTTACACCAAAACTTTGTTCTCTCACCGGAAAAAATACTATTTGGAACTGGGACGAACAAGCAGAGTTGAAATTCAATTCTTTGAAAGAATCGCTACTTAACGCGCCAATACTAGCTCATCCAGATCCATCACAAAATTTCTGCCTTAGCACAGATTCTTCTAAAGTCGGTCTTGGTGCCCATTTATTTCAAGAAGCCACAGAAAATGACACTACTGTTCAGAAAACCATTTCTTTTGCTAGCCGAGTGCTAACAAAATCTGAAAAAAACTATTCCGTTACTGAATTAGAAGCTTTAGCTATCGTTTGGGCATTTAACAAATTCCGTTTCTTTCTTTCTGGTAAGCACGTAAAAGTATACAGTGATCATCGTGCATTACAATTTCTTATGTCTTCAAAATTAAATCATGATAGGTTAAAACGTTGGGCTTTGTTTCTGCAAGAATTCCACTTCACAACAGTCTACATTCCCGGCAAGGAGAACATTGTTGCGGACGCACTGTCACGCGCACCGGCTGGGCTTGAGAAAAGTAACACAGAAGGCAACCTCGAGAAAAATTTCAGTATTCTTTACATTCAGAAAGTCGCCTTTGAAAACTTCATCACCACATCTTTAAAGGACATTGCTCATGAACAAGATAAAGATCCGATTTGGAAAGACATCAAAAGTAAATGGCATGAAAAGACACACACTCAGATACGGCATTATTACCTGGTTAGAAACAACATACTCTTCAAATGCTGCACTGTTGATGACAAGCTATGGGTACTTTGCATTCCAGACGATTTTGTTAATAAGCTCATTTGGTACATTCATTTCAGCTATGCACATTTTGGTCCACGAAAATGTTATCATATTCTTCGGACGACTTGTTATTTTAACAATATGGAAAAGAGAATTCGAAGAGTCTTGTCTATTTGCAAACTTTGTCAAAAGGCGAAACTATCTACTACCTCACATCGTGCTCAGTTGTTTCCTATCATTCCCTCTAAATTAAAAGAATTTGCTTCTGTTGATCTCTTGGGATCCCTTGTCAGAACATCGAATGGATTTTCGTACGTTCTAGTCGCTGTTGAACTTACTTCAAAATTTGTTTCTTTCACTCCGTTACGTAAAGCCACTGGACGGTCTGTATCCAACGCCTTTGTTAAAAATTTCTTACGTGAAGTTGGCCACGTTGCTAAAGTCATTTCAGATAATGGACCGCAATTCAGACCTGCTGTTTGGTCACGAATGCTTCGGAATCATAAAATCAAACCTGTTCTTATTTCATTGTACTCACCACATTGTAATCCCTCCGAACGGATTATGAAAGAAATCAATAAGCTTTGCAGACTTTATTGTCACAGAAATCATCAGCATTGGGACAGATATTTACACTTATTTCAAAACGTGCTGAATGAAATGCCCCATCACTCCACTGCTTTACCACCTACTCTTGTACTGAAAAATGAAGAACCACCGAACAGAATCAGAGAGCTTGTACCTTTCCCGAATACACGTAAACTTCGACACAAAGACATAATTGATTTGGCTCTTAAAAATATAAAATCTGCAGCAGACAAAAGGAGAAAACTACACGGTAAAGCAAATGCAAAGAAATTATATATTGGTCAGAAAGTTCTCATTAAAGCTCATTCATTGTCACATAAGAAGAAACACTTGAGTCACAAATTCTTTCTAGTTTACAATGGACCTTACAGAATCCGACGTATACCACATGATAATTGCGTTGAAGTTGAAACTCTGCGTACTAGGAAGAGTAAAGGTTTACACCACATTTCACATGTAAAACCGTTTATTGAAAGATTATCTGCTTTTTAACTTTGTCTTTGTCTTAAAGCTTTTCACTTCACATTTCTAGTATGCATTGTCATACTTAGAAACTGTTACCATGCAACAATATTGAAGTTAAATATCCAATCAAGAACCAAGAGAACTTATTTAAACAGAAATGACGAAGGCATTGTTATAGTGAACAGACGTCACAGTGTTATTGTATGTGTACATTCTTGCTTGTTAGTTGCACGATTACGTAACGACTATAAGGCTAACATACTTAGAACATATACTGGTACTGCTAATGAGATTTTAATGCAACATTTTGGTTTACTTGAAAATACATTCTGGATTTAAAGTACTTTCAGTGAGATACCAGATGACACAGTGGTTAGTTTATGTGACAGCTACACGATTTTATCATGACGCTACTAATGAGTGACAATTTACAATGTTGCTTTTGCAGTGTTTCTGTTTTATATCTGCACAGTTTTTCTGTATTATTCTGGAAAGTAAAACATGTTTCAGTAGTAACTTTTGTGGTATAGCTACAATGAGACTGCCTTTTCCGTAGCACAACAATACGTTACAGCACAGTACTTTCTTCACCACGGCAATAAGCGTAATAACTAAGATATCTATACGCAAAGCATTTCAATTCTGTTTATCATGAGGTAAGTACATTGGCTTCTGCAGAACTTAGCTTTTGAAGGACGATAACTACGACACTTCCACAGAGATTATCTTACAACAAGACGCACAGTTTAGCGCTACAGTACACGTATTTGAGTGATTAATTTTGTACTTAAATCATTTATTTTTAAAAGATATTTGAAGTGCAACGATACAAAGGTTTTCCGTGATACATTTCATTCCATTGCTGTAATCTGTAACACCTGAGGGTATAATTACATGAATCCTCAGGGGGGTACACGCTTACTTTGTGTACCATGTGTGTGGCAAGCACAAGGAGCCCTAGCTAATATGGTATTTGCTTATACAACTTTACACATCGGTACCATATTTCTCTAACACAGAATTACACAGCTATCTGATCATTTAACTGAGAGAGATAAATATTTATTTTACTACATCAGTGACAGATGTTTACGTAATTACACAGTTGGATAACTTTTCACTAATGAAATTGTATTTTGTCTGTACTTTGTGAAATGTTCATATTTTTTCGGAACCATTGTGATACTATGAGAGCTTTGAATGATGTTTTTGGTATGGGATCATGATTTTTAAAGTACGTTTGAGGTAGATGACACTATTGAAATGAGCAGAGAATTTTTTTTAGGTTTTGAAATTATTGCAGAAAGCTACGACGATTTTGAGATTTGACTGAGGTGTTATGTTGTTATTATTACGATGACAATGTGTATTATGCTGTAGAGGTATGTTTATGATCAATAAGCTGATGCTATATGAGCAATTTGATTATGCTATGTATTTATTATGATGAAATAATGAAGTGTCGTCGCAAGATTGATGTGTCAACGAAAATGTATATGTGTAATAAGGTAAGGAGTAATGAATAGCTGCACAACAGTCGCCTGGAAAAAAAGCCATTAGTATGTGCCTTTCAGAGGAACAGGGGGAGAAAAAAGGAGGCCATTATCCTCGCTATTGACATTCCATTGTAGAAAGCATTGCAAATACGACACGCTCATTACTCGAAAACATATCGTACTTTGTGCTACTTACTGAAATGCTTATGAATTGATGGGAAATATTCGTACATCCGCAAACCTGATTATGACAAGTGTCATTCTACAAGAGTTGAATTACGGAATGCCACATAGCTATTGAATGATGTTTTTATGCTTTGGTTTGCGTAATTGCTTATTTCATTTGATATCTGTTTTCCAGCTGTGTTGCAGCATTGGTTTTATAAAATAAACTTAAATGCATCTGCTAATGTGAACACTTTCTGTCAACAGATCTATTAAATAATTATTTTCTAATCCACATTCTTCGAAAAAGGAGCTCTTGGAATGGAAAGAACAATAAGAAGGGACTAATAACAGTAACTGCATATATAATTTTCAAGTACTTGGTAATTTTTCGTAGAATTAGTTTTTGTGGTGCACCACTTTAATTACATAGACATTAAGATGTGAATATACATTTCCCTTGTCTGCATTGTTGTCTTTAGTGTAATATTTTTTCTGTTTGAGCTATGTCAGTTTTAGGTATAAGTTACTGCATTTGCTGCTGCTGTGTGCCAGGCATAGTGCTACTAAATTTAACTTTGTATTACTCTGTTAAGCCAGTTTTACTACTGATTTATTTTTCTTGTTGCTGTACATTGGCTCATATTAGTTGTAATTTTGCATTTTATCTGTTAATTTAGATTTACTGCTGCTTGCATTGCAGATTGGCATTTTTTTGTCATTGCTGTTTGTGTTAATTTGTTATGTGCTGCTGCATTGCCTCGTCCCTTGGTATATATATCTGAGCTCAGTAGATTTAAGTTAGCTTAAGAGGGGGTATACTATATAAGAAACTAACTATGATGAATTGGAAGAAATGCATTGAGAATCTATAAGAAAATGGTTTGGCAAAAAATTTGTGTACAGTGGATAAAAACTATTTTTGAAAGAGGATGTGAACAGAATATAGAAAGCAGGCTTAGATAGGACTTTTTGAGAATAATGATGAATGAAGGGAGACCTCCATGCAAAATACTGCAGTAAAACAAACCCTGTCCTTTCCTTTTGTCTTATCCCTCTATGTGTTTGTGTACCCATGTGTATTTGTGTTTTTCCTGTCTTTATGTGTTTAGCTGATGTTGTTATGTTGTAGAATTTTTCTAATACTATGTTATTTACTTTGTAAAGATGTTTAGACATTGTTCTTATTTAATGCTCATGTGTGAAGTTGATGTTTCGAAAGTTATTCTGATCTTTTATGTATGTACTTACGTCATAATTCCTGGAACACTGATGTATATGTTTATTTCTATTCTTTTGTAAAGCCTGTTTTACTACAAATGTTATCTGTACCGTTATGTTCTTTAATGATGTATTTTGTACCTTTGTAATTGTATTCTTATGTTATAAAATTGTAATTGTCACCAGTTCATCAAATTAAGTAACTTGTAAGTTACATTTCACTGCACACATTTCTGTTGGTCATAGTATATGGACAATATGTGAGAAGTAGGGACTGTTAGTGTTTGCACGTGTGTTGATAATTCAGCAAGGGACTGGATAACAGCATTGCTGGTTCTAAGGACAATTCTAAAAACTTTGTGAGTGCACAAGTGGTGGTTTATGGACTTGCTATATTGTCCGCAAGACTCTTCGATGGTGATTGTGCACCTGTACAGTCGCAGCAGATGGCTGCTGGGCATCTCTACAAGGACTACAGTGGGTCTGCTCCTTTGATGACTCACCAATACCATTATTTCTACAACGACTGCTGTGGGTCTGCAGCTCTGGTGGCCCACCAATACCATACTCTCTACCAGGACTACAGTGGGTCTGCTCTGTGATGACCTACCTACCAATATTCTTCAAAACTTCGAATGACTCTGCTGTGGGTTTGCTCTGTGGTGAACAATTACCTGTCTGCATGTCAAGAGTCAGCACTGTGTTTCCTTTGGAGGGACAACACTACTTCTTCAAGACTGCATGGAAATCCACTACTTCCGTGTGCATTTTCTTTTACTGCTCAGACTTTGAGAGAAACACTGCAATTTTACTGTGATGAATGATCAGGACTGTCTTTGTGGACTGTGAGAGAATTTTAGCTTTTGACCACATTGTATCAACAAGTGTGTGCATTTGATTTCTTTGTTATTGTAATTATGAAAAAATTTTTTCAAATCTGTATTGGACACTGCCCAAAACAATTTATAAAATTTTTTGTGGGGAGCATGGGGGCTATGTAAGTAGGCTGTTTAGGTTTCTTATATTGGTAACGCCACATAGCGCTCTGATGAAAATCACTGGCTGTGCTGTGTGCAGTCTGTGGCTGGTTGGCATTGTTGTAATACTCGCCATTGTAGTGTTGGGCAGCTGGATGTTAACAGCGCGTAGCGTTGCGCAGTTGGAGGTGAGCCGCCAGCAGTGGTGGATGTGGGGAGAGAAATGGCGGAGTTTTGAAGTTTGTAAGACTGGATGTCATGAACTGCTATGTATATTATGATTTTGCAACACTATTGAGGTAAATACATTGTTTGCTCTCTATCAAAATCTTTCATTTGCTAACTGTGCCTGTCAGTAGTTAGTGCCTTCAGTAGTTTGAATCTTTTATTTAGCTGGCAGTAGTGGCGCTCGCTGTATTGCAGTAGTTCGAGTAACCAAGATTTTTGTGAGGTAAGTGATTTGTGAAACGGATAGGTTAATGTTAGTCAGGGCCATTCTTTTGTAGGGATTTTCGAAAGTCAGATTGCGTTGCGCTAGAAGTATTGTGTGTCACTTTAGTGAATGTTTGAGTACGTTCAGTTTTGCTCAGCTGTTTGAAAAGCAAATAATGTAAGAGGTTTATCAGCACAGTAATTCATAAATTTTTCTCATTGGACGTTTCAAAACTGACAATCGATGGGAAAGCGGTGCGCTGACCACGTGCCCCTCCACATCCGCGTCTAGTGACACCTAAGGGCTGAGGGTCACACGACGTTCAGTCGGACGGAGTATCGTGATTAGTTTATTACTGATGTCAGTAGATATAGCCTCGTTAGACAACGACGTTCAAGTCGTGGACGAGTAGCTTCGTATCGTTTTCTGTCAGGAATACCAAATCTCGGCCTCCAGGCGCAGCCTTCACTTAAGGCTGTGGAGTGAAGCCCGACCCCCATCTCCCCCCCCCTCCAAAAAAGGAGATACATATTTAAATTAAATTTTCAGTAATGGGTTACAGAATTTCAGTTGAAAGGCCGCATACTTCCCATACAAATTTAAAAAATGACGTTCAACTGTTGATACCGAGTGACGTTTTTCTGACAGATAATAACTAGACTTAAGGCTGCGCCCTGAAATATTAATTAGCTTCTTATAGTAGAGGTTTGGGGACGTGACTTCCACAGAGTAAAGCTCTTATGAGCCTCTAGAAGGCTCGGTCGATTCAGGTTCATTGTGCAAACCAACATCTACAAGATTTTCAAATTCTGCTGCTTACCACGAAAGGGAATCAACAGTGCCTCGGGTAAGTCTACTGGATTTCCCGCCGATCTGTTAACATCTTGAAGTGCTAGATGTTCTGCCGATATCAGCAGATATACGTCAACGTGACTCGTTGCTACCTGCGACTTCTAGTCGAGGTTTTTTTTCTGTAGAGGGGCCCTCCACGCCCACATCGGCATGATGGCCAACACAAAAGATCTACTGCCATCTCTCGATATTGGCTAGATTTCACAAACAGAGGTCTCGCAGGATGTTGATACTGCGATGTTTGTGTTTGTCTGGTCATGATTATCCCTTAATAAGCGCTCATCTGGAGATAGATTGGGTTGAAAATTGAACGAAGGACAGAGGAAAAAGAAGTGCCAATGCAAGAGCCAAGGGAGAAAAACTTCTGCGATAGTTGGGTCCGGCTGTAAGAGCAGTAGCGGTTTTCTTGCTGCCTACGACAGGTCATGCAATGGTAGGCTTTGTTGGTAGTAGGTACCATGCAGGCGGATAACTTTGCCGTTGTGAAGCGATGTTACTCGGCGGCTGCAGCTGGGTACCGGTGTTATCTTCTCAGCCAGCATCAGCACACCTGTAACAGTTGCGTTCCTCATCGGTTAGTGTGCGATAGGTCACATATCGGATACACAGTGTAGGGTAGTGTTGGCGGTTTGTTTGTGCGTTAGTGTGCGAGCTTGTCGGCTTCCCTGCTGTAGCCTGTTGGTCGGCTGTGATAGCAGCTGGCACATCCAGTCAGTATTGATGATTTGCAGGAGCTTACCGATGTTGTCGCTTGTGAGTGTACATTAGCTAGCCGTAGGTGGTTACGCCATACCTAGCAGTATCTTTGGCCGTTTATGCACCCACCTATGGTTGTAATCATGGTTTGCCAGAGTAATGATGAAAAGGTTACTCGAGTGTCTCGAACTCATGTGTAGTCGTGTGGCGAGTTTTTTTAATGCTTCGTTGAGGATTTCAACGCAGTATTCATGATGAGGATCCACGGTGCGGGCGTAGCCTGGAGCGGTCTTAATTATGGGTATCACTTTCTTCTGCACGACCTGCAGGCGGCGCAGGCGTGTAGGAGCTGCGTATCCCCGGACGGGAGCTGCGTACGTCAGAGATCTAATCAGTGTCATGTATATGGACCTCGAAACCTTCCTTCTTACTGTCCTTTCCTTGCTAAGCACTGGGTAGAGCTGATTGAGCCTGAAACATCCCTTTAGAAAAATTAATGAATTACTGTGCTGAAAAACCTCTTACGTCATTTGATTCTCAAACAGCTGAGCAAAACTGAACGTGCTCAGATATTTCTCTCTTTACTTATTCTGATCATCAATAAACTGACACACAATATTTTCAGCGCAACGCAATCTGACTTTCAATAATCCCTACAAAAGAATGGCTCTGACTGACAATAACCTATACCTTTCATGAATCACTTACCTCACAAAAATCTTCGTTACTCGAACTACTGCAGTACAGCGAGCGCCAATACTGCCAGCTTCTAGCTACTGAAGGCACTAACTAATGATAGGCATAGTTAGTGAAAGAAAGATTTTGATAGAGAACAAGCAATGTATTTACCTTAATAATGTTCAAAAGTCATCAGTTCATGATATCCAATATTACAAATTTACTGTTTCTGATGGACACACGTCCAGATCGTCCGCTTCCAAAATTCTGCCATCTCTCTCCCCACATCCACCATTGCTGGTGGCTAACCTCAAACAGTGCAACGCTACGCGCTGTTCACATCCAACTGCTGAACACTATAATAGCAAATATTCCAACAATGCAAACCAGCCACAGACTTCACACAGCACAGTCAGTGATTTTCATGTAGAGCGCTACGTGGCGTTATCAACATAAAAACCTAAACAGCCTACTTACAAGCCTTACGTGCGCTCTGTTGGCAACGTTTTCTTTGTGGTCCTCCCATGTAAGTTTACGGTCCAGCCAAACACCGAGGTATCTGACTTTCTCTCGGAAGCATATTGGACGTGCATGTAGTGTTACCTGTCAACAGTGTTAATGTTTGCTCAGTGCCTTCGGTCTGCGTGTCAACAGAACTCCTTCGCACTTGTGGAACGGGCCCAGTATCTATACCCCGAGTGTCCATAGTCGGTCCTGAGACGTCCCATCTTCGGTCCAGTGTGTCTGGCCGGGAGCTGGCGTGTCGTTCCCAGTCCGGTGCTCCTGACTGCGATCTGGCCTTTTGTTCTCAGGTCTGTGTGGGATTCGTTCCTCATGTCCAAATTCTCATTTCCACTTTTGTAAAGTTCTGCTACTACCACCGTTACGTTTTAGCAGCTCCAGCGCACTGTGACGACCCGGTCTATTTCGGGTCGCTGCGCCTCAGAGTGGGCGAGAAAAATCGTGGGGGAGCAGGCAGATTCACCCCGGAGTGTGCGGTGAAACGGTGGTATCATTGAAGGATGTTTATTCGAGCAGCCTTATGCAGCACGCCGGTCCGCCTCGGGGCCGAGCTGTCTGCTTGTAAAGGAAGCCAATTCCGGAGTGCAGTGATGTGCTATCACACACAGTCACGCCTGAGTCGCGGCAGCTGCCGCCTCGGCGCCAGTGGGCCGCCAGGCGCTAAAACGAGCGCGGTCCGCCTGCTAAGCAGCCCCGTACGTGCTCGTACCCGTGGCACATGCCTTTCTGCATTAGCCGACGTTACGTAGACTGATGACGAACATCAATTCCCCACTCATCTACTTTTTTTTTATTATTTCGTTTGGCATCAAGGATACATTACTTTAATTGAACAGCAATGATGTTACTGGTAACACAATATGCATATACTACAAATAAAATAGATTACATTCATTTATGGTAATAAAAGTCTTAGATTAGATCGATAAATCAATAATATACATATGGATAAAAACACTGCGATGAGTTACATGTAAAAGAGAAAATGAGGTTTTTATAAACGGTAATATTGACAAACAGAGCTTCAAGTTGTAACAAAAACTATAGGTTAATATCTAAAGTATCCAGCCGGGAGATTACT
Organism: Schistocerca cancellata; assembly: GCF_023864275.1. Taxonomy (NCBI): domain Eukaryota; kingdom Metazoa; phylum Arthropoda; class Insecta; order Orthoptera; family Acrididae; genus Schistocerca; species Schistocerca cancellata. The sequence continues at coordinate 24,379,469 of NC_064633.1, read as the reverse complement.
TCCTCAGAGACCTCATGTATGCTGGTCAGAGTTCCAGCATATTTCCGCAGTGGACGCTCTGTGACTGTGTGGTGTATTGTTTGTCGTTGGTGTCCGCAGTCACACTTGGCACTTTCAGCGATTCCCCACTTACGCTTCAAGTCCTGGCATCTTCCGTGGTTGGTGCGTATGCGATTTAGGGTGGTCCACGACCTCCTAGGTAAGTGGAATCCAGGAGGGACTCGTGTAGGATCAGCAATGAGACGACCTGCAGAATCGGGATTGGCTGCAAATCAGTCTTCCCGCCATGCTGTTTATGGTTGGAATACTTCAGAAGTAAGTCTTTTTCCAAGTCTCCAGGAGGGTTTCCTGGACTTAAGACGTTGCCTTTGAGTGGCATAACAGTCCTGGTGTAGCGGTAACTCGGAATTCTTGGAGCATTTCTCCCATTCCCTTTTCAACGCTGCTTGACGTCGTAACTTCGGTGGTGCAATATTAGACAGAACAGGTAGCCATTCTGTGGATGTGGATTTTATTGTCCCGGATACGCTTCTCATCGCTACATTCCGTTGCGTGTCTACCATGGCTGTATGAGCGCTGGTCAGCCATACTGGGCTACAATATTCCCCAACAGAGTATACAAGTGAGAGGGCAGTTGTTTTGAGTACTGATGCCTTAGCTCCCCAGCTTGTTCCGAAGGGTTTGTGTAATATATTGTTTCTGGTTCTCATTTTTGAAGCTGTTTCAGTTAGGTGTTTTCCATATGTTAGCGAACGATCCAAGTTCACGCCGAGATATTTTGGGAATGGGTTATATAACAGAAACTGATTTCTAAAAGATATTTACGGTTTATAGCGAGCGTGCCTATTACTCAGATGGAAGGTGGAGGATTCAGTTTTATTTCTGTTTACTTTGAGTCGTCATCCATTAAAAAATTCATCTAGAATTCGCAGATCCTGAGTGAGAGTCATTTCTGAAGTTGTAAAATCGTTAGCCTGCGTCACCAAGGCTATGTCATCAGCATAGATAAATGTTCTTGCTTTCGTTTCTGGCAAGTCAGCGACATATAAATTGAAAAGTAAGGGAGCCAATACTGATCCTTGTGGTAGTCCGTCATTTAAATTGTATACCTTGCTTAATTGACCTTTTAGGTGAACTTGGAATTTCCTGCTGGACAGCATGTTATTGAGTAGTTGTGCAATTCTTTTACATGGAATTATTCTTAAGAACTTAAGAAGCATGCCTTTCCGCCACACCGTGTCATATGCTGATGTTAGGTCAATAAACACGGCCATTGTTTTCTTCAGGTCTTCGAAGCCCTTCTCTATGTATGTTGCCAACGCTAGCACTTGATCGCTACAACTGCGGTCTCGTCTGAAGCCAGCCTGTTCTACAGGAATGTGTTTCAGGATAGTTGGTCCAATTCTATTATAGAGTACTCTCTCCAGCAGTTTATAGCAGACACTTAGAAGTGCAATGGGTCTATAGTCTTCAGGATTGTTGCCAGATTTTGACGGTTTCAGGATGGCAATTATTTTAGTTTTCTTAAAAAGATTTGGCAGTCTTCCTGTTGCGAGAATTTCATTAAACTGTGCAGTTAGCCACTGCACTGCTCCTTGGCCAGCATGTTTAAGGAACTCCGGGTATATACCATCACAACCAGCCGCTTTACCAGATTTCAGAGTATCTAGGGCTGAAACAACTTCGGCTGCAGAGATTTTCTGTGCAAATTCGGAAGGCTGTGCTTGAGACATTTTAGACTTTAGCTCATGTTTCATTTCTTTGGCTTTCTGTTGGTTGTTGTTGCTTGGTGTTCTTGTTATATTAACAATCCTGGCTGCTATTTTGTTAGGATTTATTTTGTCTTATAAGATATTAACTTTTGTGGCACTGCCAAGCTTTCTTAAAAAATTCCAAGCTTTCTTACTCGAGTGTTGGAAAGACATGTTTTCAGTTAGTTCCATCCATTTCTTTTGCCTAGCTGAATCTAGGGCCGAAATCAATTCATCTGCTACCTTGGTGTCTCGAGTCGTTTTAAATTCGTCATACAATTCTTGACATCTAGGGCTCCATCCAGGAATGTAGTTCTCTCTGTAGCCTCTTGGAATATGTTTTCTGGCAATGGAATGAATTAGTCTAACAAAGGGTCGTAGTGCCTAACTTTAGGCGGAATAAATTGAATAATATGATCAACCTCTTCAGAGAATTTTTCCCATTTGACTTTTTGGAAGTTCCATCGTGGCTTTGGTATAGACTTCACAACTGGGATTTAGAGACCAATTTTCACCAGTACAGGTCGGTGTTGGCTTCTAGGGAAATCACTGAGCATCTTCCTGCTGCTCTGCAAGGGTAATCCTTTGTTGTTAGTGGTAACGAAACAGAGATCGGGAGTGTAGTCCTGAGCCCATCTAGCTGAGCGGAATGTCCCTTTGTCCTTCCCGTCAAATAGTAAGAAAAGGCGTTCCATTTCAGCCCATTCTGATACTTTCTCACCATCTTCATTCGTGGTTCTGTAGCCCCATTGTGTGCTATGGCTGTTGAAGTCTCCACTTACTATTCCTGGATGTGGAATATTTTGAGCAGCTTCATTTACCCATGGTTGTGCTGGGGGCTTATAGATGTTAACAATCTCTGTGTTGGCGACTTTCAGCCTGATAGTATGGATGTTATTTTCCGTTTTTGTTTGGACATGTTACCTCTTCAACACCGTTCTTGATATATGTTGCAGATCCGTAACTTGCATGGTATGTCGCATCAGCTAACGTGTAGCCAGGGAGCTTACACCTGGAATGAAGTTGGGTTTCGTCTGAGCAGTGGGTTTCCTGTAGTAGAACAACGTCCACCTTGTTTTCAATCAATATTTGAGTGAGATACTCACTTTTTGCTCTGCTTGTTCCCTCTATGTTTAGCTGTAAGAGCCGGAGGGTATTCCCTAAGTCCTTTGTCAGGTAGTTCTTGGCAGAACTGTTTTGCTTCATTGCTATGTATCCTCAAACAGCTGGGATATCCTAAGGTAATTTACAACCACCAGAGGTCCAGCAGCCTATATCTGTAGACTATTTAGCTGTAACTTAGTTACGTTGCCCGGGGTAGGCTAGTCTACATTGTACCACACTCATCTACTAGGGGTTATAGTATCACTTCATAAACTGAATTATCGCCTTCCCCTGCGAGAGCGCAGCGCTGTAAATAACATCGTTGGCTCGTTAGCGTTCCGTGATTTTTAACAAAACTTGTGTATTCCGCGACTTTACTGATGATTTTTTTTCCATGATAGCAGACTTGATTACGGAAGGAGGTGTACTTACACCGTTAGAAACAGAAACGACAGCCGCCATTGCTGCGAGATATAAGAGATTATAATTTTTGCTAATATACGCTCTTGTAAGAAGCTAAATATATACTGTAATAGCTGAGCACTGAGAAGAACGTTTTTATGAAACAGTAGTTGTTACCTTAAAAGGTAAAATTTTTTTCATTTCTGAAGTGAATATTATGCTCATCTTTCCTCTCCTAGTAATTACGATACAAAGTGCAAGCAAATAGAAGACTTAGGATTCTGAATGCTAGGTAGTACTGTGCTGTTTAGTAAGACGGTCTTTTGGAATGAACAGATTCCCTTTTGTGAAAATTTGTGGAACTTGCCCTACCGACACAGACTATCATAGTTGTTCAGAATCGCATCTGCCTGACTTGCTCTTCCATAACAGTGTCAAGAATTTTTCAGAGCTACATTACCTCGCAGATCTTGAAAAGCTGTTTCTTACACTGGCTGTTAAGAAGAACTTTAACCTTGGGTGCACTCGATTGCACTCCGGAGATACCACGCATCACTGAAAAATTAATAAAATCCTCTTTCTCAGCCAAGAAGAGAATAATTAAGATCCACAGCACTAAATATTTTATTTTTGATGCAAAGGTCAATTTCAATTTCCATATTCAAAAGTAACACCAAAGGACAGATTTATTTAAATCATTTAATATCAGGAAGTAAAGGGGACCTGGTAAGAGTAGGGAACAGTAGTTACAATTAATTTTGCAGCGGAAAGTTGAAAGGTGGCTACACTGAGCCACAGCGCCAAAGATCGCGCCAGAGAGTATTGTTCCACCGCCTCCACTGGCAGTGCTTATTGAGACGTAGCGGCAGGCAGTTCTTGCCGAGAAGTTGTGGTGGACACTGCTTGTCGCGAAGTCAGAGTGAGATGTGGTAGTGGAGAGTGTTGTTCCATGTTTTATGCAGTGGTTTGATGGGAGAGATAGCAGATGTTGTTCTAATGGAGATATTGTAATGGTCAGAGTGCATTTCGTCAATATATATGGCGGTAATATACTCTTATTTTCTTTTATTCTTTTAGTATCCTGAAAAGTGTGTCATTACAGGTTCAGTCAACAAAGCATCTGGCGTGTGTTCTTGTATTAGAGTGTAATTCTGGTCTTCTTGCGCAATTATAGTATTTCTAATTTTCTTTTATCACGTCAGTATAATTGGTATTTAAAAATTCTTGTCTTGTTGAAGAAGAACCGTGCCAGATGTGCGTTGAGTCATACTACCACATACAGAACAGCTACACTTGTGTTTGTTGTTTCGTAGGTTTTATAGTTGCTGGGGACTTAATTAATTAATTGTGCTAACAGAAATTTTCTTACATTCTTTGTTGTCATTCTAAGCAGTCAGATTCCGTCTACATGTGGCCTGTGGCGGGAATGTTTCATGTTTCCAGCTAACGGTAGGGTCTGCCCAAATGGAGAGGGCTGTTGGAGTGTGGGAATGTAGATGACTTAATCAAGTTGTCCTCTAGTCAACCGAATGGCGAACTAATACTTGGCATGTGTTGGATAGCTTTCGTGATCGCGTGGAAAATTGAGAAGATTGAAAATGGAGGTGTGTGTGCACTGGACTGTTATTCTCCCCCATGTAAATTGTTCAGTTAATTGCATCTGCACATTTCGTGCCTTTATTTAGTTGAGGGAACATGGATTGTGGTGTGTTCATCTAGCAGGTGAAAGACACGTTTGCTGGTTCTCTAGACATGAGAAACATATTAGTTGAGTTTGTAAATTATAGGGATGATTTGGAATTTGTTACATCACCGACACCAGAATTTGTGAGTGGAAATATCAGTTTCCTCTATTTGTTTAGAGTTCACACGTAAAGGTCTTCGCAGGAGGGTTAAGCGCTAAAGTTTCGGGTTTGTAGGTAAATAATTTCCAGTCTATATCTTCAGAATTATGTTGCGCAAGCGATCGGTAGGCTGCTGCTATGTGCTTGATATCGAGAAGTACCGCGAAAATGGTATAATATTACGGCAAACCAATGCGAAAATACATGTGTTCTTGTAATCCCAGAGTCTGGAGATGGATGTAGAAAAGCAAGCAATCAAGCAAGTCTGGACCAGAAACAGTAACTCGTTTGTGCTGAGGGGGAGCGAGCCCGAATTTGTAGAACAGTTCTGAGAGTGACTTTGGTCCACTCATGGTGCTCTGGTCACCGGCATGGATGACCTCCAACCTCACAGGGAAATATCTAGTGCTGTGAGGAGTGTATATGGTGCTGTCTATCTTCACGGTATATGTACCAATGATGTAAAAGGGAAGATTTTGTATGGCCCAGGATAGGAATTGTATGTTTACTACATAGACACGGTATGCAGTGATCTATTGCTGGGTTGGAGATTGGTTTCACGTTCTAATGTGCAAGCTCCTGTCCTCAGTGGGAGAGCTGTGTAATTGAGTAAGAGTCCTTCTGTATTTTTCAATATGTAGGGGCACTTTCCAGGTTTTAATTGTCGGTGCAATATGGCGATCTGTGTAAAATAGGTTTTTCCTGCTGAAAGTCTCATCTGTAGAAAGAAAGAAAAGGCAGACGGTGCTTCGATACCGGTGGCATCAGTAATTCGACGGGTAAATTCGATAAAAGCCAATGCTCGATTCATTCACAATACATTATTTTGTGCTGGGATACAGGAGTCTCTGCACAGTGGTGGGAACGTTTGTGTGTGTTGAAAGCAGGAAGGGTAACACGTGATGGACGGGGTACCACGTTAGGACCGAGAGGAAGACTGCATCGATGTTATTCTGCGCTATTTTCCTAATTAGGTTCTGTTAGGGCAAGAATTTCCATGCATACAAGCTGAGGCATCAAGAAAGCAAGTGTTAACTATTTATGGTGCACTATACAATTTATGAGAGGTCGACTGATTTTACATAGCCATGTGACATCAGTATAAAATTGAGAACCTGGTTAGATGCACTTCCGATGAGTTGTAACTATGTCCGCGCACTTTGCGGCGTTGCGTCGGTCACACTTGGCAGTTAATCACGGTTAGATGTTTCTTGCATGTCGCGCCACGAACAATGCACCCTGTGCTATTCGGTGATGTCAGTATCTCCTGGTATCGCATCAGCAATGGTAAAACACATGTGCTGCCCATAGGTATATCGCATATGGGGCCAGCGTGAGCGTGCATTGGAGTTCTGTAACATCAGTATAACACTCGGAGATCTCTAACTGTATACCCAAAAATAGAAGCAACTTTCACCTGCTGGCTGCAGGTAGAAGCGGTGTGAGAGCAATGGCTCCCGCTGGCTTCTGTTGTCCAGTGGTGGCCTCTGCAAATAGGTCTTCACTCCCGTCTGGTCGCATCAGCAATGGCGCCTAGGTGATCACGTATTTTTGAGAGGAATTTCTCAGGTGTCAATTATGAAAAGGATGTCGCCACCTCATTCTTGAGGGCACCTGTGTGTGGTTTGACAGCTGATGGTTGTCTCACTTAAGAGGGGGCTGCCAGTAGCGGTCTAGTGGACATGGCGTGACGGATGGTGCTTGCTCATGTTAACTGCGTGACTTGTATTATTTTGCTAGCAGGTGTGTAGGCTGTGCTATGCGTTATTTGAACAGTTTACAAGTTGATTTCGTGTCTTCACATAAGTGTACTGCATTATTTAGTAGGAGTTTGCATGTCTGTACTGAAATTATTTGGGTAATTTAGGAGTTGTTTGCGTATCTGCAGAGTGTTATTTAGGAGTAGTTCACAGGATTGTGGGATGTGTGGCATGACCCCAAGCATGTCAGAGCTTGTGTTTTGTATCGATGTGATAAATATACTATCTTTCAAAATCCATCCCTAAATAAATTGTTCCACAATAAATTAAGTACACTCCTGCCTCACTCTCTCCAGCAGCCCAGTGCAGGTTAAGTCATTTTCGCGCCAATTTCCCCCTCCAGGCCACAATCTTGGATTACGTTACAGGAGGGATGACAGCACCTTCTGATGGCAGTACTGTGTATTAGGTCAGTTGGACTCTAGATCTCATGATGAAGACACTGCCTGCAAAATAATGTCTTATGTCCAGCACATGCAGAGCCCTTTTTCCACCATTTTCCCCCACCATCTCTCGCCACAAGCTTATGTGCGCTGAACATAAGATTTTGACTCACCTTCAATCAATACCATTCAGCACTGTCATTCCTTCCAGTTCTCTGTCATCTTCAGAATGAGAATCATCGTAATCACTATCTACGCTACTTAAAGTTATTATTATTTTATCTATTTCATCGTGGAATGAGATTTCTTACAGTATGTATTCTCACTCAATTTTTTTTGACGTGTTCGCACAACGCAATTTTGGAATTTCTCCTTCCACTAATGTTTCACAGAGGTTACGTTGCACAGAATGTCCCTAGAATCTACTGAACGTGTCAAAATAGACCTAATATTCCCGCCGGCCGAAGTGGCCGTGCGGTTCTAGGCGCTGCAGTCTGGAACCGAGCGACCGCTGCGGTCGCAGGTTCGAATCCTGCCTCGCGCATGGATGTGTGTGCTGTCCTTAGGTTAGTTAGGTTTAATTAGTTTTAAGTTCTAGGCGACTGATGACCTCAGAAGTTAAGTCGTATAGTGCTCAGAACCATTTGAACCAAATATTCTCTACTGGAATTAATTCTGGGTGGTAAGGATGAAAGAGTAAAGAAACATGACCAGCAGTTTGTAGGATTTTATCGTTGGAATACTCGACGGTCCTTGGCTTGGTTCTTCGATTAAGCTCATATACAATAGGTTACAGCATGTCATCCGAGACATTCCTCCCTAAGCTTCTTTAATTGCTTCAAATACGCAGTTCTTTTTTCTCGGATGTCGCCTCTCTCTAACAGTAAGAGCCTGCTTGATTTACTTTTTTTCCAGCGGGATATGTTGCCTTGTTGGCAACTTTCTGATATCGTCTTTAGCAGAAATAGGCGTTCGAGCTTTGTTTATTTTAACGTTGTAATATGGAATATTGTCGCCTTTTCTATCAACTAATTTTCATAATTCAGTTGGTTCATGTAATTGTGGTAACCTCCCACTGCGTGATTTGACATCTACATGACAAACATACTAGGAATAAAGACATTTTCACTGCCTGTGTAAGTTTTTGTTAGGAGTTGCCCCTTTGATACGGATTTGAGGACACAGTGACAACTTTTAACAAACAACGGAAAGAAATTTTGTGAAGCCTAATAATGAAAACTTTCCAAAAGTTTATGCATTTACAGCTTACACCCGCATCTTTGGGCGACGAAGTCTGGCCGCGGCACGGTAGCTCCGCGTCTTCGGTCGGAGGGTCAGCTGCCCTCTGTAAAGCCGGCCGCTGTGACCGAGTGGTTCTAGACGCTTCAGTCTGGAACCGCGCAACCGCTATGGTCGCAGGTTCGAATCCTGCCTCGGGCATGGATGTGTGTGATCTCCTTAGGTTAGTTAGGTTTAAGTAGTTCTAAGTTCTAGGGGACTGATGACCTCAGATGTTAAGTCCCATAGTGCTCAAAGCCATTTGAGCCCACGAACAATATCGAGCGAAATAAAATTAAAGAAAAAAAAGTGGTTATGGCAACATACTGTAATACAAAAAGGTTGAAGGTTTGCATCCTGCAGAGTATAAAAAGATTTATTTTTCCTCTTCGTGTTTCTAACACGTTCTGAGACTTCGTTATTCGTGAAAGTTAAGTATTTTTCTGCAACATTCGTTGTTATTTACATGTAAGAGCGCGCTCTTTCTCAGTAATGAGTATCTCCAGTTTCGTGATTTCCATAAGCTTAAAAATGAAAAATGAAATTGTTATAGATGAAACTGCTGTGCGTGAAACAGCCGACAATGACATTTATATTTTTTTTTTGGCACAAATAATTCATTATTTTTTCCGAATAAATAGCAATTTCAGAGAGTGTAGTCAGAGAGGAATCTAAGCGCACAACTTAAATTACTGCAAATGAAATTAGCAGCAATCATCTTTATACTTTTGCTTGTCATAAGTACTTATCTGCGATCGAATCCTTAACAACAGTAGACAGAGATGAAAGATTCCTGCCACTATATTTTTAGACCATACCAGCATATATAAAACATTTTGATTCATCAGATGCATGTTACAAAGTAAGACGAACTCCGGTAATTGCACCCGCCATATGCTATCGAAAAGGCGTTTTTTAAATATTGCTTTTAAGACCCAAATCGTTCATACGGTATAAACAAGTATCACGTTAACAAACACGCTACAATGCATCCCAGGCACTGTGCTAAGTGTAAAATGCAAGATTGCCCCATGGTTTTATGTTTTAAAAAGAGTGAACTATTATACTTTACAGTCACCACCGCCAGACAAGAAGCAGAAACTTTCAGTTTACATCAGAATTATTGACAGCAGTTGCTCTTTCCTTAAAAGTGTGTGTTTAACCTTAATTGAGATCAGGGATACTTTACGTAATATTTAGACCATTGGACGTTCCAGGTTCTGTGGTAAGTATAAAATGCAAGATAGCCCACTGGTTTTATGCTTTAAAACAATGGTCTATTATCTTCTACAATCACCAGCGGCAGCTATGCAGCAGGAAGTTCTACAGGGCTATTACAAATGATTGAAGCGATTTCATAAATTCACTGCAGCTCCATTCATTGACATATGGTCACGACACACTACAGATACGTAGAAAAACTCATAAAGTTTTGTTCGGCTGAAGCCGCACTTCAGGTTTCTGCCGCCAGAGCGTTCGAGAGCGCAGTGAGACAAAATGGCGACAGGAACCGAGAAAGCGTATGTTGTGCTTGAAATGCACTCACATCAGTCAGTCATAACAGTGCAACGACACTTCAGGACGAAGTTCAACAAAGATCCACCAACTGCTAACTCCATTCGGCGATGGCATGCGCAGTTTAAAGCTTCTGGATGCCTCTGTAAGGGGAAATCAACGGGTCGGCCTGCAGTGAGCGAAGAAACGGTTGAACGCGTGTGGGCAAGTTTCACGCGTAGCCCGCGGAAGTCGACGAATAAAGCAAGCAGGGAGCTAAACGTACCACAGCCGACGGTTTGGAAAATCTTACGGAAAAGGCTAAAGCAGAAGCCTTACCGTTTACAATTGCTACAAGCCCTGACGCCTGATGACAAAGTCAAACGCTTTGAATTTTCAGCGCGGTTGCAACATATCAATGGAAGAGGATGCGTTCAGTGCGAAACTTGTTTTCAGTGATGAAGCAACATTTTTTCTTAATGGTGAAGTGAACAGACACAATGTGCGAATGTGGGCGGTAGAGAATCCTCACGCATTCGTGCAGCAAATTCGCAATTCACCAAAAGTTAACGTGTTTTGTGCAATCTCACGGTTTCAAGTTTACGGCCCCTTTTCCTTCTGCGAAAAAAACGTTACAGGACACGTGTATCTGGACATGCTGGAAAATTGGCTCATGCCACAACTGGAGACCGACAGCGCCGACTTCAACAGGATGGTGCTCCACCGCACTTCCATCATGATGTTCGGCATTTCTTAAACAGGAGATTGGAAAACCGATGGATCGGACGTGGTGGAGATCATGATCAGCAATTCATGTCATGGCCTCCACGCTCTCCCGACTTAACCCCATGCGATTTCTTTCTGTGGGTTTATGTGAAAGATTCAGTGTTTAAAGCTCCTCTACCAAGAAACGTGCCAGAACTGCGAGCTCGCATCAACGATGCTTTCGAACTCATTGATGGGGACATGCTGCGCCGAGTGTGGGAGGAACTTGATTATCGGCTTGATGTCTGCCGAATCACTAAAGGGGCACATATCGAACATTTGTGAATGCCTAAAAAAACTTTTTGAGTTTTTGTATGTGTGTGCAAAGCATTGTGAAAATATCTCAAATAATAAAGTTATTGTAGAGCTGTGAAATCGCTTCAATCATTTGTAATAACCCTGTACATGCATCGAAACACAGTCAGCAGATGCGCCCACGTTGAAAGTGTGTGTGTAACATTAACCGAGTTCATGAGTCCCTCACTTAATGTTTAAACCATCACATAAACATTTTGTACGATTCAGAAAACAGCGTCACACGTCTCGCGCCGACGGATAGTCTGTGGCAGCGGCTGCGCCACACCCCGATGGCACGCCACTCAGTGCCGACTAGCGACTAGCCGTGGCATAGACCATTCACCAGCCACGAGCGCATCCATGTACGTCTCTCGCCTCTGGAATGGCAACTGGCGCCTGCAGCGCAAGAAATTCCTTCCTCTGTGCCACCCAGCCACCACAAAATCTTGGGTAGGGGCTGCGGAATTCTCGCCCCCGCGTCAAATGATTTACACAGATAGGGGAGCGCGCGGGCCACCCCTACTGATTTCTGTCAAATGACCTCAGTGTGTTTTCTCTGGTGGCTCCCACGAAGTGGTAGTGCATTGCACTGATTGTTTAGGAGAAAAATTGAGGTTACTTAGAAAGGTTTAGGGGTGTAATACACGTATTTCTCGTTGATTGTACTACATACTAAAAGTCGTCATTCTCCCCTGTTTTATTACACACAGTTGTAGCTAAGAGCTCCGCTAATAATCAGCCTATGGATGTGCTTTCAAACCTGGCACAATTAGGCTGTAATACTCCTTTCAATACTGATGTACATATGGAGACTGAAGCAAGGAATGAAAATTTGTACAAAGGCCAGGATTCAAACCCCACCCAGGTCTCCTGCTCGCTAGCAGGTGTGCTATCCACTGCGCCATTCAGGCACAGAGGCTTTCCACAACTGCAGTTGTGCTAAAGACAAGAGACATTGTGCCAGGGCAAAGCCACTGTGACAGGGTGGTCTACTGGTTAGCGCACATGCCTAGCGAGCAGGAGACCTGGTTCAAAAATGGTTCAAATGGCTCTGAGCACTATGGGACTTAACAGCTGTGGTCATCAGTCCCCTAGAACTTAGAACTACTTAAACCTAACTAACCTAAGGACATCACACACATCCATGCCCGAGACAGGATTCGAATCTGCGACCGTAGCAGTCGCACGGTTCCGGACTGCGCGCCTAGAACCGCGAGACCACCGCGGCCGGCAGGAGACCTGGGTTTGAGTCCTGGCCTTTGTACAAATTTTCAGTTGTCAGTTCAGTCTGCATGTAAACATCATAGATATTACCTCTAATTTCTCGGATTTGCTTGTTGTGGTGTGAGCGTGTGAGTGTTATTCTGTCATTCTGCGCAACGGATTAATTTGAGATGTACCCTTTACCCTGTGGCTTCTACAAGATGCAATTTCCATCCCCACACTACTACAGAAGTCAGACAGACGCTCCTAACGTTCTAAAGAGAAATGCCTGAAAAACTTTCAGCACTAAATATCTTCTGGAGTCGTCCGCTGTAAGGAAATGACACAAAAATTCACAAAATTTCTTACGTAACTAGTGGGATACTTGGGTACTGAAAGAGTGCTAGTTAGTGTAAGAAAAACATGAAACTAACGAAAATTATTATTTATTTTGCAAAAATTCTGAGAAATTACAATGGCACTTTTAGTTATGAACTGAACAATTTATTTCCGGGTTCTTTTCGGAATGTGAAGATACCTCTTAAGGATAGGATTCACTAATGAAATTTCTATACAAAGTTTAAGATTGTTATTGACTTGGCAGAATGGCTGAGAGCCACGCCTACTCAACTTGAATAATTATCCGTTACAATGTTGCTAGGTACGGTCGAGGCTGTCGCGTGTGAAATGCAATGAAGTGTACTATTGTGGAGGAAATATGGGGCTCGCAAGAGCTGTAGCGCACAATACCGTAAGCTGCGATGACTGCTGTCTGTGCCGCTCGCTGCTGACAAATAACTCTTGTACTATCTGGATTGACCTTCGCCAATCACACTCTCCCTACGCCTGATGAAGTCAAGGACTCCTATTCGCCCTTAGTCTAACTATTGGCGTGGTACTGCGGTCAGATAACCAGTCCACCGCGATGCCACTCAAAAATTCGCTCGCAGGTGTTTAACTATAACTCTGTCTGTTCACACCGCACAATAGGTGTGGCGGCCGACGCAGTGAACAACATTTAATCGCAAGGACTCAATATAGAGTCGCACTCCAATTTGCTCTCGACAGAGGTGCTCTTCCAGTGAAGTACTGAGGAGAGACTTGTTCCTCGCTTTTAGAGTACACGTATGAGCGCGCACGCTCTCGTTACGTGTTCTCGCTCCAAGAGCGACAACGGAACGGCCCCTCTCCACGCCTGATGTGAAGGGGTATATCTTTTGGTCTCTTCCATTACTCCTTCAGCTCATGGCGTCAGGAATATCGTCTGCCAATCAGCATTGCTCTTCTGAAACGGGAGAATGACGTTTTGTTTAAGGCGACCAATCTGGAAATCTGTAGCATTGGCGTTTGGCGTTTGCTGTCTCCCTGTGAAAACCTCTGAAACTGCGTGCTATGTTTGTAAAGAATGCGTGGGCTGTGCGCTCCCACACAATGTAGCGGAATTTGCTTTTAAGCCGAACACCGGGTCGTTCTGCCTTTCACTCGGGCAAACGCTGTCTGCTCTATGGGCTGTCGCCGGCCGACGTAGATGGTTGACTCGTCCTCTGAAGGGACCGGCCCCCCTGGCGTGTGGTTTGCCTCACCCGAACTAAAAGCCCCTGCTTCCGTCGTGTCTTGAATGTGTGTGTGTGTACGCCAGCCTCGAGTATTTCAACCTTGGTGCGCACTTGCGATTTACTAGTTACTTGCATATCGTTTATATGAATTCATATAACATTGACTTTATCTTATGGAGTTTGGGTTCGAATGAAGCGACTTGATGTGCAGAATATGATTGTGAGGGCGGAATATGTAAGCAATGAAGGTCAGGAGACCACGACATCTTACAGTGGTCATTCCACAAGACATGTGTGGGATGCAGTAATATGTTACTCGAAACATACACTCTCGAAGGTTCAACCTCACCAAGTTATGCAACACCTCTCTTGTAGCAAATGCCTCTGGATTTTATTTAATGTCTCTGTAAAGCTCTCACATAGAACAAACGCTCGCTCCAATGACGTTATGCTTTGAGCCTTGTCCATCCCCTCTGTTGATTTGCCCTGGTAAGTATCCGAGACCCAAGAAATTGGTCTAGCGTGCTTCTTGTAAATCACTTCTTTTGGAAATGTATTACATTTCCATAAGATTCATCTCAGCTGAGCATATGCTTTTTCTGCATTCTGTTTATCTAGGCATTCCATTTTAGCTCGCTCTGGACGGTTACTACAAGGTATTTAAAAAATGGCTCTGAGCACTATGGGACTTAACGGCTGAGGTCATCAGTCCCCTAAAACTTAGAACTACTTAAACCTAACTAACCTAAAGACATCACACACATCCATGCCCGAGGCAGGATTCGAACCTGCGACCGTAGCGGTCGCAGACTGTAGCGCCTACAAGGTATTTAACAGTAATTACTCTTTTCAGTGACGTCAGCATTAGTGCAATTCTACAGTACTGTGCTTCAGCTCCTGTGTGTGTGCGGTATGCGTTCCTAGCTCCTAATGTACGCATCAGAACATGACGATGGCTGAGCTCCGACCTTAATCTAGACTTCACAAAGCAGTTCTTTAGCCCACAAAATACGCAAGGACGTATTGTCGTCTAATTGGCCTATATACGTCATAGCCAATCCGATATCAGTAGTAAAAAGCGCAATCCTGCTTCTTTATGAAAAACCAGTCACAACATAATAGCCTTCATGAAAAGTTTCTTAAATGAACAAATTTAGAAAATCCACGAATATTGAAATAACTCCCTCTTTAATTAACTGAACAATCGTAAATTGGATTGGAAAATCGAGTAAAATTTAAAAGGAATTTAGAAATGTGAGCCTACTTATCAGTATGACGTTGACCCCATCTAGTGTTGATGTATACACTGAACGGTTGGGAAGAGTGTCACAAAACCGTGTATCCTCTCGTGATGGAAATTGACACACACCTGTGACTTGTCCTTGATATCATGGAATACTGGCACTGGGACAGATTTGATATCCGAGCTAGTTCCGCATATGTTCTGTTAGGGACAGACCTTGGGATCTGCCGGCCGCGGTGGCCGAGCGGTTCTAGGCGCTTCAGTCCGGACCCGCGGATGCTACGGTCGCAGGTTCGAATCCTGCCTCGGGCATGGATGTGTGTGATGTCCTTAGGTTAGTTAGGTTTTAGTTCTAAGTTCTAGGGGACTGATGACCTCAGATGTTAAGTCCCATAGTGCTCAGAGCCATTTGAACCATTTGAACCTTGGGATCTTGCTGGCTACAAAGCACCTCAGCATCACGCAGACAGTTCATAGGGACACGTGTATTTTTGGACAAGCCTATACCAGTTGAAAAATGGGACCACTATACTGTCGCATCAGCACGCAAGATTTCCGTACTGTTGTGACATCGGAGTTCCTTCAGCCACTACCAGCCACGTCTCGAAGTCACACCAGGTGACTCCCCACAGGAGTAACACCGCTGTACCTCCCCCAAGGTCGCCCCTATACTCCCCGGAGATGTTCATCTGGGGTAGTGCAGAAGGGAGACCCATTGACAAACACGATGCGATGCCATTCATCAGCAGTTCATGCGTCCCAGTCTCGGCTCCAGTCCAAATGCAGCCGTTTGTGTTATAGTGTTAACAACAGCCTACACTTGAGCCGGTAATTCCCCAGTCCTACTGCTGTTAGTCTGCGAGCAATGGCACGGGATGATATACAATGTTTCAGGGAGTCAATTACTCATTCTCTGATGGTAGGTGCAGATGTGACGCTCAGTGTATGTCAGTCAGAGGTGGTCCACCAGAAACTTGACGAGAGTATGCCTGTCTTCAATTCTGTGGTACCCCTGGTCACTGTCACATGTAAATGTCTGACAAATCTGTGTATTGGACGATTCGACAATCTGGCCAAATAGAGTGCCAGAATGAGGCCCCTTGCAACCTCCGTGAGGTGCCGATAACGCAGTCTCATACGAGTACTCGACAATTCCGTGTCCATCGCAGTGATCATTCAACATCATCACGATAAAATAAGAGAAATCAGGGCTCGCACCGAAAAATTTAAGTGCTCGTTTTTCCCGCGTGCCGTTCGAGAGTGGAACGGTAGAGAAACAGCATGAAGATGGTTCATTTGACCCTCTGCCAGGCACTTTATTGTGAATAGCACAGTTATCACGTTGATGTAGACGCTGTTCGTCCATTATGCGCTCTTCCAGGCCTGGTTGGACACTAAACATCAACAACGCTGATGTGCTCTAATGGTCATTCCACCTGTCACAGAGAGCTGACACTGTAAACATTTACATATCCGCCGCTGGTGTGAACGTATACCAGATGACACTGACAGGGTTCTTCACCTTTTTCGTACGGCAGTGTGTGTGCTTTGCATACAGCCCTGCCCATCCAATCCGAGTTTCATCCAGCTCCGCCATTTGGAATACATTTCGCCAAAAATGGAGCGTATTACCTGTTTAACATCCTTCCTAAGAAACCGCACAGTTTTGTCGCCTTACGGTAAGAGCACAATGATCAAACACAGATCAACCAGAGACCTTGCCGATGTACACCACATCCGCTGCCCTCGCCTTTCATCACGTTATGAAAGAGCTGCACCGGACGCAGCGCTGCCTGGTGGAATCCGCACAATACGGTCGAGCAATTAAACACAACACACAAGTGGGTGGATCTCAGGTCGCCAGCTGTTACGAGGACTTTTACTCCAGATAAACACATTGCTGCAACTAACACAGCATAGAACGTCGACCTAACCACGGTTCTCACGTCTAGGGCACAGCACAACGCAATCGTAATGGCGTTGGTGTCTCAAGTTTCCAGACGCAGACAGATTACCCGAGGAATTTTACGTACGGTTCTGGTGCCCCTTTTGAAACTGGTCTGCAGTCATGCTCATCGAATTATTCCAAAGCGATGCTTCCAGGGAACTTCACTTACGGAATAACGGTGCTCATTCCCAAGCGATCACAAACTACGACAGTCGAATATCTAGGCACATCGACAGTACTTAATGCTGATTTTAAACTCTTACCGCCATCTCTGAATAACAGGATGAAAACTGTCTTACACTTGTCGGGCAAATTCTGAACCAGCGCAGCGGCGCAACGATCAGTACAGAACGTCTTGGTTGAACATCGTGACTTCTGTCATTTAACGTGGCATGCCGACACCTCTCTTGCAATCACCGTTTTCGATTTCTAAAGGGCTTATGACCGCACCGATCTCCAGTATTTGCTCATCACAATGCCTGTAATGGGCTTCCACCTCAGTTTAGTACCTTGCTTATTGATGTATCCAGGAAATGCATGCCCCTCTCAACATTAACAAAAAGCATTCGAAAGCACACTGCAAGTAAAATTATCGCTCAGCGTTCACCGCCCAACACTGTACAGAATTTTCGAAAAGAGGTTGTTATGTAACATCCATATTAAACGATCTATAATAAAATTTTTACCGGATAAAGATGGTGAAATTCAGAATTTCTACACAAGATGATTCTGAGACTAATTGAGGAGATCAAATGAGGCTCTTGGTTGTGACTCTAATCATTACTTACGTGCCAGTACTCATAAAGGAAACTGAGATCCCACAGGAATTGAGGAGAAAAGCTGTCCTAGTATAAATAACACTTGGCGGACTTCGCATCTATGGTTCAAATGGTTCAAATGGCTCTGAGCACTATGGGACTTAACATCTTAGGTCATCATCCCCTAGAACTTAGAACTACTTAAACCTAACTAACCTAAGGACATCACACACATCCATGCCCGAGGCAGGATTCGAACCTGCGACCGTAGCAGTTCCGCGGTTCCGGACTGCAGCGCCTAGAACCGCACGGCCACAGCGGCCGGCTCGCATCTATGACAATTAAATAAACCAACAGCTATTTATCAGTCACTTTCTTCATGCGATAGTAAGAGCTTGGAGAAATGCAAAGTATTGACACTCCTGTTATTGTAACCGTGGCAGCTGTTGCAATGTCTTTTTATGCATCTGAATACCTAGAAGATCATGACCGTCTGATGATGGGTATCTACCGAAACGCGTCAAATGAAGTCATTGGTTGTTTGACTTAGCGAATACAGCAATTTTGCAGCTCTCATATAGATGTTCGTTATTGGCATAGACCTATTAATCAGATGTTAACGAATAGGTACATACCATACGTTCACATGTTTTCTACCTCTTTGTCAACGAGCGTTAGTTCCATTGACTATTAATGTATGGTAGTAGCTGGTTACTTGACTGAGTGTATCGCGTGATAGTGCGCACATGAGTAAACAGATATGGCAAGATGTTGGCAGCCAAAATTACTGCCCAGCTGAGATAACTAGTTGTTACGATAATAGTGAAATCTCAACAACTGGTTATTTGTAACAGCTAAGCAGGTTTTTTCTTCAGCCTCTAGTAAACATGAAGATTCTGTAGGGCACGCACTACGCTGGAAGTCATCTTTCTGGACTTAGGTCGGTCCGATCCTGTTGCAGGGATGTCGTTAGCCAGTGTGCGTGTTTCCTCTGAATGGACAGATCCGAACGACCATCTCACTTGCGGCTTTCTGAAGCCCATTGTCTTTTGCTTTCGTTAAGGAGCTGCCGGTCAATTTCATTTTGCTATGTCACCCCCGGCTTGATGTTTTAGGGGGGGGGGGGGGAGGTTGAGCCGTGCAGGGCTCGTGTTCATGTTATTTTTTGTTAGTCATCTTCTATTACACGGTACTGCCGCTTCGTTTTCTTATTCCCTTTACTGGCGTCACTAACTTGCTGCCTTACTTGCCCGTGAGCGGCATCAGCAGCGCGTATCGATAAGTGCACTGCCGTACCACCTCTGGAGCGACCGCTAGTATTTCCGGGTCGTCGTGTGTCTGGCAGTCAGTTGGAGTCGGACCAGCAGTGCAGTCGGCACGCAGCAGCAGTGAAGTCGGGGACGGAGCGCCGGTGAGGCGCCGACAGCCAGTGCTCGCCGACCGCTGGCGACACACACGAACTGTCCGACGGAGGGAGGTTGGAGCGGGACGACCGTTGCTTGGTCGTTCGGTTGGTCGTCTCATCGGCAGATGTATATTTGGTCCTTGTATTGATAAAGTTTGTGTGTTGAGTGCAACTGACAGCAACTTATTTTGTCCCCTTTCCACAACGTAATCCGCTCTGTCCTGCTAGGCCAGGCAACAATACTACAACAAGGATGCAAAACACTCAAGACTTTAATCGACCTCCTTTGATTAACTTTAGATCGGCTGAAGGCCACACTCAAAATGCAAGACACAAGGCCTAAGCAAGAAATCGAAATACAAGTTTCTTCTGGAGGTTTCACTCAAGAATATTTTCTAAATTTTCAATCTAAACAACCTGAAGGCCTTAGCAATTTAATTTTAAGTGAACTTGGTTGGAGGCCGCATATTGAGCATTAAGAAGAAGTTTCAATCCAAAGGCAGAAGGCCTTATCTGAAAACATTTCATACAAAATTCGGCTGAAGACCCCATAGAAAAGCATAACAATCTTATGCCTTAAGGGCAAGACAAGAACATTAATTTAAGAGATATTAAAACTTGGCTGAAGGCTTCACATCAGCAAATAGTTTAACGGCTTAAGTCCTAGAAAGAAGAGCTTCAATTTTAAAAGTCAGAAGACCGCGTCTTAAACATCTCATATAAAATTTGGCTGAAGGCCCCTATAAAGAACAACAATCTCATGCATTAAGGGCAAAACAAGAACATTAATTTAAGAGATATTGATACTCGACTGAAGGCCACACATCATGCGAATAACTAAGATCCAGACAGGTGAAGTACTTTGTAACACACAAGGAACGGCGGTCAGAAGTTTCCATGGGTCGGCCTGGGATTGCAATACTAACGCCCATTTAGGTGAGACAGGAAACCTGTCCTACATCTTCTTAATCTGAAGGCAACCCAACTGACAGACAGCCGACCGGCCAATCAACAAAATCAGTTCAGCTCCACGCAACCAGCAAAACGACGACAAGGTTTCAATACAACGACACACAGAATATTGGCTCCCACAAAGACCACTAACACCTCAGCTGTCGAGCTACACGCCGCGCTGGACAAAAACAACACGACGAGGAAAATACACTGCCGAAAATTACGTCAACAACCAGGGCAGGTAACCGGAACGTCAACGGCCAAAAGGCAGAAGTTACCACTGGTCAACTTCAATAGCAGGGAATAAATTAAGATAAAATCCACAGGAAGACGGCTGGAATCGTAGCCGAATTGAATACACATGTTGTTCAAAATGGCTCTGAGCAATGTGGCTAAATGGCTCTGAGCTCTATGGGAGTTAACATCTATGGTCATCAGTCCCCTAGAACTTAGAACTACTGAAACCTAACTAACCTAAGGATATCACACAACACCCAGTCATCACGAGGCAGAGAAGGCTCTGAGCACTATGCGACTTAACTTCTGAGGTCATCAGTGGCCTAGAACTTAGAACTAATTAAACCTAACTAACCTAACGACATCACACACATCCATGTCCGAGGCACGATTCGAACCTGCGACTGTAGCGGTCGCTCAGCTCCAGACTGTAGCGCCTAGAACCGCACGGCCACTCCGGACGGCACACACAAGTTGTTGCTTGCGGGAATACCCCAAAAGTGACAACCAGGATCAAACGAAGAAATGTAAACAGTTGAGGATCGAAAGTAGGTTAAGTGAGGACTCAATTTTCATGTCCAAGATCGGAGTTCCAACGACCTTCATAGCACCTCACAACTCCAACCACGCGTGCACACTGCCACGGCCCCGGCCAAGGTCCACGCGACGGAGACTTCCTTGCTGCTCCACGCCAATCCACCGACTGCCCCGGCCCGGAAACAGTGAAAGGACCAAGTATACGTCGGCCGATGAGATGACCAACCGAACGAGCAGCCAACGGTCGTCCATCTCCAATCTCCCTCCGTCAGACAGTTCGTGTGTGTCGCCAGCGGTCGGCGAGCACTGGCTGTCGGCGCCTCACCGGCGCTCCGTCCCCGACTTCACTGCTGCTGCGTCCCGACTGCACTGCTGGTCCGACTCCAACTGACTGCCAGACACACGACGACCCGGAAATATTATCAGTCGCTGCAGAGATGGTACGACAGTGCACTTATCGGTACGCGCTGCTGCTGCCGCTCACGGGCAAGTAAGGCAGCAAGTTAGTGACGCCAGTAAATGGAATAAGAAAACGAGGCGGCAGTACCGTAATAGAAGATGACAAACGAGAAATGGCATGTTCATGCCGTGCCGTGCACCGCTCAAGTAATCCCTTATTACGTTTTTGTATGTAATTGTATGTATGTGAGGATATATTCTACTGAAGGTGGAACTGATAGTGAAAAGAATACAATAAAAAATTTGAAGTAATTATAGCTTGAAACTAACAGAGACGCACCAATAACGGAGCTGTGTTTACTGCTCTACTCTGAGAAAGTGTGTATCGTGAATAAGCAAAACTTCTGTAATGCTTTGCAAGTCTCACTTTTCAGCGCACGATCACTGTCCTTATTGCACCTCCACGCTCTTACAGAACATGAGCATATATAACTTTGTCTTCGTCAAATATTTCCGGCGATAAGATTTTAACTACAAAAGAATTTTAAATGTATTTTGGTGAAATCCCGTTGATCTCGTAGAGCAGAAGCAACTGCCGATACCGTCAAATCGCCTATTAACCTTTTCTTGAATAGGAACCTGTAGAGGATCTGACAGGCATTACCACTAAGACCTAATACACAAACAGATCTCCCATGCGATATCCCTACACACAATTGATCCTGACATCCATCCCAAGAACCAACTACAAAGAAGCGCACCCATTGTCAATACCAGCTGGGACTGGAACGCCTGAAACATGTCCTTTGTCGCCGGCCGCGGTGGCCGTGCGGTTCTGGCGCTGCAGTCCGGAACCGCGGGACTGCTACGGTCGCAGGTTCGAATCCTGCCTCGGGCATGGGTGTGTGTGATGTCCTTAGGTTAGTTAGGTTTAAGTACTAAGTTCTAGGGGACTTATGACCTACGATGTTGAGTCCCATTGTGCTCAGAGCCATTTTTTTGAACGTCCTTTGTCACAGCTTTGATTATCTATCATCATGCCCTGAAATGAGTGACACCCTACCCAAATTACTTCCATCTCCTCCCAAAATGGTGTTCCGCCGCCCATCCAACCTCCACAACATCCTAGTTCATCCCTATGTCACTCCCACCCCTAATACCCTCATGAAAGAGCCATATGCAAGACTTGCCCTATCCACTCACCCAGCACCTCCTGCTCCATTTTCCAACAAGGCTTATCCTGTCCCATCAGAGGCCAGGTCACCTGTGAAAGCAGCCATGTTATATAACAGCTATGCTGCAACCACTGCACGGCGTTTTACATTGGTATGACAATCAACCAGCTGTTGACCAGAATGAATGGCCACTGTCAAACTGTTCCCCCAAAACAAGGTGGAGCACCCAGTGCCATAACATGCAGCAGAGCACAACATGCGAAATTTCAATGCAAGATTTTGTTCGCGTATCTGTCGATGGCGCAGTGCTTCTGACTTTCGGAGAGTCGTCTCTTTATCCCTAAATATTTCATTTTAATTAAATTTGAAAATATTATCTTAGAACATTATCACTTTTTTAATTTTAGCGTTACGTTGTTGGCTAAGATGTCATTGTCGAGGTCATACACTAATGAGCCAAAGTATTAACACCAAGTGCTTAGCAGCTGGTTGATCACGGGAAATCAGTAAAGTATCGATTCTGCGTGGCATGGAACCGGCAGGCCCTTAGTAGATTTCCAGAGGTATGTGGCACTATATGTCTACAGACAAAAATGGTTCAAATGGCTCTGAGCACTATGGGACTCAACATCTGAGGTCATAAGTCCCCTAGAACTTAGAACTACTTAAGCCTAACCAACCTAAGGACATCACACACACCCATGCCCGAGGCAGGATTCCAACCTGCGACCGTAGCAGTCCCGCGGTTCCGGACTGCAGTCCCAGAACCGCACGGCCACCGCGGCCGGCTGTCTACAGACAGGTCATACCATTCCCGTAAACGATAGCCTGTTGTTTCGTGTGCATGGAGATGGAGAACGATAGCATCCCAGATGTGTTCTATTGGGATCAGATCAGGCGAATTTGATCTCCAACTTTATTATCATGCTTCTCAAACGACTGTAGCTCTGTTCTGCTTGAAGAAAATCAAGCATGAACAGATGCAGCTGATTTCTAGTAATCTTCACATAGTCCACAGCTGTCTTGGTGACTTCGATTTCCATGACATACCTTACGGGTGCGCAGATGAATGTACCACAGAACATAAAGCTGCCCTCATTGGCCTGTATCCGTGGCATGATGCATGTTTCGAACAGTCGTTTGCTGGGTGGTGGACTATCTGGACACGATCATCGACCTCGTGTAACAAGAAACGTAATTCACCTGACTGGACAATACCTTAGCGTTCATCCATGGTCCAGTCGTGATGAGCCCCTGACCACTGCAATAGTAACACATTGATGAAGGGTTCAGAGTTCTTTGTATTGGAGCAGCTAGTGGTGGCTCACAGGGCACTGAAATCTCCGTTTCCTGCACGAGTATTTTTTACGGCCTGTTGTATTCTCTGTTGCGTAAAGTTTGAACTATTTGCTGGCAAAGCATGAGAGAGGACGAACGTAGATGTTATTGTCGGTATATTTGACCAATTGCATGATAATGATAACTGTGAAATCTGCGCGCATACAAACGTAATCTTACGCGAGAGTAGTTAACACACAAGATTGTGCACCATTGGCAAAGTGCTTGGTACGACGATGAAACGTTTCACGACGTGTATGCAGATTTATTATCGGATGTTTATTGGGGATAACAACAGCGGCGATACAACTGATAGTGGCTGTGAGTGTGGGTCCTCTACATCAACGATAAGTCGGAAACAGCCACGTGTGTTGATGAGCGACAGTGATGCTAGTAGTGATGGTGAGATAGACATCTGCTTACGTGCAATGGACACAAACAATGGTCGTACTAAAGACAATCCAGTCACACATTTTGGAACATTTTGAATGTCATCCAGGCCTTACATTTGTTTCTGATGACCCATGTAGTATGTTAGACGTTGTAGCTCGCTTTATTGGTGACGAGTTATTTGATATTTTCATGTGCCGCAGTCGTAATGTACATATGTATAAAGCATCACCCAAGACACTAAAGTGAATTGACATTTCACTTGTTGAAATGAAACGATTTTTATTCTTCATACTTATGATGGGACAAGTTATAAAGGAAAGTTATCAGGAGTGCTGGAGCACACACTTTGATTAAAAATTCTATCGTAAGACAGCCGATGAGTCGCAATCGATGGGAATAGATATCGAATGCACTTTTTAACAGTTCACGACAGGATGATCCAGCAGAAAGGTTCTCTATAAGGGCCGACCTGTTCTCCAGCATTTTGTGCGTCGTTTTCAGACTACATATAAACCACCCAGGGGATGTGACTTAATGAAGCCATGTTACCTTGGAATTGCCGCCTACGGTTTAGGGCCTATAATCCTGGAAAGCTGGTGAATATTGCCTACCTGTGCGAACGGTAGGAGAGGCAACAATATGTTACATAAGGTGGGAAATTTAAGGATGAAAATTAATGAAACCGACAAACTGCAAGGACGAATTCCTGACTGTAAATGGGGAAAAAAAGTGCTATGAATATGTGTGCGGAAGTGCATCATTGCCACGGTAGATGGCGCTGTGGAGAGTAAGGTCCTCTGCAATTGCGTTCTTTTCATTCTGTGTTGCAGGCTGTGTGATTGACGCAACCTACTGTAAGCAGCAAAATGGTCCGGTATTCACGTCGAGAACAAGCCGAAATGGTGTTTGTGTACGGCCAAGCTTATGGAAGCGATCAAGAGGCAACACGACTGTACCAAAACAAGTACGCTCGCAGTCGACCACATCACACAACATCTCAAGCCCTTTATGGGCGTTTGTATGACGAGGGGCCCTTTAAGACAGACGAATGTGCAGGGAGGCGGCGAACTGTGCGTACACCAGATTTGGAGGACCAGGTTATACAAAATAATGAGATGAACCATAATACAAGCTCCAAGAAAGTGACCTGCCAACATAGTGTAAGCCAAATCACGATTTTATGTATCGTGCATGACAACTGCTACTATCCCTGTCACATGCAACGAATTCAAGGATGATCAGCAGCGGATTTCCCTCCATGGGAATGATTTTGTCGATCGTTTTTACACCAGACCAACACAATAATGGGATTTCTGTCATCAGTCCTCTTTACTGACGAAGCAGCCTTTACCAGAACTGGCATCATCAATATGCATAACCGTCATCTGTGGGCTACAGACCATCCTTGGGGAATGGTTAAGGTGTCTCATTAACATCGGGTCAGCATCAATGTGTGGGCAGGGATTTTTGGCGATCACATACTTGGACCGTTTATGATTCCACAACGGCTCGACAGAGGGACGTACCTGGGCCTTTGGCAATACGATAGGGTACGTGGTTTCTGCAGTTCGCCAACATCTCAACAGCATCTTCCAAGGACTCTGGATAGGTCCTGGAGACCTTGTAGCATGGCCTGTTGGATCAACGGACTTAAACCCCCAGGATTTTCACCTGTGGAGGAGGGGGGGGGGGTCATCTAAAAAGCACTGTGACGACCGCTCCTGATGTGCCGACCTTTAGACCGCTTGTTCACGACACCTGTGACGCTACTTGCAGAGAGGCTGAAACGTGCGTAAGAGAAAGGCAATCCACGATGTGACGGGTGAAAGCGTGCATTGCGTCCCATGGACGCCGCTTCAAAAATGGTTCAAATGGCTCTAAGCACTATGGGACTTAACATCTGAGGTCATCAGTCCCCTAGAACTTAGAACTACTTAAAGCTAATTAACCTAGGGACATCACACACGTCCATGCCCAAGGCAGGATTCGAACCTGCGACCGTAGCAGCATAGCGGTTCCGGACTGAAGCGCCTAGAACCGCTCGTCCACCGTGGCCGGCGCATCATGTTCCTCAGGACAACTACACTCCTGGAAATGGAAAAAAGAACACATTGACACCGGTGTGTCAGACCCACCATACTTGCTCCGGACACTGCGAGAGGGCTGTACAACCAATGATCACACGCACGGCACAGCGGACACACCAGGAACCGCGGTGTTGGCCGTCGAATGGTGCTAGCTGCGCAGCATTTGTGCACCGCCGCCGTCAGTGTCAGCCAGTTTGCCGTGGCATACGGAGCTCCATCGCAGTCTTTAACACTGGTAGCATGCCGCGACAGCGTGGACGTGAACCGTATGTGCAGTTGACGGACTTTGAGCGAGGCCGTATAGTGGGCATGCGGGAGGCCGGGTGGACGTACCGCCGAATTGCTCAACACGTGGGGCGTGAGGTCTCCACAGTACATCGATGTTGTCGCCAGTGGTCGGCGGAAGGTGCACGTGCCCGTCGACCTGGGACCGGACCGCAGCGACGCACGGATGCACGCCAAGACCGTAGGATCCTACGCAGTGCCGTAGGGGACCGCACCGCCACTTCCCAGCAAATTAGGGACACTGTTGCTCCTGGGGTATCGGCGAGGACCATTCGCAACCGTCTCCATGAAGCTGGGCTACGGTCCCGCACACCGTTAGGCCGTCTTCCGCTCACGCCCCAACATCGTGCAGCCCGCCTCCAGTGGTGTCGCGACAGGCGTGAATGGAGGGACGAATGGAGACGTGTCGTCTTCAGCGATGAGAGTCGCTTCTGCCTTGGTGCCAATGATGGTCGTATGCGTGTTTGGTGCCATGCAGGTGAGCGCCACAATCAGGACTGCATACGACCGAGGCACACAGGGCCAACACCCGGCATCATGGTGTGGGGAGCGATCTCCTACACTGGCCGTACACCACTGGTGATCGTCGAGGGGACACTGAATAGTGCACGGTACATCTAAACCGTCATCGAACCCATCGTTCTACCATTCCTAGGCCGGCAAGGGAACTTGCTGTTCCAACAGGACAATGCACGTCCGCATGTATCCCGTGCCACCCAACGTGCTCTAGAAGGTGTAAGTCAACTACCCTGCCCAGCAAGATCTCCGGATCTGTCCCCCATTGAGCATGTTTGGGACTGGATGAAGCGTCGTCTCACGCGGTCTGCACGTCCAGCACGAACGCTGGTCCAACTGAGGCGCCAGGTGGAAATGGCATGGCAAGCCGTTCCACAGGACTACATCCAGCATCTCTACGATCGTTTCCATGGGAGAATAGCAGCCTGCATTGCTGCGAAAGGTGCATATACACTGTACTAGTGCCGACATTGTGCATGCTCCGTTGCCTGTGTCTATGTGCCTGTGGTTCTGTCAGTGTGATCATGTGATGTATCTGACCCCAGGAATGTGTCAATAAAGTTTCCCCTTCCTGGGACAATGAATTCACGGTGTTCTTATTTCAATTTCCAGGAGTGTATAACAGTATGACAACTGCACATAACCCGCTTGCACTGAAGACAAGGGTCTGTGGGACAATAAGTTGTGACAGGGGACTTCCGAGTTTTCTACTGCTGTAAACAATCTCAAGAAAGGGTAAAGCGTGTATTACCGGAAGGGAGATGTGCTTTTACAATGTTGGAAGGACTATCGGGTGGTAGAATTGTAGCCCTGTACATCCAACTATGATGAAGAGTATAGAAAGCAAGAGAGGTGTTATGAAGAAGACCGACTGTGTCCTTCAGTGCAATGAATACGTGAAGGGTGTGGACAGAGTAGGTAAGTATTTATCGTACTATTCAATCCTGAGAAATACTGTCGAATAATGCAAGAAGATAGTCCTCTGGTCGATCTAAGGTGCCCTATTCAATGTCATCATAGTGTATAGAACACAGTACCCTGAAAAGAAGGTGAAGTCATTCCTGTTGGATACAGGCAGGAACTGGGTGTTAACTCAGCAGCCAGAAGGGAATGATCAACGGCATGGTGGAGGAGAAGACGAAGATCCCAGGAAAACTCTCATATCTCGTACACCTAAAGAGGATCTTCCTCAAGGATTGTCAGGGAATATGAGGAAACACAAACAGGAGGCAGTCATTGGTTGCTGCTGGATCAGGGACCAAGAAATACCCTTCCAAGCCCTGCAAAGTTTGCAGCGCACGCAAGTTGAGGAAGCAAACTCGCTACATCTGCTCATTCTGCAAGGTACCTCTTCACAAGGAAGTGTGCTTGGAGAAGTACGACACATTGAAGAATTACCACAACATCTGATGTGTAGGAATTCTACGTTTCAAAGTGATATGATCAGTATAACAGAATAGTAATTACACTCTAAAATCATCCGGTCCACTGACGGGGTGACTAAGACATGTGGCTGGAGTATTATGTTGGTTATATGAACACTAAGTTTATAAAATGGTTCAAATGGCTTTGAGCACTATGGGACTTAACTTCTGAGGTCATTAGTCGCCTAGAACTTAGAACTACTTAAACCTAACTAACCTAAGGACATCACATACATCCATATCCGAGGCAGGATTCGAACCTGCAACCGTAGCGGTCGCGCGGTTCCAGACTGTAGCGTCTACAATCGCCCGGCTGGCCCGTGAAGTTTATAATTACATCGCAATTATAGTTTATAAAAGTTGATTAATTTTTTGCATGCAATAAACATTGTTACATAATGTGGAGAAATGAATTAAGTTCAGACACTAACAGTTTAAAATATAAAGATAAAAAGCTGATAATATGTAAATTCCTTTATGGATAGATGCAGAAACTCAACAGCAACCCGAAGAAACACTGTTATGTGTAGACAACTAATGGTACCGAAGGGAACTTAGAGGACCTGCAAGACAGTTATGTTGTGCGGGCTGCATGCAAGTCAGGCAGTACACAGTACCTGAGTACTGCGGTAAGTTGGAACAGAACTATACGGTCCTCAATGTGGTGACTGACGATGTCGTTGGGTGAACATAGAAACAAAATGGGGGCGTCTGGTGGTTCAGCAAGGTGTTCTGACGGTGCGCTCTGCAGTACTTGTGTTCTGCTCCTAAATTGTGTCGTCAGGTCCGATGCAGATCGAAGCTTATCGTGCTGAACAGAGATGGCAAACCTTCGATATCCATGTTTTGTGTTCTGGCGTAATGGTCCAATACCTTGTCACCTGCTCGCATTCAGCATTCAGCATTCATTCGCTTACCATAGGTGTTCACGGCACAGTAGCACGCAAACAGGGACAGCTTCAGCATTTCCAACATTCTTGTTCCTGTGCGCTGGGCCATAACAATCTGCCCTTTATCAGAGACTATTATGTTAGTGGATTTCCACATTTCCGGCCTGTATCGACGTTAGAATGATTCCCCACGCTTCTCGCTCCACTTGTTTACTTTCCTTGCTGTGTCAAGTACCGGAAACTCCATTAGGACTGGTTCAGTATCGCGATAGGCAGTGCTCATACTGTTTCGGCTCATCAGTGTGCTCTCAGAACTCTACTCCACTCATGGTTATCGTATGTAGCGATAGTGTTCAAAAGTCATAACTTTGCATGTATTCTCAAAGTAATTTGTTTTCCATTGTACAAAATCACATCTACTACATTTAATTTACAGTTTTCATGAGATGGTCGTATACGACGTTTCAGCAACTATCGGCTGCATGTGTTCCCTCACCAAGAAAGGCAGCGTATCCTATGTCGGACACTTAATGGGAGGGATCATGGTTTCCATACTGCTGTCCGTAGGTCCAAAGTACGACAAGAAGATCAGCCTGACTGTCTCTTTGGCGCCTGCTTGCTACCTCAGCAACATGACCAGCCAAATCGTAAAGTTTATGGAACACACAGCTCCGTATGTCGAGGTTAGTATTCATAATCAATCAATACATATTTTTTTAAAATTAAATTGATTGGGGTTTTGTGATCTTTATGTATGGAACTACCGTTGGTTTCCCCGTTGTGTACAACCACCTACAATTTCAGCCCGCATATTAATCATAAACTGCTACTGGTGTCTCGCCTGAATTGTGCCATGAGGTTATCTATTCCTTCACAAATGCACATCGTGAGAATTTGGCATTTCGTCTCTTACAGATGATGATTCAGCTTATGTTGCGGCATTTCACATCGAAAGTTGTTGAACGTACTCTTTAACAATAGTGTTAATATTTGCAAGATAAAAATCATTTGTCCATTGAGTTAACCTTGTTCCCTGTTGAGCCTGAGGAAACCGACATCAAAGTTTATAAAGTGTTCTGATAAAACATTTATAACCGACTCATTAGATAAGTGTGAACATCTTTCCGGGCCTTCGTGGACAGATTGGGTTCATATAAGAAATGATTGCGTGTTGTGGAACGACCCAGAAACAATCGGCGTCTCACGTACAATTGTTTGTGTTTCAGTTTAACCATGTTTTATATTTTCAGACTGTGGCATTATTGTCTGAAACTTCTACGTTTGATACACCGCTCTATTAACACAACCGATATCTTACAGTCCGATTTGTTTGGAAAATACTCCAGACAAATTACAGAAAAAGCTTACGTTCCACTTCCTAAGAGACCGCAGACAGATAGTAGGCATGAACCCCATGCTGTGTAGTTTCAGGAAAGGGAAATCCACCAAGATTGTGATAAATAGTGCAGTGGACATTATGAACATCTCAGACGACAAGTATGTTATAGGCATG
The DNA here is from genome assembly GCF_023864275.1 of Schistocerca cancellata. NCBI lineage: Eukaryota > Metazoa > Arthropoda > Insecta > Orthoptera > Acrididae > Schistocerca > Schistocerca cancellata. The sequence goes on along the minus strand of NC_064633.1, from coordinate 24,348,530 downwards.
ATGATTGATATAGCTGAAACGGTAGATAATTTGTGGTGGCCTGCCCTGTCACAAGACTGGAGCAGATGGTTTTTCCCATGTGTCTCTATAACATCCTACGAGAGTATTACACTGACAGTCAAGTCCAATTAGAATGTCTCGGAAAGAAAAACATCTACAAAATCTGCCCACAAGGCTGTTTGTGGTGCAGAGTTTTGGCATATTGGCAAAGAACGATTTTCTGAACTAGATCAGAATACGACAAACACTAGAGGCTGCATCGCATACGCAGACGATCTGCTTATTATAGTATCTGTCAAAACAAGGGCTCAATCAGAAGAAAATATTAGGTTAATTCTTGAAAAAATAACTAATTGGCGTGAAGAAAAAAACTACACACAAAACAGTTTATATTTTACTAAAAGGAACGTTATCAAGGACAAGAAGCCCCCAATCAAAACAATCGACCAACCTGTGAAAGAAAGGAAGTATATATGTCGCTCGCCCTCGAAGAAAAGCAAAACTTTCATGGACACGTAGAAATCGTCTGGCACAGAGACATTAATATCCTGAACAAAATAGCAACAACTAGCCAAAGAAGTCTTCAGATGCCACTGAGTGTAATAAGCACGTACCACAACGCAATCTTAATCGCTATTGTGGACTGTGGGACGAGCTAGAAAGATAAGGGCAGCACGGGCTCTATGACGAGCACAGAGAAATGTACTTCTACACATGACAGGCGCGTTTTGGATAACACCCACTGTGGATCTGCTAGAGATACAAAACTTGCTACCTGTAGACGTAGCCGAAAGAAAGACAGGTGCAGAGGTGCAGACTATTGACTCAAAAAGGTCGATTATGGTAAGGTAAAGGAGATACTAGACACATGAGCCGAATAGAATAATGAAATAAAGGCAAGCATTGATAGACAACGGCTACAAATCTGGGACAGGGCACAGACAGGGAGGAGAAGTAACCAGTTCATTACTAACATAAAAGGCATATCAACGAAGCTACACACTACCTGATCATAACCCAGCTACCTAGTGAAAATAGACAACGCACCACCGGCCCTTGGCTTCTCGGACTACATCGTATGCGATTGTGCCGTTAGATATTACAGACAAGGACAGGAAAATCTTGGTAATACAATGCCATATGATGTAGTCCGGGATGTCAAGTGTCTATGGTGCGTTGTCTATTTTCACTGGGTAGCCGGCATTTGGACAGGTAGTTTATAGCTTCGTTGATCTGTAACATAATAAGAAATGAGGAACTGGGACATAAGCTGAACTCGCTGGCAGCTAAATTTCAGTTTTTGACGTGCAAGCCTACGTGGCTGAGAGACAAACAAGGAAAGATCATGCATTACGTCAACGAGATGCACCACGGCGGGACATCTAGCTACAGCCTGTCGGTGTAGCCGAGCGGTTCTAGGCGCTTCAGTATGGGACCGCGCGACCGCTTCGGTCGCAGGTTCTAATCCTGCCTTGGGCACGGATGTGTGTGATGTCCTTAGGTTAGTCAGGTTTGAGTTGTTCTAAGTTCTAGGGGACCGACGACCTCAGATGTTAAGTCTCATAGTGCTCAGACCCATTTGAACCATCTAGCTACAACAGCGAGGAGATGAGCCTCGAGGAGGACCAGAAAGGACTTCCTAAAACCTTGACAGTCATCTCCTGATATCTACACCTTGGTTAGCGCGGCAGCACAGCCCCGTGAATTGCAGTCAGCGCGCCACGGGCTAACTATCCAGACAAATAAGGAATGTAGCTTAGTTCTGATCCCAAGTACATGAGTGTAGTTTAGTGTAGTGCTGTGTAGTGTAGTGCTGTGTAGTTTAGTGCTGTGTAGTTTAGTGCTGTGTAGTTTAGTGTTGTGTAGTAGTTTATTGCATAATTATAAATTACAAAATTTGTCATGAAGCAATGCAGCATAGTGTAGCAGATCGATAGCACGTGCCTACCGTATTCCAGAAAAAATTTATCACAGGTGACGATACTTGGTGTTATCAATACGAACCTACCACAAAACGTCAGAGTGCAGAAATTGACATGAAGGGTCAACGCTTTGACTGCACAACCGACACTGACGCCACTGTGACGTGCCAAGTCAACAACGTCCCAAAGAAGGGATTTTCTGACAGCCTGACATGGTTGCATCAGCGTTCTGTGAGTTGTACCCGAATGGCATGAGACTATGAAGCACACGTGACCTTAACTCTTCTATATTTTCCATTAATCCATTCTCGAAACTTTTTGGACTGGCGGGGTAGACTTGGAGACAAGGCGGTCATAAAGTGAATTCTGAGCCCTCCTGGACATCAAAGATAAAAGTTTAAAAGAAGATGAAAATATGTGCGGCTGAATTTTAATGTGTCGAGAAAACACACAGTCGAGAAGCTCTTTTCATGAACAGCGCACGCATTGTATCGTTTCACTGTTCACTAAGCTCTCTTTTCCTAATCATTGGCTTTTCTTCTCCCTACAGTGGATATGAAACCTAGTGACTTATGGCAAAATCGTCCCACTTGCTAAGCTACAGCGAAGCGAAAATGTGAACCAGACATTCGTCTTCGAGGCAGTGAAGACTTTAGCCTACGTTCTCGAGAGGATAAGCGTGGAAGAAGGTTATGTTAAGTCTAAGCTAGTTTTATTACTTGTAATAGGATCATTTCAAGATGAATCATAAGATATTTGCAAATAACCTACCTAGGTCTATGATCTATATATACACAGAATAGATTAGCTGTACAGCGATATCTTTCAAAACTACATATATTGGAGAAAATGAAAAGTACCATATGAAATTACGTAGATAACAGAAAGCTGGAGCATTAATTCAAAAATCGGTTCATAATACATAACTATTAATAGAAAACCGGAATAAGGGTGCTTTTCACTTTCACTCAGGTAATTCAGATAAGTGGTACTCCAATTATAAAAAGTAGAACAAAATTATTATATGTGAACAAGACAACTACTGTCAACTACTGAGTAAAATATAACTACTGCAAAAACAAAAATCCTGCTCCTCTGGCAGTAAAATAAGACACATTTGAAATATGGTAAGTCCTGACACAAGCAGAATAAATCACATTTGATTCCAACATTTACTTCAGTCAGTACAAAATAATTTCGGTTCAATAACTTTTCAATGAATATCCTGTAGTTCCCATGCTTCCCACAAACAATATGAAGCTATTCAGCATACTCTTATCTATTTTGAAACAATACATTTCTTATTGATGACGAGCAAGTAGTAGCAAAATAATCAAATATCGCATAAGATTTGTGATGTAAGTATACTATCTGACATTATGATCTTCAGTGTTTTACTTACCTTTTTTTTTATGCGGCCCGCCACGAATTCCTTTCCTGTGCTAACCTCTTCATGTCAGAGAAGCACTTGCAACCTACGTCCTCAATTATTTGCTTGACGTATTCCAATCACTGTCTTCCTCTACAGTTTTTGCCCTCTACAGCTCCCTCTAGTACCATGGAAGTCATTCCCTCATGTCTTAGCAGATGTCCTATCATCCTGTCCCTTCTCCTTACCAGTATTTTCCACATATTCCTTTCCTCTCCGATTCTGCGTAGAACCTCCTCATTCCTTACCTTATCAGTCCGCCCAATTTTCAACATTCGTTTATAGCACCACGTCTCAAATGCTTCGATTCTCTTCTGTTCCGGTTTTCCCGCAGTCCATGTTTCACTACCATACAATGCTGTACTCCAGACGTACATCCTCAGAAATTTCTTCCTCAAGTTAAGGCCCGTATTTGATATTAGTAGACTTCTCTTGGCCAGAAATGCCTTTTTTGCCGTAGCGAGTCTGCTTTTGATGTCCTCCTTGCTCCGTCCGTCATTGGTTATTTTACTGCCTAGGTAGCAGAATTCCTTAACTTCATTGACTTCGTGACCATCAATCCTGATGTTAAGTTTCTCGCTGTTCTCATTTCTACTACTTCTCATTACCTTCGTCTTTCTCCGATTTACTCTCAAACCATACTGTGTACTCATTACACTGTTCATTCCGTTCAGTAGATCATTTAATTCTTCTTCACTTTCACTCAGGATAGCAATGTCATCAGCGAATCGTATCATAGATATCCTTTCACCTTGTATTTTAATTCCACTCCTGAACCTTTCTTTTATTTCCATCGTTGCTTCCTCGATGTATAGATTGAAGAGTAGGGGCGAAATGCTACAGCCTTGTCTTACACCCTTCTTAATACGAACACTTCGTTCTTGATCGTCCACTCTCATTATTCCCTCTTGGTTGTTGTACATATTGTATATGACACGTCTCTCCCTGTAGCTTACCCCTACTTTTTTCAGAATCTCGAACAGCTTGCACCACTTCATGTTGTCGAACGCTTTTTCCAGGTCGACAAATCCTATGAAAGTGTCTTGATTTTTCTTTAGCCTTGCTTCCATTATTAGCCGTAACGTCAGAATTGCCTCTCTCGTCCCTTTACTTTTCCTAAAGCCAAACTGATCGTCACCTAGCGCATTCTCAATTTTCTTTTCCATTCTTGTACTTACATAGACAGTCATAAGCACTCAACACTGTAGACCAAAGAAACTGGTAGACCTGCCTAATATCATGTAGGGCCCCCGTGAGCACGCAGAAGTGCCGCAACACGACGTGGCAGGGACTCGACTAATGTCTGAAGTAGTGGTGAAGGGAACTGACACCATGAATCCTGTAGGGATGTACATAAATCCGTAACAGTACGAGCGGGTGGAAAACTCTTCTGAACAGCACGTTGCAAGGCATTCCATGTATGCTCAATAATGTTCATGTTTGGGAATACTGGTGGCTGACGGAAGTGTTTAAACTCATATGAGTGTTCCTGGAGCCACTCTCTAGCAATTCTGGACATTTGGGGTGTCGCATTGTCCTGCTGGAATTTTCCACGTCCGTCGGAATGCACAATGGAAATGAATGGATGCAAGGGATAAGACAGAATACTTATATACGTATCAGGTGTCACATACCATTCTAACTGCTCACGCCCAAACCATTACAGAACGTCCAACAGCTTGAACAATCCGCTTCTGACATGAAGGGTCCATGGATTTACGAGGTTGTTTCCATACCCGAAACGTCCATCCGCTCGATACAATTTGAAACGAGACTCGTCCGACCAGGCAACATGTTTCCAGCCATCAACAGCCCGAAGGCCCATATCGATGATGATTCGTTGAATGGTTCGCATCGCGGTGATGGCCCAGTACTGAAATCTGCAGCAATTTTCGGAAGTGTTGCACTTCTATCACGTTGAAAACTTATCTTCAGTCCTCATTGGTTCCGTTCTTGCTAGATCTCTTTATGGCCTCAGCGATGTCTGACATTTCAAGTTTTACCGGATTCCTCATATTCACGGTACGCTCGTGACATGGTCGAACGGGTAAATCCCTAATTCATCACAACCTTGGAGATGCTATGTCCCATCGCTCGTGCGCCAACTATAGCACCGTGCTCAAACTCACTTAAATCTCGGTAACCCGCCATTGTAGCAGCAGTAACCGATCTAACAACTACACCACACACTTGTTGTCTTATATAGGCGCTGCCGACCGCAGCGCCGTATTCTTCCTGTTTACATATCTCTCTCTATTTGAATACGCCTGCTTATACCAGTTTCTTTGACGCTTCAGTGTAAATGAAAATTATCTAGAAAACCGTACTCCCAGTCATGGTAAAATTTTGAAATTGTTTGTTCAGTAAAATTGACAAAAATTTCATACAGATAAATATTTTCAGTGACTAACTGTAGGGATTCTGAATCTGAAAGTTAACTAGAAAAGTGATATTCACTTTGTCAAATAAAACATTCAAGTCAGAAATTATTAGCATTGACAATATATTGTAATTCATCCTTTAATTACCTTTTGCTTGTGAGGACCATGAACCCCCAAGAACTTTTAAAACTTTGTGGTATAGTTGACAAAGAAAGTATGATGTATGATAGGAGACAATGTGAATCATGTACAGATCAGCCCACGATCAGCCCATAGGCATTCTGAATATGAAGAAATAAACTGTGGCTACCACAATGTTCCATTTTCGTAATTTGTTGGTTTAAACGGACTTGCAATGCTAGAAGAGAAAATCTTTGTCCCTTTTGTCCATGGGACAAGTATAACAAAACATTATTTCACTAATGCTCTTACTAATAGCTTATAACATCAACAAAATATTTGTAAAAAATGGGTTGTTTCACATTTGGCAAGAAACAGAGTATACAGATCAGTTGATCTTATAAAATGTCGGGACATCTAACATAAACAAACAATTAGGGGAGTTAGGGGGGAAATTATACAGTGTTCAATTTTAGAACTACTACTATATCACTTGTAACATCAAGAGTTTGTATTTAATGAAACACCTCATTTCAGAAACATCTGGAGCGGTTGGTTTACATCACTACAGCTGAAGTTAAGAACGAAGAGGTTTGATTACTCTGCTCATTTCCATTCGGTAATATTTCACATAATAATTCGCTTATAGAAATAACGTTTCAGACAAAGGGAAATACGATAATTGTGTGTTATGAGTTTCTGAACAGCCAACAGACTTATTCAAAACGTTTGATATTTTGATAACTGCTTCATAATACAATTCTTCCTTCGGGAATACTCCTCTTCTCTCAGAAAATACTATACAATATGAAAATAATATTAGAGATGAAAATTAATTCTACAAACATTTTGCTAACTTAACATTAAAAGAGATGATTAGTGAGAAAGATGAATTCAGTAATATGTTGCAGTCGTCAAATGTCTTCCAGATAATTTAGGATTAAATTAAAAAACTCTCAGTATTCCGTAAACGAGTATCTTCACAAGGATCTTTAAGAATAAGGCATTTGAGTAAAATTCGTATTGGCGCTTTTATATTATAACAATTCACAAATTTAAGTAACTGTATTGTATTGAACTTAACGGTTATTACACTACTGGCCATTAAAATTGCTACACCAAGAAGAAATGCAGATGACAAACGGGTATTCATTGGACAAATATATTATATTAGAACTGACATGTACCCAGAACAACCACCTCTGGCCGTAATAACAGCATTGAGTCTAACAGACTTGGATGGCGTGTACAGGTACAGCTGCCCATGCAGCTTCAACACGATACAACAGTTCGAGAGTAGTGACGAGCCAGTTGCTCGGCCACCATTGCCCAGACGTTTTCAGTTGGTGAGAGATCTGGAGAATGTACTGACCAGGGCAGCAGTCGAACATTTTCTGTATCCAGAAAGGCCCGTACAGGACCTGCAACATGCGGTCGTGCATTATCCTGTTGAAATGTAGGGTTTCGCAGGGATCGAATGAAGGGTAGAGCCACGCGTCGTAACACATCTGAAATGTAACGTCCACTGTTCAATGAGAACAAGAGGTGACCGAGACGTGTAACCAATAGCACCCCATACCATCACGCTGGGTGATACGCCAGTATGGCGATGACGAATACACGCTTCACCACGATGTCGCCAAACACGGATGCGACCATCATGATGCTGTAAACAGAACCTGTATTCATCTGAGAAAATGACGTTTCGCCATTTGTGCACCCAGGTTCGTCGTTGAGTAGACCATCGCAGGCGCTCCTGTCTCAGATGCAGCGTCAAAGGTAACCGCGGCCATGGTCTCCGAGCTGATAGTCCATGCTGCTGCAAACGTCGTCGAACTGTTCGCGCAGATGGTTGTTGTCATGCAAACGTCCCCATCTGTTGACTCAGGGATTGAGACGTTGCTGCACGATCCGTTACAGCCATGCGGATAAGATGCCTGTCATCTCGACTGCTAGTGATACGAGGCCGTTGGGATCCAGCACATCGTTCCGTATTACCCTCCTGAACCCACCGATTCCATATTCTGATAACAGTCAGTGGATCTCGACCAACGCGAGCAGCAATGTCGCGATACGATAAACCGCAAGCACAATAGGCTACAATCCGACCTTTATCAAAGTCGGAAACGTGATGGTACGCATTTCTTCTCCTTACACGAGGCATCACAGCAACGTTTCACCAGGCAACGCCGGTCAACTGCTGTTTGTGTATGAGAAATCGATTGGAAACTTTCCTCATGTCAGCACGGTGTAGGTGTCGCCACAGGTGCCAACCTTGTGTGAATGCTCTGGAAAGTTAATCATTTACATATCACAGCATCTTCTTCCTGTTGGTTAAATTTCGCTTTTATAGCACGTCATCTTCGTGGTGTAGCAATTTTAATGGCCAGTAGTGTATTTGACTTTGTCCCATTTCTAAGAGACGTTTTTTGGTGCAGTTCAGGTAATATAATCTACAACTGTCTATATAAAAAAAGAACAAGCTGTCCAGAATTACCTGTGCAAGAATGAAACATAACAGTACAGGTTTTGAAGTACAAGAATGTAGATATAGTTCTAGATTTTCTTGTTTAAAAACTCTGTGCTGTAGCATACAACAAAACAAATGAATCACATTAATAGGTCTATCTTAACTGCTTTTCAAATTGCTGAAACAAACACAAATGCTTTGTGCTTTGAGACTCATAAAACTAGAGTTAAAAGCACTCTAACCTAATCAGCACTTGGATGGAAACTACAGTACTTTAACAAGTTAAGGGTGTCCATCCTTGTTTCCATTCCCAGTTTTTTTATACCACCAATGACAGAGTAACTTTTAAAAACCATCGAAACCTACATTTCAGATAAAATATAACAAAGATTCTCTTGCCGTAGGAATTCTGTGTGAAAAAAAAATTTAGGACTACAGCATAATTTCACAAGAAAGTACAACGAAATTTAGTTTTTTACCATTTTCTTACAAAAACCTTTTTTTGTCTTTGTAGCGTAAACTCAGTTTTAAAAGAAATGAATGGTAAACCATCAACAAAACACAATAATGCAACTAGTACTCGAAATATGTCGCATAACAGTGTTGAACTGTATTATTGACGTTTAAACTTTTCTTTTAAACAGCGGGAGATTAATGCTGCGAGGGATTCGGTTTGCAAAGAGAGATGTATTATAAACGGAATAGGTATTATCATTATTGTTACACAATAAAAGGCAGAATCATGCATCATGTAGAATATATAGGTCTGTGATTGTTTTATAATGTTTGTAGAGAAATTTCAACAAAAAGTACTATGTGACTGGAGAAAGTCTGTGTCCCCATTAGTTATAAAAGTGTATTAACAATAAATTTCTTATAAGAATAATCTAAGACTAGAATAAATTAATTAAGAGAGCATTAAATAATATAAACTAGTTATGAATTAAAGCTACAGATATACCTATATCCAGCATTTCCTATATTTATTAAAAGTTGGCAAGTTTTCCATGCTTCCTGTTTCTTTCATAATTTTCATATACTTGATTCACAAAAACAGGAGCTATCCGATGTTTCATTTTCCTTATGCGTATGTTAATTTGGTCAGTTTCTTTTTTAATCCAATATTATTAAAGATTGTGAAGGAGGAAAAGTTTTCTATTTGCTCATAGGTGCTCAAACATAATTTGGATGTAGCAAAGGCTGGCTTCTAATTTTGAAACGTGTCCTTAGAAAAATTATTGAATTACTGTGTTGGTAAACCCCTTACGTTATTTAATTTTCAAACAGCTGAGCAAAACTGAACGTACTCAGACGTTTCTCTCTTTACTTATTCTGATCATCACTAAACTGACACACAATATTTTTGGCGCAACGCAGTCAGACTTTCAAAAATCCCTACAAAAGAATGGCCCTGACTAACGATAACGTATACCTTTCATGAATCACTTACCTCAGAAAAATCTTCATTACTCGAACTACTGCAATACAGCGAGCGCCAATACTGCCAGCTAAATAAAAGATTCTAACCACTGAAGTCACTAACTACTGATAGGCATAGTTAGCAAATGAAATATTTTGATAAAGAACAAACAATGTATTTACCTTAATAGTGTTCAAAAGTCATTATATATATATATATATATATATCAATTCATGACATCCAGTCTTACAAATGTACTGTCTCTGGTGGACACACATCCACCACTGCTGGCGGCTCACCTCCAACTGCACAATGCTATGCGCTGTTAACAGCCAACTGCCCAACACTACAATTGCGACTATTTCAACAATGCCCAATGCCCACCAGCCACAGGCTGCACACAGCACAGCCAGTGATTTTCATACAGAGCGCTAGGTGACGTTACCAACATAAAAACCTAAACAGCCTACTTACACTTTCTGTAACATTCAACTATCTCTTACACGACATTGAATGGATTTCGTTTGATTACCGACGTTACTCGTGCAATCACGATAAAATGTTTTATTTCTGTTACTCTCACACAGACAATGTTAGGCTCGCTATATGTGTGACATACCAAATCAACAGTGAAAGAAAGATTAAACTCTAGTCGATTTGGTAATAGACACTTTAAGTTATGCAGCAGATATAATGCTTGGGATTCTGTATGGCTACAGAGTAGCAACCATTTCACTATGGATTCATTTCTTATACTAAGAGACAATATGTTACTTGGGTACTATTATTATCAGGAAAATCTCTTGTGGAGTGTAATTTCATAATTATTTCACATATATAGCAATATTAATAGCAATAGATAATTTTGAAAGGGGAATCAGTTGCAGAAATTGAACATATTCTCTCTCCACATCGAAGGGCTTCATTACATCACGAACAAACGTAAGTTCCCTAAAGTCCCTTAAGGAAGGAAGTGCTTATCTAATTAATTAAATGATTAGCAAGAACTGTGAGATTCTATGCTTTGTGAAGTTAGCAGTCACTCAAAAGATGGGCGTTCGTCGTATGTAGCAATTATAGAGGGAGCCAACTGGTAGAAAGGAAAGGGCAGTGCCACCCTGTGAAATGAAACACATTAATTCCAATAAAATCGGTTTACTAAGAATCGTAAACATGCAGGTAGGGATTCGTTGCACTAAGTGAGTTCTACGCTCTCTAATAGAAAGGATCATTAACCGTAAAATCCAGATTCAAAAGCAGGTGCCACACAATGAATGGATCTAAACTATCGCATATACAAATGGCCTGGGACACAATATGACGAGGGTAGGTCGGTGGAGGTGAGTGGATGAAAGAATAGTAAGTATAAATTTGGACTACAAGGGAACAGTACAGTAAACCACCACACGTGATACACATAAATCGTTACGTTGGAACAGTTTCATTCACATTACGTGCCCCAGAAATTAACACTCCACAAGACATTGACACTGAACAGTCTTATCGAAACATCAAACATTAAACTTAGCAACAACAAATATGCTAAGGCCTTGTCGTCGGTAACAGACTAAGGAAAAAATCTATCTGTGAGATGGCATGTTATATCCGAATGTTATTAGGTTGAAAGTGGGATTCTCAGTGAAGGAATTAATAACTACTACCTCTTCCTAAAAGAGTTGATCTACGTACATCTACAGATATCCTAGCCAGCAGAAAGCAACCTGATTTGTACTAGATCATATTCCTGAGGGACAAGCATACTCACACCAGGGTAACGGTCGCAAGATTGACCGAAAAAACCAGCCTTTAGTCGACCGATGAAGACGGAGCCTCGTTTTATGAAAGGAGTCTGATGGCGTCATTCGGCTAGGCTATAGAGTGGGCACTGAAAAGAAGAATGGCTACGGATTTGCGACGTTTCTCAGACAACATACATGGAACGGAAATATCTATGTTAGTATTACTATGCTCTGAACCAGAGAAACTTCTCTGATCTACCACGTTACATCTGAAAAACACTCACCCACGCATCCATATCCTACATACATATATTCAGGGAATGGTTTGGAACAAGGAAAAGACTTGCTGATCTCAAATGCAGTAAAAGATGTAGGATCTATTGTATCCTTTTCCAAGTTCCTGTAGCACATGCAGTAAAACCTATGACTGGAACTGCGCTCTACGAAAACTACGACCCGGTAGATTTAGTACAGCACATAAGTGACGTAGTAAATGGTAGGATTATCGATAGTACGAGGTGCATTCAAGTTCTAAGGCCTCCGATTTTTTTTCTAATTAACTACTCACCCGAAATCGATGAAACTGGCGTTACTTCTCGACGTAATCGCCCTGCAGACGTACACATTTTTCACAACGCTGACGCCATGATTCCATGGCAGCGGCGAAGGCTTCTTTAGCAGTCTGTTTTGAGCACTGGAAAATCGCTGAGGCAATAGCAGCACGGCTGGTGAATGTGCGGCCACGGAGAGTGTCTTTCATTGTTGGAAAAAGCTAAAAGTCACTAGGAGCCAGGTCAGGTGAGTAGGGAGCATGAGGAATCACTTCAAAGTTGTTATCACGAAGAAACTGTTGCGTAACGTTAGCTCAATGTGCGGGTGCGTTGTCTTGATGAAACAGCACATGCGCAGCCCTTCCAGGACGTTTTTGTTGCAGTGCAGGAAGGAATTTGTTCTTCAAAACATTTTCGTAGGATGCACCTGTTACCGTAGTGCCCTTTGGAACGCAATGGGTAAGGATTACGCCCTCGCTGTCCCAGAACATGGACACCATCATTTTTTCAGCACTGCCGGTTACCCAAAAATTTTTTGGTGGCGGTGAATCTGTGTGCTTCCATTGAGCTGACTTGCGCTTTGTTTCTAGATTGAAAAATGGCATCCACGTCTCATCCATTGTCACAACCGACGAAAAGAAAGTCCCATTCATGCTGTCGTTGCACGTCAACATAGCTTGGCAACATGCCACACGGGCAGCCGTGTGGTCGTCTGTCAGCATTCGTGGCACCCACCTGGATGACACTTTTCGCATTTTCAGGTCGTCATGCAGGATTGTGTGCACAGAACCCACAGAAATGCCAACTCTGGAGGCGATCTGTTCAACAGTCATTCGGCGATCCCCCAAAACAATTCTCTCCACTTTCTCGATCATGTCGTCAGACAGGCTTGTGCGAGCCCGAGGTTGTTTCGGTTTGTTGTCACACAATGTTCTGCCTTCATTAAACTGTCGCACCCACGAACACACTTTCGACACATCCATAACTCCATCACCACATGTCTCCTTCAACTGTCGATGAATTTCAATTGGTTTCACACCACGCAAATTCAGAAAACGAATGATTGCACGCTTTTCAAGTAAGGAAAACGTCGTCATTTTAAGTATTTAAAACAGTTCTCACTCTCGCCGCTGCCGGTAAAATTCCATCTGCCGTACGGTGCTGCCATCTCTGGGACGTATTGACAATGAACGCGGCCTCATTTTAAAACAATGCGCATGTTTATATCTCTTTCCAGTCCGGAGAAAAAAAATCGGAGGCCTTAGAACTTGAATGCACCTCGTATTAGTAGCATTGATAGGGAAACAAATATAAAAGAACGTGTGATAGAGGAACTAGTAGCTGACGATTTCTCCTTGTTCTTTGTTAGATTGTGTTGCACATAAGTAGAACAGCACATTGTTTAGTGTTGCTCCACTTCGTATTTTATATCTTCACAAAATATAAGTTGAATTTTATAATTAAAAAAAAAGCAATTGCTCGTATTACTTCTGCTCTTTTATGTAACCAAAACAATTGTTTTTTATCCAAGGACAGTTTAGATGGACAAACGCAAAAATATCTAAATAATTATTGTTATTTTCTACTCAATAGCATATTCTTGATTATGATCAAAGGCAAGAGTTTCCTGTTACAATTGATAAGTGCGAAAGTTGTTTAGCAATAACAGAAACATATTTTATATAAGCTCGTGGAAGCATTGACGCGATGTTTGATAGCTTTTGTTTTGCATTTTTTAATTTTTTATATTTTTTGAAGAAATTGCGTTTCCTATGATAACTCTGTATTTTTTTGTTTTGTTTTTACTGTAAAGTCCCTCTTTTACACGTAACAGATCAACAATTTTCGAATAGAACCTGAATCACACAATGGCAGTTCCAGTTTTGCAATAAATACTACAGTAAAAGTCGCTCAAAACGGAATCCTATGGGACTAAAATAGTGTTTCAAATTGGGTAAGTTTCCGGATTACACAAAACTCACTAGGCTACATAAAATTTGCCAGGTATCATGGACAAAGGTATAAATTTATGAACGTATTTACGTAATACGTGCATCCCTGAACAATAGATGTTCGTTTACTGTATATTGTTCAACAGAACACTAGACTAATTACACTAACTGGTATATAATACTACATTTCTGTATTTTACTCCAACTTTAAATTCGTTTATTTTTATATCTAATACACATTATTACTATGTTTATTTACTTATTTACATATTTATTATTTACATATTTATTATTTACATATTTATTTACATATTTATTATTTACTTATTTACATATCAAGGAGGAAAATCTCTATGAATTTCCTTTTCAAAATTGTTTTTTCTACGCAATGTTTTGCACTATACTATAGTTCCGACAGCATGGGAGAATTTGTGTATACTGTAAATTGTATAACATCGTTTACTCATGTAGTAGCTTCTTTGGGAAATTAATTTTTCTTGGGACATAATTTTGCTCCTTTTTTTCGTCCTGATCATCTGTGTTGCGGATTCATGTTATATTTGTTACTGACGTAAAAGTGGAGTGATTTGACAGAAAGTCGAATGTTGTCATCTTCACTACATTAAATGTTTTGCATTTGACTAACTAAGTTACTGCTGCATTTCTTTGAGCTTCGATGACCACAAAAGCTTCTTGTTCTTGAGCACCGAACCCTTCTTTGCTGAAGCACTTGGTAAAGCTTTCGGACTTTATTTCCCTTACTACCAAACCAATCTTATTTACTGCATGCAGGATAGAAACTGACCGTGCAAGAGCAAACGCATTTTCTGCTTCTTCAACACAGAGAATATTAGATTGCATCTAGAATCGCACATAATGGGACTTTAATGGTCTATTGGTTGTGGCGAGAACCAAGCCAGTTTCATGTTTGATAACTTGACATTCGGGTAGCAGGTTGCGTTGTCTGAGAAAAGGAAAGCTTGGCAATTTCCTATTTTCATTTTGACATTGAAGATCCCAGCCATTCTTCCGTAAGACCACACACCTTTCAAGCCTTTCTATTGCATCAAAATGTGATTAGAAGATTACTGAGGTCTATGTTTTCGAAATGACGCGGTTTTTCCGCCTTTTCAATCACCACTGGCTTCCCCTTTTCACGTAATATGTTTCCACACAGCAGTACAGTGAGTCTTTCCTCGGTCATTTCTCCGCCGGTGCACTTTTCACCCAGAACTGCTAGAGATTTTGAAGACAGTGTGCGATGAAACGGACCCGTCTTTGGGTCATAATCCGCAATTAGGACGTACAGTATTATCTTCAGTTCTGTTGCTACACTTTCCTGCACATCCTTAGCTTACCTACACAGTTCATTCCACACAATGTTGTGTCTAGCTCTGCAACTTTCCAGCCGTGTGTGCCTAAACCCCATATTTCCAAGCTCTTTGGCTCACTGTCCAACGTGGGTCCAGTCAAAGGTAAGTTATTTTCCCGCGTACTTACGAACCATTCTCACATTATTTCGTTAATTTCTTAATTTCCCGTCTTCTTCGCCTTTCTTTTCAGTTGCCGGTTCCTTATCATCCAGTATCTTATTCTTGTTTCTTAAAGTACCGTAAATTCGTGCTTTTACGCATTTGAAACGCAACATTATTTCGTGCACAGAGAGTTGGTCTTTCTCACTCGCCTCGATAACCTTAATGTTTTCATTAAGTCTGTTCGATATCATTTTATCACTTAAAGCGCTACTAGTCAACTGAAATGAACAGAAAATAATGCAGTTAGTGCATTTCCTTGGAATGCTTGACCTTTTCGGGTAAAACCATTGTTTATTGGAACAACACTCATCTCTTTCACTGGGCAGATTCCAGTAGTGTCCACAACTGCGCTACAATTTTCCAGTATGCACCCCTCTCCGTCAATAATAATGGAAAACCAGAAACCCCGACGAACAGAGCGCCCACGAACGAACTGTTTCCTTTGATTTACCGACACTACGGTTTAGCTTGTTCGTTGTTGCTCAGAGCAGTGCAGTTTGATGTTCACACCCGCAGCACGTATCCTCTTTTCTTGGTTTTGTGCCGCTTAGCAGTATTGTCAGGTATATACAGTGTTTGTGTTAAAAGTAGCGTTCTTGTAGAGTCATGAATAAATTTCCGCGTTACACAATGAATTATTAATAAAGTCTTAAAATTTACATTCCGTTTCCGCTTTAGACACGTTCTGCTTAATAAAAAAAATTGCGTGTAAAAGTGTATCTAATGTGTCGGGACTGACATACGTCTACGGTTTGGGCGGATTTCCGGCTTATACACGTTCCGCATTGATCAAGTTTTACTGTATTTATTTTTAAGTAACAGGCAATAGGATAACCATGCAGAACAAAACTCTTCCTTAGGTTACATGGCCCTTTATATACCCATACTAAGTTTCTACATGATTCACCACATCATTTTCTAGGAGAATTTAGTGATATACCGATCGCATATGCAAACACAGCTACAAAATGAGGTAACCCCCGATGTGTATGCAACACATCTATCGTATAGGTAACGCGGTTATGATCTTAACTGATCAAAGCTACTAGGAAAATTGCCGTAGAGTATGCTTACTTGGAATAGTCTACAGTAGCTACAGCAGTTTTACAATCCTACTTATGACATAAGTAATCCGTGGAGTATTAAATTATGAAAGAGGGTGAAAAGACGTTAGCAAAGCAGGGGCAGTATTATGGTTTGAGGTACATTCAACTGGATTTTCGTGGGACCTGTTGTAGTAATCGAATGCAGCATGGCAGCTGTGGTCTTCGTGCACATTAAAGCGGACCACGTGCACCCCTTTACGCATGATAAATTGTCATATGACAATGCTATCTCCCAGCAGGATAACTGTCCTCATCCCAAGGTGAGAATGGAGTAACAGTGGTTTGAGAAGCAAGATAATTGTGGTGTTGTCCCAAGAGCGAGGTGCCAAAACAAGGTAGGTACATCGCAAAACAACCACAAGAAAATGTATTCACTACAACCTGCATCGACGCATGAACGGACTGACGTAGCCACGCCCAAGACAGTTCCGCTACGCCGCCGCAGTATATATGGAGGAACCATATTTTAAATTGTAAGACATTTCCAGGGTCACATGTGGGCAAGGAGTGCAATTTATTGGTTATGAACTGTAGATTAAAACTGAAGAAATTGCAAAAAGGTAGGAATTTACAGAGTTGGGGCCTGGATAAACTGAAGACCCAGAGGTCTTTGAGAGTGATCTGGTTGCGAAAATACACTTGACCTCTTAGCCACAAACAATCCAGAGCTAATAGAGAGCATCATGACTGATACAGGGATTAGTGATCATAAGCTCGTTGTAGCTGGGCTCAATACCGTTTCTTCCAAATCCACCAGAAACAAACGCAAAATAATTTTATTTAAAAAAGCGGATAAAGTGTCACTAGAAGCCTTCCTAAGAGACAATCTCCATTCCTTCCGAACTATGCAAATGTAGACGAGATGTGGCTCAAATTCAAAGATATAGTAGCAATAGCAATTGAGAGATTCATACCTCATAAATTGGTAAGAGATGGAACCGATCCCCCATGGCACACAAAACAGATCCGAACGCTGTTGCAGAGGCAACGGAAAAAGCACGCGAAGTTCAGAAGAACGCGTAATCCCGAAGATTGGCTAAAATTTACAGACGCGCAAAATCTGGCACGGACTTCAATGTGAGATGCCTTTAATAGGTTCCACAACGAAACATTGTCTCGAAATTTGGTAGCAAATCCGAAGAAATTCTGGTCGTATGTAAAGAACACAAGCGGCCAGACGCAGTCAATACCTTCGCTGCGCAGTGCCGATGGTACTGTTACCGACGACTGTGCCGCTAAAGGGGAGTTATTGAATGCAGTTTTCCGAAATTCCTTCACCAGGGAAGACGAATAGAATATTCCAGAATTTGAAACACGTACAGTGGCTAGCATGATTTTCTTAGAAGTAGATACCTTAGGGGTTGCGAAGCAACTCAAATCGCTTGATACGGGCAAGTCTTCAGGTCCAGATTGTATACCGATTATGTTCCTTTCAGATTACGCTGATACAATAGCTCCCTACTTAGCAATCATATACAACCGCTCGCTCACCGATAGATCTGTACCTACAGATTGGAAAATTCCACAGGTCGCACCAGTGTTTAAGAAGGGTAGTAGGAGTAATCCATCGAACTACAGACCTATATCATTGACGTCGGTTTGTAGTAGGGTTTTGGAGCATATACTGTATTCAAACATTATGAATCACCTCGAAGGGAACGATCTATTGATACGTAATCAGTATGGTTTCAGAAAACATCGTTCTTGTGCAACGCAGCTAGCTCTTTATTCGCACGAAGTAATGGCCGCTACCGACAGGGGATCTCAAGTTGATTCCGTATTTCTAGATTTCCGGAAAGCTTTTGGCACCGTTCCTCACAAGCGACTTCTAATCAAGCTGCGGGCCTATGGGTTATCGTCTCAGTTAAGCGACTGGATTCGTGATTTCCTGTCAGAAAGGTCGCAGATCGTAGTAATAGACGGCAAATCATCGAGTAAAACTGAAGTGATATCAGGTGTTCTCCAGGGAAGCGTCCTGGGACCTCTGCTGTTCATGATCTACATAAATGACCTGGGTGACAATCTGAGCAGTTCTCTTAGGTTGTTCGCAGATGATGCTGTAATTTACCGTCTAGTAAGGTCATCCGAAGACCAGTATCAGCTGCAAAGCGATTTAGAAAATATTGCTGTATGGTGTGGCAGGTGGCAGTTGACGCTAAATAACGAAAAGTGTGAGGTGATCCACATGAGTTCCAAAAGAAATCCGTTGGAATTCGATTACACGATAAATAGTACAATTCTCAAGGCTGTCAATTCAACTAAGTACCTGGGTGTTAAAATTACGAACAACTTCAGTTGGAAAGACCACATAGATAATATTATGAGGAAGGCGAGCAAAGGGTTGCGTTTCATTGGCAGGACACTTACAAGATGCAACAAGTCCACTAAAGAGACAGCTTACACTACACACGTTCGTCCTCTGTTAGAATATTGCTGCGCGGTATGGGATCGTTACCAGGTGGGATTGACGGAGGACATCGAAAGGGTGCAAAAAAGGGCAGCTCGTTTTGTATTATCACGTAATAGGGGAGAGAGTGTGGCAGATATGATACGCGAGTTGGGATGGAAGTCATTAAAGCAAATACGTTTTTCATCGCTGCGAGATCTATTTAAGAAATTTCAGTCACCAACTTTCTCTTCCGAATGCGAAAATATTTTGTTGCGCCCAACCTACATAGGTAGGAATGATCATCAAAATAAAATAAGAGAAATCAGAGCTCGAACAGAAAGGTTTAGGTGTTCGTTTTTCCTGCGCGCTGTTCGGGAGTGGAATGGTAGAGAGATAGTATGATTGTGGTTCGATGAACCCTCTGCCAAGCACTTAAATGTGAATTGCAGAGTAATCATGTAGATGTAGATGTAACTAGAAGAAGCGATCGGTTGGTAGGACACATTCTGGGGCGTCAAGGGACCATCAATTTAGTATTGGAGGGAAGTGTGCGGTGTAAAAATCGTAGAGGGAGCCGAAGAGATGAATACACGAAGCAGATTCAGCAGGACGTAGGTTGCAGCAGTTATTCGGAGATGAAGAGGCCTGTACAGGATAGAGTAGCGAGGAGCGCTGCATCAAACTGGTCTTTGGTCTGAAGACCACTACAGCAACAAGTGATGGATTCATTGTTTCTCCTCTACTGCTTAATCTATACATGAAATAAGCAATGACGGAAATAAATGGGAGTCGTAGTGGATGGAAACTGTTGAGGAAGACAGATATTGGAATGTATGCTACAAATAATTGTGATTGTGGACTGTAAGTGCTGCTGTGAGATGGAGACGTTGCCACAGAAGATAAAGTCGTAGCAGGGCTTATAAAAACAGTCGGAATACAAATCACCAGAAAAGAAATAAATTTAAGACCTGGGATACGACGAGGTGACACTGGACACCATGTAAACGAGGAGGGTAATGAGAAAACAACTGAAAAGCTCATGGATATTGGTTGCACTAGTATGGAAGCTGGTGGAAGGAAACATCACGAAAGGAAAGAGATGAAAATCGCAAGTAATCCGAAGAATTATTGTTAGAAATTGCCATATATGCACCGAAGCATGAGAAGTTGGGTCAGAAGGCCATATCGTGGGAGCACAATATAAATGTGGATGTACAGTTTTAAGATGTGTAAGGAGAACCGTTCTGAAATCCGATGCGCAGCGTAACACATATGATAAGATGGGAGATGGTGGCTGCAGACTCCTGGGTAGCAGCTGTATAGAATGCAGCGTAGAGCCCAGTGTGAACAGCTACATGTGCTATGAGAGGTCTGGGAGACACTTCAGGGTGGCGCTTATCAGTTGACACACCACCCAGGGTCAGCAGCAGTTAGTCGCGGGGAAACTACGTTACAAACCAACAAACGCACTCGAGTCCATCTGCGGATCCGCGGTTCAATGTTGGGAGGTCCTGAGTGCGTCACAGTTTGTCTCCCTTCAGCCCACCACCTCACCATCACCCCATCGCAAAAACAACTTGCCATTACCTGCACTTTCAATGTGCCACGGATTCCTAGTATTTGAGTAATAATAACCACAAAAGGTATAAAATGCCCACTGTGGAGCAATTGACCTTGCCAATGTGTGGAAGCCTGGGTGACTCAGTGATACAAATATCCATAGGTGCACACACAATGGGGGGTATCCATGAGATTCCTTAGGAAGTTCATCAGTCTTTTCTGTAGCTGCAGGCACAAAGACTGGATAACTGACTGACAGTGACCAAAACAATGCTGACAGCACAACTGTACCCCAGGTCCTCATGTGTTATCTCCCATATGGCAGTACTGTGGTGCCATTTTTCAACAGGACAATGCTCATTCATACATGGAATCTGTGTGCATGAATTATTTGCGCTATGTTGAGTTTCTCCCATGGCCAGCAAGATCCTCAGATCTGTCTTTGTTAGAACATATGTGGAACCAGTTCGGACATAAACTCTGTCCTGGTGACACTGTGCAGGATATTAAGGACTAGTTTGCGGCTTACCGTTACTAATGATTTTTACTGAATAACACCACTCAGGCGAGGATGAGCTCTTTTGACCATGGGCGATGCATGGCTAAATTTAGAATTGTAGCTCGATATAGTCACTGGGTCGAGACATACGTGTCTGCTTTCATGCCAAGTAGCTAAAATTGCTGCAGTAAATAGTTGTAGCCTGTGTTCCTTCAGTACAATTATTCAACAACTGGCATGTAACACAAAACTTTAAATAAAAATATTTTTAATAAAATATAGTAATAACAATAATGATAAAAACGTATATTGTACTGAATAACTGAAAAACATAAAGCCCACTATAGCGATCCACATGTTAAAACTGATGAAATTATTAGTATATTCCTGCACTTTATCCAGTATTATTTCCAAAATGCAATCGAAGTTAGTTAAAATTCAGCGCTGCACATCATCTAATGCGTGCAATATGTAGAAATTCCAGCAAGCTGCCAGAGTTCAAGTCCCACTTGGCTGGGAATTTTTCTAAGTACAAACGAACATTGAAAAATTTGCGTGGCTGCCCAAAATCCATCACTGTCTGAAACTGTACTATCACCTCCTGAACATGTTATGTCAACATTGATTGGTACAGATTGACTGTGCAAATCAGAATAATCAGAATGACTGCATGACTCAGAATGACCAGGAGCAACTGTTTGCTGTATAGAAAATGAACCACCATTCAGAATATGCACAAGTTAAGCTATCTATGTTAAATTAGAAGTCTTTCTCTTACATTCCTGCTCACATCCTCCTCAGGCCATACACATCATTCTGTATCCTAAAGCTTAAGCATAAACAATTAAAGCATGAATTTTGCACATGCATGCTTATGACAAATAACAGAGATAAAGATGTTAAAACATCTAGAAGAATAAATTTGGCTTGCTCAATAGATGTGTCTTATTGCACTCTATTCAGTGGTGGTATGAAATCTTGTATGTAAATTGCCACTTTCAAATGGCGAGAGTCTTTAATATAGCCTGAATTAACATTTAGTTAAATGAGATAAAAATAGAGTAATGATCTAAGCTATCATTCAATAACTTATTTATCAAGATCACCAGAAACATTCAGCAGTTATTAATTTTCAATGATTTTTGTAAGATTATTCATTTACTGCAACTACATAACTTCTGTACTTTCATCAATATTCAAAATATTAGTGTCTCAATACACACATTAGTTTTGCATTACAATGAAACTGTGAATTATCATTAAATTTCGAAATATTACGTAGTACTCATATTCTGCCATGTTGAAAGCGACTCCATCTTAAACCTGTTTACATGCACACTGTGCTTTCAAATGGCTATCTGCCTTTCCCCAACTCCTGGGCCTGGGGTAAACCACACATTACCTGTCGCTGGATGCTCACTTGCTGTCAAGTGTGTGGCTCTCTGACAGCTCAGCTGCCTTCTCTTCCTTCGGTCTCACCAGCCAAACCAGTACTTACAGTTCCATGGTAAGTTTTACTTAGCTGATAGCTCGACATCATATGCATTATGTTACAACAGTTGTGGGCCAGCTCACCTCAAGAGAGAATACAAAGACGTTTGACACCATTCTCATCTAAATTGGTGCAGGCATCCAGACCAGATGGGGTGCAATGTCAAACTGATAAATGGGCTTATACCGCCAAGTTCTTTGCAATTTGATTCGATTTTGTAATCACTGAAATAACATCACATACTCTCTAAACCCATGTGGTTTCATTTCAAGTCCTCCACCACTTCTGAGTGCTTCACGTTTTCGACAGGTAGTGTAAAAATATAACTTTCCATGTGATAGTCGCGTAAACTGAATGACGGCATTGTGATATGACCTGTTGCAGAAGCAGAGCTGCAGAGAAACAAAATACATCACCGATGGGACCTCTCTAATGACAGCGTTGCACTTGGCTCCGTTTGTAAGAGATGGTGAGTAGTGAAAGCTGCAACTGCTGTGCTGTGTTAAAAATGTCACATCGAAATAATGCCAGTCATAGCAATGAGATCTATAACCTTTACATCTACTTAGCAGTAAATTTCATGCTGAATTCATGTGAGAGGAGTGTTAATGTGTATTGATCTTAAAGTGATGGGTTGCAACTTGAAATAAAATCTGCAGCCCAATAATACATGAAATGCAGCAGTAATCCTCCTAGAATACGATTGGAGATACTTTTCTGGATTAGTCTTTACTAGGCATTTTATCTTTAAAGAAGGTGTAGAATTTTACTATAATTGGTAGCACTTACTTTATTTAAGGTCATTTACATACCACATGAAATAATGTTCTATACACCACATATTAGTCTTACCAAAAATACAAAAATATTTAATCTCATTTTCAAAACATATAAGAGATACAAATACAAGTTGTATGCAAACACAGAATACAACACCACAAATGTTAAATAAAGAGCTACAGTGAGTGAAGCAAAATTCAGTATAGAGGATCACTGGGATATCTGTCTCAAAAACTGCTGACATCAGCATCAGCATTCCTGGAACCGATGACACCAGCATCAGCATTTCCAGAATCACTGACAGCAGCATCCCAATCTGCAGGCGGTTGTACTTTGCTATATTTATATGACATCGTAACATCTGAAGAGTCGCACCAAGGCCATAACATCATCACATCATCAAGACTGCAGCCATCCTGTGCCCACTGCTGCTCCTGCTCCCAAGAGAGTGCTGGTTGATCTCATTATGTCTTAGCCAATTATGTGCAAATTCATTCCCCCAAATTTCGACCAGTTTTAATTTTTGTAATTTGGTTATATGAGCATCATAATTTCCTTACTATCTATAATTCAAGGATAACAGGGGGCTCCCATTGTTTTTGAACAATATGCCCTCCATTCTAGCTCAGTGCTTGGGTATTTGTTGTAACAAATTAATACTTTTGCCCAGAAGTATCCAAACGATCTGACAGCACCACCCAGGTGTGTACACAGTGTATGCTGTGTAACTGTGATGTATGCATAGCATCACAATAGTGCAGTGTAGCTTAACAACAGTGTTGCACCAATGTAATAATAGTATTACACCAGCATCCCATTGCATCATCACCAAGTGCTGCTGAGAGCTATTATTAATGTAGTGCTCTAAAGCACCTCTATTATTTATCAGTCATGCACTATTGCTCTCGTTTCAAGACCTATGCTCTGTGTTGAGGACCCAAGTGCTGTAGTGAGTAACAAAATTTAAAAAAAGTTGAGATAATATACTAGGACAGTATAGTAATGGCATCATAGTATGGTCAGCAAAATACTACTTGAGTGGCAGCAGTCCAAAAATTAGTAGTATTAGCTATACAGTAGGCAAAGTGGTTGGATGCATGTCTGCAAATAGGTAAAAATATTGCAAGTAAAATTGGTAAATTAGTAGGACATTAAATTTGGAAACTGTTGAAATAGGTAAGATGTACCAAAAAATTAACACTTTACGTGATCTGAATTATTGATCAATCATACATTGCTGCCGTCAGCCAACAGCTATCGGATTCCACTGCTCTTAGGCTGTTTGCTCTGCATTCTAAGTTTGTGCTCTGTAATGAGAGGATTGGGCTGTGGTTATTTGCTATAAGAAATGAAGTTTATATTATTAATCCAATTATTTGAGTTTTTGTCATTCACACCAATGAGAAGCAGAGTTGAAAAATGGCCAGATAAGACACTCTGACAGTATAAATTAAACATCATAGCATATTCTGCAAAATGGTGTACAATATTCATAAGACGCTTTGACAGTGTGGTGTCAGTGTGTGTTTTACATAGACGTTAGTTCTCTAGACGAACTATGCGGGAATGAACCTAAGAAATGGAGACTGTGTAACGTATTTATATTAAGAATTTGGGTGCTATGTATATGCATTAACAGTCACGTGTATTTGTTTGACATAATATCTCTAGTAGGCAGGTCACATTTTTTGCATGTATTTTCTAATGAGTTGTGATCGACTAAATACTTTTGCAAACCCCAGCTCATCAGGACGAACATTCTGTCTTCTGCTGTACATAGGCCAATGCCTAGAAAGTGAAATCGGAAATTGGTAAAACTAGCTGCTTAATTGGCAATATAATAAGACACGAAATGTACAATTTATTATAACTGGCAATTTGGAAGGCCAAAAAATCTGGAATTGGTGAAATTGTCCATAAAATCGGAAGTTTGGTATGTCAATTCGGAAACTGGTAGAAATGGCTGTGGAATGGGTTATTTGGTAGGATGCCAAAGGTGGAAATTAGTAAAACTGGCAATAAATTGGTAAACTGTTAAGGTACCAAATCTGAAAATGGATAAAACTGGGCATAAATCTGACAATGTGAGAGGATACCAAATAGGAAAGTAGTAGAATTGGCTGTAAAATTGATAAACTGATAGGATACCGAATCTGGAAGTTTTTAATATGGGAGAATACACTAAAAATGCAGACACAACAACGGTATTGGATGATGTTAATTACATCCATTCTTGCAGACATGCATTTACATTAAGAAAATATTTGACAGTTGTGCATTAATGATTGCTGAAAAGAGTTGTGAAGGTAAAATACAATTACACTGCAGTGTGTACGACGTCGTAGCATATTCCGCAAAATGATAGTAAATATTAATAAACTTTCACGTAACACTATGTGTGTGAATTCCACAAAAAAATATATAAAAAATAAAAAAATATTAGATCGGTAGGGTAGCTACGTGTGACTAAACCCAAGACTGGTAGCACATTACACCATAATTAATGGCTACTGTATCTGCCATCAGACAATTTAGTGTAAGCACTCCATGAAATATCGAGACTGTGTAACACAATTTATATAAAAATTTGGTTTTCTGTGAATATGTGTTCGCAGTCATGTATCTTAGAGTACTTGTTTGACATACATGCCGATTAAGCAGCTCACATTGAGACTACGCAATTGTTATATCTATGCAGCCCGAGAAACATTCTTTTTACCACGATACTGCCAAGCGATGACATTCCGTAGGACCTAAGGGAAAAAGAATCAATGTATCAAATTCAAACTGTCATCTACCTGCCTATAGGTCTAATTGGTTAACGAGGAAATCGATACACTGTGGTATCAGAACATAAGCATATCGTTGAACTACTTTTGTATGTTAAGCTTCGATTTATAACTATAGTATCTACTCTAAACATATAAGGAAGAAGGTACTGTACCACTGCACTCCGAATGCACCAAAAATGATTTTAAGTTAGCCACATGTCGCTCTTGTCAAGTGTTAAAAGCTGTTAAAAGCGATGGAATAGACCAAAATCCATGCATAAAAAATTGGTCGGATTAGCTGCCTGACGTTAACGTAACTTATCTCTCCTTTTCGAGTAACTGCATGACTGCATTTATCACTATTAAAGGCATTGCCTCCTCTACAACCTGCTCTAGGAAGGAAGACGAACTTTTAGCTTCCGGAGTATCGATGCTTTGTCTGTAAGCACAACAAAGCAAGACCACTGTTCATCTAACATCATCTCATCACAAAGCGATGTTATTGTTGTGGTTTTCAGTCCAAAGATTGGTTTGATGCAATTACCCATGCTACTCCATCCCGTGAAAGCCTCTTCACCTCAAAGTAACTACACCTACATCTTTCTGTATCTGCTTACTGTATTCATCTCTCGGTCTCCCTCTACGACTTTACCCTCCTCGCATCCCTCCAGTACTATACTAGTAATCCCTTGAAGCCTCAGAATGTGTCCTACCAACCCATACCTTCTACTCGTGACACAAATTGCTCTTCTCCTTATTTCTGTTCAGTAACTTCACATTAGTTTCATCTAAATTTCAGCATTCTTCTGTAGCACCTCATTTCAAGAGTTTCTATTCTCTTCTTGTCTAAATCGTTTATCGTCCATGTTGCACTCCATATATGGCTACACTCCATACAAATACTTCCAGAAAAGACTTCCTGACACCTACATCTATACTCAATGTTAAATTTTTGTTCTTCAGAAACGCTTTTCTCGCCATAGCCAGTCTGCATTTTATATCCTCTGTACTTCGAACACTTTTCTGCACAAATAGCAAAACTCATCTACTACTTTAAGTGCCAGTAGTAGGTGGGTACGTTGAGTGCACTCGCAGATAATTTAATGACATTTTTTCATTTTGTTATAAACGGATAGGTTGAGCGCACTACCCACTTACTTACTAACATATTTTATAAACGGTTCAATTGAGTGTGCAAACCAACACACCCAAAAGTCACACAACGAACTCCAGATCATGAAATTCATTCCCATTATTTTTAGCCATTTTCATTCCTTTATATTTTATCTTAATGTCACCATCTTTAAAAAATTGAAAGTCGCAACCACTAATTAATGTCTTGTATCTGTTTGGTAAAATAATTTTAAATTTACTATCGCGCCAGATAGAAATTTTCTCTCCATATCTAGTTTTTAAATGTTTGCAATCAGTAATGTAATACCACTCATTTACTTCAAGCTCACTAATCTTTCTAAACAAATTAGATTTGCTTACATTATTTAGCTTCTTCAGTAGAGCATCCATTTATGTAGAACAAAATTTTAATAAGCTTTTAAATTTTTAACCTATATAAATATGACTAATGTGTGATATGAATTTAAATTTGACATCTTTCTCAAGAGAAGTAAAAATCCAAGAGACAAACAACTTGAGAGTAATACTTGCAAAGAATATTTTAAACCATCATTAATTATAGAACACTTGAGAAGTCAGAATCATACTTAACGTGTTAGTGTATTAAAGAGAATTTATGGAGAAGAATACGGAAAGAACTTAGATGTTGTTGTTGTCTTCAGCCCTGAGACTGGTCTGATGCAGATCTCCATGTTACTCAAGCTTGCACAGGATAGAGTAGCATCTCCCAGTACTTACTGCAACCTACATCCTTCTGAATCTGCTTAGTGTATTCATCTCTTGGTCTCCCTCTACGATTTTTACCCTCCACGCTGCCCTACAATGCTACACTTGTGATCCCTTGACGCCTCAGAACATGCCCTACTAATCGATCCATTCTTCTTGTCAAGTTGTGCCACAAACTCCTCTTCTCCCCAATTCTATTCAATACCTCCTCATTAGTTACGTGCTCTACCCATCTAAGCTTCACCATTCTTCTGTAGCACCACATTTCGAAAGCTTCTATTCTCTTCTTGTCCAAACTATTTATCGTCGATGTTTCACTTCCATACATGGCTACACTCCATACAAATACTTTCAGAAACGACTTTCTGACACTTAAATCTATACTCGATGTTAACAAATCTTTCTTCTTCAGAAACGCTATCCTTGCCATTGCCAGTCTACATTTTATATCCTCCTTACTTCGACCATCATCAGTTATTTTGCTCACCAAATAGCAAAACTCCTTTACTACTTTAACTGTCTCATTTCCTAATCTAATTACCTCAGCATCACCCGACTTAATTAGACTACATTCCATTTTCCTCGTTTTGCTTTTGTTGATGTTCATCTTATATCCTCCTTTCAAGATACTGTCCATTCCGTTCAATTGCTCTTCCAAGTCCTTCCCTGTCTCTGACAGAATTACAATGTCATCGCCGAACCCCAACATTTTTATTTCTTCTCCATGGATTTTAATACCTACTCCGAATTTTTCTTTTGTTTCCTTTACTGCTTGCTCAATATACAGATTGAATAACATGGGGGACAGGCTAAAACTCTGTCTCACTCCCTTCCAAACCTCTGCTTCCCTTTCGTGCCCCTCGACTCTTATAACTCCCATCTGGTTTCTGTACAAATTGTAAATACCCTTTCGCACCCTGTATTTTACCCCTGCCATCTTTGGAATTTGAAAGAGAGTATTCCAGTCAACATTGTCGAAAGCTTTCTCTAAGTCTACAAATGCTGGAAACGTAGGTTTGCCTTTCCTTAATCTAATTTGTAAGATAAGTCATAGGGTCAGTATTGCCTCACGTGTTCCAACATTTCTGCGGAATCCTAACTGATCTTCGCCGAGGTCGGCTTCTACCAGTTTTTCCATTCGTCTGTAATGAATTCGCGTTAGTATTTTGCAGCAGTGGCTTATTAAACTGATAGTTCGGCAATTTTCACATCTGTCAATACCTGCTTTCTTTGGGATTGGAATTATTATATTCTTCTTGAAGTCTGAGGGTATTTCACCTGTCTCATACATCTTGCTCACCAGATGTTAGAGTTTTGTCAGGACTGGCTCTCCCAAGGCCGTCAGTAGTTCCAATGGAATGTTGTCTACTCCCGGGGCCTTGTTTCGACTCAGGTCTGTCAGTGCTCTGTCAAACTCTTCACGCAGTATCGTGTCTCCCATTTCATCTTCATTTACATCCTCTTCAGTTTCCATAATATTGTCCTCAAGTACATCGTCCTTGCATAGACCCTCTATATACTCCTTCCACCTTTCTGCTTGCCCTTCTTTGCTTAGAACTGGGTTTCCATCTGAGCTTTTGATATTCATACAAGTGGCTCTCTTTCCTCCAAAGGTCTTGACAGCTATGATGAAACTGATATAGAACTATGGGAAGAAATAGGAAATTCCGTTTCTCTCTTTTTTTTAACCATAAAGCAAATAGTGGATTTTAATTTGCCAATTAATAATTTCCCTATAAAATTACAAAAATATTTGAAAGATTATTCATTATTTTTAAAAGTGTCTCACTCTATAACCAAAAAGTTAGATAGCACAGAATACAACAAAATGTAAGTAACTACTTTATACTATTTGTATAAAAAATATGGTATGAATTTTATTTTTTCATTAGAAGAGATTCAAGAACCATACGGCACAGTATCAAAATTTTCTAGAACCACTCTTTTATCATACTGAAATGAAAATTCTTTGATAACCTGTTTGTTGACCAGATTTTTAGTATCATTATCTCCGGTTATCTGATTGTACTCTAGCTGTATCTTTTCTTTCACTTCACCTTCTCTTAGCCTTATCATCGATTCACCATTCAAATTTTGAATATTTTCGTAATTTAGAGTGAAGCCCTTTACCTTCATCTCCGTCTTTTTATCATTTTTCTCATAATAGTAACTTTTCGGGCCTGTTGAAGCCCAATCTGTAATCCAGTTATTTCCCAATTCATCAGTCCGTTCGCCTTACATACAGCGCAGGTGAATCCTGTATATAAGAAGGGTAGAAGGACGGATCCTCAAAATTACAGACCAATATCCTTAACATTGGTTTGGTGCAGGATTCTCGAACATATTCTCAGTTCGAATGTAATTAATTTCCTTGAGACAGAGAAGTTGCTGTCCATGCATGGGCACAGCTTTAGAAAGCATCGCTCTTGCGAAACGCAACTCGCCCTTTTTTCACATGATACCTTGCGAACCATGGATGAAGTGTATCAGACGGGTGCCATATTCCTTGACTTCCGGAAAGCGTTTGACTCAGTGCCCCACTGCAGACTCCTAACTAAGGTACAAGCATATGGTATTGGTTCCCAAATATGTGAGTGGCTCGAAGACTTCTTAAGCAATAGAACCCGGTATGTTGTCCTTGACGGTGAGTGTTCATCGGAGGTGGGGTATCACTGGAGTGCCCCAGGGAAGTGTGGTAGTAGGTCCGCTGTTGTTTCCTATCTACATAAATTATCTTTTGCATCGGGTGGATAGCAATGTGTGGCTGTTTGCTGATGATGCTATGGTGTATGGGCGTAACATTGCACAGCAATATGAAGTGGGACAAGCATGTAATGGCAGTTGTGGGGAAGGCGGATAGTCGTCTTCGGTTCATTGGTAAAATTTTGGGAAGATGTGGTTCATCTGTAAAGGAGACCGCTTATAAAACACTATTACGACCTATTCTTGAGTACTGTTCGAGCGTTTGTGATCCCTATCAGGTCGGATTGAGGGAGGACATAGAAGCAATTCAGAGGCGGTCTGCTAGATTTGTTACTGGTAGGTTTGATCATCACGCGAGTGTTACAGAAGTGCTTCAGTAATCGGGTGGGAATCTCTAGAGGAAAGGAGGTGTTCTTTTCGTGAATCGCCACTGAGGAAATTTAAAGAACCAGCATTTGAGGCTGACTGCAGTACAATTTTGCTGCCGCCAACATTTCGCGGAAAGACCACTCAGATAAAATAAGAAAGATTAGGGCTCATACAGAGGCATATAGGCAGTCATTTTTCCCTCGTTCTGTTTGGGAGTGGAAGAGGGAGAGAAGATGCTAGTTGTGGTATGAGGCACCCTCCGCCACTCACCGTATCGTGGATTGGCGGAGTATAGAGATGTAGATGCAGATAGATGTAGCCTGATTTTACAGTATTCTCACCATCATCAATATATACTACAGAATTCGTATAAAAATATATGACAAATTATCCTAGTTTATCTAACACATCATATAATCTGAGTCTTGCATTTGATGTAGTGAATGTAGCTATGAAAATATATGTGGGTGTATTATTTTCAACATAATAATCCTCGAAATTATATCTCATCTGAACCATCTGCTCTGTAATAAAATTGATATCTAAGTTACCTAATCGTTCATCCAGCAGTATCTCATAAAATTGCTGTAAATTGGTTACATATTATGTTTGATTCATATTTTGCCTTTGCCCAAACTTTCCCCATAATGAATTAAGACGTATCTTAGCAACAGCTCGTTTTCACGGATTTTCCTTTATTTTGTCATGATCCAAGTCAATATGCAACTTCTCTTTAACTGTTTTGATATACTCTTCATCAGACTCGAAATTATGTGGACTGGTTTCGAGTTCAATTTTCAGAAACGCTTTTACATAATTTTTGAACAACTTGATGCTTTTGCTTCTGAAATCCCATACTTCATAGACTTCTAAAACGTTATATCCTTTTTCCATGGCCAACTTCACTTCATCTGTTACCCATGTCCCAATAAAACTTCTTTCTTTATCACTGTGATTTGCATTTGCTTATTTGTTCTTCTGCACATTTGACGCACAAAGAAACCAACAGTTTTTCATTTTTATCGATTTGCATACGTACAGGAAAAACTGGGTGATATAATCCTCTACGAGCCAATACTTTACATTTTATTGAACCATACCAATTTTTAGAATAACATCTTGGTTTTGCCGTTGGTGGGAAGGCTTGCGTGCCTCAGCGATACAGATAGCCGTACCGTAGGTGCAACCACAACGGAGGGGTATCTGTTTAGAGGCCAGACAAACGTGTGGCTCCTGAAGAGGGGCAGCAGCCTTTTCAGTAGTTTCAGGGGCAACAGTCTGGATGATTGACTGATCTGGCATTGTAACATTAACCAAAACGGCTATGAAACGTCCCCTTAGAACAATTATACACAATTGTGCTTAAACTGATACACAATATTTTTTTAGCGCAACGCAATCTGACTTTCAGAAATCCCTACAAAAGAATGGCCCTAACTAGCATTAACTTGTACCTTTCACAAATCACTTACCTCACCAAAAATCTTCGTTACTCGAACTACTGCAATACAGCGAGCGCCACTACTGCCAGCTACGGAAGGCACCAACTACTGATAGGGATAGTTAGCAAATGAAAGATATTAATAGAGAACAAACAATGTATTTACCTTAATAGTCATAATATATATAGCAGTTCATGACAAATTACAAAACTCCGCCATCTCTCTCCCCACATCCACCACTGCTGGCGGCTCACCTCCAACTGCGCAACGCTACGCAGTGTTCACATCCAGCTGCCGCTGCCCAACACTACAATGGCAGACAACAATGCTAACTAGCCACAGACTGCACACAGCACAGCCAGTGATTTTCATACAGAGCGCTACGTGGCGTTACCAATATAAAAACCTGAACAGCCTACTTACATAGCCTACTTACTTAGCCCCCATGCCCCCACAAAAAATTTTACAAATTGTTTTGGGCAGTGGCCAATAATGATTTGATAAAATTTTTCATAATTACAATAACAAAGATATCAAATGCACACACTTATTTATACAATGTTGGTCAAAAGCAAAAATTTTCTCAAAGTCCATAAAGACAGTCCAGATTGTTCATCACAGTAAAATTCCAGTGGTTTTTTTTTCAAAGTCTGAGCAGTAAAAGACATTGCACATGGAAGTAGTGGATTTCCATGCAGTCTTGAAGAAGTAATGTTGTCCTTCCAACTGAAAGACAGTGCTGACTCTTGACATGCTGACAGGTAATGGG
Source organism: Schistocerca cancellata (assembly GCF_023864275.1). Lineage (NCBI taxonomy): Eukaryota > Metazoa > Arthropoda > Insecta > Orthoptera > Acrididae > Schistocerca > Schistocerca cancellata. The sequence goes on along the minus strand of NC_064633.1, from coordinate 24,315,271 downwards.
CCACAACAGAGCAAACCCACAGCAGAGTCATTCGACATTTTGAAGAAGACTGGTAGGTAGGTCATCACAGTGCAGACCACTGTAGTCCTGGTAGAGATTATGGTATTGGTGGGCCACCAGAGGTGCAGACCCACTGTAGTCCTTGTAGAAATAATGGTATTGGTGGGTCATCAAAGGTGTAGACCCACTGTTGTCCCTGTAGAAATAATGGTACTGGTGAGTCATCAAAGATGCAGACCCACTGTAGTCCTTGTAGAATTAATGGTATTGGTTGGTCATCAAAGGTGTAGACCCACTGTAGTCCATGTAGAGATGGCCAGCAGCCATCTGTTGTGACTGTGCAGGTGCACAATCACCATCTAAGAGTGTTGCAGAGAATATAGCAAGTCCATAACCACCACTTGTGCACTCACAAAGTTTTTTTTGAATTGTCCTTAGAACCAGCAATGGTGTTATCCAGTCCCTTGCTGAGTTATTAACACACGTGCAAACACTAACAGTCCCTACTTCTCACATATTGTCCATATACTATGACCAACAGAAATGTGTGCAGTGAAATGAATGCTTACAAGTTACTTAATTTGATGAACTGGTGTCAATTACAATTTTATAACATAAGAATACAATTACAAAGGTACAAAATACATCATTAAAAAACATAACAATACAGATAACATTTGTAGTAATACAGGCTTTATAACAGAATCTAAATAACATATACATCAGTGTTACAGGAATTATGACATGAGTACATACATAAAAGATCAGAATAGCTTTTGAAACATCAACTTCACACATGAGCATTAAAACAAAACAGAATAAATAATGTCTATGCATATTTACAAGGTAAATAACATATTATTAGTGCCAATTATATTTGAGGATGACAGTATTCCTCATCATAGTGAATATAGCTTAGTATTAGAAGAAGAAATAATTCTATGAAACTACACAGAGACAGGAAGAAAACAAATACACAAGGGTACACAAACATATAGCAGAATAACACAAGAGGAAAGGGCAGGGTTTGTGTTCAGTGTAACATTTGGTACTGCAGTCCAACCCAAAACTTCATTCCATAGATCGTTCATCTAATTTCAACCTTTGCTTCCACCAAAAAAATCCTATTCAAGCATGCTTTCTGTATTTTTCTCGTATAACCTCTCAGTGCATTTCTTCAAATTCATCGCAACTCATCCTCTTATAGGCTACCCCCTCTTAAGCTAACTTAAATCTACTGTGCTCAGATGCTAAAATAAGGGACGAGGCAATGCAGCAGCATAAAACAATTAACACAAACATCAATGACAAAAAATTTAAATAGGCAAAGCAATTGCAATATTACAACTAATATAAGGCACTGTGCAGCAAACAAGAAACATAAATCCGTAGTAAAACTGGCTTAACAGCGTAATACAAAGTCAAAATCAGTAACACTATGCCTGGCAAACAGCAGTAACTTATACCTAAACATGACATAGCTCAAGCAAAAAAAAATCATTACACTAAAGACAATAATGCAGACAAGGGAAATGTATATTCACATCTTAATGTCTATGTAATTAAAGTGGTGCACCACAACAACATATTGTAAAAAAAAATATTACCATGTACTTGAAAAGAATATTATGTATGCAGTTACTGTTACTAGTCCCTTCTTATTGTTCTTTCCTTTCCAAGTGCTCCTTTTTTGAAGAATGTGGATCACAAAATTATTATTTAATAGATCTGTTGACAGAAAGTGTTCACATTAGCAAATGCATTTTATTTTATTTTATAAAACCAATGCTACATCACAGCTGTAAAGTAGATATTAAACAAAATGAGCAATCTCTCAACTACAAAGACAACAGATGTAAAATGTTTCTCATCATATCATAAATTACGAACTCCACAGTATGCTTTCAACAAGGAAATGTCAATGGCGAGGATAATGGCCTCTTTTTTTCCTCCACAAAATGGCTTTCTTTTGTCAGACGACTACCTCTCAGCTGGGCGCCCAAAACGCATTACGTCAAGGTCACTTACCTTTCTTACTGAAATATTTACGACAGCAGTTTCTGCTACAGTGGCAGTCTCATATAAAAAATTCACAGGTTGAAAATTTGCGTTGCAAATGTGTAGAAACAAAATCCTATGAATATAACAGTGTTCAACAGTTCAACAGTTTTCGTCGGCATTGTGATACATTCGCGCATTTACACACATTTCATAACTCTTAAAGTACGATTCTTGGTTTCCAACATCCTTTTTCACAAGTCAGAGTCCCTAACCACTATTCATTACTCCTTACCCTATTACACATATACATATTCGTCGACACGTCAATCTCGCGATGACACTTCAATATTTCAACATAATAAATACATAGCATAATCAAATTCCTCATATAGCATCAGCTTATTGATCATAAACATACCTCATCAGCATAATACACATCGTCGTCGTAAAAATAACATCATAACATCTCAGTCAAATCTCAAAATCGTCGTAGCTTCCTCCAATAATTTCAAAACCTAAAAAAGATTCTCTGCTCATTTCAGTAGTGTCATCTACCTCAAACGTACTTTAAAAATCATGATCTCATAGCAAATATATCATTCAAAGTTCTCATAATATCACAATGGGTCCAAAAAAATATGAACAGTTCACAAAGTACAGACAAAATACAATTTCTTAAGTATGAAGTTATCCAACAGTGTAATTACGTAAACATCTGTCACTGCCGTAGTAAAAAAGTTTGTCTCTCTCAGTTAAATGATCAGATAGCTGTGTAATTTATGTGTTAGAGGAATATGGTACCGATGTGTCAAGTTGTATAAGCAAATACCATATTAGCTAGGGCTCCTTGTGCTTGCCAAACACATGGTACACAAAGTAGGAGTATACCCCCCCTGAGGATTAATGTAATTATACCCTCAGGTGTTACAGATTACAGCAATGGAATGAAATGTATCACGGAAAACTTTCTTTGTAATTCAAAAATCTTTAAAAATAAATGTTTTAAGTACAAAATTAATCACTCAAATACATGTCCTGTAGCGCTAAATGTGCGTCGTGCTGTAAGATAATCTCTGTGGAAGTGTCGTAGTTATTGTCCTCCGAAAGCTAAGTTCTGCAGAAGTCAATGTACTTACCTCATGATAAACAAAAGTGAAATGCTTTGCGTATAGATATCTTAGTTATTACGCTTATTGTTGTGATGAAGAAAGTACTGTGCTGTAACATATTGTTGTGCTACGGAAAAGGCTGTCTCATTGTAGCTATACCACAAAAGTTACTCTTAAAACATGTTTTACTTTCCAGAATAATACAGAAAAACTGTGCAGATATGAAACAGAAACACCGCAAAAGCAACATTGTAAATTGTCACTCATAAGTAACGTCGTGATATAATCATGTAGCTGTCCCACAAACTAACCACTGTGTCATCTGGTATCTCTCAGAAAGTACTTTAATTCAGAATGTATTTTCAAGTAAACCAAAATGTTGCATTAAAATCTCATTAGCAGTACCAGTATATGTCCTAAGTATGTAAGCCTCATAGTCGTTACGTAATCGTGCAACTAACAAGCAAGAATGTACACACACAGTAACACTGTGTCGTCTGTTCGCAATAACAATGCATTCGTAATTTCTGTTTGAATAAGTTATCTTGGTTCTTGACTGGATAGTTAACTTTAAACATTGTTGCATGGTAACAGTTTCTAAAGCATACTAGTAACGTGAAGTGAAACGTTTTATGGCAAAGACAAAGTTAAAAAGATGATTATCTTTCAATAAACTGTTTTACATGTGAAATGTGGTGTGACCCTTTGCTCTTCTCAGTACGCAGAGTTTCAACTTGAATGCAATTATCATGCAGTATTCGTCCGTAAAGAATACTGGAATTTTGCTCAAGGTTAGCGTCAATGTTATTTTTCCCTGAGCCAGCGGGCGCAAGTGGCTGCCTGCGGTGTGAGTCATTGTCTGTTTCTTTGTTGGCGCGCGTCGTTACTGGGATTAGGAGGCCTAACTTCCACAAATTCGCCTTGCCGAGAGGTCCCAGCTCTGTTTAAAGCTCGCTAGTTCTGATGGAATTCAGGTCTGTCGTTTTGTCGGTAGATTACACAGTTTCTTTCGTGTCGGTCACGTGGTGGAGAATTTCTCCCTGAATCGTAACTGCGCGCTGAACTGTTGCGTCTGAAATTATTCTGTCTCTGTTGATAATAATAGTTCTGATTACCATATTGTCTGTTTCTATGGTTATCTCTGTCATATTCATTACTACGGAAATGCGATCTTTGTCTGTAACTATTATTCTGCCAGCGGTTGTCATATGGGTGGTGTCTCTTTTGGTCACAATTTACATTGTAAGAATAGAATTGTCGTGTCCAGTTATTGTTTCTGTCGTCACGGAATTGTGACGGATGTGATGTGTAGTGATTGTTTTCCTGTTTTCGCATCCCGCGACTGTCTGTGTCAATTTCTAATTCTTGTAAGAGTCCCTGAAAAGCTTCAATGTCGTCTATGCAACGTCCTGCTAAAATAATATATCATAAATGTTCAGGCAGTTTGATTAAGCAAATGCGGATGAGTTCTGAGGGGCTGTATGGGTTTGACAGGTACTGATTCTTGTGCAACATGTCTTCAAAATATTTGACAAGACTGGAAAATTCAGATTGTTCAAAGTGTTTCATCATCATGATGCTATGTTTTACTCGGTCTTGTGTAGCTTGTGACCAATACGCTGAGAGGAACGCATGGTAAAATTCTCCTTCACTGTGACAATCGTGAATGACCAATCGCATTCTTACAGCTGGTTCATTCTCCAAGTAGCCACACATAAATTCTAACCTATGCTCCAATGACTAGTTGGGAGGAAAACAATGAGAGAATTGATGGAGCCATGCTTGTGGATGAATGTCGTTGGCAGAATTCTTAAACGTTTTGAATTTACGTGTAGTAATGAACAGCTTATAGGCAAAATCATCATGTCGGCGAGTTTCACATCGCTCATTGTTACTTCGTTTCGGCGGTTCCATCTCAAAATCCAATGCGGCTTGCCAATTTCTTTCATAATTTCCGAAGTGTCCTGTGTTATTATTTTGTGGTTGTTCCGTATTTCTATGTCCCTCTTCCCATACTGGAGTGCGAGTGTCCTCTGAAATATGTAATTCTTGTATTAGCTGTGTCAGCTGATCTTGTACTTCCCGGATTTCTCTTTGGTGTTGCGTATTAATTTGATTCAGATTTTGTTTCAGTTTCCTAATTTCTTCATACTCTTCTGTGTCAGTGAAGGCTACAGGTCTTGTGTCATTCAGATCATCATCTATCTTTGTAGATAAGTTAGTGACCTGATCCGAAAGTTCGGCTACTTTCTCCGATAGTGAACACATTTCCTCAGTGTGTTTTTCTGGACCAAGTTTCAGAGTGTCCATTTGTGTTGAAATCGAATCTACTGTGTCCTTTAAGTTTTCCTGAGTTTTTGCAAGTTGTGTAACCGAATCGGTAGATGCAACTGAGTCAATTTTAGCCCACAAGGTCTCATGATTTTCATGAACAAAGGTTTGCAGTTCTTTTATGGCTGCTTCGTGATTCTGTAATGCATTTTCATGACGCGAAAAAATAGGTTGGAAATGCTCACAAATTTGTGTTTTTACGTCATTACAGACTTTTTGACATTTGGATTCAATGTTATGTAACTCAGCAGTTAAATCTTCACGTGTTTGTTCGAGAGTTTGTTCAAATGAGTCTAACTTTTGAAGCTTTTGCTGTGTTTGTCTCTGGTGTTGTTCCATTGTGTCTAACTTTTGAAGATTCTGTTCCATTGTGTCTAACTTTTGAAGATTTTGTCCCATTTGTTGCATTAATTGTAATAACAATGCATTAGTGTCTGGAATCTGTTCCTCTACGCTTTTCGGCAGTGCATTTGCACCAGCAACATTCACATTTTGACAAGCAGAAAATGTATCTTGACTTATTTGAGAAAACGGTGAGGACGCAAAACCTGAATCTACAGTATTTGCAAAATTGTGTCCTATCATTTCGGATTCCTCAGGCGAGCTGTTGTCGACCGATCGATCGATAATGCTTCCTTGTTCACTACCTGTTTCACTGCCTACACCATTATTTGCCGCCCGCTCCATTTCCCTATGCACAATTACCAAATTACTACTTCGAATGTCTGTTAATTCACTACACAGTGGTAGTGATAAGCTACGCTCGTCGTCACTGTTATTTCTCAGTTTACTTTGGAGCCTAGTGTTACGTTTTTCACACGCCATTATTGTCACAATATTTCACACGATAACACAGAAAAACACAATTTGAAGTGCAAAAATAAGAGAACACATTAACATAGCACAGATAATAATATGTAGTTAATTGCAAGCGCAGCTGCGAAATACTTGGTGCAAATCTACATGCATGCCACAACTGTTTTACTGTACAAGAATGAAAAACTGCAACTACAAAGGAAATTCTCTCTACAATTACGTGCTAGCAATAAACAAAAGCTACACTAATTACACATACTAGAAGAAAATATCAGAAGATTCCAGTGAGGTATCCTCGGCTAAGGGTCGACATATGAAACGTCCCCTTAGAACAATTATATACGACTGTGCTTAAACTGACACACAATATTTTTTTAGCGCAACGCAATCTGACTTTCAGAAATCCCTACAAAGGAATGGCTCTAACTAACATTAACCTGTACCTTTCACAAATCACTTCCCTCACCAAAAATCTTCGTTACTCGAACTACTGCAATACAGCGAGCGCCACTACTGGCAGCTAAATAAAAGATTCAAACTACGGAAGGCACTAACTACTGATAGGGATAGTTAGCAAATGAAAGATATTAATAGAGAACGAACAATGTATTTACCTTAATAGTCTTAATATATATAGCAGCTCCTGACAAATTACAAAATTCCGCCATCTCTCTCCCCACATCTACCACTGCTGGCGGCTCACCTCCAACTGCGCAACGCTACGCGCTGTTCACATCCAGCTGCCGCTGCCCAACACTACAATGGCAGACAACAATGCTAACTAGCCACAGACTGCACACAACACAGCCAGTGATTTTCATACAGAGCGCTACGTGGCGTTACCAATATAAAAACCTGAACAGCCTACTTACATAGCCTACTTACACGGCCTTGCTGTGCTGGTACTGCGAACGGCTGAAAGCAAGGGGAAACTACGGCCGTAATTTTTCCCGAGGGCATGCAGCTTTACTGTATGGTTAAGTGATGATGGCGTCCTCTTAGGTAAAATATTCCGGAGGTAAAATAGTCCCCCATTCGGATCTCCGGGCGGGGACTACTCAGGAGGACGTCATTATCAGGAGAAAGAAAACTGGCGTTCTACGGATCAGAGCGTGGAATGTCAGATCCCTTAATCGAGGAGGGAGGTTAGAAAATTTAAAAAGGGAAATGGATAGGTTAAAGTTAGATATAGTAGGAATTAGTGAAGTTCGCTGGCAGGAGGAACAAGACTTAGTCAGGCGAATACAGGGTTATAAATACAAAATCAAATAGGGGTAATGCAGGAGTCGGTTTAGTAATGAATAAAAAAATAGAAGTGCGGGTAAGCTACTACAAACAGCATAGTGAACGCATTGTTGTGGCCAAGCTAGATACGAAGCCCACGCCTACTACAGTAGTACAAGTTTATATGCCAACTAGCTCTGCAGATGACGAAGAAATTGAAGAAATGTATGATGAGATAAAAGAAATTATTCAGGTAGTGAAGGCAGACGAAAACTTTATAGTCATGGGTGACTGGAATTCGGTAGCAGGAAAAGGGAGAGAAGGAAACGTAGTAGGTGAATATGGATTGGGGCTAAGAAATGAAAGAGGAAGCCGCCTGACAGAATTTTGCACAGAGCACAACTTAATCATAGCTAACACTTGGTTCAAGAATCATAAAAGAAGGTTGTATACATGGAAGAAGCCTGGAGATACTGACAGGTTTCAGATAGATTACATAATGCCAAGACAGAGATTTAGGAACCAGTATTTAAATTGTAAGACATTTCCAGGGGTAGATGTGGACTCTGATCACAATCTATTGGTTATGAACTGTAGATTAAAACTGAAGAAACTGCAAAAAGGTGGGAATTTAAGGAGATGGGACCTGGATAAACTGCCTAAACCAGAGGTTGTACAGAGTTTCAGGGAGAGCATAAGGGAACAATTGACAGGAATGGGGATAAGAAATACAGTAGAAGAAGAATGGGTAGCTTCGAGAGATGAAGTAGTGAAGGCAGCAGAGGACCTAGCAGGTAAAAAGATGAGGGCAAGTAGAATCCTTGGGTAACAGAAGAAATATTGAATTTAATTGATGAAAGGAGAAAATATAAAAATGCAGTAAATGAAGCAGGCAAAAAGGAATACAAACGTCTTAAAAATGAGATCGACAGGAAGTGCAAAATGGCTAAACAGGGATGGCTAGAGGACAAATGTAAGGATGTAGAGGCTTATCTCTCCTGGGGTAAGATAGATACTGCCTATACTGCCTACAGGAAAATTAAAGAGACCTTTGGAGAAAAGAGAACCCCTTGTATGAATATCAAGAGTTCAGATGGAAACCCAGTTCTAAGCAAAGAAGGGAAAGCAGAAAGGTGGAGAGAGTATATAGAGGGTCTATACAAGGGCAATGTACTTGAGGACAATATTAAGGAAATGGAAGAGGATGTGGATGAAGATGAAATGGGAGATACAATACTGCGTGACGAGTTTGACAGAGCACTGAAAGACCTGAGTCGAAACAAGGCCCCAGGAGTAGACAACATTCCATTAGAACTACCGACGGCCTTGGGAGAGCTAGTCCTGACAAAACTCTACCATCTGGTGAGTAAGATGTATGAGACAGGCGAAATACCCTCAGACTTCAAGAAGAATATAATAATTCCAATCCTAAAGAAAGCAGGTGCTGACAGATGTGAAAATTACTGATCAGTCAGTTTTATAAGTCACGGAAGCAAAATACTTACGCGTATTCTCTACAGACGAATGGAAAAACTGTTAGAAGCCGACCTCGGGGAAGATCAGTTTGGATTCCGTAGAAATATTGGAACACGTGAGGCAATACTGACCCTACGACTTATCTTAGAAGCTAGATTAAGGAAAGACAAACCTATGTTTCCAGCATTTGTAGACTTAGAGAAAGCTTTTGACAATGTTGACTGGAATACTCTCTTTCAAATTCTGAAGGTGGCAGGGGTAAAATACAGGGAGCGAAAGACTATTTACAATTTGTACAGAAACCAGATGGCAGTTATAAGAGTCGAGGGGCATGAAAGAGATGCAGTGGTTGGGAAGGGAGTGAGACAGGGTTGTAGCCTATCCCCGATGTTATTCAATCTGTATATTGAGCAAGCAGTTAAGGAAACAAAAGAAAAATTTGGAGTAGGTATTAAAATCCATGGAGAAAAAATAAAAACTTTGAGGTTCGCCGATGACATTGTAATTCTGTCAAAGACAGCAAAGGACTTGGAAGAGCAGTTGAACGGAATGGACAGTGTCATGAAAGGAGGGTATAAGATGAACATCAACAAAAGCAAAACGAGGATAATGGAATGTAGTCGAATTAAGTCGGATGATGCTGAGGGAATTAGATTAGGAAATGAGACAGTTAAAGTAGTAAAGGAGTTTTACTATTTGGGGAGCAAAATAACTGATGATGGTCGAAGTAAAGAGGAAATAAAATGTAGACTGGCAATGACAAGGAAAGGGTTTCTGAAGAAGAGAAATTTGTTAACATCGAGTATAGATTTAAGTGTCAGGAAGTCGTTTCTGAAAGTATTTGTATGGAGCGTAGCCACGTATGGAAGTGAAACATCGACGATAACTAGTTTGGACAAGAAGAGAATAGAAGCTTTCGAAATGTGGTGCTACAGAAGAATTCTGAAGATTAGATGGGTAGATCATATAACTAATGAGGAGGTATTGAATAGGATTGGGGAGAAGTTTGTGGTACAACTTAACTAGAAGATGGGATCGGTTGGTAGGACATGTTCTGAGGCATCAAGGGATCACCAATTTAGTATTGGAGGGCAGCGTGGACGGTAAAAATCGTAGAGGGAGACCAAGAGATGAATACACTACGCAGATTCAGAAGGATGTAGGTTGCAGTAGGTACTGGGAGATGAAGAGGCTTGCACAGGATAGAGTAGCATGGAGAGCTGCATCAAACTAGTCTCAGGACTGAAGACCACAACAACAACATCTTGGTCTATATATTTTTGTCGGATGTTGTCCAGGATGAAAGTCATGTAGAATAAAGACTACATACGTCAATACATTTTATTTTTGTGCTATCACCATCTGCTTCAGCTCTTAATTTTATCGCATTTTTTTGGCCACCATAAAAAGCGTCTCTTGGTTTCAACAATTCAACAATTTCAGGTAACTGCTTTAATTTCATAAGCATTTTATACTCTGCTGAGTTCAGCCAACCACATTCCCACATTTCTACCAGATTGTATCCAGCATTTCGTATTTCTGCACTTCTGGTCAGTCTTTTGATGAAGGTCATCCGTCGTTTCCTTATTTCTATTGTTAATCGTCTTATTTTTGTAACATTTTTTACATCCGTGCCAATAACAGCCATGGTATTGATAAACAGTATTAGTTTCTTTAACAAATCCATCTGCTTTTGCACCAGATATTCTTACTTCACCGCCATTAAGAGCATGTTGAATGTTGTTACTGTTTAACCTAGCTATGGATTCTTTACTATAATTCTCTTTCTGTCCTGTATCCAATATAGCGATTGTATTTTTCGGTAAATATTTGGATCTGTAAGCCGGCCGCTGGTGGTCGAGCAGTTCTAGGCGCTTCAGTCTGGAACCGCGCGATCGCTACGGTCGCAGGTTCGAATCCTGCCTTGGGCATGGATGTGTGTGATGTCCTTAGGTTAGTTAGGTTTAAGTAGTTCGAAGTTCTAGGGGACTGATGACTTCACATGTTAAGTCCCATAGTGCTCAGAGCCATTTGAACCAGTTTTTGGATCTGTAAATAGCCATGCAAACTCAAGCGATGGTTAAATAACGGAATGGATCAATGTTAGCTATCTCTAGAAATTATTTTCTCAGTTCCAAACAGCCTCAATATATCTACATCATAATTACAGTACTCGTTAATTTCTTTCTCCATATGGAACACATTATTTTCTTTAACTCTTGAGCTATGCCATTTGAGAAATGCTTCTCTATCTTTTGGCTTCATAGTGTCAACACAGTAGTATTCAGTATCAGGACTCGGTTCTATGTAGTTTTCATTTTGTGGCGTATTGAATAAATGTAGGAAGTAGCCTTTCTTCAATTCTTTCAAATCAAAAGTTTTTGGAAAACTTTTTGGAAAACTCTTTGAGGGCTGCAGTGTATTTATATTTTCATGTATGTTCCCCCATCGCGGCGCCTCCTTTCCCGTGCCTGGTGTGAATGACTGACTGCATGTTCATTTTCCTTTGCTTCCTCATTTATTGTGAAAATGGCTTCGCCAAACGATGAGCAGACTTCGCTAGGTGATCTTGTTCACGTACAGACGCAGCAGAGAAATGTCTTACTGCAGGCATTGGGGTCCTTGGTACAACAATAAGTTCTCGCTCCACCACAACAACCACCGCCTGCTAGTGTTCCGACACCGCCGCCACAGCAACCAGTACCGCAATTTCGCCCGTTCGACGCCGCCGCTGAATCGTGGAGGGAATACAAGGCTCAGCTGCAGCACCACCTCCACGCATTCGACGTAACAGGTAGACGTCGTCTCCACTGTTTCTTATCTGGAGTGGGAGCAGCCACCTACAGAGTGTTATGTAACTTGTATCCACGAACCTCTCTAGACGACCTAACGTTCGAAGACGTTATAGCAAAACTGGGCAAATACTTCTCAGACACCATCAATGTGGTCGCACTGAGATTTAAATTTCTCCGAACCTCCAGTAATCAGTTTCAATCGAACAGGGAGTGGGTAGCGGAACTGCATGGACTGTCGCGCGACTGCAATTTTTCTTGCTCGTGTGGAATTTCCTCTGCAGATAGCATGGTTAGAGATGCCATAGGTCAGAACATTGCGGATTCCAGAATCAGGGAACAAATTTTCAAAAATTGTCAAATCCCTCCTTAAAAAAAAGCAATAGACATTCTTGAAAGACAGGACACATTAGATTATGCGTCAAAATGCTTTGAATCGCTGCCCGGAGTCTGTGGCATTAGTTCGCCGGCTGTTCGCCATGCCCCCAGACACGTGGCCAAGTTTCTGCGCATGCTGCTCGCGCATCGTCCCCGGGCCGCCAGCGTAAACAACTTTCATCCGCTCTGGGGTCATGTCGTAACCGCCATCGCCAAGCATTCGCGTCAATCCTGCCCCTCCAGGAACGCTACTTGCTATTTTTGTAATCAAAAAGGACACGTCCAGTCTGTGTGTTTGAAACGTGATCGTTGAAATCAACCTTCCGTTCCAGGTAAAGTAACTCCTGGAACTGGAGGTCAAAACCTAATTTAAAGAGGCTGTACCTATCGACGTTAATGTCGTTTCTGCTCCACAAGTGAACTTTTCCGTACCGAATTGTGACTCGCCCGGGTTCGACACTGAACTTTGTCAGTGGAGCACGCAACGCACGCGACTCAAGCTGTAAGTAGGCTGTTTAGGTTTTCATGTTGGCAACGCCACGTACCGCTCTATGTGAAAATCACTGGCTGTGCTGTGTGCAGTCTGTGGCTGGTTTGCATTGTTAGAATATTCGCTATTGTAGTGTTGGGCAGTTGGATGTGAACAGCGCGTAGCGTTGCGCAGTTGGAGGTGAGCCGCCAGCAGTGGTGGATGTGGGGGGAGAGATGGCAGAGTTTCGAGAGCGGATGATGTGGACTTGTGTCCATCAGAGAGAGTAAATTTGTAATACTGGATATCATGAACTGATATATTTATGTGATGACTTTTGAATATTATTAAGGTAAATACATTGTTTGTTCTCTATCAAAATGTTTCATTTGCTAACTATGCCTATCAGTAGTTTGAATCTTTTATTTAGCAGGCAGTAGTGGCGCTCGCTGTATTGCAGTAGTTCGAGTAACGAAGATTTTTGTGAGGTAAGTGATTTGTGAAAGCTACAGGTTAATCTTAGTCAGGGCCATTCTTTTGTAGGGATTTTTGAAACTCAGATTTCGTTGCGCTAAAAATATTGTGTGTCAGTTTAGTGTTGATCAGAATAAGTAAAGAGAGAAATGTCTGAGTACGTTCAGCTCTGCTCAGCTGTTTGAAAATCAAATAACGTAAGAGATTTATCAGCACAGTAATTCATAAATTTTTCTAAGGGGACGTTTCAAAGCCTCGGTCGCGACGTGCTCGTTTTGCTCATCAGGACGCTCAAGTGCGTGTAGCCACGACCGACATTTTCTCACGACGTCAGAACAAACTTTTTGTGGATGTGCTTATACACGGACGCCCAATTACTTTCCAATTAGATACTGGAGCTGCCCTTTCTCTTATTAACAAGGAAACGTATCATTTGCTTGGAAGCCATCCCTTGCGTGAAGCGAATGTGTATCTTGCAATATACAGTGGTCATGGCATCCCGGTATTAGGAGTGTGTAGCTTTCCAGCGACATACCGTGAAGAAACACAAGTGTTAACTGTGCATGTGCTTCATTCCCGCAATTCTGTCAATATCTTAGGTTTGGGCGCCTTCGACCTGTTTTCGTTAACAGTGTGTGATAAAGTACTGTCCATCACCTCAAGTGATCCAACGACCAGCATCGAAGCCTTGTGTAACGAATTTTCAGACCTGTTCTCGCCAGGTATAGGCTGCGTGAAGAATTTTCAAGGTCATGTCGAGTTAAAAGAAGATGCATGGCCGAAATTTTACCGAGCGCGCCCAGTCCCACACGCGCTGCGTGATAGCGTTGCACAAACCTTGCGTGATCTGGAAAAACAAGACGTAATATTTCAGCACAATGGGCTTCACCACTTGTTATCTTAACAAAACCTTCTGGAAAGTTGAGGCTGTGTGTGGATCACAAGGCCACAGTCAACACACAATCTGTTATAGCAACATTTCCATTGCCTCGCCTGGAAGACTTGTTTGATCGGTTGGGACCAGGATTTTTTTTTCCAAGATAGATTTGCAGGATGCCTATCTTCAACTACCACTTGATGAAGAAACCCAAAAGTTCTTGGTAGTGGATACTCACCTCGGGTTGTGCAAATACTAACGCCTTCCTTTCAGATGTGCTTCTGCCCCAGCCATATTTCAAAGTTATCTACAAACCCTTTTTGCATCGGTACCGGAATGGGCAGTGTCTTGAAAGGAGGATATGAGATGAACATCAACAAAAGCAAAACTAGGATAATGGAATGTAGTCGAATTAAATCGGGTGATGCTGAGGGAATTAATGGGATGATAGAAGCTAGCACGAGTGGGGTGGTTAGAGGAATCTGGAACATTCTACCGGGTGATCAAAAAATCAGTATAAAATTGAAAACTGAATAAATCACAGAATAATGTAGATCGAGAGGTACAAATTGACACACATGCTTGGAATGACCAAATACAAAAGTTCAAAAAATGTCCGACAGATGGCGCTTCATCTGATCAGAATAGCAATAATTAGCATAACAAAGTAAGACAAAGCAAAGATGATGTTCGTTACAGGAAATGCTCAATATGTCCACCATTATTCCTCAATAATAGCCGTAGTCGAGGAATGATGTTGTGAACAGCATGTCCGGAGTTATGGTGAGGCATTAGCGTCGGATGTTGTCTTTCAGCATCCCTAGAGATGTCAGTCGATCACAATACACTTGCGACTTCAGGTAACCCCAAAGCCAATAATCGCACGGACTGAGGTCTGGGGACCTAGGAGGCCAAGCGTGACGAAAGTGGCGGCTGAGCACACGATCATCACCAAACGACGCCATCTGTGGGACATTTTGTGAACTTTGTTTTTTTTTTTTTTTGTTCTAATAAAACCCCATGTCATTCCAAGCATTACCTCTCTATCTACATTATTCCGTAGTTTATTAAGTATTCAAATTTATACTGAGTTTTTGATCCAGATTCATTTAACCACCCCACTGGTGCTAGCCTCTATCATCCCACTGCAAATCCCAGGGGTACCGATCGAAAAGCATCCTGCCATCGACCTTCACATCAGTTGACATCAGGTTTATTCTAATGATGAACAGAGTATAGTTAGCGATGGGGTCAGACAGAGACATGTGCGGCGACGTCAAAGAGAGTAACAGCGACCGTAGCAATGAATCGCCCGTGACTTGAAACGCTGTCAAATGGTCGTCAGTCTATGTAAACTTGTGTCCCAGTCCTCCGTAGCAGCACTGAAAGGAGGAAACGACGGAGGACGGAATGTGGTGTCTAGTGCAGGAGACGCCGGTCCATGGGGCACAGCGGCGTCATGCACACGAAGCTTGTCCACTAAGAGCTGAAGCTACTTTTGTAACATGTCCGTCTGTATCTGCTGCTGATGCATCAGCTGCTCCTGTTGCTCTTGCAGACTATCAAGTTTAGCTTCCATGTTACGAACCAACTTCCTTTTTTCTCGTCGCCAATTGCTATATACGCTAGTCCCTGGATACTGGCTAAGTGTATTAAATGAGGTTCTTAAATAATGTTGGTATTGTTGGCTGGGGCTGGTGGGTGGGTCGTTTTGATTGTTGAGCACGTACAGTATATTTACTTAACCCGTGTTGCTGGAAAACTCACTTCCGGTACATGTTATTCTTATGGGCCTTATCAGTTTTTGTGATCAATTCATTAAAAAACTGCAGAACAATCTTACTCCTGTAGTGTCGTACGCATGTTCTTCGTTTGACGCGTTCCGCTCTTAAAGGCGGGTGACCTTGAAGGGGACTTAGACTCAGCGAACAGGTAAGAAACGATGACGACGCAAGGAGGTAAGGCAGCCTACGGTCGGGACTCAAACCCACGCTGGAGTCGATCAACAGGACAGCCGAACGGTAGATCCCACACAACAAGAGCAAAGCAATGTAGGCTACAACGAAGTACAACGAACTTTCGACACAATGCTGTCAACAGATCAAGTACAGCCACGATACAAATCGAGAACAGAGAGAAAAATCAGTATCACATTGAAGTCGTCGGCGAGTAGTCAGTAGTATGATGGAGGTAGAAATTGAAGACTGTCAGACGAAGTACATGACTGACTAAGCAGTCGAGATGCGGCGGTATTTATGTTTACCGCGAGGGCGCTATTGGTCGGTGTATTCACGCGGCGAGACGGTGGCGCACTCACTAGGCGAGTGCTGCGACGACACTGCCCTCTATCGACCACTCAGATCCATTTGTTCTGGCAGGCTTCGACATCCGCGTCCCCTATACCAGACAGGCGGCATCATGAGCAAGAGGGTCTAAAGGCACAACAATGTGACGGGAAAAGATAGAAACCTGCAGTCAAAAATGGTTCAAAAGGCTCTGAGCACTATGGGACTTAATATCTGAGGTCATCAGTCTCCTAGAACTTAGAACTACTTAAACCTAACTAACCTAAGGACATCACACACATCCATGCCCGAGGTAGGATTCGAACCTGCAGTCGAATGGGGGTACCCACCACAGGGCTAGTCCCTCTTCCCCCACCCCAATTCCCTCACGACCCCCTCATACTGAAAGTGGAAGTCAACCAGTAGGTTCTCAATGTTGGTAACCGATCGATTTTTGGAATAGCACAAGCCTATGCCTTTTAAGCAATACACGGAGTCACTACAGATCAAAAAGTTCATCATTACCAGGGATTTGATGTACCGCAAGACCTGAGATATGGCAACCAACTTTGCAATGTATACACTGCAGGCGCTAGGCAGAGAACGCTTCTCATGTCCCCTTGCATGTGGAAAAACATTAGCAATGCTGTCGTTGACTTTCGATCCGCCCGTGTACGTGCATATTGAATTATAATAACTGTGCAGGATCAAACGAAATAGGTGTCAGAAAAGGGTACGATCAGCATCCTTCTTGGGGCCACAAAAGTGGTCCATCCAAACCATATGACAGGATACAGACCATGGGAGGTGTCGAGAGGGAACTCTAGGAATGCAGACTAAAGGACTTGTTGGAGATCCTCCAGTACAGTATTGATTTGGATCCCAGCTGGTCTACCCAGTTCTGGACAATGTCCAAACAGTCTGAACTGTTGTGGAACAGAGTTCAGTGACATGTTTCAGTATCCATCTGAAAGACTGTGACTGCATAATTTGCCAGAAGTTGCTGTCGCCTAACCTGCAGTGGTGGACACTGCCTTCCGTCAGGAGGCTCTCAATAGGGCTCATCCGGAAGGCCCCCATCCCCAACTACACGCCACGGCGGTGGACAGGGTCCAGAAAGCTCAGTATGGACGGTGCTGCTGACCCAGGCAACACATCCATATAAATCAGCGATTTGTAAAATCTTACAAGAACTGTACAGTATGCGCCCCATGAGGAGTTACTAAGAAGACAGAGATCATTTAGCTTCTTCACGCAAGTTCCCTTGAGGCAGCGTACACGTGGCGCCCAAGTTAGCTTGTTGTCAAATAAAATACCTAAGAATTGAAGAGTTTCAATGATTTCATGTAACTGGTCACCAAGATAAATTGCTGGGTATGGGAGCACAGTCCAGGGTTACCAAAAATGTTTGCAGGAGTAAATTGATAGCCATGATTCAGGTCCCAGTCATGTACTCTCCAGACAGACCCATGAATTTGGTACAACGGTGCACAGTGATGCAGTAGCACAGTAGAGGCAAAGATCATCGGCCGGCAATCAGTGACAGAGACACGATGAGGCCCACTCCATTTACAATGCTATTGATGCCGATAACGAACAGCAATACCCTCAGAACCGATGCCTGAGCAACTCCAGTTTCCTGTACGTATTGGATGCTGAGAGTCGAACCTATCCAGACTCGAAAAAATCGAAGGCAAAGAAAATTATGAATAAAAACGAGTAAACTGCCCCATAAACCCCACACATGCAGTGTAGACAGTATGTTATGTCACCAGGAGGTACCGTATGACTTCTTTAGATCAAAGAACACAGCAATCAGATTTGGCGATGCATGAAATCATTGCACACAGCAGATTACAGACGTATCAGGTCATCTGTGGTGGACTGGAAAGCTTGAACAATACTTTGGCATCCTGATATATGCTCTCTGACTCCAAGGCACCAACAAAGACAGTGGCTGACTGTTGGTTCGGATGGATTACACAGCCCATTCGTAAGAGAGATTGGGCAATAGTTAGTTAAAAGACGTGGGTTCTTTCCCAGTTTCAACACAGGAATAATAATATCTTCCCCTCATTGTGAGGGAAATTCTCCTTCTCGCCAAATACAATTAAAAAGCCCGAGGATATGTTTCATGCTGTCGGCACAAAGATGGTTGAGCATTTTGTTGTGGATGTTGTCAGGTCCAGGGGCCGTATCTCCACACTCTGCCAAAGTGCTGCCAAGTTTCCATTCATTGAAGGAGATGCTGTATGATACAGAGCCACGTGCATGAAAGGATAATGGGCGGCACTCAACAAGCTGTTTCCAGATCAGAAAATGAGGATGGTATTAACTGCAAGCAGACACTTCAGCGAAAGGTGACTCAAACCATTCAGCAAGTACCACGACATCAGTACTGATGTTAGCATTGACAAGGATTCGAGGAACTACCACAGGTGGTGAATGGTGGCTGCAAATGTGGCAGAGTTCAGCCCATACTAGGGACGATAGGGCGTGGGATCGCATAGATGATATATATTGCTCCCAATACTCCCGCTTCCTTTTCTTTATTAAATACCGCACTTTCGCCTGGAGTCTATCGAATACTATTAAATTACCCATAGAGGGATGGCGCCTGTGCCATTGAAGCGCCCTGTGGCGTTCCCTCATAGATGCAGCTATATTTTCAGACCACCTTGACACCAGCGGTCAGCGGTATGAGCCAGAGGACTAGGGTATCTAGGGTATATTGCTGCTGCTCCTGCAAGGAATATCCACTTCAGGGTATCAGGATTCTGGACAACGGCTGGTTTTCCAGATGGCCCTTGTCTTGTCGGACCTTGGAGAGAGCGTCCAGTCAGAATGAGTGGCATTGGGGCAGATGATCCACAATGAAACTAATCCGACTTAACGGTGGTTGTGCCAACACAGCTGTCTCAACAGTCAGGAACAGCAATTTTATTGCAGAGGTTTACAATCCTATGACATTTCCGTGTTTGATCATGCCTCAAGACGAGTTCCAGATAATGAGGAATGGAAGTGAACAGTTTGCGGATTTCTTTGATTGTTCCTGAAATGATAGAAGATTTTTCGCAACAACAAAGCCACTGTTTCTCGTTGAAAACATTGAAGATCAGTTTGGGGGAGGTTGCTACAATACATAAATTGAGAAATGGATCTTTTCTGATCAAAGAATCGTATGCCAACCAATCGCAGGCACTGTAGGCCTGTGTCAAGGTAGGAGATATACCACCCACTAATTCTTCCCTTCAAGTAGAATTCAAGGTGTTATCTTCAAACAGGACCTAACACTAAAAACTGTTGAAAAATTGCATACTAATCTGGCGGAGCATGATTTTGTGAGCCATATCCAGTAGAGGTCCAAGGATAATAGACACTGAAGCTTTTATCCTAGCCTTCGAAGGCAACATTTTACCTGAGAAAGTGAAGGTCACAGTTATAGGCATGATTTCAGGCCTTGTTTACCTCCTCCAATGGAATGTTTCATGTGCCAAAGGTTTGGGCACATGCCCTCATATTGTTCGAATGAGGCTATCTGTAGGGTATGTGGATGGGCATCCCATGAGGGCAGCCCTTGTCACTAAGCCCCTCAATGTCAATGGTCTGGAACTGCACCGATCTCATTCACTGCAATGCTCAGTGTTCAAGAGGGAGAA
This sequence comes from Schistocerca cancellata, assembly GCF_023864275.1. NCBI lineage: Eukaryota > Metazoa > Arthropoda > Insecta > Orthoptera > Acrididae > Schistocerca > Schistocerca cancellata. The sequence goes on along the minus strand of NC_064633.1, from coordinate 24,295,380 downwards.
GAAAACAATATACAACACGTGACCACCTATCTTATCAAAATGTAAAGAAAAGGTTTGAAAGACTTCATCTGACTGAAACTGTCTCAAATTTTGCGACTGTTGTGTCATAGTTCATATCTCATGTGATGACAAAGTCTCACTCGATACCTCCTGGTCCTGGTCGTATTCCAGGACCTGCCCCACAGTTGGGGCAAGGAATGTCAGCCCTCTTGCCCCATACACCTACAGCATCAGTGGTACCCCACACCATCGGTGTGGGCAGAGATGCCTACTCTGGTGTCAACAGGGATGAGGACACATGTCAAGGTGCCCCCTTTCAAGACAAGGAGCAGCAGCTACAGTCTGTGGGCCCAAAGAACAGTACTGTCCTCTTTTCTCCCAGAAGACAAAGTGGGGAAATCTTCAGAGGAGTCAAAGTCTCACAAGGGTAAGAAGGATAAGCAGCTGGGGCTTCGGGTGCTCTGCTTCCCTTCCCTGCAGAGGTCAAAACTATGCACACTGACGACGGATCATACAGTCAGGTGAACTATGACTTGGTAGCGAAGTGTTCATACCCATCTTTTCCATTTGGCACGTTCTCAGACCAGACTCCAACGCTCCTTCAATGTAACTGTACAGGCTACTATCACCATCTAACCGACTCCATTATTTAATTGCTACTTACTCCACCATTGGCATTACACTTCAGGAAACACAGTTTATGGCGACACACCTCCCTGCCCTGAAAAACTACAAACCCTACTGTACCATCGCGTTAACGTCTAGAGAGCCTCTGGTGGGGTCCGTACCCCCATAATCTCCGATACTTCCAGTAATCAGAGGCCATAGCTGTTAGGTCTACCTGTCAGTTAAGATGACAATACTCAATGTTTATCTACAAGCTGTTAGAATTAGTGGAACAGCTACCTCCACCTTCCTTTTATTGGGGGACTTAAATACGCAGAATCCTCTGTGGTGACGCGATACGATGTCTTACAGAGGCCGAGTACTAGAGCACCTCATTTCAGAATTGGACATCTGCCTACTCAACACTGGAGCTGCAACATGTTTCAGTGCGGCCCATCGAACATATACAACTATTGATCTCATAGTTTGCAGCCCAAGTACCTTTGTGGCGCTTCCATGGCGATCTTTGTGGCAGCGACAATTTTCCTATCGTTCTCCCCTTTCCACTCACAGACATCAAGAACATGCTCCACGTTATCCGCTTCGAAAAGCTCTATAAGCACTTTTCCAGCTAGTCATGTAACGAATAGTGACAGAGTAGTACAGGGCAATACTGATATTATTATTCAATTTGCAGCAGCAACGATACCGTACTCCTCTGGCTCACTCTGGCGACCCTAGTGCCACAGTGGTCTGAAGTTATAGCAACAGCTGTATCGACACGGTGGTATAGGATGCTACTGATGTTGTTATTCATGCAACAGCATCAGCAGTATACCCTAGAAATGGGGAGGTTACAGCTCAGGCATCGGCAGTGCGATCCCTGCATTATCAGGGGGTTACCACCGAGAGGGTACATGACAACTCCACCACGACGGACTGGCTACTGCTTTAAAATTCGGTTGCAAAGATATACCAGTTTGATTTCTTTTTATCGTAGTCATATGCGCCCATTCTGTGGCGTAGTGAAGGCTAAAAAGCCGAGATTTAAATCAGCAGCAATGGGAGCGAAACTCATGAAGGAGGGAAACTAAAAAACGGAAAGAAATCTTAGAAAATTGCTATTGAACGGGGGTTTTTCCCCCAAAAAGAGCTTCAAATGACCGATGTCATCTCACTAACATTGATGAACTGAAGGACACGATCGGATGAGCGCATGTCATCACCTAAAGAGGAAGATATATCAGGCGACAGCTGTAAATGGGCGCGTAGCGGATGGAAATAGGGGCACTGAAGTAAAAGGTGCCTCACCGTCCGTGATTGAGAGCAGTGGGGATAAAGCGGTGGAGGGCCGCCACTTAAAAGATGTCGATGGCTAAAAAGACAGTGCCCAATCCAGAGTCTAGTTAAAATTACCTACTAACGACAACGAGGCTGAAAGGAAGAGGTCCAAACACAGGGAAGATGTTTTACGTCCAGTAATTTATTATTGGGAATCGCAGACCAATGTGTGTGCCGTAAAAGAGCAACACGACGACATAATACACTCTGCTCCGTAGTTCGGCAAAGGGAACCATGCGAACAGCAGGTCTAGGAAGAGAGACAGCGGCCTTCACCGCTATATCAGCTGCCTCGTTTCTGCGGACGCCAACATTCCCTGGGATCAAGAGGAATGTCACAGTGATTCCCCCCCCCCCCCCCGGCCTCCGCCCCTTCCCCCCAAGTGGAGCATGTGGACGCAGTCCTGAATCCGGTGGACCAGAGGGTGGACGGCGTAAAGCGCTTGGAGGTTGAGAAGAGAGCTGAGCAAATCCGAGCATATAATACAGGGTGTACATAAAATCCGGGAACACTTTCAATTATTTTTGCACAAGAACTAAACTTTGTACAGATGTCATACATATTGTATTTTGAAGAGAAACTCTAAAAGTTTTTTTTTTTTTTTTTTTTTTACAAACTTACGATATGCGAACTATGAGTGACGTGGCAGACGTCAATACGGTAATCGAATTCTTGCCATACCCGTCCCAGCACGGCATCGTCGACTGTGGTAGTCGCTTCCCGTATTCTCTCCCGGAGCTCTGCTACATCACGTGGTAGCGGCGGTAGATACACCTGATCTTTAATGTGTCACCACAGAAAATAGTCACACGGAGTGAGATCTGGTTTTTTTGTCGAACTCCACCACACAGAAAGCTCGCTCCGCACCTGAACTCCCATGTTGGCGACTAGCGCTGACTATCGGCAAATTAACAAACTACGCTGTTAGGGTATACAGGAAAAAAAACTTTCAGGATTTCTCTTCAAAATTACATGTATGATATCTATACAATGTTTGGTTCTTGTGCAATAAAAAATTGAAAGTGTTGCCGGACTTTATGTACACCCTGTATACTGTATCCTCTGACGGCATCGCATGTATTGGACAGCCTAGACAGCAGCGTAAAGCTCCGCCGTAAAAACCGAACACCGGTCGGGAAGCCGAAATCTAATAAGGGTGTCGCCAACAGTATAGGCGCTCCCGATACGAAAGCTGGTCTTGGAGCCTCAGTGTAAATAAACGTCGCATCCTCCATTTGTGTGCATAGAACAGCACGATAAACTATAGGGGGGAGAGGGGGGGGGGGTTACTAACGTTGGGAAGCTGACAAACGTCACGGAGAAGGCACGTCCGGAGGAGAAGCCAAGATGATTTCGTACCCCCATAAGTCAAGAAAGTCTTAGGAAATCGGAAGGAAAGTTGACAGAAGAGGACTCCTGGTGGTAGTAGAGAGGAATGTCGGCCAGCGTACTCTAAATCCAAGGAGGCGTCGAAAAAAAGGGCATGGATCGGACGAGCAGGCATGGAAGACAGATGACTAGCGTAACGACTCAGAAGGACAGGTCGCCAACTGGACAGCGGAGGTCCAGCAGTGTCAGCGTAAAGACTCCCCACGGGGCTGGTATAAAAATCTCCAGACGCTAAACCCAATCCGCGGTGATGGACAGAGTCGAAGAATAGACAGCCGAGCAGAGGAGTAAATTATGCTTCCATAGACCAATTCCGAGCGCACTAAGGCGCGATATAGGCGGAGGAGGACCACTCTGTCCGCTCCCCAGGAGGTACCACTCAGAACACGGAGGGTGTTGAGGGATCGCAGGCAGTGAGCAGAAAGATATGAAACGTGTGAAGACCAGCAGAGTTTTCTGTCAAACATAAGTCCCAAGAATTTGGTGACGTCCGCGAACGGAAGGGCATCAGGGTCTAGATGTAGGGAAGGCGGATAAACGTCCCTACGACGCCAAAAATTTACACAGACGGTCTTACTGGGAGAAAATCGGAAAGCGGGTTTCGATGCTCCATGAGTGTTGAGAATCGAGACATCCTTGACGACTTCGTTCAAGAAGGCTGGTCAGTTGGGAGCTGCAGTAGATCGCAAAATCTTCGACAAAAAGGGAGCCCAAGACATCGGGAAGGAGACAATCCATAATTGGATTTATGACGATCGCAAACGGTACAACATTTAGCATGGAGCCCTGGGGCATCCATTTTCTTGGGAGAAGGTGCGGGATAGAGTAGTGTTCACCCGCACCTTAAATGTGCGCTGTATCATAAATTCACGGATCTACATCTACATCTACGTCTATACTCCGCAAGCCACCTGACGGTGTGTGGCGGAGGGTACCTTCAGTACCTCTATCGGTTCTCCCTTCTATTCCAGTCTCGTATTGTTCGTGGAAAGAAGGATTGTCGGTATGCCTCTGTGTGGGCTCTAATCTCTCTGATTTTATCCTCATGGTCTCTTCGCGAGATATACGTAGGAGGGAGCAATATACTGCTTGACTCTTCGGTGAAGGCATGTTCTCGAAACTTCAACAAAAGCCCGTACCGAGCTACTGAGCGTCTCTCCTGCAGAGTCTTCCACTGGAGTTTATCTATCATCTCCGTAACGCTTTCGCGATTACTAAATGATCCTGTAACGAAGCGCGCTGCCCTCCGTTGGATCTTCTCTATCTCTTCTATCAACCCTGTCTGGTACGGATCCCACACTGCTGAGCAATATTCAAGCAGTGGGCGAACAAGCGTACTGTAACCTACTTCCTTTGTTTTCAGATTGCATTTCCTTAGGATTCTTCCAATGAATCTCAGTCTGGCATCTGCTTTACCGACTTCAAAAGCCCCAAGAGAACAGTGTGCGGAGGATGCCTGTCCTCCAATAGATATCATATGCCCTATCAAGATCAAAAAATATTACTACCGTTTGGCGTTTCCGGAGAAAGTTGTTCATGCTAATAAGTGGAGAGAGCAACAACATGGGCAGTGATTAAAAGGTTTCGGGACTCCAGCCACCAGCCTAAACGGCAATTTACCATACGCTCCAACACCTTACAAACAATACCCGTGAGAGAGATTTGGCGATAGCTGGAGGGCAGACGTTTGTCCTTTCCAGGTTTTGGAAAAGGAATGAGGATAGCTTCCGTCGATCTTCTGGGACAGGTACTGTCAAGTCGGTTATAAAGGAGAATGAAGTAGCACAGACTAGGGTATGATAGATGCACCAACATCTGGACGTGGATACCATCCGGTCCCGGAGTAGAAGAGCGAGAGGAGGAGAGTGGGGGGGGGGGGGGGGGGTTGGGGGGGTTGTTTTGGAGAAGGAGACCAGACAGCGAGGTCATCGGTCTCGTCGGATTAGGGAAGGATGGGGAAGGAAGTCGGCTGTGCCCTTTCAGAAGAACCATCCCGGCATTTGCCGGGACCGATTTAGGGAAATCACGGAAAACCTAAATCTGGATGGCCGGACGCGGGATTGAACCGTCGTCCTCCCGAATACGAGTCCAGTGTCTAACCACTGCGCCATCTCGCTCGTTGAGGAGAGTGCATGTCTGAGTTCCCGCGTAGAAAAACGACATTATAGCTTTCGCGATTTTGAGAGGAAAAAGCAAGAGGTCGCACTTCCACTACACGTTTCTTTGCGAGAATGACTGGTGGGTAATTAGAAGAGCTCGAAATCTCAGCAAAGTGCCGACCCAATTAGTTAGAGATTGCATCTGGGACCACTAAGTAACCTAAGCGACAGTTAACCCAAAGATCGGGGAATAACTGAACGTGCCGGATAGCCGTCGGTTTCGACTCGAAACACCTAATGAGGGAGTGAAGGTGTTAAGGGAGTTGGTAAAGAAGCCCCAGCCTGCCTTCTTGCTATCGCGTATGATGCGACGGCATCGCGCACGTAGCTGCTTGTAGCAGATACAGTTGGTCAACGTAGGACGATGGCGAGAAACGCAAGGAACACGTCTCCGCTCGCGTATTGTGCCACGGTACGCCTCGTTCCACCAAGGAACTGTGGGGCGCCGGGACAAAGGGGAAGTGTGGGGTATTGAACTTCCGCAGCTGAAAGAATAACTTCCGTAACATGAGTGATCTGATCGTCGATGCCAGGAAACTGACGGACATCAAATGTTGCTGGAGGGGAGAAAAGTGTCCAATCGGCTTGGGAGAACTTCCATCGTCTTGGGCGTGTGGACGGCAGTCGTAGCTGTAATCGAAGGACACGTGGAAAATGGTCACTCGAGTGTGTATCAGCAAGAGCGTACCACTCAAAGCGCCGAGCGAGCCGAAAAGTACCGACCGAAAGTTCCAAATGAGAGTAGGTTGACGTGGAGTCAGACAAAAATGTAGGCTCTCTAGTACTGATGCAAACAAGATCTGCTTGGTGGGAGAGGTCAGTCAATAGGGAGCCTTTCGGTCAAGGACGCGGAGACCCCCAAAGCGTTGAAGTCCCCAACCAGCAAACAGAGGGGTGGGAGATGACCAAGGAGACGAAGATCAGCTCTTGCCATTAGTGTGGACGACGAAATATATATGGTTCAAAGAGAGAAGGTGAATCCAGAAAGGGGGAGACATACAGCGACAGCTTGGAAGGAACTGTGTAAGGAGATTGGGTGACAATGAGATAGCATCATGGAGAAGAATCATACGCCCTCATGTGCCGGAACGCCAGCAACAGAGCAAACTGGATTGGAAATGAGGGAAGACAAAGCAATCTTGGGGAAGTAGATTTGTTTCCTGAAGACAGAAGATGACTCGTGAGTAGGATCGTCAGAAGATTGACAGTTCATCCCGATTGGAGCGAATTCCGCGGATATTCCAACGGATAATTGACAGAGGGTGGACGAAAAAAGGAAAAATCGCTCCACAGCTGCCGTCAACTCAGCGACTCTGAGAGCTGGTGGCCGACGGCGTGGAATGGCATTCAGCCAGAGGCAGAAGATCGTGATCCATAGGTTGTTGGGGGGCAGCTCCTGCCGCCAGTGATCGACTGGTTGATAGGCCGCCAGCAGTGCGTCTCGGCGACATGGCCGAGGGCGGCTACCTCTGGGCGGCGCTGTAGAAGAGACACACTGTGGCAGAGAAGGATAGGAACTATGTTTCTTATTAGCCTTCTAGGGAGCCGGACGTTGAGATGAAGGAGGAGTGGAAGGTTGCGAGGTCTGGGAACGTAAAAAATCTTCAGGAGTAGGTTCTTTTTTGGAAGTCTGGGCTTCCGATTTTGGGGCCCGTGATTTAGCAGGAGCCGATGAAGATTGAGCCGTAAAGTGAGTGGGTAATAGTGGGGAGGTGGAAGGGCAGATCTTTGGGCTGGCCAATCTTGCGACAGTGGCGCTAAAGGTGAGATCGCAAGTCTGCGTGGCTACCTCCTTTGTAGGTCGAGGAGAGACGAAGACAGTGCTATATTTACCAGCTGGGAGCACAGTGGGCTTTCTGCTGGTGAATAACTTACGAGCTGCCAAGGTAGACACCTTTTCCTTCACTCAGATTTCCTGAATAATTTGTTCATCTTTAAAAATAGGACATGCTCTAGAGAAAGCAGCGTGGTCACCCATACAGTTGATGCAGCAAGGGGAAGGGCGTGGACAATCATCCTCATGGGTATCTCTGCCACAGGCCGTATTGGAACACGAGTGGCTGGTATGATTAAACCTCTGACACCGATAGCAACGCGTAGAGTTGAGGATCAAAGGGTGAACTGCAATTATCTCATATCCCACTTTAATGAGCGATGGAAGTTGAACTCTGTCAAATGTCAAGAAGAGAGTGCAAGTGGGTACCAATTCCTTTTCCACCCTTTTCACTGCTCGATGTACGGCCGTTACTCCCTGATCAGACAGGTAATTTGAATGTCCTCATTTGATAATCCGTCGAGTGATTGGGTATAAACTGTGGTGTCACCGCCAGACACCACACTTGCTAGGTGGTAGCCTTTAAATCGGCCGCGGTCCGCTAGTATACGACGGACCTGCGTGTCGCCACTGTCAGTGATTGCAGACCGAGCGCCGCCACACGGCAGGTCTAGAGACACTTCCTAGCACTCGCCCCAGTTGTACAGCCGACTTTGCTACAGAGGGCTCACTGACAAATTACGCTCTCATTTGCCGAGACGATAGTTAGCACAGCCTTCAGCTACGTCATTTGCTACGACCTAGCAAGGCGCCTTTATCATTTGCTATTTGTCTTGTGATGCATGTACCGTCAGACCGATGTTCAACAATTATGGATTAAAGTTAAGTATTCCAACGGCTACGACCTTTTTTGCTAAAGTCTAACTTCCTTAAATGCTCCAGACCTCACGCCAGCCTGCGTGAGCTTAAACGCGTGCCTTTCGGCTTCCTCATAGTGGCTTGGCTGTCTTGCCAAGTCACAACATAAACCACCCCTCACAATGAGTTTAACGTATGGTTCGCTTCCACCCGGACGGCGAAGGCATGTGGCAGCGTAGTTCGAAGCAATTTTTGGGCCTGGAGGGCACTATCTGTTTCTAACAAGGTGCCATTTCGTAATCGGGAACAAGACTTTACAGGACCTGCAATTGCGTCGACACCCTTCAGAATTATGAAAGGGTTGACTGTGGAGAAGTCTCGACCTTCGTCCGACCGAGAAACAACTAGGAACTGTGGCACTGATGGAAAAACTGTCAGTGGCTGAGACTCATTTAACTTTCGCTTGTGAGCAGACATAGTAGATGATGAGGAAACCATTGCGGAAGTATCCCCCATGATTACCGGAGTCTCCGAGGCTCGCTCCTTCCTAGTGTGTTAGGGTGGGAGGAGGGGGGGCCGGGAGGAGGGGGGGGCCCTGGGGAGGGGGGGGCTCTCTCAGGGTACTTCCGCCTTAGGTGGGTGATTGTCCACACCTCAGATCACACCTCCCGAGAAACGTATGGCGGGACCAATCGGCACATTCGGAAGGTACCAGCTCGGGTAATCACCCCCCCCCCCCCCTGGGCCTGGCCTTTACCAGGGGGTACGTATGTGTCCTACTTGTCTACCCTGGGTGGGAAAGTACTCGTTACCTCGTCACGAGCTACGCATGGGAACGCGTGGGTCGGCCTTCAGACACGCACAGGGAGGAAAGAAAGAGAAAGGGAGGAACAAAGAAAATGAAATAAGAATTCTCAAATGCTGCAGCGGAGAAGAAGGTAAAGAGATGAATCAAGGAAAAGAGGACAAAGTAAGGACAGACTTTCCGTGACAGAGATAAAAGAAGAGAAACCACGTGATACATTCACAAGCGTCCTATCTCCGGATATAGGCCCAAAACATACTCCCAAAGGGAGGGAGAAGGAGAAGGGAAAGAGGGCGGGGAGGAGCAAGGATTGGAGGCAGGGAGGGACATGGAAAGGAAAGGTGTGCAGCCCAGAAAGGAAAGAGAGCTGCGCTAGCTCGGGGTCCTGTGCTAGCCACGCACGTATCCACAAAAGAGTTGTGGACCCCCTGGGCAGATCCACTTGACTGGTGAGGTGCAGAAGATAACAGTGCACAGTGGAGAGTTATTACATCACAGTAAGTTGTCCTGCTCCAAACGGCCCACTCTTCTGTAAAATTTGGAAACTAGAGGTCAAACCCAAAACAGGGACCAGAATTATAACCCAAAAAAGGTTAAAGAAAAAACCGTTAAAAAACGAAAAGAGCGCAAACCCTCAGAAGTCCAAAGAATAGTTAAAATACACTCCTGGAAATGGAAAAAAGAACACATTGACACCGGTGTGTCAGACCCACCATACTTGCTCCCGACACTGCGAGGGGGCTGTACAAGCAATGATCACACGCACGGCACAGCGGACACACCAGGAACCGCGGTGTTGGGCGTCGAATGGCGCTAGCTGCGCAGCATTTGTGCACCGCCGCCGTCAGTGTCAGCCAGTTTGCCGTGGCATACGGAGCTCCATCGCAGTCTTTAACACTGGTAGCATGCCGCGACAGCGTGGACGTGAACCGTATGTGCAGTTGACGGACTTTGAGCGAGGGCGTATAGTGGGCATGCGGGAGGCCGGGTGGACGTACCGCCGAATTGCTCAACACGTGGGGCGTGAGGTCTCCACAGTACATCGATGTTGTCGCCAGTGGTCGGCGGAAGGTGCACGTGCCCGTCGACCTGGGACCGAACCGCAGCGACGCACGGATGCACGCCAAGACCGTAGGATTCTACGCAGTGCCGTAGGGGACCGCACCGCCACTTCCCAGCAAATTAGGGACACTGTTGCTCCTGGGGTATCGGCGAGGACCATTCGCAACCGTCTCCATGAAGCTGGGCTACGGTCCCGCACACCGTTAGGCCGTCTTCCGCTCACGCCCCAACATCGTGCAGCCCGCCTCCAGTGGTGTCGCGACAGGCGTGAATGGAGGGACGAATGGAGACGTGTCGTCTTCAGCGATGAGAGTCGCTTCTGCCTTGGTGCCAATGATGGTCGTATGCGTGTTTGGCGCCGTGCAGGTGAGCGCCACAATCAGGACTGCATACGACCGAGGCACACAGGGCCAACACCCGGCATCATGGTGTGGGGAGCGATCTCCTACACTGGCCGTACACCACTGGTGATCGTCGAGGGGACACTGAATAGTGCACGGTACATCCAAACCGTCATCGAACCCATCGTTCTACCATTCCTAGACCGGCAAGGGAACTTGCTGTTCCAACAGGACAATGCACGTCCGCATGTATCCCGTGCCACCCAACGTGCTCTAGAAGGTGTAAGTCAACTACCCTGGCCAGCAAGATCTCCGGATCTGTCCCCCATTGAGCATATTTGGGACTGGATGAAGCGTCGTCTCACGCGGTCTGCACGTCCAGCACGAACGCTGGTCCAACTGAGGCGCCAGGTGGAAATGGCATGGCAAGCCGTTCCACAGGACTACATCCAGCATCTCTACGATCGTCTCCATGGGAGAATAGCAGCCTGCATTGCTGCGAAAGGTGGATATACACTGTACTAGTGCCGACATTGTGCATGCTCTGTTGCCTGTGTCTATGTGCCTGTGGTTCTGTCAGTGTGATCATGTGATGTATCTGACCCCAGGAATGTGTCAATAAAGTTTCCCCTTCCTGGGACAATGAATTCACGGTGTTCTTATTTCAATTTCCAGGAGTGTACAAAGGTAAAAAAGTGACCAAATAAAAAGACTCCTATTAGTCGCCTCTTACGACAGGCAATTAATGACTGCACATTATTCTAGCCACCGACACTGCAGGAGGGCAATGGGGATGCTGCCATACAATGTCCTTGGGTTGAAACATCCGGGGGTGTTACCAGTGTCGAAGGTTATCAGGGATGTCATCCTGTTGCCGACTGCACTCAGAACGGTTGTGTTTGACGGCAAAATATACGAAAATCAACCCACAAGGAAAAGGATGGTTTCATTGACGCCCTTTATGCCACTCGTGTGAGGAATTTTCGTGTCTATTCTGAGCAGCGGTGTACATGAAATATACATGGCTTCAAAGTTGATTTTATTTTATTTTTATTTACACGTCAAGTTCCGTAGGACCAAATTGAGGAGCAAATCTCCAAGGTCATGGAACGTGCCAGTACATGAAATTACAACATAAAAGTAATAACAGATAAAAATAAAATGTTTAAGCACCCGAAAAAAGTCAGTCCATAAGTTTAAGTAAACGCAATCAGGAATACAACAAGAATCAGCTTACTTTTTCAAGGAACAGAATAGGAGTAGTGACCCATTAGGAATCTCTTCAGTTTCAATTTGAAAGTGCGTGGATTACTGCTAAGATTTTTGAATTCGAGTAGTAGCTTGTAACGTTGTTGCTTTAATTTGCTATGAAAGCGGTGCTGATAGCCAATAAAAGCGGGTTAAAAGCTGTGAGCGGTCTGCGCAACTGTTTCACCAGGTAACCTGTCTACCTTACCAAATTCCCAACCAGACTAACATTAATTATAATCTTTTAATAGTCATCCGACAACCGGTGATTATATATATATATATATATATATATATATATATATATATATATATATATATATATATATATATATATATATATAAAGAGAATTTAAATAAAAACAAATAAAACAGTTCATATTTGGAAATTTATTTTAACTTTGATCAATGAAATTTCAGCATATTAAACGCGAGTCATAACTAAGCTGATGCCTTATTTAGGACTGTGAAAATGTGAGTTCGTAATCTTATGGAACACATCAAATATGGAGCCAAGATTGGGAGACTGCATTCAACACTGCATTCGTAAAATAACACACGAAGAATGTTGAAACATATGCAAGAGGAAATTAACCACAACCAACCGATTCAATTTTCACCCAAAGAAGTTACGTTCGTAGCACAATCCTGTCCGTCATGTAATTACCACACACTGGTATACTAAATTCATACTAACTCTCTGTGAAATCTTCCTGAAAAGAATAGCTGAGGTCTACTTTGATTATTACACCACATGCTTCACGTGGTCAACTTGGTTTACACAAAGAGTGTAACTCCACAATAATTTTGATAATTAAAATAAATTAGATCAAAAAGCAATTTACAAAAGAAAAAGCTCGAACTGGTTACTATCGTCTCACTATTAACCTGATGGGTCAAACAATTGTATAAGCACGTGGTACTGGTCTCACAAAGTACACCCCACGTGGGTTGAACATAAAGAAAAGTTCCTATATTGGAAAATATTGTCAAGACGAGACGTTATAATCTCACGCACATTCGCATTGAAGATTGATGATGCTAGTTAGAGTTACTGATCAACATGTGGTTCCACTTTACTAATAAAGTAGTGACAAAGCAACTACAGGAATATATTCTGAAGTTCACACTCGAATTACACTGCGCTGCAATTTAAGATAACATTAGACATTTTAGAGCTAAACCTGAAATAAAGGTGATTAAATTTTCAGTTAGGCTGAACTTAAGAAATCCATTGTCCTACGGATTTAGCAGACACGCGCTTAGCCGGAGATCTTACCACTTCAGACGCTCGCCACAGACAGACTGCCCTGGTCCCTTCCTGAGGGTGGCTCACAAATACAAACGGAAGTGGCCAGAGGGGCAGCTTCCTAAACCAACATGACAAGGGACGGACAGAACCATACTAAGGATAGAAACCTCTTTGCTTTTAGAAAGCGTAGCTACCTGTTCCGACGTTGATCCTACTGTTCTCTAGCAGACAGGCTTGTCTGCTACCCTCAAGCATGCAACTAGAAATACATTTGCTCATTCATCCTCTCTCACGGGAGGGAAGAGGGATGACAGTATCTTATCATATACAGTATATAAAAGAAAGCGGATGTAGGTTCCATATGAGACTGTGTGACATGAATTACATATAAACTGTGTTTTAAAGTGTAGTAGTGTGACAGATCGTTCTTGTTTATGTGTAAAAGTAACATGTTCCACTACTCAGTCTCCTCCCAGATAGTCAGAAACGCCACAGTAAATTTAGAAGAGGAATTTATGCCGTAAATGACAACAGATTTAAGAAATTAACATGAAAGGAATCCAGCAGAGACCTTGCGAGGTGCCGGGGCTAGCAGTGTATTTAACACTCAATTCTTCTAGAATCTACGTATGTACATGATGCTCTAAGGCCCCCCCCCCCCCTATTCTAACTCCAACTTTTGCTGTTGCACAAGGATAAAAAAAATACGCGAACTGACTCTAATCAACCCTGCCAGTGGAGTAGAAGAGAGTTTGGCACCTGCAATAATTTAATTTGATAAATAAGTTAAATAAACGAAGGTTTCATTAATATAGTGAGGAATGATAGGGTTGCTCTATCGATTAACAGAATGTAAGTTCTGTCCAAAATAACAATATGATTTATTAAGACTAAACACAAAATAATAAACAAAAACACATGACACATTTACAATACATCAAATTGGCTCAAATTGGATACTCAAACAAACGCTGTGAATGTGAAGTTGTCCCTAAACTAGATTGTGAGGATTATGACGAAGTGGTATGTGCAGCCAATTCCTTGCAACTCAAATCTTAGAGAAAACACATAGCCAACCCAACATTAATTGCTACTACCCAAGACAGAACAAAGTTAGAAAAAGACGAACAGGCGCGCTCTGCTGAGCTCTGATTATCACCTAGGAAAATCCCTATCTGCCGGTGCTGCGGACATACATTACCAAACTGTCGTCTTGACTGCCAGGACACGATCTGGCGTACCGGTGCCGTTGGCTGGTTGCTTCGACGTCCTCGACCGAAAGGCGAGAGCCGACTACCCACAAGAGCACCGGTACAAAACCGAAAACAGAACATTCCCGCCCCCACGACAGTGGCCGTGGTTAAACGTTCCAATCAGCAACTCGAAAACTGGCGGAAAATTCCACTCCATTGCCGGAACGCTACCATTCCACCAATGGAGATTCTTGGCGCCAATTTCTGCGCCGATCTTGCTACGTCACGGAGCTATGCCCTGAGCAAGCCAATCACAGTTACTATTTTGCAGAAAGCGCGGGAATTTTCCCGCCACAGCTGCCTGGGTACCCAAGTCATTCCCACGCCTCGCTGGTAGCCCGCCAGAAAGTGTTTCCGCTAAGTTTCTGCGAAGTAACGGAACCTCTAGCCCAGCCACTACTTCAGGCCCTGCGGGCGTGCCTCTTGACAATGTCGGCGTCTGGAAAGCATTCACTGGACTCCCTCACACCTGTCGGCTTACCCTTTCAAAGTCAAACAGAGAAACAGAGCCCGCCTGTCACTGGACCACCCGGGTGACGAGAGACGCTGCGTGGGAAGTCCGCGTGTGAAGGGATAGCAACTTTCCACCGCATGCAATTAGAGAGGAGAATCGTAAGATAGAAATATGAGAGGGGGCTCATGCCACCTCTCATAGCCCCTACGCCATTTTAGATTGTAATTGGTGAGCGGTTGGCTCACTTAGGAGCAAGGTAGTGAGTCAATCGCCCAAGAACAATCTCGCAAACTTGCTGCACATGCCGCACTCTATAAAGAAAATCACTGCATCTGAAAAATGCAGCTCATAGAGGGAGGATTTTTTATGATGTAGCCAACTTCACCTTCTTAATATGGAACACTAACACTCACATCACACACCCATACCCAGGGAGCCCCTTCCAAACACCGATTCACACAGACATTCACTCTCTAAATATGGCCCGGACATGTGAGCCAAATATGGAGCAATTTATTCTTTACAATCAGAGTTGGAGTGGTCCGCAATTAAATGCCCAAGATGTTACAACAATTTTAATCATTAAACTAACCTGAACTCACTCACACATGATACTATTTAAGTTAACAATCTCTTTGTGAGCTTTCAGAATCTAATTACAACCTCCGATTCATTCTTTACAAAATGTTCCCTGAACTGATGGTCCATTCACAGTGATAGTGGTGGTATCTGCTTCAGTTTGTGGGGACTTCAGGCACACTGATTGCATACACACAACAATAAATACAAGATACAAAAAAACATGGTGTGGAGAACAATACAGTAATTTGTAATAAGAATTACAGTGTAAAACAAACACATACAAGGTATCACATACATTACAAAAACAACACTATAGAAAGAAATTTAAGAAAAAAAAAACAAGGTTCATGGGACATTAAGTTGTGCGTGCACATTGCACACTGTTCATGACTGTGCTGAGAATGAGGCACTAAATCACATTGTTAGAAATGTTCGAAGCACTTCACAAATTCATTAGTTTCTCTGAGGGGGTTGGTATGTCGAGTTATATGCATTGATGCACGTGGTTCCATGTCTTGAACATTGGAGGGGGGCTTTTGGGATGGGGCCACAGTACTGAAATCACATAGGGCTAAACGTCGGGTGTTGTTGCTACGTTGTTGCAACAGCAATAGGGAGTGCTGGAGCGTCTGCAGTACGCTGTTGAGATTGTAGTCAGACCCACGCATATGATCACTACAGTACGGTAGGAAGACACAGTGATAGGCTCTCCTCACGTTGATTAATTGTCTCTGAGGTCTCCTTGTTGGGATACATCACAAGTCTAGGTCTCTTCTCTCGCTGGACAGTACTTTACGTTTCCCAATATTGCAGTTCGACGAGGGATGATGGCACGTCGAGTGACTCCACAAGTGTGTGAGGTCATCCATACAGGATCGAACTAGGAGCGACGATTGCTAAAACTGCTCTCTAATAGAGAGGAGAAGTTAGAAATGAGACCATACATTTGTTAGTGTGGCACGATACTGCTTTGTGTAAGCAGATTGGCCAATGCTAGTGAGTTGTAAAAACCCAAACAGGTGAGTATATAGCGTCCCTTTCTGTCCTGAGGCACATGAGACGCCGGTTATGACACCATATGTGATCTTCTTCGTGTACTCACGACAACGTGGTCTGCCGCAGGGAATCCCTCCAAACGGCTGCCGCGGCCGGAGAACTAGCTGGCTGTTGCGTGTGGGTCATGTGTCAGTGTCAATGGCCAGCCTCACTTTCACTTGTGGCCCGGCGAGGGCTGTCTGCCGCCTAATACCTCAGGTATACGGCCCGGTGACTGTCAGCTTGTAGGACCGGATGCTCTCGCGCCCTTCACGTCAGGTGGCGCGCTGACGCTCTCTTTTGCAGGTAGCCGATGACCTCCTGTTTTTGCTCCGGCTGGCCTCTGCATTGCCACTATCCCCGTCATCTGCACAATTCTTACAAAAATCTTATGCCTCACTTATCCCCATGACCTTCTATGTTATAATAAATTTACATAACCATACATTGATGGTCTGTCATTTCAGACACTGTAATTTTAATTTTATAGTTATTTATCTGTAGCTATCTTGGTGTATCTAATCTAGACATGGAAATAATTTATTTTGATATTTGTGTAGAGACCGATCTCAGTATTGTACATGGTGTGTGATAACTGATGCTATGTAATGGATGAACAACTAAATGTGCGGGCCCGCACTAATATTACTATTAATCATATAGATCGACAGTAGACATGCTCAAGAATTAACTACCATTTGCCAACGATCTACATTCTATGTCTTTTAATTAAATTATGTTGTTATGCAGGTCTAAGTTTTATTGTGCTATAAAGAACATGCAACTATGCTACTCTCGCTCGCCCGTTGTCCCTCCATCTCGCGTCTGTGGTTTGGTGACCTGAAAAATAGCATCTCAACAGGCGCGCTCTGCTGAACACTAGTGATAGAAAACCGCCACACTATTAAGGATCTAGTTATTGTAAAATCCTAAAGTTTAATTTATCCTAGTATATGGTACTCTCTTATTATTATTATTATTATTTTTTTCTTTTTACCTTATACAACACTCTTACATAATTCCTGTTCCACTGAGATGTCTCGCTGCACGCCGCTATTGACGACAGTGATGTGCGCGCCGTACGACATGGCCTCCGAGTTCTCACTACGCCTTACTGAAACTCCAGAGACTGGGGTAGCCATGGCTATACAAGACAATAAATTTATAGTTGCAACTTCTTTTTCTATGTTATGCAGTATTCGCGATCAAAGCACACCTTTCCAGAGGCAATGTAATATGACCAAGCCAGGACTGGTTCCTGTTGAGGATTCCGTCGCCCAACACACGCCAGCTACAGAGTATGTCACGAATCTCCAAGTATAATTCCTTGGTTATTCATCTGTGACAGTCATGAGCAGCACGCTAAATCCCCAACCAGCACATTGGCATGGTAGGCTTTATGCCCGCATTTCTATCGTCTAGGGCACCATTGGAGTCAAACGCTCATAGGTTCACCCCGACTTGCAAGACAATGATGCTGGCGCAGCTCTGCAGAAACTATACTGCCCATATTCATCCTCGAAATCACGCAATATACCACAATCTTGCAGTGCACTGACGCGTGTCTGCAAGCATTGGTATGAACGTCTCACGAACTGGTTGTGGCCGCTATGGAGCATATCACTTCTCAGAACGCTTCTAAGAGCACGTTCTTGTATGCGCCCGTTTGTGCGACATCTCGTCACTCATCTTTATCCCTTAACATGGACACCAGATAGGAAAGGACAAAAACATTGCTCATGGAAAGGTAGTGCCTCTTATCGCAACGACAGAGGAGATCGCGAACATAGACAAACAAAGTTAACAGCAGTAAATTCTTATGCGAGAAAACGCAGCGTGCTAATACTTTAACAATCTTAATCTATTGATGCAACGATTACACTGTTCGACATGAGTTCTATTTCTGATATTAAAGTATGTGCTTCTAGACCATTTTACCGTGGGAAATTCAAATATGTAAACAAAATATCGTTGTCAGGGATACTTTTTATGTAATATGCATATATATGTATATTCACAATTCATGGCAAACACAGAGACCTTATAGAGAAATACGGGTATGTTGCCGCATCCAGTAGTGATAGAACGTCATAATTTCTTGTGCAACAGCAGGTGGGAAGAATCAGACATCATTAGGTTATCCCCCGCCACACCTATGTCATTAAGACCACCTGAAACATCTCATTAACTCGAACGGCAATAGCTGGTCGCTGCCTCGGCAGTAAAGCTTCACGCCTCCTAGGGGCAGGTGCATCGAGTTTACAACAGTGGTGTTAGCCGTAATTTGTGTCAGTCTTAACGAGTGGGTGTTTTGGCTGACAAGTAACTGTCTGTCATATTTCCGAGCACGGTTGAATTTTTTAGTTCCTGTGTGTAAACTGATTGAGCCTGATGCTGAAGGTAAAATGACTGCTTGTTTTTACACATCAGCGTTCCTCTAGTTCCCTTCTATTAATTTAATACACGTGTATTACCAAAGTGGTATTTTTAAATTTGCAGAAATGCCACGTCGTCGTGGAGGTCGATATAAGCAGGACAACTTCTGCTACATCTGTGGGAAGTTCACTTTTGCCAGAAATAGGAAGAACATTTCTTGAGTCATAAAGAAAGCATACAAACATTACTTTGGAGTAGAGATAAGAGACCAAGATAAAGAATGGGCACCACATTTCTGTTGTGCTACATGTTACTGCTAACTAATTCAGTGATGGAAAGGTAAAGAGAACGTGGCGTTGTTTGCTGTTCCAATGGTGTGGAGGGAGCCTAAGGACCATGTTACTGATTGTTATTTCTGTCTAACAAAAATTCAGGGTTTTACAAACAAAAAGTCAAAGAGGCACATTGGTTACCCAGATCTGCCTTCAGTGAGAATGCCAGTGCAGCATTCCGACAACCTTCCAGTACCTTCAAGAGCTCGAGGTCAAATTCCGAGTGACAGTGAAATAAGTAGTAGTGAAGAAATCACAGATGATGATTCTTTATATCACTGCACAAGTGAGTCATCGCCACATCTGTTAACACAGGCAGATTTAAGTGATTTAGTACGTGATCTAGGACTAAGTAAACAAAAGGTGCAGCTGCTTGGTTCAAGATTACAAGAGTGTAATCTGCTGCACCAAAGTACTAAAATCAGTGTGTTCAGGCACAGAGAACATGCCTTTATTTCTTATTTTTCAACTGACGAAGAACTGACATTTTGCAATGACGTTGCTGGCCTGATGAAAATGCTGAACTTCACTTATATTTCACAGGAGTGGAGACTTTTCATAGATGCATCGAAAACAAGTCTGAAGGGTGTTTCGCTCCTTAACGGAAATAAAATACCCTCTGTTCCAGTAGCTTTAATTACGAATTCGTACAAAGGATGCTAAATTCATTGAAATACAATGAACACAAATGGAAAATATGTGCAGATTTCAAGGTAATTGCTATGGTACTGTGAATGCAACAAGGCTACACAAAGTATGCCTGTTTTCTTTGCGAGTGCGATAGACGAGACCGAAATTCTCACTACGTGAAAAAGAAATGGCCTATGCGAAGACTGAAAGTTGGCGAAAAGAATGTACAACGTGAAAGTCTGGTAGCTCCTGAATATATACTACTTCCACCGCTTCACATCAAACTTGGCCTGATGAAACAATTCGTGGAGGCCATGGTTCCAACAGGCTGTGGGTTTGCATATCTAGCTACCAAATTCCCCCGTCTTTCAGCTGCAAAAATAAAGGAAGGTGTATTTGTGGGGCCACAAATCAGGGAGCTGCAGAAAGGTGCAAATTTTGAAGCATGTTTAACTGATAAAGAAAAAACTGCATGGGACTGTTTCAAGATGGTGTCAGAAAACTTCCTCAGAAGAAGAAGAGCTACTAACTACAAAGCAATTGTGAAGGATATGATCAAAACATATCAGGATTTGGGGTGCAATATGTCTTTGAAGGTACGTATGATGGACTCTCATCTGGACTACTTCACAGAGAGTTGTAGTGACGTATCGGATGAACATGGGGAAAGATTCCATAAAGACATTTCTAACATAGAAAGGCGCTATGAAGGGAAGTGGGTACCTTCTATGTTAGCAGATTATTGCTGGAATATCATTCGAGAGAAGAAAGATTCACAATACAAGAGAAAAAAGTGATGTGCATTAGAAGACAGTGGCTCATTGTTTGTCAATTTTCTGTAATTTCTCATGTCAAATAAATGCTTGAAAGTGTATACACAAAGGTTACTGTGTTATATGTTAGATCCCACCCTCCATTAATGTGATGAACTTATAACATCATAAAGATGTGCATTTGTTTGTTGAATTTCACCTCACGTTTGCTGCACTCTATCAGAAACTGAAAAGAGAAATAAAATTGCGATTACTCATAAACTAACCCTGACAGAAAAAAACCGAAAACAGTTTTCAATTCAGCACTCAAAATACAACTAGTATCACAATATTTTTATCAGTAATAGAAAAAAAGTTTTTTTTTTTGTAGAACAGTGTTATTGTTCCCCGAGGAAAGGTTCATATATGTGCCTATTCTACTATGTACACCACTTAAACTACTATTATTCCACGGACTTCTTTGTGTGAGAGAAGTGGTGGAGTCCTATGGACTAGCGTCAATCCCTTCTTAGACTCCCCCTCCTCTGACGTGCATTAGGATTTGCAGGTCTAATTTCAATCTCCTGGTTCTCCTGTTGTCCTTGATTTCGCTCTCTCCAATTACGGTCGCTTTGCCGTTCGTCATTCCTCCTGTCCCAGATTGCTTGTCTAGATTGACCCTGTTCCCTGACGTTCTGGTTTCCGTGTCTCTGGTTTCCATAACCTTGAATAGCGTAACATTGATTTCCGTAACCCTGGTTTCCTAACTGACCAGTGCGATTATGCGATCTGTTGTCGTCTTCCCTTGCTGGCCCGTGGTATTTGTTATTTTGCGCCTTCTTCCTGTCCTTTGCGTCTTGTTTATCGAAGACTACTTCGAGTTCGCGCATTAGACTCTTGAATGCATCTATGTCAGATCCACACTTCCCGACAAGTGTCTGTTGATACCTAACTGGCAATTTGGAAAAGCAAAATTTAATGATTTCTCCGTTGCTATATGGACTATCTAAAAACTGATTCTTCTTGAGTAAATCATCAAAAAATTTTTTTGCGCTCCTATGCCCGGACACTTCCAGTTCAGGACAAAATATTATTTCCTCTTTAATCCTATCTTGCGTTTCCTTTGACCAGTAGGTCCGCAGGAATGCACCAACAAATTCCTGATAAGCCCGACACGTCGCTGCCACGCCCCACGCCCCGCGGCTTGGCCTTCGATGTGTCCACACATGAATTCTAATTTTGCCTGAGTTGGCCATGACGACGGTAATGAATTTGTAAACTGCATCACCCAGCTTTTCGGATGCATCGACCCTCCATTATCTTTGAACTTCTGGAATTTTAGTATCGACAGGAAGTGATTGTGATCAAAATCCTGTCCGATCCTCGCACTTCTGTTGTCACTCGTTTCCGATACTTGCACGTCTGCTGAGTGTCCTGATCTATCTTGCTGATAACTGTGATTTGCTACCTCTGTATCACAGTGGACGTGGCATTCAGCATTCACTCTTCTAAGTGGGCTGCAATTATTGGAGCTATTACTCTCTGTTTCTGCGTGTGCATTGTTAGTTCCGCACTCTGTCACTGGGCTAGAGCACGGCGGGCTTTTCCTCGGAGACACAATTCCGTGAACTCCATCATTGGTATCCGAACGCGCAGTGCTCGTGTGCCCGTTTCGCTCTAGTTTTGCTATCCGACTCTCTACTTCTTTCATTCGTTTCGTGATGTTCGTAACCACAATCTTACCTTGAGTCTTTAAGACCGCTAGGGATTTTGAGTGTGCTTGTGTCACACGTCGCAAGCGCCCTGCGAGTTGAGAAGTTACTTTTGCGATTTTCATTGCCCCTGTTGCTGCCGTTTTGGCTAGGCCTGCTACTTTTTGTGCTACCATTGACATTTGTTTTGCTTCTCCACAATCTTTCTTTATTGTTAGTAATTCCCCACGAATTTCCCCTATACGCGAAATTATTGCCTCAGTGTCCTTCTTACGCTGTTCGTCAGCTTCTTCTTTCATTGATCGTAGGAAGCCCAGTATCGGGTTAATGTCATCATTTTGATCCTCGTCACACATGGGTGATGTAACTCTGGACACCTGTGCGCTAGAGCTCTGACGTGGCCGAGCTGGCCCCTGTCTGCTCTCGTTCGTTTGATTATAAACTTCTGCTACCGTCTCGACCTGTGTGCCTGTCTCTGTTTCATCCTCTACCTCACTATCATAATCACGGCCGCAACGCTGCTCTAAGATCGCGTCCAAATCACCTTCCTCATCAATGACCCTGGCGTCCTGTCCTGCTAAAAATGTGCCCATCTCATCTCCGAACCTATCCCCGTCAGTAAACTGCCCCTTATCCATTATGCTATCCTCTTTTGTTTTAGCGTCGCTCGATAATAGTCGTGCCTTACTTCTCGTTATCATTCATAAAAAACAAATTTATCTAAAATGCACAATAAAATTAATCTACTCCATATATTTTTACACATAGACATAAAGTTTCAACAACGCCGCTCCAACGCTGTAATTATACCCACGATTTGTTGTGGTACAGAAACCGCACACAAACCCAACAAAGTGTGATGTGATACGGACACACCATCAAAGGAACACAAAAACAATGAACAAAAAAAATATATACACTGAAAACAAAAACTGTAATCATGCGCCGCTACTTAAAACTAAACGCGGAAACACCAGAAAAAAACTTGGGTATTAATCAATAAAAAGATTAGAGAAAAAAATTTGAATGTTCGTACTAAGAATACTGTTTGTTAATCAGTGATTCTCAGGAAAGATCCGAGGCTAACGGTCGCCATTTTATGCGAGGTGCCGGGGCTAGCAGTGTATTTAACACTCAATTCTTCTAGAATCTACGTATGTACATGATGCTCTAAGGCCCCCCCCCCTATTCTAACACCAACTTTTGCTGTTGCACAAGGATAAAAAAAATACGCGAACTGACTCTAATCAACCCTGCCAGTGGAGTAGAAGAGAGTTTGGCACCTGCAATAATTTAATTTGATAAATAAGTTAAATAAACAAAGGTTTCATTAATATAGTGAGGAATGATAGGGTTGCTCTATCGATTAACAGAATGAAAGTTCTGTCCAAAATAACAAAATGATTTATTAAGACTAAACACAAAATAATAAACAAAAACACATGACACATTTACAATACATCAAATTGGCTCAAATTGGATACTCAAACAAACGCTGTGAATGTGAAGTTGTCCCTAAACTAGATTGTGAGGATTATGACGAAGTGGTATGTGCAGCCAATTCCTTGCAACTCAAATCTTAGAGAAAACACATAGCCAACCCAACATTAATTGCTACTACCCAAGACAGAACAAAGTTAGAAAAAGACGAACAGGCGCGCTCTGCTGAGCTCTGATTATCACCTAGGAAAATCACTATCTGCCGGTGCTGCGGACATACATTACCAAACTGTCTTCTTGATTGCCAGGACACGATCTGGCGTACCGGAGCCGTTGGCTGGTTGCTTCGACGTCCTCGACCGAAAGGCGAGAGCCGACTACCCACAAGAGCACCCGTACAAAACCGAACACAGAACATTCCCGCCCCCACGACAGTGGCCGTGGTTAAACGTTCCAATCAGCAACTCGAAAACCGGCGGAAAATTCCACTCCATTGCCGGAACGCTACCATTCCACCAATGGAGATTCTTGGCGCCAATTTCTGCGCCGATCTTGCTACGTCACGGAGCTATGCCCTGAGCAAGCCAATCACAGTTACTATTTTGCAGAAAGCGCGGGAATTTTCCCGCCACAGCTGCCTGGGTACCCAAGTACCAAATACTGACGAACCGATTCCACAGACCGAACGTGAGGAGAGGGGCTAGTGTAATTGTTTAATACAAACCATACAAAAATCCACGGATGTATGTTTTTTAACACGAACCTACGTTTTTTTAAACGCAACCACGTTAGTTTTGTTAGCACATCTGAACATATAAACAAATACGTAATCAGTGCCGTTTGTTGCATTGTAAGATATTAATTACATCCGGAGATATTGTAACCTAAAGTTGACGCTCGAAACCTCCGATGTTCAGTTGCGTGTTGTAACAAACACGGGCCACGGTCGGCGAGCAGCATCTGCAGGGACATGTTTACGATGACGACCGTGTTTACGAGTGTGGCTGTAGTGCACTGTTGTGGTTTGATCTAGCTGTCGCAGTGTCCGCATGTAGCGCTTGCTGCTATTGTTATTCTGCATTCGTCTCCGCACACAGACCAACTGTAGTACACCGTGTTACCAGACGTCTGTGATAGTGTAGTGTTGTAGGAACTGTGACCATGGTGTATTCGAACTCTGAAAAGGCGGAGATGATATTCATCTATGGCGAGTGTCGACGAAATGCAGCTGAAGCCTGCAGGGTGTATGCTGAACGGTACCCGGACAGAGAGCATCCAACGTGCCGCACATTGCAAAACATCTACCGCCAACTGCATGCAACACGTAACACGCAAACGGGTCCGTAACAGGCCCGTCACAGGAGAAGCGGGTGCAATTGGTGTGTTAGCTGCTGTTGCCATGAACCCACACATGAGTACACGGGACATTGCGAGAGCCGGTGGCCTGAGTCAAAGTAGTGTCATGCGCATACTGCATCTTCACCGCTTTCACCCGTTTCATGTGTCGCTACATCAGCAATTACATGGTGATGACTTTAATCATCGAGTGCAATTCTGTCAATGGGCATTAACAGAGAATGC
The DNA here is from genome assembly GCF_023864275.1 of Schistocerca cancellata. Classification (NCBI taxonomy): domain Eukaryota; kingdom Metazoa; phylum Arthropoda; class Insecta; order Orthoptera; family Acrididae; genus Schistocerca; species Schistocerca cancellata. Next base: position 24,270,398 of record NC_064633.1, on the reverse strand, counting down.
GTTGCAGTTCTACCTGTTTACTGATGAAGCGGGTTTCACAAACCACGGGGCAGTGAATCTACGGAACATGCATTACTGGCCCGTGGACAATCCTCGCTGGCTCAGACAGGTAGAGCGACAGCGACCGTGGACTGTAAATGTATGGTGCGGAATCATTGGCGACCACCTCACTGGTCCTCACTTCATTGCAGGGGCCCAAACAGCTGCAACATGCATCGCGTTTCTACAGAATGCTCGAAAATGTCCCACTGGAAAAGCGTCGACTATGTGGTATCAGCATGATGGTGCACCTGCACATTCCGCAATTAACACTAGGCTGACCCTTGACAGGATGTTCGACGGGCGTTTCATAGGACGTGGAGGACGCGTAAATTGGCCAGCCCGTTCTCCTGATCTTACACCTCTGGACTTCTTTCTGTGGGGTACGTAAAAGGAGAATGTGTACCGTGATGTGCCTACAACCCCAGAGGATATGAAACAACGTATTGTGGCAGCCTGCGGCGACATTACACCAGATGTACTGCGGCGTGTACGACATTCATTACGCCAGAGATTGCAATTGTGTGCAGCAAATGATGGCCACCACATTGAACATCTATTGGCCTGACATGTCGGGACACACTCTATTCCACTCCGTAATTGAAAACGGAAACCACGTGTGTACGTGTACCTCACCCGTCATGGTAATGTACATGTGCGTCAGTGAAAAAGACCAATAAAAAGGTGTTAGCATGTGGACGTAATGTGCTGTTCCAGTCTCTTCTGTACCTAAGGTCCATCACCGTTCCCTTTGGATCCCTACGTAATTCGGTGCTCTCCTATACACACGATCGAACAGCGGAGGAGTGGTACTCAAGCGTCAAAGTTAGGTTACAATATCTCCTGATATAATTAACATTTTACAATGCAACAAACGGCACTGATTACGTATTTGTTAATATTTTCAGACGTACTAACAAAACTAACGGGGTTCCAATTAAAAAAACGTAGGTTTGTGTTAAAAAACATACTTCCGTGCTGTTGTTTTGGTTTGTATTAACCAATTACACTAGCCCCTCTCCTCACGTTCGGTCTGTGGAATCGATTCGTCAGTATTTGATGTGGTTTACGCAATACATCCAGCGGTAATTGGGTTGTAGGCACATCACGGTACACATTCTCCTTTAACGTACCCCACAGAAAGAAGTCCAGAGGTGTAAGATCAGGAGAACGGGCTGGTCAATGTCAAAATACCCACACTCGTGTACAGGGGTTGACAAGAGGTTCGTGGACTTACACCACTTCTTGCCCGAACTGCCCGTTTCTGAGTCAAAAATATCCTTTTGCAATGGGAAGAGTTACCCCAGATTATAACACCATACGACATAACCGAATGAAAATAAGCAAAGCAGACTAATTTTCGTGTAGAAGGATCACTCACTTCAGATACCATTCGAATAGTAAAAATGGCAGTATTAAGTCTTTGAACAAGATCCTGAACGTGGGCTTTCCACGACACTTTACTATCTACCTGAACACCTAGGTCCGCAACTCGTGGTCGTGCGGTAGCGTTCTCGCTTCCCACGCCCGGGTTCCCAGGTTCGATTCCCGGCGGGGTTAGGGATTTTCTCTGCCTCGTGATGACTGGGTGTTGTGTGATGTCCTTAGGTTAGTTAGGTTTAAGTAGTTCTAAGTTCTAGGGGACTGATGACCATAGATGTTAAGTCCCATAGTGCTCAGAGCCATTTGAACCATTTGAACACCTAGTAAGTTGAACTGTTCAGTTTCACTAATCATATGCCCATTCTGTGAAATTAAAACGTCTGGTTTTGTTGAATTATGTGATAGAAACTGTAGAAACTGAGTCGTAATGTGATTTAGCGTTAGTTTATTTTCTACAAGCCATGAACTTAGGTTATGAATTGCACTATTTGAAACCAAGTCAATGTAGTACGCAACATCCTTTCCTACCAAGCTAGTGTCATCAGCAAACAGAAATATTTTAGAATTACCCGTAATACTAGAGAGCATATCATTTATATAAATAAGAAACAGGAGTGGCCCCAACACTGATCCCTGTGGCATCCCCCACTTGACTGTACCCCACTCAGACTCCACATCACAGCCACTCTCAACACTGTGAATAATGACCTTTTGCTGTCTGTTGCTAAAGTAAGAGGTGAACCAATTGTGAGCTACTCCCCATATTCCATGATGGTCCAACTTCTGGAGCAATATTTTGTGATCAACACAATCAAATCCCTTAGTTAAATCAAAAAATATGCCTAGCGTTCGAAACCTTTTGTTTTCCCATCCAGTACCTCACAGAGAAAAGGGAATATACCATTTTCAGTTGTTAAGAGACTTCTAAAGCCGAACACTACTTTTGATAACAAATCGTATGATATAAAGTGATCACAGCCTTTTCAATAACTTTAGCAAACATTCATGGCATATAAATAGGTCTAAAATTGTCTATATTATCCCTTTCTCCCTTTTTATAAAGCGGTTTTACTACTGAGTACTTTAATCGTTCAGGAAACTGACCATTCCTAAAGGGAAAATTACAAATTTGGCTTAACACAGGGCTAACATGTGCAGCACAATATTGTAATATTGTGCTGGGCGCCCCATCATAACCAGTCCTTAGTCTTCAGTGATTTAATTATTGACTCAATCTCCACCTTATCTGTATCACAGAGGAGTATTTCAGACATTAATCTCAGAAAGAATTTGCCAAGAGAGTTATATGACTCCCTATGGAAGATAAATTTTTATTTAATTCACCAGCAATACTCAGAAGATGATTGTTAAATACTGTACATATATCTCATTTATCAGCAACACAAATATTTTACTGTGACATTATATCGTCGACCGTGTGCTGCCAACCAGACACTTCCTTCACAACTGACCATATGGTTTTAATTTTATCTTGTGAATTAGCTGTTCTATTTCCATACCACATAATCTTTACCTTCCTAATAACATTTTTAAGCACCTTACAGTACTGTTTGTAATGGGCTACTGCAGCTTGATTGTGACTACTTCTAACAATTTGATATAATTTCCACTTTGGCCTACATGATATCCTTATCCCACTAGTCAGCCAACTGGGCTCCCTATAACTGCTAGAACCCCATTTTGAACATTCTAATGGAAAACAACTCTCAAAGAGCATGTGAAATGTGTTAAGTAAAGCATTATATTTCTCATCTATGTTATCGGCACTATAAACATCCTGACACTCTTGTTCCGTGACAAGGTTTTAAAAACTCTTTACTGCTGTTGAATTAACTTTCCTACATAGCTTTTTAGTGTTATAATTTGTGTATCATGGTCTGAAAGGCCATTCGCGCTTTTACTAACAAAATGCCCATCTAGTAATGAACAATGAATAAAAATATCGTCTATGGCTGTGCTACTGTTACCTTGCACCCTAATTGGAAAAAACACAGTCTGCATCAGATCATATAAATTTAGGAGATCTACCAACATCCTTTTTCTTGCACCATCGTATACAAAATTAATATTGAAGTCACCACAAATGACTAATTTCTGGTACTTCCTGCAAAGTGAATCAAGAGTCCTCTCTAGCTTGAGCAGAAATGCTCTGAAGTCAGAGTTAGGGCACTTATAAACAACGCCGGCTGGAGTGGCCAAGCGGTTCTAGGCGCTACAGTCTGGAACCGCAAGACCGCTACGGTCGCAGGTTCGAATCCTGCCTCGGGTATGGATGGATGCATGTGCTGTCCTTAGGTTAGTTAGGTTTAAGTAGTTCTAAGTTCTAGGGGACTGATGACCTCAGACATTAAGTCCCATGGTGCTCAGAGCCATTTGAACTATTTTTTGAACCCATAAACAACAACAATCATCAGTTTAGTTTCATTAAATTCAACTGCCCCTGCACAACATTCAAATATCTGTCCAGTGCAGTGCCGTGATACGTCTATGGACTCAAATGGAATATTGTTTTTTACATAAATAGCCACTCCCCAACCCCTAGCGTACTCCTTGAAAAACAGGCAGCTAATCTGTATCCTGGTAAAGGAAGCCTCTGAACCGTCAAATTATTTAAGTGGTGCTCCGACGTACTAATAATTTCAGAGTCAACATCTGTAAGCAGTTAACTTTATCTCTAATACCTCTTATATTTTGGTGAAATATGCTAATTGCTTCTCTACTTTGGAAGATGACATCATCTGGAGGTGAGCCCTTAGTTATAGGGACTTCCTTTAAGCAGGTATACCTATCAGCTGACTTCAATCGAAAAAAGGTGCGCCTCTAACACCAAATAATACAGGAATTTTTGCATGAGTGATCCCACCACCACTCACTACACTGCCACCTGTAAGCTTTGCCAGCCTCCCTTTCCCATATGTGTTGAGGTGCAGGCCATGCCTAGCGAAACCCGATCAGCTGATAGACCCAACTGGCACCACTGAAATGTGACCCATGCCTTCTGCCATTAGCGCCCTCTCCAGCCCCATGTTAAGGCGCCTAAGAGCCGCATTAAGATAAGGCCGATCATGATGCTGAAACAGTTGTACGAAATGCACATTAGGGCCACCAATTTCAGTAGCAATCTTTACCAGGTCACCACCTGCATCATATCCCCCGTCCCTATCAAGACTGTTCCCTGCTCCACTCACTATCACTACCTGATCCTCCTTTGTAAAAAATTCCTACATAACTCCCCTATGCTGTTAGTCACCTGAGCCAACCCTGCACTAGGCCTCACAATGCTGGTGACCTGGTACTCACTCCCCAACGCTTCCTGCAACTGCTGGCCCACACTTCTACCGTGCGAACTACCTAGCAGCAGAACCTTCTTCTTTCTGACTTCGCAACTAACCTAAGCCGCCTAACTGCTGAGGACTGCTGCATGTTACCTACATCTACAGCTACAAGAGGCTCCTCTCCACTCAACTCTGACAGTTGGTAAAATCTGTTGTGTATGCTCAAAGTATAACTGTCTGAATACCTCCTCCTCCTAGCTGCCTTCTTGCCAACTGCCAGTCCCCATTCCCCACCACCCTTCACCCTGCTCAACCTATCTAGTTCCTCCTTTGCGCATTGTAACTGCACCTGAAGGGCACAGATCATACGCTCCTGCTCCTCTATCAACTTATTTCTACTACAGATTATGCATTCCCAGGAGAGGATCTCACTAAAATGACCACTTGCTTCCCCGCTGCATTCCCCCCAATGAAAATACTTTGAACAAATCCCACACTGTAACCCACTATTCACAAACCTACGCCGGAGCCCACACTCATGATAAAATTTTACAGTTACTGAAAAACTATACATCTGGAAAAAAATACGTCTACGTTACACCTCTAGAACTATTTATAGAACTAACAATAGCGGTATCGAAATTCTTTGTCCACTAAGAAAGCAACTACCTGTATTGATACTACTACACCACAGCTAACACGAACACTAACAAAACTTCACAAAATCAGTAGCTAAAACCAAAAATTCAAGCGGCCACTCCGTTCTACCTCCACCGCAGAGGCGTCAAGAGAATGGGTGAAATGTGGGTGTGACGACCTTCCCATAGTATGACACGTACACGGTGGCGCTGGGCAGAACTGTGGTGAAATTTGTTGCTAATGTGACATCATTAACCTACCTTACAGGTTACATGAACCTCTGAGCCCTGGATTTTTTTTTTGTTTTGTTTTGTTTTTTCGTGTTTGGACACCTTACTCATGGAAGCGTCATCGAACCTTGGGATGACGTCGCAGAGCGCCACGCCTCTGCACACCATTGCGGAGGAAAGTTGTAGGCACCTTTGAGCGAAATTTAAAACTTCTAAGTCGCAATATGAGAAAATTACGGATTTTGGGAAAAGCAATCTTTTAATTGTGTTTCGCAGTGTATATTTATGTAAGAACACACATAAGGACTGACCTATGCGATATGTATTGTTAAAGAATAGAATACATCCCCTGGAGACAAGGATGCAAAGCACTACGTCGACAACGTCGAGTGTTGTGCAGCTTCAGCCTCAACGCCTACATGCCTTACTCATGGAACTTCTTCCAATTAACAGTTACCGTGGAGCACTGTTTGCACATTCCACGTCCTCGCTACTGGAGCCAACGAGCTTCCGAGACAATGTGTCCATGTGGTAGTATAGATTTTAACTTCGTATTCGATCCGAGCCCCCCCCCCCCCCTCCCCATGAACCATGGACCTTGCCGCTGGTGGGGAGGCTTGCATGCCTCAGCAATACAGGCAGCCGTAAGCCGTACTGCAGGTGCAACCACAACGGAGGGGTATCTGTTGAGAGGCCAGACAAACGTGTGGTTCCTGAAGAGGGGCAGCAGCCTTTTCAGTAGTTGCAGGGACAACAGTCTGGATGATTGACTGATCTGACGTTGTAACACTAATCAAAACAGCCCTGCTGTGCTGGTACTGTGAATTGCTGAAAGCAAGGAGAAACTACAGCCGTAATTTTTTCCGAGGGCATGCAACTTTACTGTATGGTTAAATGATGATGGCGTCCTCTTGGGTAAAATATTCCGGAGGTAAAATAGTCCCCCGTTCGGATCTCCGGGCGGGGACTACTCAGGAGGACGTTGTTATCAGGAGAAAGGAAACTAGTGTTCTACGGATCGGAGCGTGGAATGTCAGCTCCCTTAATCGGATAGCTAGGTTAAAAAATTTAAAAAGGGAAATGGATAGATTAGATATAGAGGGAATTAGTGAAATTCGGTGGCAGGAGGAACAAGACTTCTGGTTAGGTAAATACAGGGTTATAAATACAAAATCAAATAGGGGTAATGCATGCAGGAGTAGGTTCAGTAATGAATAAAAAAATAGGAGCCCGGTTAAGCTACTACGAACAGCATAGTGAAAGCATTATCGTAGCCAGGATAGGCACGAAACCCACCCCTACCACAGTAGTACAAGTTTATATGCCAACTAGCTCCGCAGATGACGGAGAGATTGAAGAAATGTATGATAAAAGAAATTATTCAGGTAGTGAAGGGAGATGAAAATCTAATAGTCATGGGGGACTGGAATTCGATAATAGGAGAAGGAAGAGAAGGAAAATTGTAGGCGGATATGGAATGGTGATAAGGAATGAAAGAGGACGCCGCCTAATAGAATTTTGCACAGAGCATAACTTAATCATAGCATATGGAATGGTGATAAGTAATGAAAGAGGACGCCACCTGATAAAATTCTCCTCAGAGCATAACTTAATCATAGCTAACACTTATATAAAAATCATCGAAGAAGTGGATGAGGCCTGGAGAGAATCAAGGTTTTAGATAGACTATATAATCATAAGACAGAGACTTAGGAACCAGGTTTTAAATTGTAAGACGTTTCCAGGGGCAGATGTAGACTCTAATCACAATTTATTGGTTATGAACTGTACAGTAACTGTAAAAAAGTAGGAATTTCATGAGATGGGGCGTGGATAAACTGAAAGAACAAGAGGTTGTGGAGGGTTTCAGAGAGAGCATTAGGGAACCATTGATAAGAACGGGGGAAAGCAATACAGTAGAGGAACAATGGGTAGCTTTGAGAGATGAAGTAGTGAAGGCAGCAGAGGATCAACTAGGTAAACAGACGAGGGATAGTAGAAATTCTTGGATAACATAAGAGATATTGAGTTTAATTTATGAAAGGAGAAAATATAAAAATGCAGTGAATGAAACAGGCAAAAAGGAATACAAACGTCTCAACAATGAGATCGACAGGAAGTCAAAATGGCTAAGCAGGGATGCCTAGAGGAGAAATGTAAGGATGTAGAGGCATATATCACTAGGGGTAAGATAGATACTTCCTACAGGAAAATTAAAGAGACCTTTGGAGAAAAAAGAACCACTTGTATGAATATCAAGAGCTCAATTGGAAAACCAGTTCTAAGCAAATAAGGGAAAGAAGAAAGGTGGAAGGAGTACATACAGGGTCTATACAAGGGCAATGTCCTGGAGGACAGTATTATGGAAATGGAAGGGGACGTAGATGAAGATGAAATGGGAGATGTGATACTGCGTGAAAAGATTTTAACAGAGCACTGAAAGACCTATATCTAAACAAGGCTCCGGGAGTAGACAACATTTCATTAGTACTGATAGCCATGGGAGAGCCAGCCGTGACAAAACTCTATCATGTGGTGAGCAATATGTATGAGACAGGCGGAATAGCATCAGACTTCAAGAGGAATGTAACAATTCCAATTCCAAAGAAAGCAGGTGTTGACATGCGTGATAACTACCGAACTATCTGTTTAATAAACCACGGCTGCAAAATACTAACACAAATTCTTTACAGACGAATGGAAAAAACTGGTACAGGCCAACCTCGGGGAGGATCAGTTTGGATCCCGTACAAATGTTGGAACACGTGAGGCAATACTGACTCTACAACTTATCTTAGAAGATAGAGTAAGGAAAGGCAAACCTACACTTCTAGCATTCGTAGACACAGAGAAAGGTTTTGACAGTGCTGACTGGAATATTCTGTTTCAAATTCTGTAGGTCGCAGGGGTCAAATACAGGGAACGAAAGGCTATTTACAATTTGTACAGAAACCAGAAGGCAGTTATAAGAGTCGAGGGTTATGAAAGAGAAGCAGTGGTTAGGAAGGGAATGAGACAGAGCTGTAGCCTAACCCTGGTGTTATTTGTATATGGAGCAAGCAGTAAAGGAAGCAAAAGAAAAATTTGGAGTAGCACGGTAATTAAAATCCATGGTAAAGAAATTAAAACCTTGAGGTCTGCCTATGACATTGTAATTCTGTCAGAGACAGCATAGGTCCCGAAAGAGCAGCTGAACGGAATGGATAGTGCCTTGAAAGGAGGATATAACATGAACATCAACAAAAGCAAAACGAGGGTAATGGAATGTAGTCGAATTAAATCAGGGGATGCTGAGGGAATCAGATTAGGAAATGAGGCACTTAAAGTAGTGGATGAGTTTTGCTATTTGGGAAGCAAAATGACTGATGATGGTCGAAGTAGGGAGGATGTAAAATGTAGACTGGCAATGGCAAGGAAAGCCTTTTTGACGAAGGAATATTTGTTAACATAAAATATAGACTTAAGTGTCAGGAAGTCTTTTCTGAAAGTATTTGTTTGGATTGTAGCGTTGGATGGAAGTGAAACATGGACGATAACTATTTTAGGCAAGAAGTGAATAGAAGCTTTCGAAATGTTGTGCTACAGAAGAATGCTGAAGATAAGATGGGTACATCGCGTAACTAATGAGAAGGTACTGAATAGAATTGGGGAGAAGAGGAATTTGTGGCACAACTTGACTAGAAGAAGGGATTGGTTGGTAGGACATGTTCTGAGGCATCAAGGGATCACCAGTTTAGTATTGGAGGGCAGCGTGGAGGGTAAAAATCGTAGAGGGAGACCAAGAGATGAATGCACTAAGCATATTCTCAAGGATGTAGATGAAGCAGATTGCGCAGGATAGTGTAGCATGGAGGTTGCATCAAACCAGTCTCTGGACTGGAGAACACAACAACAACATTTGAACCAAGAGGTTCTATTATCGCTGACTACAGACCGATGCATTATCCCTAGTTGGCGCTGTTAGCAGCAGACATAGTGGCTGCGCCAAAGACTGAGTCGGCGTGGAGTTTTACAATTATTTATTGAACTTTCTCTACAACTTCTCCCTCGTCGTCGCTGCCCAGCCCTGCGGATCCCTCCGGCTGGCTGCTGCTGTGTAGATTCTCCCACAATGCGCGCAACGCGCGCCGCTGATAGCAATCGGGCGCCTCAGGCCACCAGTGCTCCGCTGAAGCCAGGATGGCCTGTGGTTGAGATGTCGCCGCTCGGCGCCCCAGTATGGGCTCGCCCACGGAGCAGCGTCACCATGAAGTCAGCTGCCGACGTCTGCTGCACCGGCGGCTAGGAAACCGTCAGTCGCGATGTACGCGAGGTGGCGTTATAGACGGACCACGCGCCATGGGGTCATCTGCCGACGCCTACTGCACCGGCGGCTGGAAAGCCGTCCGTCGCGATGTCTGCGAGGTCCCGTCATGGACGGACCACGCGTCGTGGGGCCGGGTTGCCGTGAAGCCTGCGCGTCAGTCCCCGGCGGCGCCTGTGACCAAGACCGCGCTGCGGCCGGTCCTGCTCGTAGTTCTCGCTGTAGTTAGTCAGCCACGGTGCCGACCGAACTCGGGCCGACCTCCAGAGCTGAAGTTGACATCTGACAGTGAATGGATGACTCCTGCAAGCTGGAACAGACTTCCGGAATCGCCAACTACGAAGATTGAACATTCGGACACGGACCACATCCGTCCTCAGAACCGAACTGCTTCCTAATGGCTTCTGTGTGTTGCTGCCCGCACTCCGCTATTTATATCCAGCAGGACGACGTTTTGTTACCCTCGATGGTAGCTTTTTGTTATTACTCCCGCAGTATATTGCAGCGTAACTTAGCGTGCTGGCCTCACTTCCCCTTACTCAGCACTCTCCAGGCTTCGCTTGGCCCTCAGTCTGTCTGCCTCCTTGCATCAGCCTGTTGGACGACTGCTGCTGTCAGCAGGGCTATCTGTGCGTGCTTACGTCGCAAAGCCTCGGTCGCCGGCGTGCCTCTGTTCTGCCATTCTCCACTGCGTGAAGCAACGCTTGCTAGCTGTGGCCGCAACACTGCCTCCTCCTAAAAATTAAATTAGCCTCTGAATTTACCCTATGTTCTATATTCTACTTATTCCCCATATACATGCAGGTTGCCCTGACTCATGCCCTACTGGTAATCCATCCTACAGGAATCTCATGGAGCGGTCTTGCATTAACATGCTGAATCCTCCGTTTTAATAAGACATATTGCAAACTGATAGATACAATCAACATGGTAATAGTACTGGTTGAAATACCAGTGGTCGCTATGCTACGTTTCCACCTGGTATCGTACTCCTCCACATGCCTTAATAATTACTACATTGAAATTTGACCTTTCTTCGACTCTACTAGTTTATCTATCGTTTGTAACAGTGTAGCATCCAAGGTGTTGTTGACATACGTCAAATTTTCTCCTGGAGCGATGCTGAATGACGCATCTGGACAGTACAACGTCAGATGAGTTCAAATGGGTCAAAAGACTCTCAGTACTATGGGACTTAACATCTGAGGTCATCAGTAGCCTAGAACGTAGAACTACTTTAACCTAACTAGCCTAAGGACATCACACACATCCATGCCCGAGACAGGATTCAAACCTGCGACCGTAGCGATCGCGGGTTTCCAGACTGTAGCGCCTAGAACCACTCGACCACTCTTGCCGGCGTCAGATGAGTATCTGTAACCTTGGTGACTCCCGTGACTGTCGCTGGTAAACTGAAACGATCCCTTACTATTTCATAATTTGTCCGGTTGATTAGCAAATCACTGTCCCGTAATTCCATCTCTGTGGTTGCTGTCTAATTCCCATTGTCATAACACTTGGCTGATATCCTCTCTGTAGCGAATACTGAATACAACCAATGCCTCCTAACTTGCTGAAAATGTGGCGTAGGCTTCACTATTATTCTCCGACACTCTGAAGTTTCTGCTTCTGCGCTAATTAACTGGATCTTGCCCGTGAAAACAACCCGTCATGGACAAATGGAAACTGACTCCATTAACCATCTACTCAATTATAAACTCGACATAATAGCATGAGTATCCCCCTCCTTAGAAATTAATAAAACGTCCTGTGTCCTGAAGTGTACGCCCTTCCCTATACGCTCCCATGTGACCGGTTAAGGATGCACTGTGTAACAGTGATACTGTCTCCCCACACTAGTTATTGGAAATCTATTCTCTATATACATCTTAAATAGATCCGTTGTTACCTTAATCCTAGAGATATGATAAAAAAGTGACATAATCGCTTCAATTATCGGCACTCTACCCCCTCTGGAAACTCTCCCTCTGCCTGCTTCAGACTCTGTCTGAATTTTTCTGGTGACATCAACGTCACACTCACCTGCCCTTGCAATGCGTGATGTACTGCCTCTTGCAATTCATCCATCCTCACTCGTGCATCACCAATGCTGTTAACCAGTTCCCGCAGCAATTTAGCCATTTTCAGCTTCCTTTCCACTATATCCAATCGCGCTTGTATCTGTTCCAGTGTTCAGTCTACTAACGTGAACCACTGTTGTCTTGGTAGGCAATTGTAATTTTACATTGACAGGTGATGTCATTTCCACTACCTGGTATGGTCCCTGGAACTTGTTTGTGCACTCCTGGGTTCTCCCTTTTGGAACATACTGATTAGCTAGTAGCACCCATTGGCCTACTCTGTACTTTGGCAACTTCCTCGTTGTACCTCCCATCCGTTCTTGCCATTCCAGCGCTTTGGTGTTAGCTCGTCTAACTCTCTGCCATACTTCCTTAATGGTTTTCGCAAATTGTCTTACATGCTCGCCCTCCGCTCCCAGCCTTGGACGAAGCATGTCAAAAGGTAATGGCTTCTTCTGCCCATACACCACTTCGTACGGCGACAATCCTGTCGACGTATATACCTTACTATTATATGCACTGGTTACGAATTGCAAGTACGAATCCCAGTCGGTGTGTTGACTATTTACGTAGTGACTCAACATCTTGGCGATCGTACGATGCACTCTCTCCGTTCATCAGTTTGTTTGCGGATGGAATGGACTAGTCCGTAGTTTCTTTACCTTCAGTAACTTACACAGTTGCTTCATCAGATCAGACATGAAATTAGTACCTTGATCCGAGATTAAGGACTGAGGTATCCCATACCTGAATAACCAATTATTAAATAAAGCTTGTGCCACCGTACTTGCTTTCTGATCTGGTAATGCGACCATGACTAAATATCTAGAAAAGTGGTCAATCACTGTTAACACATACTTATTCCCTGCTGCACTCATATTAAATGGGCTTAATACATCAATTCCGATTTGTTGGGAAGGTCTGTCTGCCTCTGGTAATCTTTGAAGCTGAATCTTTTGATGGCTCAAGTCCACAGGCTGTGCGCATGGCACACAATTCCTGACGTACTCGTCCACGTCTTGACGTCGTGTCCTCCACCAAAACTTCTCCACTATCCGCCTATCCGTAGCTCTTCTCCCGCCATGTCCTGAAAGAAAATGGTCATGCACCTGTAGCAATACTTCAGATCTTAACGCTGGTGGTACGACGACGCGCGGCAGGCATTTCGTCGACCTGCAAAGTAACCCGTCCTTTACTAGGAACTGCGGTTGCTTTCTGAACAATTGGCAATCACTATCCACGGCTTGTGCCCTTTTCCACTCATCTTCAGTCACCCCTGTTACTTGTAATACTGCCACTTTCCTGCTCAATGCGTCAGCATTGGCATGTTTCACACCTGGCTTGTGTATTACTCACTGAGTTTCAGCGCCCATCTCACTAGCCTACTCGCTGGGTCTTTCAGACCTAATAATCATTTCAGCACTGAATCATTCGTCACAACCTTAAACATTCTGCTGTACAGATAACATCGAAAGTACGAAATCCCATATATTACCGCTAACAATTCCTTCTCCGTCGCGGAGTAATTTTGTTCCGCCTTGTTAAATTGACGAGACGCGAACGCAATCGGATGTTCTTTGCCATCAATTTCTTGCCCAAGTACAACCCCAAGAGCGTGATTAGATGCGTCACATTGTAGTATAAACTCCTCCGAAAAGTATGGAAACTTCAAAACTGGATCTGATGTCAGTATCCGTTTCAACTCTTGAAATGCTTTCTCGCAATCTGACGTCCACTGGAAGGTACCACCTTTTCTTAGCAACTTAGTAAGTGGCCTCGCTATTTCTGCGAATCCCTGTACGTATTTTCGATAGTAGCTCGCAAGACCACTATATGATTGCGGAACCAGAAAATCTCGTACTGCAGAAGTGAGGCGAGAATCTGTCCGTACCCCGTCCTGACTGATAACATGCCCGAGATAATTTACTTGTGCCTGTGCAAAATGGTATTTGTCGAAACTTAATGTTAGCCGTGCTGCCTCTAATCTTTTAAACACTTCCTCTAACCATTCCACTTGCTGCTCTAGATCTCTTGAAAAAACTATGTCATCCAGATACACCATGCATTTTGTCGGTTTCAACCCGCGAAGGACTGCATCCAACAACCTCTGAAATGTTGCTGGAGCGCTCTCCACACGCCTTCCACCTTTTTCGTCGGCGCAGTTTCGTCTCCTCAACACGGTTGGCTTCCCTCCTATCTTCTGTATCGTATCATTGTGATTCTGCCGGCCCCATACATAGTCCAGTGACCATATTACATTTTCACAGATTCTATTACATATAAAATTCATATTTAGTAAAAAACCAGAAATATGGAGGTATGTAAAACACAGGTAAAATATTACACACAAACAAATGAAAATTGTGAATGACGGAGTGTTGGTGTTACAGTTCCTATATGGTATTCAGAAGGATCAGACGGTATTGTGTTATTTTACTTACTGAAGCGTTCAGTCAGATTTATAAAAATAAGAGTTCATTGGCAAAGCATGTTGAGTATACTGTGCTATAAATAACAGTAGAAGTCCATGGAGGCAATAATGACTAAAGTAGTTACAATACTTAGAAAAGACGGATTCTGAATATTTGCGAAATTCAACAACAACAAAACACTGAAGCGAAAGATTCTCCGGGAAAGATGGGTGGATGTTCAGGAAAACTACTCATCTTCATGCACTTTTACTGATGAGCTTTCTAAGGACGTCGACGTGTGACTGCATTATTTTCTGGCTCCATCTGTCTCGTAGTGCAACAATTAAGTAATGAGGCTAAATCGATTTTCGGAACTTTTATTGTATCTGTATCAGAGTTTAACTTATTTACGGCTGAATAATTACGCATCAAATCATGTGTCGGTGGGAGGATGAGTGGCTGGAAGTGACTGACAATAAGCTCCGTCTAGTCAAGCCAACAACGCGTGTGTGGTGTACTTCCTTTCAGCCCCGTCGACGGGACGAGGTTCTCCTCACTCGGCTTCGAATAGGCCACAGCCCTTTGACGCATGGCTTCCTGCTCCGGCGAGAAGACCCTCCATTGTGTGGTGCTTGCGGCGTCCAGGTCACTGTGAGCCACATTTTACTGGATTGTGTTTTATTTTCTGACCAGCGGGCCTCGGCTGATTTGCCAGCGGACCTGCCAACTCTTTTAGGCAACACTCGGACGAATGTGGTTAAAGTTTTAAAGTTCTGTGCCTTGTCAAATGTTTTTACAAAGATTTTAGGGAGAGGATATTAATTTGCTCACTGTGTGACAAGCTCGCCCATCTTTTATGTAAGTGGCCAGCCAATGACACTGTCCTGTGTCATTCTTGTTGCTACGTTTTCCCTTCCCTTAGCTTTTACTTTCTTATGTAGTAATTTCTCTCTTTTCCTGCTTTCTTTGAATGTGTTTTTCAGTTTTATTAGGTCTCTCCACATTCGTACCTTTTAATGTGTGTCAGGGCGCTGATGACCTCGATGTTGAGCGCCCACAAACCCCAACACACACACACACACACACACACACACGCATCAAATCACAGCAGCATTTTCAGATTTAAAGCTTGATTAAAAGGCTCAGAATCGTTTTGTTTCACCGCCTAAAAAATTAAAAAGCAAATTAGTTCTGCTCCAACACGCTTTAAAGTAACATGCATTTTTCCTGAAATGCGAAAATATTTTCCTCATATAAATATGGCAATGCGAAAAGTTAATATTCACGCAGCCTCTTCAGCGGACGTACTTGAAGGAAAAGGTTTCTACGATAAGTACATAAATGTTGTAAACATTATAGAGCACGAGGTACAAATATTTATTTTTTTATTGTATTCTGACAACCTAGAACAGTCCTTATCAATTGTGAATATAAAAACGTATATTCCACCTTTTTTGTTATTTTCTTCTCACAAGAGAATGGTACGTCGCAGTATAAGGTCAGCGAAATAAAACAGAGCAGAAAAATTTTCACGTAGGCAACCCAACCTAGAACATCTGCATCCAGAGCGGATAATGTAAGTTGGGTTGTCTGTCTGAAAGCGCACGAAATATTTTCTGGACCAGGTTTACTTCGCGCAGCCTGCAGAACTTCAAACTTTTCTGCCGAATATTGCAGTAGGCTAGGAAAAGGTCAGAGGGAACCCAATTCGGAATAATTGTGAGGGGATTTCCAGTTGCAGCATTGGTCTTACAAACGAGTCAACCGTCCCGAAATCCTTGGTCAGAAATGGGGGATAGGATGTACCCAAGACAATTTTTGTTAAACTGTAGTGTATGTGTAAGTATATTAATTCATGTGTATGCACAGTAAAATCGATGATTTGTTCGACAGGTCCACTAATAATACGATAATTTTATTACATCTGTAGCGGAGATGCTGAATCGCAGATAGGATAGACACAACAAAAAAGACTCTCACAATTAATACAACAATACACACACATACGCACACGAGTCGTGTGTGAGAGAGTTGCGTTTGTGCGAGTGTGTGTGTGTGTGTGAGCGCGCGAATGTGTGTCTATTGTTGACGAAGGCCAACGGCCGAAAGCTTTAATTGTGAGAGTCTCTTTTGTTGTGCCTATCTGCGACTCAACATCTCTGCTGTATGGTGAGTAGCAACTTTCCTTCTCATAATATTGTTAAATTCCATCCGGGATTTTCCATTGTTTGATTTTATTACATCTGCTTTCATAACACTCTGCAAGAAATTTGTTATGAGAGAAACCAGACGGTTTGACGTACAGTTCTATGTCACATTTCAAACCAAGCACAACTTTAAAACATCTTTGTGTACGTCATCAATCGGGGCAGGATGGATGGCAAACACAGTGAAGCTAGATTCCGGGTCAGTGGGACCTACTACTGGTATTAGTGATGATTAATACGCCAGGGCCACCAGCGATTGCCTCAGTAATGTGATGACTATTCTGCGACAAACGCGACCTCGGCGAGACGATAACCTCTAACCCTCCGAGCGTCCTTGCTCATCCTGTATCCTCTGCCCCTAGTGGGAAGTGCAGACTGCGATACAGCAACGAAAGCATTTGTTCATGGCCGAAGAATTAATGTTATGAGTAAACGTTCTGATGTCACACATAGTAATACTGCCGCAGACTGACCAGCCCCTCACTGGACAAGTCTTACTGTTACTCACACTTGACATATGTCAGTGCGGTCACAAGGTCATCGCTGGATGTGAATCTCGCGGAGTGAAATTCCGTCGTACCTCAAACAAGTGGAAATTCAAATCTGACCAATGCGACTTTGAATCATAAAATAAACTACTGTTGTAAAAAAATCGACTATTAAGTCTTTCCTTCGACAGCCACTCGCCAATTCGTACCTGTAAGAGCCTTTTTTTAAAAGCGATAGTATTTTCAGACATTTCAAAATCTCGAAGAATTTAAGAAGTTAGCCGTCTGACCACAAGTTGCAGGCTTGCGAAATGAATGCCTCCTTGTACAGTGTAAATAGCGAGACAATACTTTTTACGTTTTGGGCTGATGCATTACGACTTTCGTTGTACCACTAACAATTATTTGCAGCAACTTCTTTTATTCTTTCCCGGTTTTTTAATTTATTACGCAAGAAAATTCATGCAAGGTACAGGTAACAATATATTGACATATAACTTGTTCAATTTAAATGTACATCAGCTGATTTAACATGAATCATCAACAAGTTATCTAACATCAAACAATCTGCAAATGTGAGATTTAAACCTTTCCCAAAATTTTAATGCTTGTTAAATGTTATTACAAAACACAGAAAATTACCAAACTGGTCACTGTATTTAAGCCTTACATAACCTAATGGGCACAATGGCTTACAGGAAATAATATCACAGAGGTATAGCAATATCTGCCCAGTACAGCACTGTCTTACGTGATCTTGTGTGCCACAATGATTCACAGAACCAACTCATATAGTTAAATGGTAAATAATACCTACAATGGCGCTTGCATTATAATCTTACGTAGCACACCGATTTAACAGGACAATGCAATTAATTCCAAGTACAGTCTGGTCCAGAACAACGAGTGCCCTACCACTGATTAAACTACTCAGAATCAGTAATGAACTGTTTTACAAGGCAAGCACATTCAGATCAGACAAGTTAACAAGACAGTGCGTCCATTTGAATTTTACCACAGAAATCCGTCAATAGTCGTAGGACAGACGGTGATTCGAAATGGATTGATAACAAGTTACCGCACTGTTGGCGGTTGGCACTAAACCCCTGGCGTGCGATAGATGTGTGGGCCAGAAACCCCGTTGCAACAGGAGCCGTTAACAACAGAACCCACAGAACTCTTTCTAAAACCACACCGTGAAATGACGTCAAAGGGGTTTCCAAAACAATTTAACACTCGACAGTAGTGAGTAAGAGAAAAGGACAAAAAAGCAAATACACACGGCACTTACAATTAGCCTTGAACTATTCCTAGCTGTGGTTAAGATTGAATTAATTTTAATCCAACAGGTAAACAGTGGTGTCACAGTAGACTTAAACTTTACTTGACGAGCGTGACAATTTGGGCGTCCCTTAACTGACATAAGTTCAGTAACAAACTGAAATGCAATTTAAATACACTCAAGTAAGGGTATTATGAAGCACTTCAACAATTTAAGCAAACACGCCCACATAGGCACTCCAGTTCATACGTAAATCAACCAGGCCACAAGTCAGTATTTCGACACGCGACGTGGGAACACTCACTGCTCAGCATCGCAAGCCAGAATACGACGGAAAGAAGTCTCGCTGTAACTCCACCAGATGAAGATGCACCAAACTAACAGCTCACCTTTAACAATATTAATCCAAACAAGGTAATGGCCAGAATAACACCAGCCCGTAGTCACAGCGTGAGGGAGGTTGAACTCTTAAACAGAACGAACGACAGCGAGTCACTGCAGCACCTCCAGTTCGGCTGCTCGGCCGGCCCCAGTGCAGCTGCCACTCTCACACCACTTGCCGACAAGACTTCCGCGATCTTCCGGCGTCGCTCCGCCCAGGCCCTCTCGTCTCTCTCTCTCTCTCTCTCTCTCTCTCTTTCTCTGCCCGAGACTCCCTTTCGGTTTCCCGTACGGAATCCCAGAGGGCGCAAAACCCGCGCACCGCAAAGCGAATCGAAAGAGATCGAACACACTATACCGGAACAATCAAATCGCAGGAGCACACGGCACAACTGGGACTGCTTTTCTCGACATCACAATGCTTATGCATAAATTGCCCATTAATTTCAGTACTGAACTGTTTAAAAAAACAAATGTGTTAAAAACATAAAACTACACGAGAAAAATTGCGTAGTTTTCAATTCGTATTGAGGGTATCGCAAAATAGGATAATGCCAGCCCACATGTCGGCAAGTTTTGTTTCGAGTACGCTGCAGGAGTTCCGCTGGGGTGGCCTTACACATCCTCCATACAGCCCCGATCTCTCCCGGTGCCCTCTCCATATTTCTGGAGCCCTGGATTTGCCGTCGATTTGCTTCGGATGAAGAAGTGCACGTCTGCGTACAAACACATGGTTCCGTAGGCAACTGCAAACATGAATGCACTGACCGTCTTGCGTATTAACAGTTACGGCGATTACTTTTTAAATAATACAAAGTTTACTTACTTTTTTCATCTGTCTTGCTTTCATTTGAGGGCCCATTTTATATTTGTGAAAGACACTGACGACTAACAGTACTTTCTTTGTGATCACTTGCTGTTCCTCGTGTAAGATGGGTTAACTTCGATCACGTTGTTTGATGACAAACAATGTCGCACAGTAATCTCCTTTTGTCAACAGGAGATAGTTGCAGGGTCTTGATTCGTCCCGAAGTGTACAGAGAATTCAAACAGCAGGTAGTCTTATCTCGGTCTGCGCCCGATCGATACGTCGACAGCCATGTCCGATGCTCGACAAACTGCCACCGGCTGGAAAGAGCCTATGAGTGCTGACGAGGAACGACGAGGAGGCGGTGATGTTGAATATTCTCCAACAACAAGTAGGTGGTGGAACAAAACGACGCCGATAAACTTACAGGGGCTCTAGATGGTGACCTGAGGATAGGAACCGATGTCTAGAAACGTCACCCAACGACGATACGAATCGCCGCCGTTACAGCAGTACAAGGACCAGTGCGATGGTACTGTCTACTAATATTAGCTTTCAGTCGTACTTCACTCGCGCATATAACGAGGGAAAATTTCTGTCTCTCTTATTTTATCTTCATGTTGCCTGCGTGAGATACCCGTCGGTGGTATTAGAACTGTTATACCATGTTACTCGAATAACGTTTCTCTACTTGCACCCAGTGAGAATTCACGAGATCAATCCCACATCCTTCCAAAGATTCCCATTTAAGTTTACTGGACACTCTGTTACACTTCTGTATGGGCTACACCGCCCAGTAACGGTCCTGGCACCTACTCTCCGAATCCCATCGATGTCTGCTGTCATATCTACTTGCAAGGAATACCGAACATTGGAGCAATACTATAGAAGTGATTGCAGCAAAGTCTTGCATCCTTCACAGATTTTCCAGGGAACATGTGTACTGCAGTTTCTTTCTTTCTTTCTTTCGCTTACGCCATAGTCCCGCAGCGATCGCAGAGTCGGCGTGGTTACAACGGATTTGGCAGTGTTAGGTCGTAGGGATGGCCGGATGCCCTTCCTGCCACCTCCCCGTACCTCCCGGGATGGAATCAGTCTACCCCAACTGTCTGCGTCTAGTGGAAATCGTGAAATAGTGTGGACGTGTTTCAAGTGTCTGCGACGCGTGTAACTAAGGTGGAACGTGGGGACCAGCTCGGTATTCACTTAGCGGGATGTGGAAAACCGCCTAAAAACCACATCCAGGCCCTCGTCGTTAAGCCGCCGGGCGGATTCGATCCGGGGCCGGCGCGCCTACCCGAGTCCAGAAAGCAGCGCGTTAGCGCTCACGGCTATCCTGACGGGTGGAACATGCGTACTGCAGTCTACGTCCGTAATACTAATTTTAAGTGTTCCCCTATTTCAGATTTCTTCTTAGTACTACACCTGAATATGTAAGTCATGCTACGTGCCCAAGCAGTCTGTTACTAATTTTTAAATGGGTCAAATTTGGTTCCATCTATTTGCATCTTTGTAATGATTTTGGACTGAAGCTGTCAAACTGTTATTTCATAAACAAAATTGGTTTGAGCAATTACTTCAGGACCCCACTCAAAGTGTAAATGGTTGCGGAAACATATTTTCACCTTTTAAGAAAGAACAGACCTGTGCAAATAGGGAGCTTCAAAATGGATACAAGCGTTAGAGTCCACAAGGTCGTTGTGGCAAGACTGAAGGCTGTAACCTACAAATCCACCAAACATAAACACAAAATTTGTTTATAAAAACAGATAAAAATTCACTTGACGTCTCCCTAAGAGGCAGTCTCCACTCTTTCCAAATTAACTAGGTAAGTGTAGACCAGATGTGGATTACATTCAAGGAAGTAGTATCGATGTCAGTTTAGAGATGATGATAAATTAAGAACAGACGGAACTGATCCCCGACGGTACGTGAAACAGGTCACAACACTGTTTCAGAAACAACGGAAAAAAAATAATCCAATTCTAAAAGAAAGAAAAATCTCCAAGATTGACTGTGGATTACTAAAGTCAGAAATTTAGCGTCGAGTTCAATCCGAGAGCTTTTAATAGTTCTCAGAGCGAAACTTTTTCTCGAAATCTGGCAGAAAATCCAAAGAGATTCTGGTCGTGTGTAAAGTACACCAGCAGCAAGACACAATCAATACATTCACTGCGCAATCACGATGGTAATGTTACCGACGTCAGAGCCACTAAACCGGAATCGCTAAACACGTTTTTTATGAAATTCTTCACCAAAGAAGGCGAAGTAAATATTCCAGCTTTCGCATCCAGAGCAGCTGCAAGCAAAAGAACCTTATAAGTCAATATCTTCGGAGTGGCGAAGCAACTTAAATCATTTAATAAAGACAAGTCTTGCAGCGCATATTGCGTAGCAATCAGTCTCATTTCAGAATATGATGACAAAGTAGCTCCACTATAGGCACTTAAATACAACAGCTCGCTCGACGAAAGGTTGCGAAGTTCACACCTTTACTGAGGGAAGGAAGTATAAATTCTCTAAGTTACAGGCCCATATCGCTGACATCGATGTGCAGTCGGATTTTGGGTCATATACTATGTTCGAACATTATGAACTACCTCGAAGAAAACGATCTATTAACACATACTCAGCACGGATAAAGATAATATCATTCTTGTGAAAACACAACTAGCTCTTTATTCACAAGACGTAATGTGTGACGTCGACAGGTGACCAAAAATTGATTCCATATTTCTAGATTTCCAGAACGCTTTAGATACCATCCCTCAGAGGCGAATTATAACCAAATTACATGCCTATGAAATACGATCTCAATTGTGTGACTGGATCCGTGACTTCCTGCCAGAGAGGTTAGAATTCGTACTAATTGACGGAAAGTTATCGAGTAAAACAGAAGTGATATCTGGCGATCCCTAAGAAAGTGTTATTGCCCCTCTGCTATTATTAATCTGCTTAAATGATTCGGCAGACAATCTGTGTACTGCTTTTCAATTGTCTGCAGATGAAGCTTTCGTTTACCGTCTAGTACTGTCATGAGAAGTTCGAAAACAATGGCACAATGATATAGACCAGAGATCTGTATGGTGCCAAGAGTAGCAGTTGGCTCTAAATAATTAAAAGTGTGAGTTCTTCCACTGTGTGGTGTCATCGCCAGACACCAGACTTGCTAGGTGGTAGCCTTTAAATCGGCCGCGGTCCGCTAGTATACGACGGACCCGCGCGTCGCCACTGTCAGTGATTGCAGACCGAGCGCCGCCACACGGCAGGTCTAGAGCGACTTCCTAGCACTCGCCCCAGTTGTACAGCCGACTTTGCTAGCGAAGCTACACTGACAAATACACTCTCATTTGCCGAGACGATAGTTAGCATAGCCTTCAGCTACGTCATTTGCTACGACCTAGCAAGGCGCCATTACCAGTTTATATTGAGATTATAAATTATGTATCATCAAGAGTGATGTTCTCCAATTATGGATTAAAGTTAAGTATTCCAGAAGCTATGTACTATTTTTGGCTACTATAATTCCTTGTCATTTTCCAGACCTCACGCCAGCCTGCGTGAGCTTAAACGCGTGCTATTCGGCTACAAGTCATAGTGGATTGGCTGTCGGGTCAGTCCACTACACACTTGACTACTAAAACGAATCCGTCAAATTTCTGTTACACCAGAAATCACACAAATCTAAAAAGCTGGCAATTAAACTAAATACGAGGGTTGGAACTTAAATAGAGGCAACTATTTATTCACAACCGACACAAAAGAGTTACATGTTTGCACCTGTTACTGTCCTTCAGAGTAGTCACCAGCGTCGGGTAGAACCCATTGCCAGCGATGTCGAAGGCGCAGTACATCGTTAGCGGAGCCTGTCCTGTTGATGGTGCGAATGGAGCGGTGTACTGCCTGTCGAATCTCTGGAACAGGTCTGAAGCGAATGCCACGAAGTGGTTCCCTCATTTGCGGGATCAAATTAAAGTCACAAGGACATAAGTCCGGGGAGTATGGTGGATGATACAATACTTCCCAGTCCCATCGAGCCGGCTGGAGTGGCCGAACGGTTCTAGGCGCTTCAGTCTGAAACCGCGCAACCGCTACGGTCGCAGGTTCGAATCGATGTGTGTGATGTCCTTAGGTCAGTTAGGTTTAAGTAGTTCTAAGTTCTAGGGGACTGATGACCTCAGAAGTTTAGTGCTCAGAGCCATTTGAACCATTTTAGTCCCATGGACCGAACAGAGCAACCACAGCTTGCGCTGTATGCGCCTGCGCATTGTCGTGTAAAATGATGGGTGGGTTGCGCAGAAAGTGTCGCCCCTTCTTTCGAAAGGCTGGTCGCAGGTGATGGTCCAAAAACGAACAGTAATACTGTGCATTGACGGTCTTCCGTGGAGGAACGTAATGGGTTAGGATAACACCATCGCAGTCGTACACGAGAATCACAATAACTTTAGACAGCTCCATTCGCACCATCGACAGGACAGGCTCTGCTAACGGTAGACTACGACTTCCCCACATCGCTGGCAACGGGTTCTACACAACGCTGGTGACTACTTTGAAGGACAGTAACGGGTGCAAACATGTAACTCTTTTGTGTCGGTTGTGGATAAATAGTTGCCACTATTTAAGTTCCAACCATCGTACCTAGGGATTATAGCTACGAACTACTTAAATTGGAACGGTTACATAGATAACGTTGTTGCGAAAGCGACCCAAAGACTGTGTTTTACAGGCAGAACATTTAGAAGATGAAACTGGTCTACTTGAAGAGAGTGCCTACATAACGCTTGTCCATCCTCTGCTAGAGTATTGTTGCGCGTTATGGGCATCTTTACCGGACACGACTGAGGGACGAAACTGAAAAAGTTCAAAGAAGGGCACCTCGAATTGTCGCAATGTAGCGGAGAGAGGGTCACGGACATGATAAGTTAGTTCTGGTGGCAATCAATAAAAGAAGGGCGTTTTTCGTTGCCGCGAGATCTTTTCGCGAAATTCGGATCACTTTGTCCTGCGGATGCGAAAATGTTTTGTTGAAGCCCACCTACATAGAGGGAAATGACCATCGTAATAAAATTCTGGAAATCACAGTTCGTGCCGAAAGATTTACGTGTTCGTGTCTCCTGCGCGCTGTTCTGGTCTGGGCCAGTAAGGAAACAGTGTGGAGGTGGTTCGATGAACCCTCTACCAGACACTTTACGTGGGTAGACATGTAGATGTAGGTTGGCGAGCAGGGGAGACAGTGGTGGGGACACTCGGCATATGTACACTGAGGTGACAAAAGTCATGGGATACATAGAGATATCAGATATACAGATGGCGGTAGTATAGAGCACGCAATGGTAGTGCATTGGCGGACCTGACATTTGTTATAAATGCAATAAGATTTCCGACGTGATTATATCCGCTCGACGGCAATTAACAGACTTTGAGCGCGGAATGGTAGTTGGAACTAGACGCACGGAAATTCAGTTCCGGAAATCGATAGGGAATTCATCATTCCGAGATCCACCTGGTCAAGAGTGTCCCAAATTTCAAGAATTACCTCTCACTACGGACAACTAAATGATGATGGCGTCCTCTTGGGTAAAATATTCCGGAGGTAAAATAGTCCCCCATTCGGATCTCCAGGCGGAGACTACTCAAGAGGATGTCGTTATCAGGAGAAAGAAAACTGGCGTTCTACGGATCGGAGCGTGGAATGTCAGATCCCTTAATCGGGCAGGTAGGTTAGAAAATTTAAAAACGGAAATGGATAGGTTAAAGTTAGATATAGTGGGAATTAGTGAAGTTCGGTGGCAGGAGGAACAAGACTTTTGGTCAGGCGAATACAGGGTTATAAATACAAAGTCAAATAGGGGTAATGCAGGAGTAGGTTTAATAATGAATAGGAAAATAGGAATGCGGGTAAGCTACTACAAACAGCATAGTGAACGCATTAATGTGGCCAAGATAGATACGAAGCCCACACCTACTACAGTAGTACAAGTTTATATGCCAACTAGCTCTGCAGATGACGAAGAAATTGAAGAAATGTATGATGAAATAAAAGAAATTATTCAGATAGTCATGGGTGACTGGAATTCGAGTGTAGGAAAAGGGAGAGAAGGAAACGTAGTAGGTGAATATGGATTGGGGCTAAGAAATGAAAGAGGAAGCCGCCTGGTAGAATTTTGCACAGAGCACAACTTAATCATAGCTAACACTTGGTTTAAGAATCATGATATAAGGTTGTATACATGGAAGAATCCTGGAGATACTAAAAGGTATCAAATAGATTATATAATGGTAAGACAGAGATTTAGGAACCAGGTTTTAAATTGTAAGACATTTCCAGGGGCAGATATGGACTCTGACCACAATCTATTGGTTATGACATGTAGATTAAAACTGAAGAAACTGCAAAAAGGTGGGAATTTAAGGAGATGGGACCTGGATAAACTGAAAGAACCAGAGGTTGTACAGAGTTTCAGGGAAAGCATAAGGGAACAATTGACAGGAATGGGGGAAAGAAATACAGTAGAAGAAGAATGGGTAGCTTTGAGGGATGAAGTAGTGAAGGCAGCAAGGGATCAAGTAGGTAAAAAGACGAGGGCTAGTAGAAATCCTTAGGTAACAGAAGAAATATTGAATTTAATTGATGAAAGGAGAAAATAGAAAAATGCAGTAAATGAAGCAGGCAAAAAGGAATACAAACGTCTCAAAAATGAGATCGACAGGATGTGCAAAATGGCTAAGCAGGGATGGACAGAGGACAAATGTAAAGATGTAGAGGCCTACCTAACTAGGGGTAAGATAGATACTGCCTACAGGAAAATTAAAGTGACCTTTGGAGATAAGAGAACCACTTGTATGAACATCAAGAGCTCAGATGGAAACCCAGTTCTAAGCAAAGAAGGGAAAGCAGAAAGGTGGAAGGAGTATATAGAGGGTCTATACAAGGGCGATGCACTTGAGGACAATATTATGGAAATGGAAGTGGATGTAGATGAAGATGAAATGGGAGATACGATACTGCGTGAAGAGTTTGACAGAGCACTGAAAGACCTGAGTCGAAACAAGGCCCCCGCAGTAGACGACATTCCATTGGAACTACTGACGGCCTTGGGAGAGCCAGTCCTGACAAAACTCTACCATCTGGTGAGCAAGATGTATGAAACAGGCGAAATACCCTCAGACTTCAAGAAGAATATAATAATTCCAATCCCAAAGAAAGCAGGTGTTGACAGATGTGAAAATTACCGAACAATCAGTTTAATAAGCCACAGCTGCAAAGTACTGACACGAATTCTTTACAGACGAATGGAAAAACTAGTAGAAGCCGACCTCGGGGAAGATCAGTTTGGATTCCGTAGAAATACTGGAACACGTGAGGCAATACTGACCGTACGACTTATCTTAGAAGAAAGATTAAGGAAAGGCAAACCTACGTTTCTAGCATTTGTAGACTTAGAGAAAGCTTTCGACAATGTTGACTGGAATACTCTCTTTCAAATTCTGAAGGTGGCAGGGGTAAAATACAGGGAGCGAAAGGCTATTTACAATTTGTACAGAAACCAGATGGCAGTTAAAAGAGTCGAGGGGCATGAAAAGGAAGCAGTGGTTGGGAAGGGAGTGAGACAGGGTTGTAGCCTCTCCCCGATGTTATTCAATCTGTATATTGAGCAAGCAGTGAAGGAAACAAAAGAAAAATTTGGAGTAGGAATTAAAAACCATGGAGAAGAAATAAAAACTTTGAGGTTCGCCGATGACATTGTAATTCTGTCAGAGACAGCAAAGGACTTGGAAGAGCAGTTGAACGGAATGGATGGTGTCTTGAAGGGAGGATATAAGATGAACATCAACAAAAGCAAAACGAGGATAATGGAATGTAGTCGATTTAAGTCGAGTGATGTTGAGGGTATTAGATTAGGAAATGAGACACTTAAAGTAGTAAAAGAGTTTTGCTATTTGGGGAGCAAAATAACTGATGATGGTCGAAGTAGAGAGGATATAAAATGTAGACTGGCAATGGCAAGGAAAGCGTTTCTGAGGAAGAGAAATTTGTTAACATCGAGTATAGATTTAAGTGTCAGGAAGTCATTTCTGAAAGTATTTGTATGGAGTGTAACCATGTATGGAAGTGAAACATGGACGGTAAATAGTTTGGAAGAGAATAGAAGCTTTCGAAATGTGGTGCTACAGAAGAATGCTGAAGATTAGATGGGTAGATCATGTAACTAATGAGGAGGTATTGAATAGGATTGGGGAGAAGAGAAGTTTGTGGCACAACTTGACCAGAAGAAGGGATCGATTGGTAGGACATGTTCTGAGGCATCAAGGGATCACCAATTTAGTATTGGAGGGCAGCGTGGAGGGTAAAAATCGTAGGGGGAGACCAAGAGATGAATACACTAAGCAGATTCAGAAGGATGTAGGTTGCAGTAGGTACTGGGAGATGAAGAAGCTTGCACAGGATAGAGTAGCATGGAGAGCTGCATCAAACCAGTCTCAGGACTGAAGACCACAACAACAACAACGGACAACGCAGTTACCGACAGTCTTCACTTAACGACCGAGAGAAGCGGTGTTTACATAGTGTTATCAGTGGTAACCGACAAGCAAAACTGAGTGAAATAACGGCATAAATCAATGTGGGCGTACGTATCTGTTAGTACAGTGGCGAAATTTGCCATCAGTGGGCTATGGTAGCAGACGACCGACGCGAGTGCCTTTGTTAACAGCACGACATCGACTGCAGCGCCTCTTCTGGGCTCGAGACCACATCGTTTGGACACTAGACGACTGGAAGACTGTGGAGCAGTCAGATGAGTCCCCTTAGGTGAGCCGCGGCTGTTTCAGTTTTGGCGGGCATGACATTCCGCTGGTGCCACTAAGTACTTAGGTTGCCGATATCGATCCTGATCCTATGACGGGAGTGAGGGTCATTCGTCTAGGCGTGTGTTGTTGTTGGTTTTTGCCGGGTCCTGGTACTGACAGTTAGCTGGAGAGCACGTGGCTGGCCAGTTGTTAGGCCGGTATTACACTATCAAATTTCTTTGTCCAATATCTTTGTCAAAGATATTTGACAGTGTAATAGGGACTTTGTCAAATGTCGTCCAATATTTGATCAAATCTAGGGCCTTTCTGCATATTTGATCAAAGAAACCGCTTGTCTTCTGTTCACTGCAATGTGACATGTTACCACATGGAGCGATAGCATCGCTGCAGCGTACTGTCGTCTGTAGTGTTTTTATAACCATTGCCAGTAAATACAATTGGTGTGCGCCGACAACTACAAAATTAATAGAGATGTCTGAAGCTGATGAGGCGCTTTACAACGTGAGGCACCCTGAATACAAAAATAGATTAAGAAGATTGGAGACCTAATCTGACCTAACCTAACCTAACATAACATAACCCTCTCCTGTAGCAAGGAATCGGAGTGTTATAGTGAGCCTGTCTTCTGAAGATGTAGCAGTTCTTAAGTGAATATAGTGCTATGTGATATGAGGATACATTTCATTGAGCACATACAGAAATGTATGCTCATCCATTCTTAAGTAACTGATGTACGACTTGACGTCTTCCACTGTAAGCTCACGTAACAAGTTTTGTTGAATGCTTTTATCGTGTCGTCGTAAAACCCACGGCTTCACCCAAATTAGATTAGTTTTTCGTTCCATAGATCCGTGCTGAGGAGAGCCTCGTGGATGTAGAACATGTCGATTTTTTTAAGCTGAAATAACAATACTAATAGTATGAATAAATACAATACATCATTTGTTTCTATTAAAAATTTCGCCAATGGAGTAGAAGGAGTTGGCCAGTAGTAAGTCTTTCAGGCTCCTTTTAAACTGATCTTTATTTCTAACTAAATTTTTTATGTTTCCTGACAAATTATTTAAGATGAGTGTTCCTGAGTAGTGGACCCCTTTTTTAACTAAAGTAAGTGCTTTTAAGTCCTTGTGCAGATCATTTTTGTTCCTGGTATTGTATGTATGAACTGAGTTGTTTGTTGGAAAAAGAGATATATTATTTACGACAAATTTCATTAAGAAGTAAATATACTGAGAGGCAGTAGTTAGTATACTCAGTTCTTTGAAGAGGTTTCTGCAGGAGGTCCGTGAATTTACTCCACAAATAATACGTATTACACACTTTTGGACCTTGAAAACTTGTTTGACTTCAAGATTTACCCCAAAATATTATCCCATATGACATTATGGAATGAAAGTATGCAAGCTTTTTCATTTTTATGTTGCCTACGTCTGCTAACACTCGAATTGCAAATACAGATTTGTTAAGGCGTTTCTGCAGTTCTGTGGTGTGCTCCTCCCAACTGAATTTATTATCAAGTTGTAATCCCAGGACTTTTTAGACTGTCAACCTCGTATATATGGTTCCATTTTTTTCCCCCACTTCTTTTTCGCATGTGCACACAATGCAATTGGAGTACGTAGAACTGCTGCGGTTAATAACAAGTTGTTGTCAGCCATCTTGAACTTTGACGAAAAATTTGATGACAGTGTAATACCCCGTCTAGCGCTACGTCAAAGATCTTTGTCAAATATATTGGACGGAATATTGGATCACATCTTTGATCAAATCTTTGACAAAGAAATTTGATAGTGTAATACCGGCCTTAGATTTGGGGGACACCTGCTGTCCGGTACAGGCCTAGAGAGGCGCCGAGTGGTTAAATCGGTCGGAGGCAAGCTTTGGCGGCTGGGTTAAGGACAGATAGCGGCGAGTTGCGGGAACAGCGGTGGACGCCGCGGGCAACCTGGTCTAAAAGTTCCACATAAACTCTGGAACCTTAAATTTTACCGAACATCGAAGACCGCCTGTAGGAATTGAAGGCTTGGAATCCTGGAAGTCACGGCTCCTTCACACATGAGTGGAGTTAAGAGTTGCTTCTTATTGATACTTGTTATCATAATGCCACGTCTGTGTTCATGTGGAATTGGACCTGTCATATTAACGCGCCTCCGAGTGATTGTGTGCATGGTCATTTGTCAGTGTAACGGATGGTAATCTGTTGTTCCAGGTCATATTCCATGCAAGTGTAAGAGCATTCTCTGTTATAAATTGAGTTGATGAAACTGAGATTGTAATATAGTCTGTATCAAAGGCAAGGCACCCTTTGTAGATGAGTATGCCCTAGTTATTGGATTAGCAGGCGCTGATATTTCACCTTTTAATTTTAAAGTAATTTTAAGGAGTGTTAAGCTTGAAACTTGTATGTGTAGTCGCCTCCGCAATAAGTTAGTATTACCTACGTCCGGGGCATTCTCATCTGGAAGCTTATTTGGGTAGATTACTGTTCCCTTCTGAAGTGTGTTGGCAGAGTAGTTTTGGCAGCGGACGAGGCGTTCCTGTTTCCTGGGCCTGGAGCAGAGACCTGTTTTGTTTCTTCTGCAGCGACAGTCCGTCGTCTAGGTTGACCTGCAGCCAGCCGCCTCTACCAGCCGCATCCTATTGGCTCAAGTCACTTTGATGGCTTGATACGTGCCATGGCAGAGTGTCGCCATTTTATTCGGAACTCTTGATCTATCTAAGATCGTGAAGCCTGCAAGCACGTAAGCTTTGAAACGTGTTCTGCAAGCCCGAAGTTCCTCGTAAAAATTGTAAGTAGGCTGTTTAGGTTTTTATGTTGGTAACGCCACGTAGCGCTCTGTATGAAAATCACTGACTGTGCTGTGTGCAGTGTGGCTAGTTTTGCATTGTTGGAATATTTGTTATTGTAGTGTTTGGCAGTTGGATGTGAACAGCACGTAGCGTTGCGCAGTTGGAGGTGAGCCGCCAGCAGTGGTGGATGTGGGGAGAGAGATGGCAGAATCTTGAGAGCGGACGATCTGGACGTGTGTCCATCAGAAAGAGTAAATTTGTAATATTGGATATCATGAACTGATATATATATATATATATATATATATATATATATATATATATATATATATATATATATCATGACTTTTGAACATTATCAAGGTAAATACATTGTTTGCTCTCTATCAAAATCTTCCATTTGCTAACTATGCCTATCAGCAGTTAGTGCCTTCAGTAGTTCGAATCTTTTATTCAGCTGGCAGTATTGGGGCACGCTGTATTGCAATAGTTAGAGTAACGAAGATGTTTGTGAGGTAAGTGTTTCATGATAGGTATAGGTTATTGTCAGTCGGGGCCATTCTTTTGTAGGGATTATTGAAAGTCAGATTGCGTTGCGCTAAAAAAACATTGTGTGTTAGTTTAGTGATGATCAGAATAAGTAAAGAGAGAAATGTCTGAGTACGTTCAGTTTTTCTCAGCTGTTTGAAAATCAAATAACGTAGAGGTTTTCCAGCACTGTCATTTATACAATTTTTCTTTAGGGGATGTTTCAAAATACCCGCTCTTTAATTACTTGTTTAAACATTGCACTCTTTTTGCTACTTCTGGAGCGTGATAAGTTTTAAAGCCGTTTACTTACGAGTATTAGCTGTTGAATTTTTCGTTTATCCACAATCATCAGCTTACTCCTCCAACTGTAAAACTTGTTTGCTTGTTCCCTGTTGTCTATGATAGCCGCCTGCTGTATTTGCCAGTTTTTTTTAATTTTTTTTTTTCGCTGGATTGTATATTTATTTAAAGGTCATTGTCAATGTTTCTGCCGGTGTGTACCAGTTCAGAGGCAAATTTAAGTTGCATGTCATCCGAGCTTCTATTTTGGGGGACTGTATATATGTATATTTATTTATGGGCCATTCTCAATATTTCTCCTGGAGTGTACCAGCTGGGAGGCAGATTTAAATTGTATACCTTCCCAGCTTTGTTTGTATTTTGGAGGATTATGCATTTTATTGCTTAAGCGATTTTACGAAGGCTTGTAGATTGTTAAGGGCTTTCCAACAGACACAATCAGAGGTATGACTTGTTATCCTTCTGCATTTTGAGTGGGCGTTGTCTATTTGTTTATGTTATCCATGCTTGGGAATTGTTTGTACATTTAGTGGCAGTGATCTGTAATTCATTTTACTCGTAAAAGCCAGTTTTTTGCAACCGCTTCCAGCCACACCTAGTTGAGGTGGCTTCTTACTTGAATTTGGGGACTGTATATTCCTGGTATCAAGCCCTGTTCTTAATGGTATAAATAGTTAAAGTCTGTTATTAATGAACTGATCCTGTTCAACTTCTTAAATTATTGTGAGCGTTGTTATTCTGTTTAACACGGTTTTTAATTTGTAGTTGTAACAATTCTTGTTAAGCAATAAAGTTTATTCCATGAAACAAGAAATGACAAAATATGTCGGTGCACCTTCCATGTGTTTTTCCTTAAAATTATCCGAACCCTTGTTGTTAGGTAACAGTAGGGTTTGAGTATGGCGGAGATCAAAAGAAGCCATGGACGCAAGTTGTCAACAAGGCACTGTGCAAGCTAGTGGTTTCTCCATAGAGTGGGCTGTACTTACATGGAATGGATTGGGTCCTCTAGACCAACTGAACCAATGACCTGAAAATGGTTACGTTCGGCTACTTGGGGGCTATTTGCAGCCATTAATGGACTTCATGTTTCCAAACAACGATGTTTTGTGGACGAGAATGTGATATATCGCTGAGCCACAATCGTTCTCGATTGGTTTTAAGGCATTCTGGACAACTCGAGTGAATGACTTTGGTACCCAGTATGGGCGACATGAATCCCATCGGCCGGCCAGTGTGGCCGAGTGGTTCTAGGCGCTTCAGTCTGGAATGGCGCGACCGCTACGGTCGCAGGTTCGAATCCTGCCTCGGACATGGATGTGTGTGACGTCCTTAGGTTAGTTAGGTTTACGTAGATCTAAGTTCTATGGGAGTGAGGACCTCAGATGTTAAGTCCCATAGTGCTCAGAGCCTGTTTTGAATCCCATAGAATATTTATGGGACACAGTCGAGAGGCCAGTTCCTTAACAAACTCTTCCACCGGCAACAGTTTCATTATTATAGACGGCTATAGAGGCAGCATACCTCAATATTCCTGCATGGGGGTTTGCAACGATTTTTTGTGCCTATGCCAGGTCGATTTGCTGCACTAATCTGAGGAAAAGGAGGTTGTTGTTGTTGTTGTTGTTGTTGTGGTCTTCAGTCCTGAGACTGCTATGATGCACTTCTCCATGCTACTCTATCCTGTGCAAGCTTCTTCATCTCCCAGTACCTACTGCAGCCTACATCCTTCAATCTGCTTGGTCTCCCTACACGATTTTTACCCTCACGCTGCCCTCCAGTACTAAATTGGTGATCCCTTGATGCCTAAGAACATGTCCTGCCAACCGATCCCTTCTTCTAGTCAAGTTGTGCCACAAATTCCATTCAATACCTCGTCATTAGTTATGTGATCTACCCATCTAATCTTCAGCATTCTTCTGTAGCACCACATTTCGAAAGCTTCTATTCTCTTCTTGTCTAAACTATTTATCGCCCACGTTTCACTTCCATACATGGCTACACTCCATACAAATACTTTCAGAAACGACTTCCTAACACTCGATGTTAACAAATTTCTCTTCTTCAGAAACGCTTTCCTTGTCATTGCCGTCTACATTTTATATCCTCTCTACTTAGATCATCATCAGTTATTTTGCTCCCCAAATAGCAAAACTCCTTTACTACTTTAAGTGTCTCATTTCCTAATCTAATTCCCTCAGCATCACCCGACTTAATTCGACTACATTCCATTATCCTCGTTTTGCTTTTGTTGATGTTCATCTTGTACCCTCCTCTCAAGACACTGTCCATTCCGTTCAACTGCTCTTCCAAGTCCTTTGCTGTTTCTGACAGATTTACAATGCCATCGGCGAACCTCAAAGTTTTTATTTCTTCTCCGTGGATTTTAATACCTACTCCGAACTTTTCTTTTGTTTCCTTTACTGCTTGCTCAATATACAGATTGAATAACATCAGGGAGAGGCTACAACCCTGTCTCACTCCCTTCCCAACCACTGCTTCCCTTTCATGTACCTCGACTATTATAACTGCCATCTGGTTTCTGTACAAATTGTAAATAGCCTTTCGCTCCCTGTATTTTATCCCTGCCACCTTCAGAATTTGAAATAGAGTATTCCAGTCAACATTGTCAAAAGCTTCCTCTAAGTCTACAAATGCTAGAAACGTAGGTTTGCCTTTCCTTAATCTTCCTTCTCAGATAAGGTGTAAGGTCAGTATTGCCTCACGTGTTCCAACATTTTTAGGGAATCCAAACTGATCTTCCCCGAGGTCGGCTTCTACCAGTTTTTCCATTCGTCTGTAAAGAATTCGCGTTAGTATTTTGCAGCTGTGACTTATTAAACGGATAGTTCGGTAATTGTCACATCTGTCAACACCTGCTTTCTTTGGGATTAGAATTATTATATTCTTCTTGAAGTCTGAGGGTATTTCGCCTGTCTCATACATCTTGCTCACGAGATGGTAGAGTTTTGTCAGGACTGGCTCTCCCAAGACCGTCAGTATTTCTAATGGAATGTTGTCTACTCCCGGGTGCTTGTTTCGACTCAGGTCTTTCAGTGCTCTGTCAAACTCTTCACGCAGTATCGTATCTCCCATTTCATCTTCATCTACATCCTCTTCCATTTTCATAGACCCTCTGTATACCCCTTCCACCTTTCTGCCTTCCCTTCTTTGCTTAGAACTGGGTTTCGACCAGAGCTGTTGATATTCGTACAAGAGGTTCTCTTTTCTCCAAAGATCTGTTTAATTTTCCTGTAGGCGGTATCTATCTTGCCCCTCGTGAGATAAGCCTCTACATCCTTACATTTGTCCTCTAGCCATCCCTGCTTAGCAGTTTTGCACTTCCGGTCGATCTCATTTTTGAGACGTTTGTATTCCTTTTTGCCTGCTTCATTTACTGCATTTTTATATTTACTCCTTTCATCAATTAAATTCAATATTGCTTCTGTTACCCAAGGATTTCCACTAGCCCTCTTCTTTTTACCTATTTGATCCTCTGCTGCTTTCACTATTTCATCCCTCAGAGCTACCCATTCTTCTTCTACTGTATTTCTTTCCCCCATTACTGTGAATTGTTCCCTTATGCTCTTCCTGAAACTCTCTGCAACCTGTGATTTAGTCAGTTTATCAAGGTCCCATCTCCTTAAATTCCCACCTTTTTGCAGTTTCTTCACTTTTAATCTACAGTTCATAACCAATAGATTGTGGTGAGAGTCCACACCTGCCCCTGTAAATGTACGAGAACGATATTAAGAGGTAACGCATGACTTTTGTCACGTCAGTGTAGATCCGCGTGCTGCAACGCTTGATCGCTGTACTGACAGTGTTACTAACACCGCACGATGTTTGAAGTGTGGTTTTTTTTTTCGACGCCCCGACCTCGTTAATATGGCAGCGGACGTCCGGAGAGCACTTGCGCAAGCCAGCCGCTGCGTCGTCCCTGCGCTGCAGCTGAGCGAAGTCCACCGGGCGTGACTCAGGATCCGGGAGCCGGGCCGCGTTGAGCTGAGCTCCCCCTCCACCCCCTCCCCCCCCCTCCATCCCAGCAGCCACGTGCGCGCTCGGCCGATAAAGCTGCGCTCCCGGGCGCTCAGTCGGGCTGCGACGGCGACCCGGTGAGCACGCTTCCAGTACCACCGGTCCCGCCGCTGCAATGGCCGCCAACGCCCTCCTCCTGCTGCTGCTGGCCGCCTCGCACCTCGCCCTCTGCGCCGCCGTTTCCACCGACGACTACAACCCGGACGTCGATTTGTCCACCGTGAGTACTCAAAACGAAAAGCAGTAGAAATGTTTTCCACAGACACGCCGGCGCGCCCATCGCTAATACGTTATTTACGACGTATGCTGATAATACTGGCAGCGATGCTGCATCATCCCCGAGCCGCCAACGCTTCACACTTTACCTCGGACTTGCCCGGCGACATTACCACGCACTCGCGCGTAACTCTGTACCTACTGATGTCCAAAAACAAAATCTCTTCGTTAGCCCCCCCCCCCCTCTCCACACACCCCCCTCCTCTCACCAACCCTTTCGTACCTCATATACTCGAGGCACCGCCAGCTGAGAAAGGAAACATTTCAGCAATTCGTGCAGCGGGCAGCGATGCTGATAATATTTTTATGTATGCATAAGATGTGTTAGTTCCGGACCGGTCCACTGTTTTGTGTGGGCGGGTGCGGCGGTCTCCCGGGCGAGATCAATACTCCCCCGGTGCGCCTCGCAGCACGAAGGTGACCGATCGCGTCCGAGCCGGCGAAATCGAACGGGTCGCGACCCCGCCCACGCCCTTGTCGAGTCTCTCTTTCACAGCTACCATCACATATTTCGGTTGTCAGCCAACGGTAACTTTGGAAACTCGCGAAGAGCGATGGAAGCGAGATAAAGAATAAATGTCTCAGCAACAAGATTAGGAAGTAATGTTGCAGAAGTACTCTGTCAGTGGCAACAAGTAGAACTCGCTGAAACCTTAAACAGCGTGCAAGTCCGAGGCTCCTAACTGCAGTTTTGCCTTTTCTGAGCAACTACACTACTGGCCATTAAAATTGCTACACCAACTAGATGACCTCCCACAGACAGAAATTTAACCGACAGGAAGAAGATGCTGTGATGTGCAAATGATTAGCTTTTCAGAGCATTCACACAAGACGGGCGCCGCTGACAACACCTACAACGTGCTGACATGAGGAAAGTTTCCAACCGATTTTTCATATACAAACAGCAGTTGACCGACGTTGCCTGGTGAAACATTGTTGTGATGCCTCGTGTAAGGAAGAGAAATGCGTACCATCACGTTTCCGACTTTTATAAAGGTCGGATTGTAGCCTATAGTGATTGCGGTTTATAGTATTGCGACATTGTTGGTCGAGATCCAGTGACTGTTAGCAGAATATGGAATCGGTGGCTTCGGGAGGGTAATACGGAACGGCGTGCTGGATCCCAACGGCCTCGTATCACTAGCAGTAGAGATGACAAGCATCTTATCCGCATGGCTGTAACGGAAAGTGCAGCGACGTCTCGATCCCTGTGTCAACAGATGGGGACGTTTGCAAGACAACTACCATTTGCACAAACAGTTCGACGACGTTTGCAGCAGCATGGCCTATCAGCTTGGAGACCGTGGCTACGGTTACCCTTGACGCTGCATCACAGACAGGAGCGTCTGCGATGGTGTACTCAGCGACGAACCTGGGTGCACGAATGGCAAAACGTCATTTTCTCGGATGAATCCAGGTTCTGTTTACCGCATCATGACGGTCGCATCCGTCTTTGGCGACATCGCCGTGAACGCACATTGGAAGCGTGTATTCGTCATCGTCATACTGGCGTATCACCCTGCGTGATGGTATGGGGCGCCATTGGTTACACGTCTCGGTCACCTCTTGTTCGCACTGACGGCACTTTGAATAGTGGACGTTACATTTCAGATGTGTTACGACCCGTGGCTCTACCCTTCATTCGATCCTTGCTAAACCCTACATTTCAGCAGGATAATGCACGACCGCATGTCGCACGTCCTGTGCGGGCCTACCTGGACACGGAAAATGTTCGACTGCTGCCCTGGCCAGCACATTCTCCAGATCTCTCACCAATTGAAAACGTCTGGTCAATGGTGGCCGAGCAACTGGCTCGTCACAATACGCCAGTCACTACTCTTGATGAACTGTGGCATCGTGTTGAAGCTGTATGGCCAGCTGTACCTGTACACGCCATCCAAGCTCTGACTCAATGCCCAGGCGTATCAAGGCCGTTATTACGGCCAGAGGAGGTTGTTCTGGGTACTGATTTCTCAGGATCTTTGTACCCAAACTGCGTGAAAATGTAATCACTTGTCAGTTCTAGTATAATATATTTGTCCAATGAATACCCGTTTATCATCTGCATTTGTTCTTGGTGTAGCAATTTTAATGGCCAGTAGTGTATATACCAAACTTAGCGCGAACTGGCAGCAAAGGCTAAGGTCCCGGTTCGAGTCCCAATGCGGAGCACAGTTCTGCAGAGTGTTTCGTAAGCTTCTCCCTAATTTTGATCGATAGTATATTGTCATTCACATACACTCTAAGACAAAAAAAAGCGAAGCACGACGAAGAAGCAATTACCCGAATGGGACGGAAATCAGTAGATGTGCTGCACAAGTACAGACAAGCATTCAGAAAAATTATGTGGGTTATTCACGAGAAAGAGCTTCGCAAACTGACGAAGTCAATAATGCGTTAGTCCATCTCTGGCCCTTATGGAGTTATTCGGCTTGTCAGGCAACAGTCAGTTTGATACCCAAGTTCTGTCAGAGGTGTCTGCAGACGCCCGTTCGTCCGAGAATCTCAATGATGAGGGTAGAATTGTCTTCAGTGGCGAGCCCCGCTTAGAAACGAACCCCGACCCCCAACGAAGTTGTGTCCGGAGACGAGCCAGACACCGATGGGACACCATCCTGAATGTCGCCCGCCGTATGGCCCACTGACCAGGAGTGATGATGATCTAGGGTGCCATTTCTTTTCATAGCAGGACCCCTTTGGCTGTCATCCGCGGCACCCTTCAGCACAGACGATATTCTACCCTCCTTTTTCTTGCCCTTCATGGCAAACCAACCTGGGCAAGATCATGACTGCCCGTACAGAGTGAGAGATTCTGCTGGTTGTGCCGGCCGCGGTGGTCTCGCGGTTCTAGGCGCTCAGTCCGGAACCGCGTGACTGCTGCGGTCGCAGGTTCGAATCCTGTCTCGGGCATGGATGTTTGTAATGTCCTTAGATTAGTTAGGTTTAGGTAGTTCTAAGTTCTAGGGGACTGATGACCATAGATGTTAAGTCCCATAGTGCTCAGAGCCATTTGAACCATTTTGCTGGTTGTCTTTGTACTTGTGAAGCCGTACCTTGGCCTCTAAGGTCGTTGAACGTGTGCTCAATTGAGAGCGTTTGGAGCATTAAGGGCAGGGTCCTCCAAGCAGCTTGGGATTTTGAAGATCTAATGCGTCACCTGGATAGAATTTGGCACGATACGCCCCAGGAGAACATCCACCTACTCCATCAATCAATGTCAAGCCAAGTAACTGCTTGCATTAAGGGCCAGATGTTGTCCACCAAGTTATTGATTAGCTCAATTTATGAAGTTCTTTTTCTTGCATGTCCATCCTGATAGCTGAGTGGTCAGCACGGCGGTCTGTCACGCCAAGGGGCCCGGGTTCGATTCCCGGCTGGGTCGGAGATTTTTCTCCGCTCAGGGACTGGGTGTTGTGTTGTCCTCATTATCATTTCATCAGTGGAAGGCAACGGGAATTCACCACTGGAAACACTTCCCTAGACGCTACTGCAGGGGACCTCTCTGACGAGGCTTCCCCCATGACAAGACCTGCCGTATGGCAGAACACAAAGTTTAAGTTCTCTTTCATGAATCATCCAATTTTTCTGAAAGTTTGTGTGTGCACATGTACAATTCATCTACCGATTTCCATCCCATTCAGGTAATTTCTTCGTGATGCGTCGTTTTTTTCTTTTTTTATTGAGCGTATTATCTTTTCAATAGATTAAAAAATAATAGTTTTCGATGTGTTTTATTGTATTACTGTGAGAATTTGGACACAGTGTGCAGAGCACTGAATTGTTATAATTGTTCGACTATGCCAAGCTAACTCTCTAAACACAGTGCTCTGCGAAACTTAAGGACGGAATACATAAAATAACATAACATATTAACTGGTCAGTGGTAATGATTGAAAGAGAGGGAGCATCCCAGTCACGCACAGAAAGTTGGACGTTACATGGTGATAGGTCAGTCTTACTACATCGCCAATTGGGGCTGATGAAGGAATGGGAAAAGACAGTGTGTGTCAATCATTGCGCAGTTACTGTGGCACTGGTCTCCATTAGAAGACGGGCTGGAGACAAAATTTTGACTTCACACGGTAAAGAATCAACGGGAAAGTGGAGGAAGGACGAAGAGTGACGAGTGTAGCCAGGGAGTTTGGTATTGTTCACAGCATTGTTTCACATGCATGGGGAGCGATCCGAGTCACAGGCACTCCTGCCCAGAGGAGAGAAGCTGGTCGACCACGGTCATCTACAGCAGCAGGGGACCGCTACGTTGCGCAACAGGCGAGAAGGGACCCATATCAAACAGCGGGTACAATTGCAACCACAGGTAACAGGACTACAAGGCACGCAACGTCATGAACCACAGAGACTGCACAGGGGTTTCCAGGTTATCCGACGACCTTTTCGTCGGATTCTGTTGGCGTCCGCACATCGGTGCACCGTTTGTGATGGTGTAAAGAGCAAAGGGAGTGGACCAACGAGGAGTGGAGTCGTATGCTTTTCTCAGCTAAGAGCAGATTCAGTGTGAGTAGTAGTTCTGGATGTACTTCATTGATACGTAATCAGCATGGTTTCAGAAAACATCGTTCTTGTGCAACGCAGCTAGCTCTTTATTCGCACGAAGTAATGGCCGCTATCGACAGGGGATCTCAAGTTGATTCCGTATTTCTAGATTTCCGGAAAGCTTTTGACACCGTTCCTCACAAGCGACTTCTAATCAAGCTGCTGGCCTATGGGGTATCGTCTCAGTTGTGCGACTGGATTCGTGATTTCCTGTCAGGAAGGTCGCAGTTCGTAGTAATAGACGGCAAATCATTCTAGTAAAACTGAAGTGATATTAGGTGTTCCCCAGGGAAGCGTCCTGTTTTTGGGTGACAATCTGAGCAGTTCTCTTAGGTTGTTCGCAGATGATGCTGTAATTTACCGTCTAGTAAGGTCATCCGAAGACCAGTATCAGTTGCAAAGCGATTTAGAAAAGATTGCTGTATGGTGTGGCAGGTGGCAGTTGACGCTAAATAACGAAAAGTGTGAGGTGATCCACATGAGTTCCAAAAGAAATCCGTTGGAATTCGATTACTCGATAAATAGTACAATTCTCAAGGCTGTCAATTCATCTAAGTACCTGGGTGTTAAAATTACTGACAACTTCAGTTGGAAAGACCACATAGATAATATTATGGGGAAGGAGAGCGAAGGGTTGCGTTTCATTGGCAGGATACTTAGAAGATGCAACAAGTCCACTAAAGAGACAGCTTACACTACACTCGTTCGTCCTCTGTTAGAATATTGCTGCGCGGTGTGGGATCCTTACCAGGTGGGATTGACGGAGGACATGGAAAGGGTGCAAAAAAGGGCAGCTCGTTTTGTATTATCACGTAATAGGGGAGAGAGTGTGGCAGATATGATACGCGAGTTGGGATGGAAGTCATTAAAGCAAAGACGTTTTTCGTCGCGGCGAGATCTATTTACGAAATTTCAGTCACCAACTTTCTCTTCCAAATGCGAAAATATTTTGTTGAGCCCGTCCTACACAGGTAGGAATGATCATCAAAATAAAATAAGAGAAATCAGAGCTCGAACAGAAAGGTTTAGGTGTTCGTTTTTCCCACGCGCTCTACCATTCCACTCCCGCGCTCGGGAGTTCCGCTCTTTAGTGTACTATGAGGATGCAACTCTGGCTTAATTATATTAGGATAAAATAAAACTTCCATTTTATTCATGATATGTGTAAGGCCGTGTGTGTGTGTGTGGGCGTGGTTAGGTGTATATGGCTGGGTGTGAAATTATTAGTTTTCAGTATTTTATAATTTATTCTTTACAAGATCTGTTATTGTATTTCGTTCCCCTTTTTCTGATAGACCTGAGGATGGTCATTACGGGCCGTAATTGATAGTCTGACGTCAGTTTGTTTGTGACCATTCACTGGAGTGAAAGTAAGAAATCCTGTTTCTTTCTCATTGTACTGCTTTCATTTGAAACTTAGCTTCAGACAGTCAAAGAAAAAGAAATTTAAGGAGCCGCTATGTACACCAGGTTGATTTGCTGGATGGCTGAACTCGGACAGGAGACTCTAGAAGCTTTTCGCTACCTCGGAAACAGGTTTCAAAAAGGCGAATGAGCCTTTACGTAATAATATACACAGCTTCTTTAATGCGAAAATGTAAACGGTGAGATCGGAAAAAGATTCATGTAAAGCTCTTTTTATCTCTATATATGGGCAAAACGTGGGCAATGGGGAACGCTGAAATGAAAGATTTACAGGATTTTGAAATTTTGCGTTATGGAGGACTGTTCATAGCCACGTGTGTTGGTCGACTAAAAAATGAAGACGTCCTGCAACTAACTGGCAAGAAGAAATGCTTAGTAGAGAACATAATGACTCGAAGAGATTGAGTTATTGGTTACACGTATTATGACATAATCAATGATGAGAACTTTGGGGTGATGGGCGCCAACAAACACAGGGGCAAGCCTAGATATGAGCACAAAAGGCAAATCACTGAAGATATGAGATTCAGCAGTTATGAATTAAAGAAGCGAATGGGTGGCAAGCGACACGGATGATGGACTGTATGAGCTGACAGGAGGGACTAGCTGATAGTTATACCGAAATTTAATACTAACGAGACACCGGATACCCTCTAGGTGTCGAGAAACGCATAAGTAATTTGACAACGCAGACCCACTAAGGGTTGACTGACTACTCCGTAAGCAGTCAAGTAGCCGACATTTCATAAATCTTTAGCCGTGCTCTACACATCTGTACACACATCCCTCATACCACCACAAATATATACAATACAATACCAATACCAACAGCAGTTATTTTTGTTTTATTTATTAGGCAACCAGTTACGGCATTACATTATGTCATCTTCAGGCCTGCGTATATCGAGTAACCCTCGTGTTACAAACCAATGCAGTGCTGTCAACTGGTCTTGTGAAGCCTTTTTTTTTTTTTTTTTTTTTTTTTTTCCACGGGCATGTGCGCTCCTGTCGGCAACTGTCAAACCAAACACCTGAACATTGGTGCCTGATTTGAAAGTTGCTGACAGCTGTCCAAGGAGCGCACATGCCCGTGGAAAAAAAAAAAAAGGCTTCACGAGACCAGTTGACAGCGCTGCATGGGTTTGTAACACGAGGGTTACTCGATATACGCAGGCCTGAAGATGACATAATGTAATGCCGAAACTGGTTGCCTAATGAATAAAACCAAAATAACGGCTATTGGTTTTGTATTATTGGAAATCGACCAGCCGAAGTCCCGCACTCCAGACGTATCATGGAGTTCCATTTATTGAACAAATATATAAAATTTATTCACACGAGTGTTTCGGCAGTGCCATCCGACTATTGTCTGAACTATTCAGAGCGAATCAGTTTCGTTTCGGTGGGCTAGTTTTAAACCCAAAAGCGCCGTATGGCCTCCATCTCACTCCACTTCAAAGATCGTATCTTGGCACTGCTTCAGATCTAGCATTTCCCAGAAGACTGGCTTCCTGCTGAGGGCAGGGCACCACAATACTACGACCCGTCACCGTATGCTCACAGAGAATCCAGTACTACGCTCCCTCACTGTATGCTCACAGAGCATCTCCAGGGCGCTATTGGATTGTCCACGTTAAAGATACAATACAATGGCTTTCCGTCGTTTACCACAAAACAGACGGCGCCTCTTTGGCTGAGTTTAACTCTCACACGAGATGCTGGTCCTAACTTCCTACCATTCCGTAGTGGAGGTGTTTGCCATTTGTAAACACCTACTGCCCCTCTTAATAGTCGGACACTGGCTCTCTCCCCTGCTTGGCTGTCTTCTGCTCAAGCTGCTTTCAATAAGACTCCCAACTACATTTAAACACACCTCCAGAAGAAGAATTTAATATGGAAATTGTTAACCATTGACATTGACTTCAATAACACTACTGCTACCAATTGTACCTTGCGGTTAATTTAGGTTGCCACGATTTACTAATTTATTGGAGTTTCATTATGGTTCGTGGCAATTTTGATAAGAATGGTCGTCTAACACAGGATCGTCACATCAGAAGCAAGCTTCGTTTTGACAGTCATCGTGTTTTCGCTGCACAGTAGAATTGTTTGCGATAACACGTTTTATGTGTCATTTTCAAGTTTATGAATACTGGTTAACAAGATCCAAGGAACTGTAGCAATGAGCGCACCATATGAAAACAGCCATTTCATATGAACAAAGTAAGTGATTATTTTTAAAAGAAAGTATATTAACAGCAGACCAGCAAACAAAGCTAATATTAATGGTTTTACATAGGCGTTGAGTCACAGCCACGTAAAACTTTTTGAAAGATATAACCGCCATTTCCATGAACAACAGATTTTATTCCACAATCTAGATTTCGGCCTTACGCCATTATTAAGTGTTATGAACATCACAAATTATTTGACTTGAATAAAACATAAAACATTTGACAAAAAATTTGTATCTTCGCTTATATAAACAAATTTTGTCTACATCTACATCTACATCTACATCCATACTCCGCAAGCCACCTGACGGTGTGTGGTGGAGGGTATCTTCAGTACCTCTATCGGTTCTCCCTTCTATTCCAGTCTCGTATTGTTCGTGGAAAGAAGGATTGTCGGTATGCCTCTGTGTGGGCTCTAATCTCTCTGATTTTATCCTCATGGTCTCTTCGCGAGATATACATAGGAGGGAGCAATA
This sequence comes from Schistocerca cancellata, assembly GCF_023864275.1. Taxonomy (NCBI): domain Eukaryota; kingdom Metazoa; phylum Arthropoda; class Insecta; order Orthoptera; family Acrididae; genus Schistocerca; species Schistocerca cancellata. The sequence continues at coordinate 24,225,415 of NC_064633.1, read as the reverse complement.
TACTGCTGGACTCTTCGGTGAAGGTATGTTCTCGAAACTTTGACAAAAGCCCGTACCGAGCTACTGAGCGTCTCTCCTGCAGAGTCTTCCACTGGAATTTATCTATCATCTCCGTAACGCTTTCGCGATTACTAAATGATCCTGTAACGAAGCGCGCTGCTCTCCGTTGGATCTTCTCTATCTCTTCTATCAACCCTATCTGGTACGGATCCCACACTGCTCAGCAGTATTCAAGCAGTGGGCGAACAAGCGTACTGTAACCTACTTCCTTTGTTTTCGGATTGCATTTCCTTAGGATTCTTCCAATGAATCTCAGTCTGGCATCTGCTTTACCGACAATCAACATTATATGATCATTCCATTTTAAATCACTCCTAATGCGTACTCCCAGATAATTTATGGTATTAACTGCTTCCAGTTGCTGACCTGCTATTTTGTAGCTAAATGATAAAGGATCTATCTTTCTGTGGATTCGCAGCACATTACACTTGTCTACATTGAGATTCAGTTGCCATTCCCTGCACCATGCGTCAATTCGCTGCAGATCCTCCTGCATTTCAGTACAATTTTCCATTGTTACAACCTCTCGATACACCACAGCATCATCTGCAAAAAGCCTCAGTGAACTTCCGATGTCATCCACCAGGTCATTTATGTATATTGTGAATAGCAACGGTCCTATGACACTCCCCTGCGGCACACCTGAAATTACTCTTACTTCGGAAGACTTCTCTCCATTGAGAATAACATGATGCGTTCTGTTATCTAGGAACTCCTCAATCCAATCACACAATTGGTCTGATAGTCCATATGCTCTTACTTTGTTCATTAAACGACTGTGGGGAACTGTATCGAACGCCTGGCGGAAGTCAAGAAACACGGCATCTATCTGTGAACCCGTGTCTATGGCCCTCTGAGTCTCGTGGACGAATAGCGCGAGCTGGGTTTCACATGACCGTCTTTTTCGAAACGCATGCTGATTCCTACAGAGTAGATTTCTAGTCTCCAGAAAAGTCATTATACTCGAACACAATACGTGTTCCAAAATTCTACAACTGATCGACGTTAGAGATATAGGTCTATAGTTCTGCACATCTGTTCGACGTCCCTTCTTGAAAACGGGGATGACCTGTGCCCTTTTCCAATCCTTTGGAACGCTACGCTCTTCTAGAGACCTACGGTACACCGCTGCAAGAAGGGGGGCAAGTTCCTTCGCGTACTCTGTGTAAAATTGAACTGGTATCCCATCAGGTCCAGAGGCCTTTCCTCTTTTGAGCGATTTTAATTGTTTCTCTATCCCTCTGTCGTCTATTTCGATATCTACCATTTTGTCATCTGTGCGACCCTCTAGAGAAGGAACTACAGTGCAATCTTCGTCTGTGAAACAACTTTGGAAAAAGACATTTAGTATTTCGGCCTTTAGTCTGTCATCCTCTGTTTCAGTACCATTTTGGTCACAGAGTGTCTGGACATTTTGTTTTGATCCACCTACCGCTTTGACATAAGTCCAAAATTTCTTAGGATTTTCTGCCAAGTCAGTACATAGAACTTTACTTTCGAATTCATTGAACGCCTCTCGCATAACTCTCTTCACACTACATTTCGCTTCGCGTAATTTTTGTTTGTCTGCAAGGCTTTGGCTATGTTTATGTTTGCTGTGAAGTTCCCTTTGCTTCCGCAGCAGTTTTCTAACTCGGTTGTTGTACCACGGTGGCTCTTTTCCATCTCTTACGATCTTGCTTGGCACATACTCATCTAACGCATATTGTACGATGGTTTTGAACTTTGTCCACTGATCCTCAACACTATCTGTACTTGGGACAAAACTTTTTTGTTGAGCCAACAGGTACTCTGAAATCTGCTTTTTGTCACTTTTTCTAAACAGAAAAATCTTCCTACCCTTTTTAATATTCCTATTTACGGCTGAAATCATCGATGCCGTAACCGCTTTATGATCGCTGATTCCCTGTTCTGCGTTAACTTTTTCAAATAGTTCGGGTCTGTTTGTCACCAGAAGGTCTAATATGTTATCGCCACGAGTCGGTTCTCTGTTTAACTGCTCAAGGTAGTTTTCAGATAAAGGAAATGCGAGAAAATTTGTGTAATAGTCTAATTTACTGGCATTTAGCTTGACTTCTTCACTTGATATGGCTGTGGAATAAAACTGAAGGCCAAATCACAGGTTTTAAACTTCGCTACACTGTATCTAAGCAGCCATATCATAAACGCAGCCCAGTTTGCATGATGTGATCCGCGGTACCATAGACCACATGGTGCGAACTGGGCTGCCTTTATGATGGTCTTTAACGATCGTTTCACTCACGTTTACGTCAGTCGCTGCTTAGACACAATGTAACGAAGTTTAAAACATGTGGTTTGGTCCTCAATTTTATTCCACAACCACATCAAATGAAGAAGTCAAGCTAATTGCCAGTAAATTAGCTGATTACAAAAATGTTCTCTCATTTCGTTTTGATAAAATTGGTTTATACAACTGAAGATATATAAGATGCCGCTATCCTACCCTTCAACAGTCCCAACGTACTCTCCAAACCCACCTTAACCAGTTCACCACTTGGTGTAACCAGTGGTTCCTCCGCCTCAACCCCATCCAAAACCCAGGCAATCATCATAGGCTGCACCACCTGCTCCTTTCGTCTCCATGATTTGTACCTCACCCTTTATGGTCATCCCATCCAGCTCACCCCCACCCTGAGATACCTTGGTCTCACCCCCGACTGACACCTCACCTGGACCCCTCACCTCCAGACCATCCAGCAGAAAGCCCATTCCCACCCCCATCTCCTGTCTGGCCAGACATGGGAATTGCATCCTTCCTCCATCCTCCACACCTACAAATCCCTCACCCATCCTGTCCTCCGTCATGCCAATGTTGCCTGGATCTCCGCACTCACCCGCTTTAAAAGGCCCTCCAAATCCTCAAACTCCATGCACTCCACCTTGCCTTCTGTACCCACCTTCCTTCCCCCACACGGCTCCTGTATGGACTCAACCCCTTCCCCCACCTCCTCCTGTTCCTCCAACATCTCTGCATCCTTTACATTGTCTGCAGGCTTGATCCCCCCACCCACTGGTTTCCTCCTTCCTCTCCACCCCCCGCCGGTTGCCGCACATCTATCGCTGTATCTCTCCCTCTCTCCACCTACACACCCTCCATCTCCTCCCCCCCCCACCAGATGATGAACTTCGCCATGACATATACCCTTTCTTCCAACTATATTCTGGCCTTGTTCCCCCCCTCCCCAGGGCCCCCATTTTCCTCTCCCCTCCTTCTCCCAGAGCGGATTTTCCTCCTCCCCCCCCTGAGCCCCTGCACCCCATCCTTGCCTCTTTCCCTCCCACGTTCCTCCCTACCTGGCCCTCTTCGGCATCCCCCCACCCATCTCCTCCCCTCTCTTCCCATCCCTCCCGCATCTCCTTGCGCCTGGCAGATCCTATGTTTTGATCATCGTCAGTGTGCCATCTCAGTGTTGTGTTTAGTGCTGTTTCTCCTGAGCGTCGAGAGGTGCGATTTTAATTGTGTGCTGGCCTTTTACTTAGTGTTACTGTCAGTGTTTGTTATGTGCTACGCCATCCATCGATACTTTTATGCCCCGGTCATACTGCGCCTTGTGTTCTTTTAACTGTCCCAGTGTGTGGTTTTTTGTGTGCACTACTTTCTTGCGGTTTTTATCTCCATTTACAGTCGTCCCTTTATTGTCTATTGTCTTCCGTGATGTTCCCCCTTTTTTATATCTATGTTCACCATATTCTCTCCTTTGTATATTTTACACTGTCTTCTATTGTTTGTTCTATGTCTTTCGGCTGAAGAGCAGCGCATATTCTGCTGCCATCCATCCCCGATGGGGAATTGAAATACAATAAAGGAAAAAATAAATAAATAAAATGCCATAAAGGCGAAATCTAGAGAGTGGAATAAAACCTGTTGTTAAGTAAAATGGTGGATATATTTTTCAAAAAGCGAATATTGCATTATCATTCTTCTACTCTGAAAGATAGACGCAACACGAGCTAGGATTGTAAAGAACAACGTTTTTAAAGATTTTTGTATTGCCATTGCAGCGTGAAGATGATCTTTCTATCTCGAAACACGTTAAGTAAGTCAACAAGACAACCATCTCGGAAAACCCTTTTCAAGTAAAGAGTTAGCTGTGGAAGATGACATAAGACAGCTTGCCTTGGATCCTCCCTGAGCCTTTCCAACAAAGATATGGATTGTCACTCGCCCGGTAGTGATAGTTACAATTTTTTGTAAACACTGCCCCGCACGCCCACTAAATGCTGCATTCCAAACACGTCTCAACAAACTCTGTCTCGCAGTCTTCTAAATGGCAATAATTGTCTGTTGCTGGAATGAGATATCTCAAATCAAAATCATCAGCCAGCGCAATCACTACCCTAACTGACTCCTTTCCATGACACATCAATTTAGGGACCTCATATCATCTGCGAAGGCAGAAAATACGCATTAAACAAATTTTGACTTATCAAATTTGTAACCTTGTAGTTGAATAAAATCAATAACGCCATAAACAGATTACAGACATTTACAATTACCAACTGACTTCCCAAACTTGCTGAAAACTGGAAAGAGTATTTACTTCAGCACAACGCAGCGAAATTTCATTTTGTACTTCAGACAAGCAGTTTTCTGAAATTACAAGAATAAGCTAGATACGAATTAATTATTTATTTTTTGAATTCTTGCTCACAGAACGCGATAGATCCGTTATTTTAGTACTCCGACTGCTCGCAGGTTACAGAGGTTTAAAAACACTACTTTATAGATCACACGGGGCAGAAATTTCCATCCATAAACTTTTTCTGAACTACTGAAAGAATGTTCCATTGCTTCGTAGACGCTGATAACTGTTGTTTCAGTACTGTCCCACTGTTAAAATTTAGTTACTGATATGCTTGCCACTTAATGATGTCTTCAGCTAATGGCGCCTTAGCAGTCCCTAATCACCAGCTGGCTGGCATTTCTACAAACAGAACACAAAATTTCGAAAATAGGGAACGATGGCCATTGATGTATCCTCAAATACGCTGACCACAGAAACACCTGAGGAGATTTACTTCCAGAAAACAAAATTCTTGATAACAAAACATTGTTATCAATTTTTAAATACACTCCTGGAAATGGAAAAAAGAACACATTCACACCGGTGTGTCAGACCCACCATACTTGCTCCGGACACTGCGAGAGGGCTGTACAAGCAATGATCACACGCACGGCACAGCGGACACACCAGGAACCGCGGTGTTGGCCGTCGAATGGCGCTAGCTGCGCAGCATTTGTGCACCGCCGCCGTCAGTGTCAGCCAGTTTGCCGTGGCATACGGAGCTCCATCGCAGTCTTTAACACTGGTAGCATGCCGAGACAGCGTGGACGTGAACCGTATGTGCAGTTGACGGACTTTGAGCGAGGGCGTATAGTGGGCATGCGGGAGACCGGGTGGACGTACCGCCGAATTGCTCAACACGTGGGGCGTGAGGTCTCCACAGTACATCGATGTTGTCGCCAGTGGTCGGCGGAAGGCGCACGTGCCCGTCGACCTGGGACCGGACCGCAGCGACGCACGGATGCACGCCAAGACCGTAGGATCCTACGCAGTGCCGTAGGGGACCGCACCGCCACTTCCCAGCAAATTAGGGACACTGTTGCTCCTGGGGTATCGGCGAGGACCATTCGCAACCGTCTCCATGAAGCTGGGCTACGGTCCCGCACACCGTTAGGCCGTCTTCCGCTCACGCCTCAACATCGTGCAGCCCGCCTCCAGTGGTGTCGCGACAGGCGTGAATGGAGGGACGAATGGAGACGTGTCGTCTTCAGCGATGAGAGTCGCTTCTGCCTTGGTGCCAATGATGGTCGTATGCGTGTTTGGCGCCGTGTAATTACACTCCTGGAAATTGAAATAAGAACACCGTGAATTCATTGTCCCAGGAAGGGGAAACTTTATTGACACATTCCTGGGGTCAGATACATCACATGATCACACTGACAGAACCACAGGCACATAGAAACAGGCAACAGAGCATGCACAATGTCGGCACTAGTACAGTGTATATCCACCTTTCGCAGCAATGCAGGCTGCTATTCTCCCATGGAGACGATCGTAGAGATGTTGGATGTAGTCCTGTGGAACGGCTTGCCATGCCATTTCCACCTGGCGCCTCAGTTGGACCAGCGTTCGTGCTGGACGTGCAGACCGCGTGAGACGACGCTTCATCCAGTCCCAAACATGCTCAAGGGGGGACAGATCCGGAGATCTTGCTGGCCAGGGTAGTTGACTTACACCTTCTAGAGCACGTTGGGTGGCACGGGATACATGCGGACGTGCATTGTCCTGTTGGAACAGCAAGTTCCCTTGCCGGTCTAGGAATGGTAGAACGATGGGTTCGATGACGGTTTGGATGTACCGTGCACTATTCAGTGTCCCCTCGACGATCACCAGTGGTGTACGGCCAGTGTAGGAGATCGCTCCCCACACCATGATGCCGGGTGTTGGCCCTGTGTGCCTCGGTCGTATGCAGTCCTGATTGTGGCGCTCACCTGCACGGCGCCAAACACGCATACGACCATCATTGGCACCAAGGCAGAAGCGACTCTCATCGCTGAAGACGACACGTCTCCATTCGTCCCTCCATTCACGCCTGTCGCGACACCACTGGAGGCGGGCTGCACGATGTTGGGGCGTGAGCGGAAGACGGCCTAACGGTGTGCGGGACCGTAGCCCAGCTTCATGGAGACGGTTGCGAATGGTCCTCGCCGATACCCCAGGAGCAACAGTGTCCCTAATTTGCTGGGAAGTGGCGGTGCGGTCCCCTACGGCACTGCGTAGGATCCTACGGTCTTGGCGTGCATCCGTGCGTCGCTGCGGATCGGTCCCAGGTCGACGGGCACGTGCACCTTCCGCCGACCACTGGCGACAACATCGATGTACTGTGGAGACCTCACGCCCCACGTGTTGAGCAATTCGGCGGTACGTCCACCCGGCCTCCCGCATGCCCACTATACGCCCTCGCTCAAAGTCCGTCAACTGCACATACGGTTCACGTCCACGCTGTCGCGGCATGCTACCAGTGTTAAAGACTGCGATGGAGCTCCGTATGCCACGGCAAACTGGCTGACACTGACGGCGGCGGTGCACAAATGCTGCGCAGCTAGCGCCATTCCACGGCCAACACCGCGGTTCCTGGTGTGTCCGCTGTGCCGTGCGTGTGATCATTGCTTGTACAGCCCTCTCGCAGTGTCCGGAGCAAGTATGGTGGGTCTGACACAACGGTGTCAATGTGTTCTTTTTTCCATTTCCAGGAGTGTATATTTTTTCATCGAAAAAGTGAAGGTACTTTTCGAAGAATTATTTTTTACATACATCATTATCTGCAATACTGTTCACCAAGAACTTTCTCATGACATGAGTGATACAAATGGGATAGTAGGAGGCAGCTGGCATTATTTTCGCAGATGTTAAGTCCCATAGTGCTCCGAGCCATTTGAACCACTTGAAACATCCTAATCCGACCACTTTGTGGTAGGTACCTACTATCTACAACACACATAACCGAGGAAGTACAGTTTGAGTGAGATTTGCGTATATTAATTTGCTCTGAGGCGTCAAACGTTCAGAAAATGAGAATACTTACTATAGTCACCATTTTAATAACATTTGACAGTGGGTGGTAATAAGAAAACATCACAAACTATAGGAACAACGCTGCTAGAGGCTTTTAAAACTCAGAACAATCCGGTATTTGCACTTACAAGAGGAACAGTGGTGAACAGCTAAATAGTTTTGGGATTTCACTACAAACCTTTGTGGATTCACTTGCTACTTGTCCTTATCCACTACATCTCGTGGTTTCCTTCAGTTCACACTGAACTGATACGTCTGTCTTCGGCCGGGGCCCGGTGCGAGTCCTGTTTGGCTAGATCGTTTTTCTATAAAAGAGGAGAGGGGAATATATCTATCCTGCTCCTGGATGATTGCGGCATTGTTTTTGAGTGCGCAACAGTGTTTGGTTAATAGTGAAGAAATGAACCAGAAACGAAAAGTGTCGCCAGTGTTCGCTGCTAACGAACGCATATTGTGTTTATTTATTTATTTTTTTTTTTTTTTTACGCTGAGCAAGCGTTATATGCATCTGCTCACTCACTCACTCACTCACTATATTGACGGGCCTGCCTTGGCCCGAGGTAGCGGAGTTTAAGCTGTTTTGAGCTGTTCCTCCTGAAGTCCTCTCGGTTTGGAATGGTTTTTCTTCGCGTGTTGGTCTGTCCTCTGGTTTCTGTGGATGTAGCAGCTTATCTGCCGGCTGATTCCGGCGGCTTCTTGTTCTTCTTCTTCTTACTGCTTCCTGGCTGCCCGAATTCTATTTTCTTCAGGCGGGACCAGTCCACTGGCGGCGTCTGTGTCCGGATGTACTTGACTGCTTCCTCAGTCATGTATTTCCAGTCCTCGTCCGTGAAGATCGGGTGCTTGTTCATGAGCTCCAGATCTCCACGGCTGACGATTTCCCTCCGGTGCAGCTTCTGGTTTAAGGGTTTGCACCCCCAGTGGAAATCATAAGGTTTGTGTGGAAGGGGAGGGATGTTATCTGCCGTGAAAGGGTAAGGACGATCATGATGGGGGTAGCTATCGTCTCGCAGGGAATCGGCCATCTTGGTGAGCATCTCCCTCACACAGTTCTTGTTGGGGAGGAGGAGGCACTCGAACGGCTCGTCTTCTTCTTCTCCCTCGGCCTCCATCGGCACTTCCTGTGTCGTCTGCGTTTCCGCAGAGACAGGAGTGACGGCTGCTTCCGAGGGGGCCGTCTCCTTGTTGTCGGTGGTCTTCCCCGACTGTATGGCCACCTCCCTAGCAACCTGCGTTGCCGCGTCGGACAGGGAGGCGGTCGTTTGTGTTGCCGCGTCTACCCCCGTGCAGGTGGGGGTCGGTGCCATGCCCGTCTTCGTGCGGGACGCGAGGTACAAGGAGACCCTCATTTGAGTCACCTCCTGTCGCGTCTCTTCGAGTTCTGCTCTCAGGGCCGCTGTCTCCTCCGCCATGGCGGATTTGAGCGCGGTGATAGCGTCCTCGTTGGCTTCCCGCAGTGCTTGGCGGAAGGCGTCCACGTCGGTGGCGCAGCCCGCTTCCCCTACTGAGGCACGGGGGCGGGGTGACCACCATTTCTCCTTGTTGGGCCACATCTTCGTGTGTGGTGGCCAACTTTCGCTGCTTCCATGTCTTCAGGTAACTGCAGCTGCGCGCGTTTGCGGCGTGCGAGCCACCGCAATTTACGCACAGCGCTGCAGTACCCTTTGGTTTTGTGCAGTTGCGCGTGTCGTGCGGTTTCCCGCACTTAACACACGCAAGCACACCGTCGCGTTCCCTGGCTATGTGTCCAAGCATTTGGCACTTATAGCACTTTAATTGTGCCACAGGCTTCCGCTTCTTCTTCTTGTTGCCGCAACCGTTGCTCCCGACTGCGTTTAGCAGGAGCTCCACAGCAGCAGCAATCTTGCCTCTTCCTCCATTCCTACTTCTCGGCATGGCGATGGGCTAGTGGCGTTGCCGTGCGCGAGCGACGGTAACGAAATGAGCCGCAGCGAGTCGAGCAGCGGAGTGCGGCCGCGTGCGTGTATATGCATCTGCTATTGTTATTTAAGTGTTATGATTATTCTGTTCGGTATTATGATGGAACATGGAAGAAACTCAGTAAGAGAAGGAAAGAAATACACTTTATATTACTGGATTTTTATTTTGTGTTAAGAATTTGACTTTTAAAATAGGGGGAAATGGTTAATACCACGAACCGTTATCTGTGGAACACCGCCTACTTTACAAATGAAAAGATTTACAACAGTCAGTCATTATTTAGAATTTTAACACTACCTTACTTCACTGTGACCCGCCTCGACTGGTTTTACGAGGGTCACTCCAAAAGAAATGCACACTATGTTTGTAAAAATACAGTTTTCATTCTGCATGTGTGAAAGTTGTACAGTGTGTGGATACATCCTTCCCGCTTGCTTTAAAACTTAATTCAACCTGTGCCCGTGAGTGGCGCCGTCAGAGCATGTCTCCAAGATGGCTGCTACACGTGACGTTCGTCAGAAGCAACGTGCTGTCATAGAATTCCTCTGCTGTGAAAACGAGACAGTGGGAAACATCCACAAGAGGTTGCAAAAGGTGTATGGAGATGCTGCTGTCGATCGCAGTACAGTTAGTCGGTGGGCAAACAGGTTACGTGATGAAAGTGGGCACGGCAATATTGAGGATTGCCCTCGCAGCGGCAGGCCTTGTACTGCACACACTCCAGACAATGTGCAGAGAGTTAACGAATTGGTGACTGCTCACAGACGAGAATGTGATATATTGCTGAGCCACAATCGTTCACGATTGGTTTTAAGGCATTCTGTACAACTCGAGTGATTGACTTTGGTACCCAGTACGGGCGACATGAATCCCATCGGGCGGTCAGTGTGGCCGAGCGGTTCTAGGCGCTTCAGTCTGGAACCGCGCGACCCCTACGGTCGCAGGTTCGAATCCTACCTCGGGCATGGATGTGTGTGATGTCCTTAGGTTAGTTAGGTTTAGGTAGTTCTAAGTTCTAGGGGACTGATGACCTCAGATGTTAAGTCCCATAGTGCTCAGAGCCATTTGAACCATTTTGTTTTGCTGTTGCACGACAATGCACGGCCACATGTCAGTCAAAAAACCATAGAAGCAATCACAAAACTCGGATGGACAACACTGAAACACCCGCCTTACAGTCCATGAGACTATCATCTCTTTGGGAAACTGAAAGACTCTCTTCGTGAAACAAGGTTTGAAGATGGTGACTCCATTGTGCACGCTGCCGAACAGTGGCTCCAACAGTTTGGTCCAGAATTTTACCGTGCGGGTATACAGGCGCTGGTTCCAAGATGGCGTAAGGCAGTTGATAGGGATGGAAATTATGTGGAGAAATGAGAATATTGTTCCTAAAGGATGTATCTACACACTGGAAAACTTTCAAACACGTAGAATAAAAGATGGATTAAAAAAAATAGCGTGCATTTCTTTTGGATTGACCCGCGTACATCTGCCGTACGGATGTGCATATTTATTTAGTCCCATACTGCAAAAGCCAAACAAGGGGTCAAATGATGTTTGTTTACGGTTCCAGGTAGCGCCTTCACTTTTGGTGTTGGTGTCATTACTTAATTCTCTCAAAATGTGTAATTTTTATTCTGAGATGAATGATGAAGGAAGCGACCGATAACAACTTTAGAGCCCTTTTCCACAATATGCACTCTCCACCATGGATGATGTAAAATTATTCAAATGGCTCGGAGCACTATGGGGCTTAACTTCTATGGTCATCAGTCCCCTAGAACTTAGAACTACTTAAACCTAACCAACCTAAGGACATCACACACATCCACGCCCGAGGCAGGATTCGAACCTGCGGGCTTAGCGGACGTGCTGTTGATGTAAAAAGATCAGAAACCAGTCAAGATAAATAAAATGTTTTTGTTTTATAACTCCTCTCAACGGCAATGTACGTTGCAGTCACGGTGGTCAACAAAGCGTCGCCGTTATCACTACTTCCATATTTATTTTGTGAAGCACCTTAATGCATGAGTTAGAGTATTAGCAGAAATCAACAGCTACGGCTGGTTCAAACGAACGGCACTCGGAGACGCGAACCTACATCCATTCTCTTTTACGGAGGATCGCAAGAGTACGACTATATCGATTATAAAAGCAAATTTCACAGACGCTGAAAACCTGTAGTTGAACACTGTTATTTCCAGCTCCTTCGCACGAATTCTACAGATCTGACCAGCTTTAGGCTACAAATCAGCAGGTGAGGCTCTGTGAATCTTGCAAGAGTAGGATGGGTATGCTGGAGACTTATTGTGATGAGCGATCATGTTAATAGCAGGTGTGACGTAGTTTCCCAGCCTTGTAGATCACCACGTATCCTAATAACTGCTGCATTCAACGCCATCAAGCATCTGCCGTCAACATAGGAAAGAGTGGCAGAAACCTTGCGCTATGATGACAAATTGTACTAAATACACTCCTGGAAATTGAAATAAGAACACCGTGAATTCATTGTCCCAGGAAGGGGAAACTTTATTGACACATTCTTGGGGTCAGATACATCACATGATCACACTGACAGAACCACAGGCACATAGACACAGGCAACAGAGCATGCACAATGTCGGCACTAGTACAGTGTATATCCACCTTTCGCAGCAATGCAGGCTGCTATTCTCCCATGGAGACGATCGTAGAGATGCTGGATGTAGTCCTGTGGAACGGCTTGCCATGCCATTTCCACCTGGCGCCTCAGTTGGACCAGCGTTCGTGCTGGACGTGCAGACCGCGTGAGACGACGCTTCATCCAGTCCCAAACATGCTTAATGGGGGACAGATCCGGAGATCTTGCTGGCCAGGGTAGTTGACTTACACCTTCTAGAGCACGTTGGGTGGCACGGGATACATGCGGACGTGCATTGTCCTGTTGGAACAGCAAGTTCCCTTGCCGGTCTAGGAATGGTAGAACGATGGGTTCGATGACGGTTTGGATGTACCGTGCACTATTCAGTGTCCCCTCGACGATCACCAGTGGTGTACGGCCAGTGTAGGAGATCGCTCCCCACACCATGATGCCGGGTGTTGGCCCTGTGTGCCTCGGTCGTATGCAGTCCTGATTGTGGCGCTCACCTGCACGGCGCCAAAGACGCATACGACCATCATTGGCACCAAGGCAGAAGCGACTCTCATCGCTGAAGACGACACGTCTCCATTCGTCCCTCCATTCACGCCTGTCGCGACACCACTGGAGGCGGGCTGCACGATGTTGGGGCGTGAGCGGAAGACGGCCTAACGGTGTGCGGGACCGTAGCCCAGCTTCATGGAGACGGTTGCGAATGGTCCTCGCCGATACCCCAGGAGCAACAGTGCCCCTAATTTGCTGGGAAGTGGCGGTGCGGTCCCCTACGGCACTGCGTAAGATCCTACGGTCTTGGCGTGCATCCGTGCGTCGCTGCGGTCCGGTCCCAGGTCGACGGGCACGTGCACCTTCCGCCGACCACTGGCGACAACATCGATGTACTGTCGAGACCTCACGCCCCACGTGTTGAGCAATTCGGCGGTACGTCCACCCGGCCTCCCGCATGCCCACTATACGCCCTCACTCAAAGTCCGTCAACTGCACATACGGTTCACGTCCACGCTGTCGCGGCATGCTACCAGTGTTAAAGACTGCGATGGAGCTCCGTATGCCACGGCAAACTGGCTGACACTGACGGCGGCGGTGCACAAATGCTGCGCAGCTAGCGCCATTCGACGACCAACACCGTGGTTCCTGGTGTGTCCGCTGTGCCGTGCGTGTGATCATTGCTTGTACAGCCCTCTCGCAGTGTCCGGAGCAAGTATGGTGGGTCTGACACACCGGTGTCAATGTGTTCTTTTTTCCATTTCCAGGAGTGTACATTTGTAACAGGAAGGAATGGCGACAGTAAAAGAAATAAGTGCTTCAACAGGTCATAAACAAAGGAATCAGAACCGTTACATAAAAAATACGCAAATAACACATTTAATAACGCTGTATATAGCGATTCTCAGTCTGAAATGTTAAGAAAAACAAAAAAAAGAATTATTCCTCATGCTCGGCGTTCACAGTCATGTAGAATTTTTTAAAGAACGTAGTATTCGCCGTTGACTGTGGAAATTATTTATTTCATAATTGCAGTTTCGGCCTTTGTTTCAGCGCACAGACAATCCGACTTGTAAATGAATTTTCACGCCAGAAATTTCGTACCTCTCCCCCCTCAGCATATTCTTACACGATGGGGTTCTTGGGTTAATTCTGCTGAGGGATACTGCGACAGCTTTACCAAACTGAAGACAATCTTTTGATAGTGATGACCCGATGCTATCACAACTATGAAAGAAGTTTCTGCCGATACCTTGCCTGGAAAATTGGAATACATCAACTTTTCAGAGGTATCAAAAGCCATCACACGATTGAAAGCTGCTGCTACTTAACTGTGTGACGCCCTGGATAATTGTGCAACAAGTGCAGAGTTAGTTGGATCGAGTTAGCGGTCATGTGGCTGACAAAGTGAGCAACAGACTGCAAAATGTTGTCCAGTGGAATTATACAGGGTGTTTCAAAAATGACCGGTATATTTGAAACGGCAATAAAAACTAAACGAGCAGCGATAGAAATACACCGTTTGTTGCAATATGCTTGGGACAACAGTACATTTTCAGGCAGACAAACTTTCGAAATTACAGTAGTTACAATTTTCAACAACAGATGGCGCTGCGGTCTGGGAAACTCTATAGTACGATATTTTCCACATATCCACCATGCGTAGCAATAATATGGCGTAGTCTCTGAATGAAATTACCCGAAACCTTTGACAACGTGTCTGGCGGAATGGCTTCACATGCAGATGAGATGTACTGCTTCAGCTGTTCAATTGCTTCTGGATTCTGGCGGTACACCTGGTCTTTCAAGTGTCCCCACAGAAAGAAGTCACAGGGGTTCACGTCTGGCGAATAGTGAGGCCAATCCACGCCGCCTCCTGTATGTTTCGGATAGCCCAAAGCAATCACACGATCATCGAAATATTCATTCAGGAAATTAAAGACGTCGGCCGTGCGATTTGGCCGGGCACCATCTTGCATAAACCACGAGGTGTTCGCAGTGTCGTCTAAGGCAGTTTGTACCGCCACAAATTCACGAAGAATGTCCAGATAGCGTGATGCAGTAATCGTTTCGGATCTGAAAAATGGGCCAATGATTCCTTTGGAAGAAATTGCGGCCCAGACCAGTACTTTTTGAGGATGCAGGGACGATGGGACTGCAACATGGAGCTTTTCGGTTCCCCATATGCGCCAGTTCTGTTTATTGACGAAGCCGTCCAGGTCAAAATAAGCTTCGTCAGTAAACCAAATGCTGCCCACATGCATATCGCCGTCATCAATCCTGTGCACTATATCGTTAGCGAATGTCCCTCGTGCAGCAATGGTAGCGGCGCTGAGGGGTTGCCGCGTTTGAATTTTGTATGGATAGAGGTGTAAACTCTGGCGCATGAGACGATACGTGGACGTTGGCGTCATTTGGACCGCAGCTGCAACACGGCGAACAGAAACCCGAGGCCGCTGTCGGATCACCTGCTGCACTAGCTGCGCGTTGCCCTCTGTGGTTGCCGTACGCGGTCGCCCTACCTTTCCAGCACGTTCATCCGTCACGTTCCCAGTCCGTTGAAATTTTTCAAACAGATCCTTTATTGTATCGCTTTTCGGTCCTTTGGTTACATTAAACCTCCGTTGAAAACTTCGTCTTGTTGCAACAACACTGTGTTCTAGGCGGTGGAATTCCAACACCAGAAAAATCCTCTGTTCTAAGGAATAAACCATGTTGTCTACAGCACACTTGCACGTTGTGAACAGCACACGCTTACAGCAGAAAGACGACGTACAGAATGGCGCACCCACAGACTGCGTTGTCTTCTATATCTTTCACATCACTTGCAGCGCCATCTGTTGTTGAAAATTGTAACTACTGTAATTTCGAAAGTTTGTCCGTCTGAAAATGTACTGTTGTCCCAAGCATATTGCAACAAACGGTGTATTTCTATCGCTGCTCGTTTAGTTTTTATTGCCGTTTCAAATATACCGGTCATTTTTGAAACACCCTGTAGATATTGTGTGATGTGCAGATGTACTGATAGTGTTTCTGGGAATGTCATTTGAAGACAACGAAGCGAAGCTGGCATGCATTGACAACGTTGCTTTCAAACACGCTCCCGTGGCGCCCTTTGATGTGGGGATGAACTTTTCCGGGTACAAAACTATCATCAGCGACAACCGCAATCTTTGAAAATAGAAAACCTCAAAACGCATCTTGTGATCGAGTTGAACTCTCCAGAAACTGAGGATTGACAGAATGTGTTAACTAATTTGGAATCTTTTAAACAAGTGGTGTGCAGTAGTAAAAACATGATTTTATTGTATGGACAGCGCCGGCCGGTGTGGCCGTGCGGTTCTAGGCGCTTCAGTCTGGAACCTCGTGACCGCTACGGTCGCAGGTTCGAATCCTGCCTCGGGCATGGATGTGTGTAATGTCCTTAGGTTAGTTAGGTTTAATTAGTTCTAAGTTCCAGGGGACTGATGACCATATATGTGAAGTCCCATAGTGCCATAGAGCCATTTTGTTTGGATAGCGGCTATTGTTTTTACTATATTTCGTGTTTTCTTTTTCCAGACGAATACTGACATTTCTATAATAAGTGCTAGTTAGTTCTAAACAGTACAAAAAATGTGCTATACCCACAGTTAATTGAGAAGTGAATATTGTATTACATGGTATATCAAAAATCAACAGAAATGTCTTTCAAATAAATCTGTATAAAGTGATATTTCATTTTTAAGGTCATATTTATAGAGGTTGTAGTTCATATATGCTTGCATATTTCGTTCTTTTTAAAATCATTAAAATCTGGGCCGTATAAGTTAACTATTGAAAAGCAACACGAATTTACATTTTATAGACACGTAAGACTGTTGAGACGCTAAAGAAACTCAGTTGATTTGCATGTATCACATGTTCCATGCTAAAACATCTGTTTCAAAGCACAAGATGAGCACCGCTGACGAAATATGGTTTAACTATCTAGATGTTATATAAACAGTTCCAAAAATATGTAGCGTTTTACACACTATAAAATCCCGTAACTCAACAGTGAACAGTGTATTCTTAATAGCTTTAGTATATTACACAGCAGTTAACTGTGTACAACGCGAAATATTTATAAATGCTGCATAAAACACATAATTCATGCCTTAAAACAACAAAGACTGTATAATATGACGGAGACTAATTATCGCGGTTTGTAGTGCGTATCTCTTGGTATGATTCTATAGTCAGTGACTTGATAAAGTATCTGCCAAAAAAAAAATGTCCTCCACCATAACACCATAAACAAGTGAATGGCAGAAAAACACTGTTTTACTTCTATTTGTGTGTTTTACAGGCTTAACATTTAACCTTCCATCACGCAGACCCGCTGCACACACCGTTACCTCAGTTTTCTTTTTGTCTATTTGCATGTTAAGGCCATCAGCTAAACCACAATCCATTTTACTAGGCACCGTGCTGTTTTTCTGTCAGTGACAAACAGCTGCCACAGTGAGACATCCCTCACTGCCACTCAGCTTGCAAATTAAATGTTTATCGTGAGGACAAGAAAAAGGACACACATCATTCACGTCCTTTTTGAGGAATCATCCCGGAACTGGGTTTGATCGAATTAGGTAAAGCACGGACACACTAAATCTGGTAATTTGAACATCATTTCTTCTGAGTGTGAATCGACTGCCTAGACCACGGTGCAGCGGCGTTCGGTTTCTGAATCGAGACCCGTTTTGATGCTCAGCATTGAACAAAGGCGACGGATCATACTATTATATGCCAGTAGATTTCCGTCGCCATCGCCATCTCACTTAAAAGTTTCTTTTAACGTACCTTCCGTCCTCTGGAGTTCTGTTTTTATGTTCTTACGTAACTTGGTGCGCGTCTCCAGAAGCCGAGGTCGCCTAGGCACGCTAGTCCAGTAGCGCTCGACCTGGAGGTAGCGACTCCAGTTCTGCGGTGCTGGAAGTAATCATGCCTACCATTTAATTTAGGAGGAGTGGAGAGAAGAGGATGAGAAAAAGAAAGAGATCACTAAGCAGTACAACAAAGCCGACCCTGTAAACCAAACGGGAATAGGCAAAAAGGAGGAAGAGGAGAAGAAGAAGAAGAAGAACAAGAAGAAGAAGAGGAGGACCATAACTTTTCGAAAACGCACAATAAGTTCATGCACTTGGTTCAGACGGGTAACAAATCCAGCACTGACTTCAATGCACTTTTGAACCCTTTGAATATGCTACCTTGCTTGTCCGCTTCATTCTTGTTTGAGTTTTTGTGGACATGCAGTGTTTGCTTTACTTCTCCCCGCAAATAACTTCATCCAATTCCACAAACAACAGTCGAACTGTATTAGGTCCGCGGTCATGGTCGCCCTGTAATGTTACTACCAAGAAAGCAAAAGTGCGAATGACATATTGCCTCACACAATTTACAGGGTGTCCCAGTAGTGAATGTATACCTCTTCACTTTTTGCAATATGGGAAATACATATTTGTTTTATTGGCATCCATTCCCAAAAGAGCAGCTCAGTTCTATGTATGGCGATGAATAAAGCACAGCTAAAGAGATATTAAAATGAAACGATTTAAACTGATGATTGTGAGTGAATTATGTAAAAACGACGAGGTGCCGCGAGTTGCTGGCTGTTGCACATTGCTGGCACGACTTCCAAATTCCGTGTCTCACTCAAGAGTGCTATTTTCCGACGAATGTTCGAGACAGCGCAGTTCACAGAGGAGGAAGAACTGTTACGAGCAAGAGTTGCAAAGGAACCCACCTAATGATATGCCCTGGTATGTCATCACGATACCAGCTATAACCACATAATAATTTTTGAGAGTACGTGAATGGAAAATTTTATTTGAACACGAACATTAGCTCGAAGACAAGGGAATCGCGGATGACGTATGGTTACTGCTGGACGGAATTGCAGTACACTTTGTTATTCAGGTGCGTAAGTTCTTTGATGAACGATTTCGAGGCCACTGGATTGGGTGTTATTCAGAAACATCCCTAGCCGCACAGAAATGGCCGCCACGAATCCTAGAATGGGTACGAACTACAAACCTATCAAAGTTCAGGAGATGACGTCACAAACACTGAGATGCGTAAAATACCGTCCCGTCATGCATGACGTTTAATTTTTTTCCCGTGCTATTAACTCTATTCGCGATAAATTTCGCAGACAGTATCTATATATGACACTAAACGCACCTACCAAATTATATCATGCCACTACAAGTAGTTCAGGAGGTATGACGTCATAAACACTGACATACGTGAAACGCTGCCGCCTTGAATATGACGTTTCAATGTGTTACTTCTTTGCTACTAACTTTATTCGCAATATATTTTGAAGACAGTATTCTCACATGCCACACAAATATATTATTGTACGAAAAAAAATTGCTCTGAACACTATGGGACTTAACACCTATGGTCATCAGTCCCCTAGAACTTAGAACTACTTAAACCCAACTAACCTAAGGACATCACACAACACGCAGTCATCACGAGGCAGAGAAAATCCCTGACCCCGCCGGGATATCATTGTACGACTCATAGTTCAAGAGATACGGTCTCACAAACACTGGGATGCGTGAAAAAATGTCGCATCATGCATGAAGATTTCATACATTTGTTCTTTAGTACTAAGACACTCCTCCAGGCTATTCAACTTGAAACGTCTCCTTTGGAAAATTATAAATTACTGTGCTCGTAAATCTCTTACGTTATGTGATTTTCAAACAGCTGAGTAAAACTGAACGTGCTCGGACATTTCTCTCTTTACTTATTCAGATCATCAATAAACTGACACACAATATTTTTAGCGCAACGCAATCTGACTTTCAATAACTCCTACAAAAGAATAGCTCTGACTAACAATAACCTATACCTTTCATGAATCAAACTGCCTATTGGCTTCTGTCTCGGGTTCTTCGGCCGACGTTCATCTAATGATTTTTCTGACGTTTCGCCAGCACGAGTGGCTGGCATTGTCAAAGCTTCACCCTCCATTGCCGGTGGTGAACTGGAGGCGAGATCGCGGCCGCAGGCTATATGTACCTGGCGCGCCAACGTCCGAGGGCTTCTCCGCGGTCATTTCCGGTGCGTTTCTCCTCTTGCTACCTGCGACGGTCGTTCGCTGCAGTACGGGAAGCCAGGATCCGTTTACCTTAAGGCTTTCCTCTTTCTTGTTGAAACTGTTCGCGTGTTTTTGGATTTCTACAGCTTCTCTGAACAGGTGCGTGTGATAGTGCTTCTCTACAGACAGAACTTCCGTGTCGGCGAATTTTATTACGTGGTCGGTCTCATTCAGTGCGTGCTCTGCCACGGCCGATTTCTCCACCTCCCCCAACCTGCAATGTCGCTTATGCTCTTTGATCCTGGTGTTAATGGATCGTCCAGTCATTCCGACATAAACTTTTCCGCATGTGCAAGGTATACGGTATATTCCCGACATTGCAAGTGGGTCTCTTTTCTCCTTCGCCGATCTAAGACACTCTTTGATCTTCCTTGTCGGTTTGAAAATCGTCTTTACGCCGTGTTTGCGCAATATACGGCCGATTCTGTCCGTCACTCTGGGAATGTATGGCAGAAAGGCCGTACCCGACATTTCTTTTTCTGGTTCCTTACTTCTCCGAGTGTTTGGCTCTGTTACACTTCTAATGTAATTTGTGGAGTACCCATTGCTCCTCAGAACAGTTTCCAGGTGTTGCATTTCTCGTTTGAGGTGTTGAGGCTCAGATATTCGTCCTGCTCTCGTTACGAGCGTACTAATCATGCCTCTTTTCTGGCTCGGGTGGTGGTTTGACAGTTTGTGCAGGTATCGGTCCGTGTGTGTCGGTTTTCAATACACGCTGTGTCCCAGGTTTTCGCCGTCCCTTTTGACCAGCACATCTAGAAATGGCAGTTTCTTGTTCTTTTCTACTTCCATGGTAAATGTTATGTTGGCATGGAGGCTGTTCAAGTGTCTCAGGAATTCATCGAGCTGTTCTTCACCATGGCTCCACACCACGAAAGTATCATCGACGTACCTGTACTACATCTTAGGTTTGCAAGTCGCCGAGTCCAGTGCCTGTGCTTCAAATTGTTCCATGAAGAAGTTGGCCACCACTGGACTGAGAGGACTACCCATGGCGACGCCTTCCAGCTGTTCGTAGAAATCGCCATTCCACGTGAAATAGCTCGTGGTGAGACATGCATGGAAGAGCTTTTTGATGTCTTGCGGGAACATGGAACCGATGTGCTCCAGAGCGTCGCTGAGTGGCACTTTCGTAAATAACGAAACAACATCAAAACTGACCAGGATGTCGTTTGGCGCAAGTTTCAGTTTCTTCAGCTTCTCAATGAAATGTCCTGAGTCCTTAATGTATGTGTCGGTCTTTCCCACGTGTGGCTGGAGCAGAGAGGCCAAGTGTTTCGCCAGTTTATACGTTGGTGAGCCAGGAGCGCTAACGATCGGTCTCAGTGGAACGTTGTTCTTATGGACTAGACGAACGTCGGCCGAAGAACCCGAGACAGAAGCCAATAGGCAGTTTGTCAACAAGTGGCCACGAAAGCCTTAACAATTTTGTTTCATGAATCACTTACCTCACAAAAATCTTCGTTACTCAAACTACTGCAATACAGCGAGCGCCAATATTGCCTGCTGAATAAAAGATTCTAACTACTGAAGGCACTAACTACTGATAGGCATAGTCAGCAAATGAAAGTTTTTGATAGATAACAGACAATGTATTTACCTTAATAATGTTCAAAGGTCATAATATATAAATCAGTTCATGACATCCTGTCTTACAAATTTCCTTTTTCTGGTGGACACACGTCCATATCGTCCGCTCTCAAAATTCTGCCATCTCTCTCCCCACATCCACCACTGCTGGCGGCTCACCTCCAACTGCGTAACGCTATGCGCTGTTCACATCCAACTGCCCAAACACTACAATAGCAAATATTCCAACACAGCACACAGCACAGTCAGTGATTTTCATACAGAGCGCTACATGGCGTTACCAACATAAAAACCTAAACCACCTACTTACAAACTTAGGGAAATCTCTGACACGGGGCAGTGGTTTTGACAGATTTCAGCTACGAAGTGCAAACGGCTGTAGGCGAAATCAATAGCCGACTATAGAGCTATGAAGAGGCGTTACCATAGAGACGTCTACAAAACATATGCACCCAGTGTACAGAAACTGTACACAACAAACACAGTTCATTTTTTGTTTTCGTTTGTAATAGAAAACTGGCAAAATAAATACCCGGGGTATGCCGGTTTTGTCGGCTATTACAGTATAATTTCCCTTATGAAATCTGAAACATAAGTTCAGTAAGAATAATTTTCTTACCTGTCACATATTTCACATCTTATTTCGTTCATGCTCTTTAAAGTGTCCTTTCTTTGTTGTCGCAATTTCACCACTATACATTTTATCGAAGCCACACATCTCCTTCATAGAGCCGTGCAGTGCGAAGGCCACCGAGTAAGTCCATTGTGAATCATAAAAAGCCTTACATTTAGCACTAATACAAAAATGGAGTCACTACACCTTTTCTCCAGAGGATTTTTACTGGAGGATTTTTACTGTCGTGGTCGGTTGCTCTAGTAACAGACAGTAGCCTTCTTCTTACTTGCATTAGAAAGTACAATTTCGTTTTAAGGTCTTCTTATGAAAACGCCGACAAAGCTGTTGGCCTTCAGAGCGTCCTTAAATTGATAAAAAGAATATAACGTGACCCATTTAATCAGACTAAATTCAATCCGATTGTCACTGAAAAGGCGTGACACCGTTTTCTGGTCTCTGTTGGTTAGGTGTTTTTACGACCTCTGTTTTTATTCTGTGTAATATGGTTACAAGTGGTGTACTATTCCTTGTAGAAATGTTGGACAGTTCGCGTTGATACACCAATAACTTCGAAAATTCTTCCTCAATGTGGCTATAGGCACATTCAAATACTATAGTTTCTTTCAGCCATTCCGCCACCTTTCCAGGTGAATCGGTCTTACTATGGCTAATCCCACCAACTTGACAGGCATAAGCACATAACAATCCAAACCACTTCACTGCCATGACCTGACATAAGCGCAGGAGAACCACGTGATCGCCTGGTTTCAGTGCAACGACAACTACAGCTGCACGAAGAGACCAATTTTATCTTTTAAATGGGTCACTAATATATTCGTTCGATAAGTTTAGTGTGTTATGATTAACAGTGAAAACTGTCACGGGTGAAAACGTTCGGTAATAGAAGCAAAATCGTTCTTCTGAATGTAAGTCCGCTAACGAGGTGATTTAGAGGTAGTTGTCAGTTAGTTTTAATAGTTGATAGTTTCAGAAATCAGAAATACACACACACACACACACACACACACACACACACACACAGAGAGAGAGAGAGAGAGAGAGAGAGAGAGAGAGAAGTGTGTAACCACACAGACACAGCTACTTTCACTCATGTTCTACAAATCGGCTTTCCATTTCAGTACCTACACTAGTACCTGTTACTGCATGAGCAGCCTTAAACGGAAACTGCATCTGACACTTTCCATGATAAACCGTCAGCCAGTAACAGCTACATTGTTTCAGACTGCCTGTCTTGCAGTTCCAAGTTACTTGTTTCCTTTAGCCAGTGAGAAGATGGCGACCTAAAGTGACGTCAGAGCAGTTAAAGAACAATTTACTACCATTATGTTGTCAGCTAGGTATCGAATTTCTTGAAAACAGTCCGGGCAACATTCAACTTATATATTCGATCAAAGGAGATTTTTTATACTATAGAGTGCTCCGTCTAGCTGGAAAAAAAAACAAATATTGTTTCTTATTTTTCTTATAAATAACGATTATACACTACTGGCCATTAAAATTGCTACACCAAGAAGAAATGCAGATGATAAACGGGTATTCATTGGACAAATATATTATACTAGAACTGACACATGATTACAGTTTCACGCAATTTGGGTGCATAGTTCCTGAGAAATCAGTACCCTGAACAACCACCTCTGGCCGTGATAACGGCCCTGATACGCCTGGACATTGAGTCAAACAAAGCTTGGATGGCGTGTACAGGTACAGTTGCCCATGCAGCGTCAACACGATACCACAGTTCATCAAGAGCAGTAAGTGGCGTATTGTGACGAGCCAGTTGCTCGGCCACCATTGACCAGACGTTTTTAATTGGTGAGAGATCTGGAGAATGTGCTGGCCAGGGCACAGTCGAACATTTTCTGTATCCAGAAAGGCCCGTAAAAGACCTGCAACATGCGGTCGTGCATTATCCTGCTGAAATGTAGGGTTTCGCAGGGATCGGATGAAGGGTAGAGCCACGAGTCGTAACACATCTGAAATGTAACGTCCACTGTTCAAAGTGCCGTCAATGCGAACAAGAGGTAACCGAGACGTGTAACCAATGGCACCCCATTCCATCACGCCGGGTGAAACGCCAGTATGGCGATGACGAATACACTCTACCAATGTGCGTTCACCGCGATGTCGCCAAATACAGATGCGACCACCTGATGCTGGAAACAGAACCTGGATTCATCCGAAAAAATGACGTTTTCCCATTCGTGTACCCAGGTTCGTCGCTGAGTACACCAACTCAGGCGCTCCTGTCTATGATGCAGCGTCAAGGTTAACCGCAGCCACGGTCTCCGAGCTGATATAGTCCATTCTGCTGCAAACGTCGTCGAACTGTTCGTACACATGGTTGTTGTCCTGCAAACGTCCCCATCTGTTGACTCAGGGATCGAGACGTGGCTGTTCGATCCGTTACAGCCATGCGGATAAGATGCCTGTCATCTCGACTGCGAGAGATACGTGGCCGTTGGGATCCACCAGGGCGTTCCGTATTACCCTCCTGAACCCACTGATTCCATATTCTGCAACAGTCATTGGATCTCGACCAACGCCAGCAGTAATGTCGCGATACGATAAACCGCAATCGGGATAGGCTACAATCCGACCTTTATCAAAGTCGGAAACGTGATGGTACTCATTTCTCCTCCTTACATGAGGCATCACAACAACGTTTCACCAGGCAACACCGGTCTACTGCTGTTTGTGTATGAGAAATCGGTTGGAAACTTTCCTCATGTCAGCACGTTGTAGTTGTCGCCATCGGCGCCAACCTTGAGTGAATACTCTGAAAAGCTAATCATTTGCATATCACAGCATCTTCTTCCTATGTCGGTTAAATTTCGCGTCTGTAGCACGTCATCTTCGTGGTGTAGCAATTTTAATGGCCAGTAGCGTATTTTTAAAAAGTAAGCCAGTAAATAGGTATAGAGAGTACAGCGATTTTCGACACTTCAGGTACTTCGTGTGTACTTAATGGTGTCCTCCGCACTCGTTTTGTAGGAACATCGAGCCCTGAAATTAAAGAGACCTCAGTGTTATGCATTTGCCAATGCGAAAGGTGTTTCCTTCTCTTAATCAGATAACAATAATCACATTAAATCTCGAAGCATCGTGTTCCGCGAAAGAGGTTTTCATGTTCTTATGCGGATTCGGGTTGACCGTGGTGTCCTTAAATCACTTCTGACGAATACTGGCATAGTCCCACAGAGTGGGAGAGGCAGGGAGCAGGGAGCAGGATGGCCCGGAACTCGAATTTCAAATTCACCTGACATATACACTCCTGGAAATTGAAATAAGAACACCGTGAATTCATTGTCCCAGGAAGGGGAAACTTTATTGACACATTCCTGGGGTCAGATACATCACATGATCACACTGACAGAACCACAGGCACATAGACACAGGCAACAGAGCATGCACAATGTCGGCACTAGTACAGTGTATATCCACCTTTCGCAGCAATGCAGGCTGCTATTCTCCCATGGAGACGATCGTAGAGATGCTGGATGTAGTCCTGTGGAACGGCTTGCCATGCCATTTCCACCTGGCGCCTCAGTTGGACCAGCGTTCGTGCTGGACGTGCAAACCGCGTGAGACGACGCTTCATCCAGTCCCAAACATGCTCAATGGGGGACAGATCCGGAGATCTTGCTGGCCAGGGTAGTTGACTTACACCTTCTAGAGCACGTTGGGTGGCACGGGATACATGCGGACGTGCATTGTCCTGTTGGAACAGCAAGTTCCCTCCATTCACGCCTGTCGCGACACCACTGGAGGCGGGCTGCACGATGTTGGGGCGTGAGCGGAAGACGGCCTAACGGTGTGCGGGACCGTAGCCCAGCTTCATGGAGACGGTTGCGAATGGTCCTCGCCGATACCCCAGGAGCAACAGTGTCCCTAATTTGCTGGGAAGTGGCGGTGCGGTCCCCTACGGCACTGCGTAGGATCCTACGGTCTTGGCGTGCATCCGTGCGTCGCTGCGGTCCGGTCCCAGGTCGACGGGCACGTGCACCTTCCGCCGACCACTGGCGACAACGTCGATGTACTGTGGAGACCTCACGCCCCACGTGTTGAGCAATTCGGCGGTACGTCCACCCGGCCTCCCGCATGCCCACTATACGCCCTCGCTCAAAGTCCGTCAACTGCACATACGGTTCACGTCCACGCTGTCGCGGCATGCTACCAGTGTTAAAGACTGCGATGGAGCTCCGTATGCCACGGCAAACTGGCTGACACTGACGGCGGCGGTGCACAAATGCTGCGCAGCTAGCGCCATTCGACGCCCAACACCGCGGTTCCTGGTGTGTCCGCTGTGCCGTGCGTGTGATCATTGCTTGTACAGCCCTCTCGCAGTGTCCGGAGCAAGTATGGTGGGTCTGACACACCGGTGTCAATGTGTTCTTTTTTCCATTTCCAGGAGTGTAGATTTAGATTTTTCTTGGTTTCTTTAAACAACCTTCTTACAAACTTAGGGAAATCTCTGACACGGGGCAGTGGTTTTGACAGATGTCAGCTACGAAGTGCAAACGGCTGTAGGCGAAATCAATAGCCGACTATAGAGCTATGAAGAGGCGTTACCATAGAGACGTCTACAAAACATATGCACCCAGTGTACAGAAACTGTACACAACAAACACAGTTCATTTTTTGTTTTCGTTTGTAATTCCAGGACCATTCTCTTGAAAATGAAAAGCTGTGCAATAAAAATCATGGACCTGATTCCTCATTCACTGGCACACAGACTATTTCAGCGTCTGTGCATCTTCAAATTGATGTCGCCAATGAGCTTCTTTGAGTGGACCGAACAGACGGATCTCTGACAATGCAAAGTGTATCTCCCTTCTAGGTCAACGATATTCGTGCAGGACAATGATCTTATATAAATTGCACCACTGAAATGATGTTCTGAAGAATCTTCAAAATATCCGTCCACGGCTTGCAAAGTTGTTCCATTCGATCCAAAACGTTCTCTGATTTCTTCAGACGTGGCAATAGGAGCATATAACAGGCTACTAAATTTTTAGAAAAAAGGGTGGATGTTCCTACAATCCTTACTTCAAATCCTTTGGATTTTTCTTTGTCTGGGCATACTTCTGAGCAGGAACATTGTACTGATCACAGGTCTACGCAGCTTTTATTTTTTTGTTCGTTCCGTTAGTGCACAAGACCTGCGTCATATTTTCCAGTTATTGTTTTACTCTCTGCAAGGTAAACAACGAGAAGGGTCCTTTGCGTTCCAGACAATATCTTCGGATAGATGGAATCTTCTTACACGTCAGCTTCCACCAACCACTTTAAGTGCTGTTTTGTTTCATGCGTGAGGTAGTAGACGTAAGTCTCGTGTACAATATCAAATAAGAGCGCAAAATTAGTTGCTTTTTTCCTTAAATAGTACAACAGTTACTACGAAACTAATATTTGCATTTGCTTGTGATCAGAGATCAACAAATGTGACTACGCCTTCTTTCTACAACTCATGAAATGCTTTTTTCCTCAACATATACTAGATACTTCCACAGTTCTGGAAACAAATGAAATCGCAAGCGGCACCCTTAGTTACGGAGAACTTAAAATAATTTGCTATACGTAGTACCATCGTGATTACGTAAAAGGAATTAAGGAAAATGTTCATTCGGTGATAACATCATTAGGAACGGCTTTATACAGAAAAATTACCAAGTAGATAGGTAGGAATCAACACAATTTTTTTGTTCATCATTCATGATATTTTCTAGCCTTTTTTTGGGTACTAGTGTGTTTTGAGCCTTACTCCAAAGCTACCAGTATATTTCCACTGAGTCACCAGTCTTTGTACAATGAAATGCATAGTCATATATATATATTCGCGGTTTATAATTAGAGATCTCCATCTCCTTGGCCCCATGTAACGTGTATTGTGGGAAAGAGACCACTACAGGTGGAATACTTGAATGCGGTACAAACAAAATGTCCGCGTAGCCTTGCAGCAGGTGTTCGTACTCTGCAACCGGCGAGTTCAGCGCTTTTTGTTCTTCAGTAACTGGCCGACAGCGTTTGTGGAATCTGCCTTCGTCTTTCTTACGCCACATACCAAGTGGCGGCAGGAAAGGAAATGGCAGCCAAGGACGAACTCCAAGGTTAGGCTCTGCGGAAAAGTATCAGACGGAAAGAAAGGAAATTGTAAGTAATTACGCTTGTGCTTGGGTGTGAGCAATTGTGGCAAACAACAAAAGATAGCCAAACTTACGCAGCTAGATCGAACAGCCAAATAACGACGAAGGTCATGTACAGGATTTTTGTCCAGTAAACATGGGCACAGGAGGTGCATATTTTAAACAGAACTGAGCAAAGAAAACAGCAGTGCATAAGCATCTCAGATTATTCGAGTTTTTCAGACGCAACATTGCCCAGTTTGACAGGGGACTTGCAAACTGACGTTCTTTTAAGGCTGAGGAGTTCAGTTGCAGTTCTAGCTCGAACGCAAAGGACCAGAATTTCCTAGAAAGGAAGATAGGAAGATTGGCGTTAAGTGCGTCGTTGACGACGACGCCATTAGAGGTGAAGCACGAGTTCGACTTGGGGAAGGAAATCGGCTACACTCATCTTAAGGTTGGTTGGTTGGTTTGGGGAAGGAGACCAGACAGCGTGGTCGTCGGTCTCATCGGATTAGGGAAGGATTGTGAAGGAAGTCGGCCGTGCCCTTTCAGAGGAACCATCCCGACATTTCCCTGCAGTGATTTAGGGAAATCACGGAAAACCTAAATCAGGATGGCCGGACGCGGGATTGAACCGTCGTCCTCCCGAATGCGAGTCCAGTGTCTAACCACTGCGCCACCCCGCTCGGTACACTCATCTTAAGCTGTTCAGTGAAATCACGGAAAACCTACATCTGAATGGCTTGGCGGGAACTTGAACTTAACGCCCACACGAATAACAACCCACTCGTTAGTTTTTAGGGTTCTGCATCTCATTCTGTATAGACGGACCCATTGTACGATCACTTCATTGTCCGTCTGTCTGTCAATCTGTGTGTCTGTCTGTCTGTTTGTTTGCCTGTTTGTCTGTCTATCCCACTATTAAGACCCTACTTTCTCAGGAACGGTAGAAATATCAAATTGAAACTTATGTCATATACTAAAGTCTACGATTGCTTGCTGGTGTAAATAATTTAAGCTTCTACCTCTGTGCAATATAAAGTAACAACCTCTTCTTACACTCAGTCACTATTCAAAATCTACATGGTACTTCCTGTTGACATAGAATCATAAAATTTGACAAGGACCACGGTTCCGCAGTACAAGTGAAGGAAAAAATCCGAAAATTGTTAATTCGTAACTACACTGAAGCGCCAAAGAAAATGGAATAGGCATACGTATTCAAATACAGAGATATGTAAACAGGCAGAATACGGCGCTGCGGTCGGCAACGCCTATATAAGACAACAAGTGTCTGGCGCAGTTGTTAGATCGGTTACGGCTGCTGCAATTGCAGGTTATCAAGATTTAAGTGAGTTTGGACGTGGTGTTACAGTCGGCGCACGAGCGATGCGACACAGCATCACCGAGGTAGCGATGAAGTGGGAATTTTCCCGTATGACCATTTCACGAGTGTACCGTGAATCTCAGGAATACGGTAAGATATCAAATCTCCGACATCACTGCGGCCGGTAAAAGATCCTGCAAGAACGGGCCCAACGACGACTGAAGAGAACCGTTCAGCGTGAGAAAAGTGCAACCCTTCCCCAGATTGCTGCAGATTTCAATGCTTGACCATCAGCAAGTGTCAGCATGCGAACCATTCAACGAAACATCATCGATATGGGTTTTGGGAGCCGAAGGCCACTCGTGTACCCTTGATGACTGCATGACACAAAGCTTTACGCCTCGCCTTGGCCCGTCAACACCGACACTGCACTGCTGTTGACTGGAAACATGTTGCCTGGTCGGACTCGTCACGTTTCAAATTGTAACGAGCGGATGGGCCTGTACGTGTATGGAGACAACCTCATGAATCCATGGACGCTGCATGTCAGAAGGAGACCAAGTTGTTGGAGCGTATCAAGAGTCCCATATCACTCGAACTGCATACGCTTCGTTTTTGATCAATGCATGTGAACTGTGTGTTCTGTACGGACAAGTTACTCTGTAACTACAACATATGATCTGAAGATGGGCAGCTAGCCCGAAACCGGTAATTAAAAATAAAGAATAGCGATCGAAGACTGAAACTCCATATTTTACTTAATGAACGATCGCGGATTTCCCAGTGAGACAACTATGTCTAGTTTTGAAAAACAACATTGTTACAGGGATCACTGAGGTTTAAATAAAGCGAAATGCGAAATCCGAATTACTACAGTCGCAGAAGCCGGTGTATAACCTATATTATTGAACTAGTGCCGGCCAGTGTGGCCGTGCGGTTCTAGCGCTTCAGTCTGGAACCGCGTGACCGCTGCGGCCGCAGGTTCGAATCCTGCCTCGGGCATGGATGTGTGTGATGTCCTTAGGTTAGTTAGGTTTAAGTAGTTCTAGAGGACTGATGACCACAGATGTTAAGTCCCATAGCGCTCAGAGCCATTTGAACAATTTTTGAACTAGTGATCGTCACAACAAGATAAGTGAGGTTAGAGTGCGTATGGGAGCATACAGACAGCCACTTCTCCCTCGCACGATTTGCGAATGGGATGGCGACTTTGCACAAAGTTAACTTCAGATGTTAGCACACGACGCCTTCCCCCCACCGAATCAACGTCGACGTCGAAACTTTCTTCCCGGGCATCCATGGCGTAAATGTTCCGTGTCGTCCCGTCCCGGTCCGTTCAGCTGACGGACTGTGTGAATGCTACCATTTGAAATGCACTGCGGAATGCTTCGACTTCACCGTTTCGTTCCGTGACGTCTAGTGTCTGTCGGTCTTAACCCGTCAAACGGTCATGTTTGTGTTACACGGTTGTGTCATTGAGTGTTGTATAGCTAGAGAAGGCCGAAATGCACGCGTTAAAATCAAGCAGGCTGGCGTGAGGTCTGAAACAGGATACGTAATGAAAGCTATAAAGAAAAGTACGTAGCTTCTGGAATACTTAACTTTTACCACATTTGTAGAACATCTCTCTTGATGATACAATAATAGACTCGCAATATAAATGGAATACGGCGCCTTGCTAGGTCGTAGCAATTGTAGCTGAAGGCTATGCTAACTATCGTCTCGGCAAATGAGAGCGTAATTCTCAGTGAACCATGGCTAGCAACGTCGGCTGTACAACTGGGGCGAGTGCTCGTACGTCTCTCTAGACCTGCCGTGTGGCGGCGCTCGGTCTGCAATCACCGACAGTGGCGACACGCGGTCCGACGTATACTAACGGACCGCGGCCGATTTAAAGGCTACCACCTAGCAAGTGTGGTGTCTGGCGGTGACACCACAGAGTGACTCAGATTTTTATTTCCGGATTTAGTTAATGTTATCAATGCGAAATGTTACTGCAGTAAGGGCGCTGATACAACGGCTGCCGCAAAAGGAGTGTGTCTCACTGAGTCAGCGCTGATACGGCCCCTGTGTGCTGCGATACGCTTATGACGCATCGGCGCATCTCGATACTTCCTTGACTAGCGCAGCGTGTTTGCACAAACTAGCGTAGCTACATGCACTACTGGCCATTAAAATTGCTACACCAAGAAGAAATGCAGTCGATAAACGGGTATTCATTGGACTAATATATTATACTAGAACTGACATGTGATTACATTTTCACGCAATTTGGGTGCATAGATTCTGAGAAATCAGTACCCAGAACAACCACCTCTGGCCGTAATAACGGCCTCGATACGCCTGGGCATTGAGTCAAACAGAGCTTGGATGGCATGTACAGGTACAGCTGCCCATGCAGCTTCAACACGATACCACAGTTCATCAAGAGTAGTGACCGGCGTATTGTGATGAGCCAGTTGCTCGGCCACCATTCACCAGACGGTTTTAATTGGTGAGAGATCTGGAGAATATGCTGGCCAAGGCACAGTCGAACATTTTCTGTATCCGGAAAGGCCCGTACAGGACCTGCAACATGCGGTCGTGCATTATCCTGCTGAAATGTAGGGTTCCGCAGGGACCGAATGAAGGGTAGAGCCATGGGTCGTAACACATCTGAAATGTAACGTCCACTGTTCAAAGTGCCGTCAATGCGAACAAGAGGTGACCGAGACGTGTAACCAATGGCACCCCATACCATCACGCCGGGTGATACGCCAGTATGGCGATGACGAATATACGCTTCCAATGCGCGTTCACCATGATGAAGCCAAACACGGATGCGACCAGCATGATACTGTAAACAGAACCTGGATTCATCCGAAAAAAATGACGTTTTTTCACTCGTGCACCCAGGTACGTTGCTGAGTACACCATCGCAGGCGCTCCTGTCTCTGATGCAGCGTCAAGGGTGACCGCAGCCATGGTCTCCGAGCTGATAGTCCATGCTGCTGTAAACGTCGTCGAACTGTTCGTGCAGCTGGTTGTTGTCTTGCGATCGTCCCCATCTGTTGACTCAGGGATCGAGACGTGGCTGCACGATCCGTTACAGCCATGCGGATAAGATGCCTGTCATCTGAACTGCTTGTGATACGAGGCCGTTGGGATCCAGCACGGCGTTCCGTATTACCCTCCTGAACCAAATTCCATATTCTTCTAACAGTCATTCGATCTCGAACAACGCGAGCAGCAATGTCGCGACACGAGGAACCGCAATTGCGATAGGCTACAATCTGACTTTTATCAAACTGGGAAACGTGATGGTACGCATTTCTCCTCCTTACACGATTCATCACAACAACGTTTCACCAGTCAACACCGGTCAGCTGCTGTTTGTCTATGAGAAATCGGTTGGGAACTTTCCTCATGTCAGCACATTGTAGATGTCGCCACCGGCGCCAACCTTGTGTGAATGCTCTGAAAAGCTAATCATTTGCATATCACAGCATCTTCTTCCTGTCGGTTAAATTTCACGTCTGTAGCACGTCATCTTCATGGTGTAGCAATTTTAATGGCCAGTAGTGTATAAGCGCCTCATTTTTCTCAACAAGTTTATGTGATGAATGACAGAGAAACACTCAAGATTTCATCCTACAGTACCTTATGGGAATCGATACTATTCCGTAATGCGGAGATGTAGATTACTACCTCAGCTTGCATCTTCTGTTTGGCATACTTGATTCGGGAACTAATGTTTAAGCACAGGCTAGTCACTCCAATGGCGACTGCGAGGGCACTGAGCTAAAGACTCCAGATGTACATATATACTACGTAAGGGACCTTGCAGTGCGTCTCATGGAAGATTTGGTGTAAAATCCCCGTCCCATTCGTATATTGTGCGGGGAAGAAATGGCTGCACATCTTCATGTCCTCGCGGCACAGTGACTTAACCATTAAATTTGAGATGTGCGGTTTGTGCGGTTCCACTCCAGAAATTTAATAGATCAGCCATTGCGCGGCGACAGCGTAAAGATTCACATCATGCACCTTTTCGGGGAGGAGATCGTCCTTCAAAATAGGGCTTACTTGGATGTACGTCCGTAATTGAACGGGTGAGAAACCGCTATCTTCTTCCGTACCTGCCCAATTTTCCTCATTTTATTCTCGTGACTTCTGCTTAAGATCGAAAAAGAAACGTTACTGCACAGTTCACCGCCCCAGTAGCTGAGTGGTCAGCGTGACGGATTGCCGTCCTCCGGGCCCGGGTTCGATTCCCGGCTGGGTCGGAGATTTTCTCCGCTCAGGGACTGGGTGTTGTGTTGTGTTCATCATCATTTCATCCCCATCCGGCGTGCAGGTCGCCCAATGTGGCGCCGAATGTAATAAGACCTGCGCCAAGGCGGCCGGACCTGCCCCGCGAGGGGCCTCCCGGCCAATGACGCCAAACGCTCATTTCCATTTTCCATACCTATAAGACCAGCGCTCTTCAACAGGCTATTTTCAACAACTACAACGGCACCTTAGTTCATAGCAGCTTGATTAGTTTAGAGAAAGCAATGTAGATCGTTAGCATGCGAGAGACGGATATAAGTCAGTGTGTCGAAATGAGTAGTCGTCTCATATGGACGCAATATTTAGGTCCCTGTACCCTCAGTCCCACACCGACACACCCGAACCGAATCTTAACTTAGCGTTCCTTTACCTTTCCAAAGGTTGCAGAATATTCGAAGATTTGTTCCAATGTTTGTTTGATTTTATGTCAACTTCTTCATCTACGCATACACTCTTCCTTTAATGTCATCTAAAAACACACCTGAAGGCTACGGCATGTCTTTTCCTGCAAATACCTGCACAGCACTCTTCGCCGACTCAGTGAGTCTCCCAACCACTTCTTCTTTCAGCAGGCAGAGGATTCCCACCGACTTATTTCCAACCCTACTCTAGTAGTACTTTATTTTTCCTGGTAAGTTTTGCCGTTCATTTTCCTCGCTTCTTTCTTTAATCTTTTCCTACCAATTAAGTTTTCTGCGTATGAAAGGAACAGAAAGGTCGAAGAACACATGAGAAACGTAAAATCTGATGAGATTTAGGGAATCAGGAAACCACAGAAAGGGCGTCCGTCTAAAAGGGGCAGGGAAAACACAGGAAATTAGCTGTAGAAATGATCGGTATTGTAGTTGTAAATTGTCGTAGCTGTGTTGGAAAAGAACCAGAGTTCCAGTACCTAATAGAAAGCCCTGAAGCTCAAATAGTTATAGGTACAGAAAGCTGGCTAAAGCCGGAAATAACTTCAGCCGAAGTTTTTCAAACGATCTAACAGTGTTCAGAAAGAATAGATTAAATACAAGTGGTGGAGTATTTATTGCTGTCAGAAGTAGTTTGCCTTGTAGCGAAATTGAAGTTGATGGTTTCTGCGAAATAGTATGGATTGAGGTTATACTTGACAATCGGCCTAAACTATTAATTGGGTCGTTCTACTGACCCCCGGCTCAGAAGATATAGTTGCCGAACAGTTCAAAGAAAACTTTCAATAGGTAACCCACTCATACAATTACAGTTGGTGGTGACTGCAATCGACCCTCGATATGCTGGAAAAATTATACGTTTAAACCCGGCGGCAGGCATAAAACGTCATCCGAAATTGAACTGAATGCTTTCTCAGAAAATTATTTTAAACAATTACTTCATGAGCCCACTCGAAGCGTAAATGGTTGCCAAAGCATACTTGACCTCTTAGCAACAAATAATTCTGGACAAATAGTGGGTATCATAACGTATACAGGGATTAGCGACCACATGGCGGTTGCTGCTAGGCTGAATACCGCAACACCTACAACCATCAAAAAGAAACGCAAAGTACCTATTTAAAAAAGCTGATAAAAATGCTTTAACGCCGTTGTAAGAGACATCTTCACTACTTCCAATCTGATCATGTGGGTGTAGAAAAGGTGTGGAATGATTTCAAAGAAATTGTTTTTGAGATATATACCACATAAATTAATAATTGATGGTACTGGTCCGCCATGGTACACAAAACGAGTCAAATGGCTGTTGCAGAAGAAGCGAAAAAAAGGCATGCCAAATATAAAAGAACGCAAAATCCCCAAGACTGGCCAAGTTTTGCTGAAGTCGATATATAGCGCGTACTTCAAAGCGAGATGCTTTTAATAATTTCCACAACGAAACTCTGTCTCGAAATCTGGCAGAAAACCCAAAGAGATTCTGATCATACGTAAAGCACACCAGTGGCAAGACGCAATCAATACTTCCACTGCGCGACAACAACGCTGAAGTCACTTATGACAGTGCCACTAAAGCAGAGTTATTAAACACGGTTTTCCGAAACTTCTTCACCAAAGAAGACGAAGTAAGTATTCCTGAATTCCAATCAAGAACAACTGCCAAGACGAGAAACATAGAAGTAGATATCCTCGATGTAGCAAAGCAGCTTAAATCACTTAATAAAGGCAAGGCTTATGGGCCGGATTGTATACCAGTGAGGTTTCTCTCAGAGTATGCTGATACAATAGCTTCATATTTAGCAGTTATATACAACCGTTCGCTCACAGAAAGATCCGCACCTAAAGACTGGAAAATTGCTCAAGTGCACCAATACCCAAAAAGGGAAGTAGGAGTAATCAGTTTAATTAAGGCGCATATCACTAACGTCGACTGGCAGTAGGGTTTTGTAACATATACTGTATTCGAACATTATGAAGTACCTCGAAGAAAACGATTTATTGACATATAGTCAACACGGATTCAGAAAATATCGTTCTTGCGAAACACAACTAGCTCTTTGTACTCATGAAGTAGTGAGCGCTATCGACAGGGGCTGTCAAATTGGTTCCATATTTTTAGATTTCCAGAAAGCTTTCGACACCGTTCCTCACAAGCGCCTTTTAACCAAACTGCGTGCGTATGGAATATCTCCTCAGTTGTGCAACTGGATTCGTGATTTCCTGTCAGGAAGGTCATAGTTCGTAGTAATAGACGGAAAGTCATCTAGTATAACAGAAATAATATCCCCCGTTCCCCAAGGAAGTGTTATAGGCCCTCTGTTTTCCTGATGTATATTAACGACAATCTGAGTAGCCGTCTTAGATTGATTGAAGATTATGATGTCGTTTACAGTCTTGTAAAGACATTAGATGACCAAAACGAATTGCAAAATGATTTAGATAAGATATCTGTATGGTGCGGAAAGTGGCAATTGACCTTGAATAAAGAAAAGTATGAAGTTATTCACATGAGTACTAAAATAAATCCGCTAAATTTCGATTACGCGATAAGTCACACATATATGAAGGCTCTAAATTCAAATAAATACTTAGGGATTACAATTACAAATACCCTAAATTGGAACGATCACATAGATAATGTTGTGCGAAGAGAAAACCAAAGACTGCGATTCACTGGAAGAATTCTCAGAAGGTGCAACAGGTCTACTAAAGAGACTGCTTACACCACGCTTGTCCGCCCTATCCTGGAGTATTACTGTGAGGTTAGGGATCCGCATCAGATAGGACTAACGGACGACATCGAGAAAGTAAAAAGAATGGCATTCCGTTTTGTACTATCGCGAAATAGTGGAGATAGTGCCACAGACATCATACGCGAATTGGAATGGCAATCATTAAAACAAAGGCGTTTTTCGTTGCGACGGGATATTCTCATGAAATTTCAATCACTAGTTTTCTCCTCCTATTGCGAAAACATTTTGTTGGCACCTACCCACATAGGGAGAAATGATCATCACGATAAAATAAGAAAAATCAGGGCTCGTACTTAAAAATTTAAGTGTTCGTTTTTCCCGCTTGCCTTTATCTACTACATCTACATCCATACTCCGCAAGCCACCTGACGGTGTGTGGCGGGGGGTACCTTCAGTACCTCTATCGGTTCTCCCTTCTATTCCAGTCTCGTATTGTTCGTGGAAAGAAGGATTGTCGGTATGCCTCTGTGTGGGCTCTAATCTCTCTGATTTTATCCTCATGGTCTCTTCGCGAGATATACGTAGGAGGGAGCAATATACTGCTTGACTCTTCGGTGAAGGTATGTTCTCGAAACTTTGACAAAAGCCCGTACCGAGCTACTGAGCGTCTCTCCTGCAGAGTCTTCCACTGGAGTTTATCTATCATCTCCGTAACGCTTTCGCGATTACTAAATGATCCTGTAACGAAGCGCGCTGCTCTCCGTTGGATCTTCTCTATGTCTTGTATCAACCCTATCTGGTACGGATCCCACACAGCTGAGCAGTATTCAAGCAGTGGGCGAACAAGCGTACTGTAACCTACTTCCTTTGTTTTCGGATTGCATTTCCTTAGGATTCTTCCAATGAATCTCAGTCTGGCATCTGCTTTACCGACGATCAACATTACATGATCATTCCATTTTAAATCACTCCTAATGCGTACTCCCAGATAATTTATGGAATTAACTGCTTCCAGTTGCTGACCTGCTATTTTGTAGCTAAATGATAAAGGATCTATCTTTCTGTGTATTCGCAGCACATTACACTTGTCTACATTGAGATTCAATTGCCATTCCCTGCACCATGCGTCAATTCGCTGCAGATCCTCCTGCATTTCAGTACAATTTTCCATTGTTACAACCTCTCGATACACCACAGCATCATCTGCAAAAAGCCTCAGTGAACTTCCGATGTCATCCACCAGATCATTTATGTATATTGTGAATAGCAACGGTCCTATGACACTCCCCTGCGGCACACCTGAAATCACTCTTACTTCGGAAGACTTCTCTCCATTGAGAATAACATGCTGCGTCCTGTTATCTAGGAACTCCTCAATCCAATCACACAATTTGTCTGATAGTCCATATGCTCTTACTTTGTTCATTAAACGACTGTGGGGAACTGTATCGAACGCCTTGCGGAAGTCAAGAAACACGGCATCTACCTGTGAAACCGTGTCTATGGCCCTCTGAGTCTCGTGGACGAATAGCGCGAGCTGGGTTTCACATGACCGTCTTTTTCGAAACCCATGCTGATTCCTACAGAGTAGATTTCCAGTCTCCAGAAAAGTCATTATACTCGAACACAATACGTGTTCCAAAATTCTACAACTGATCGACGTTAGAGATATAGGTCTATAGTTCTGCACATCTGTTCGACGTCCCTTCTTGAAAACGGGGATGACCTGTGCTCTTTTCCAATCCTTTGGAACGCTGCGCTCTTCTAGAGAGTGTAAAAACCCCTTCACTCTTTCACTTTAGAGAGTGGAACGGTAGAGAGACAGGCACTTTATTGTGAATAGCAGAGTAATCACGTAGATGTAGATGTAAATGGGTTAAGCCGAAGATTATGAGAGCAAAGGATGGGGACCGCGTGATGTCCGCTGTAGTTTGCCAGCAGACCAGATGATCAGCATGATGGTAGCGGTCGTGGTATTTGTGTTGGTTGTTGTCCTCGTTTCATTTCCACAGATTGTTACATACAAAATGCAACTTCAGAATCTGTATTCTATTCTGAGTTAGAGACGAACATTGAGACTAACAGTTCTGTTTTATTGATGAATGCGTGTACCAGCCTACCCTCGCCGTTTTATTTTCGACCATTTCACGTCATTTTAATTCTTAGAGAGTGTAAAAACCCCATCACTCTTTCACTTTCCATAATATTTAGCTCATCAAGCTTTTATTCCCAATCGTGCATTGTACTTGACCCTACTTCTACACATAATGATCAACTATCCTGATAGTTGTCCGTAGGCGTATGTTTGCCTGAAAGCTTCAGCATAAATGAAAGCCGGCTCGTTCTTCCTCGTCAGAAAATCACTATCGTGCGAGCTACACAGTAGAGGCCCAGTATCTCTCATTGGAGGATGCGTACCTGTGTGATATGTTGTTCTTCGTTTTCTCTGTCTTAAAACTGAAATCTGCGCTAAGTGGGCTATCGATTTCTCCAAGACTTCGGTGTCTTCAGCCGGTAGGACAATCTTATCTGAGAGGCTTAGCTGGCTGGGTACCTTCACTTCTGAACTTCTCTTACAATTGTTTCTTCGTCCATGCGACACTACAGCCGAATAATAGCGATAACAAACCGCAACCCTAGCTTCCACTCTATCAGACCTGGTCAGTCTTGTTTTTCCAGTTGTAACTACACCCATTTAGTTCTTGTAGATAGCGTACATTTTACTCGTGCTACCAGAATTATTCACTCTCCAAACCACAAGTAATTTGTTGATATTTACATTACGACTTGCGTTACAGGGCCCCACAAAGTCGACCAAGACAAGGCATTTTGTGAAAAGTTAGAATCAGATTTCTCATACTTTTACATTATCTTATGCCACTCTGATCACATTGTAATAGGTCTTCTAATGTGGAACAGAGATTGCAGGACTCAAAAGACAGGATGTGTGATAGTGTTGTAACCTAATCCCGACGTTATTCAGTCTGGATACAGAACAAGTTTCAGAGTAAGTCAAGAAATTTGGAAAGGCAATTAACGTTCAGGGAAGTCAACTGATTATTATTAAAGTTTGCCAGTGACACTGTATTTCTGTCAGAGGGGGGCGAAGAACTTGGAAAATCAATTCAGAGAAATGGATATTGTCTTGAAAACGCCTAATAAGATGAATACCAGCCAAATTTTAAACAATCGAATTATGTCAAGCGGTGGCGAGGGAATGAGACAAGGAAACGTGTCTCTAAAAGCAGTGGATGGTGAGAGAGAGAGAGAAAACTGAGCAAACCTGTATGCTATTCCACATGAAACAATACAATTCGTTTGTCACTGTTTAATAGTAAATCGCTGTCGCCAATGCACTGCTTTGCATATAACACCTTGATTTACAACTTAATATAAGTGATATTAAGCACTTCCCATATATATAACTGCATCAAATGAAGAGATGTTCTGTTTCAAAGAGTGTATTCATTATTTTGGGACACCTTATAGATTCCCCACAGAGCAACTTGCAGTGGAAAGTACAAGGTAAGTTAGTGACATCAGACGAAAGACCTTCAAAGCTGCAAGCAATTAGAATTACAGATCTGTAGCACATTGGTTCGACAGAGTTGTCTGAACCTTATTGTTACGCGCGTTTCAGTATCGTTGGAATATTATGTTACGCTCTGCAGGTAAGGAATGTTGCACTAGTACTCACTGTGCCTCGTCGACTGCAAAAGGCACAAAACAAAAGAAAAATGGTTCAAATGGCTCTAAGCACCATGGGACTTAACATCTGAGGTCATCAGTCCCCTAGACTTAGAACTACTTAAACCTAACTAACCTAAGGACATCACACACATCCATGCCCGAGGCAGGATTCGAACCTGTGACCGTAGCATCTGCGTGGTTCCGGACTGAAGCTCCTAGAACCGCTCGGGCACAACGGCCGGCTAAAGACACAATAAAACCAGTTTTGTAACGTGATCTATGAATAAAAACGGGCATTATAAATGGCACGTGATGTATGATGCAGATGTAGCACGAATGGTGGTTATTGTTAAGACACTCATTTGTGAGTGACAACATGTTTTGAATGGGACCAATGAGCCATAAACACGCAATAGGTTGTATGCATGTTACAGAGCCATTAATTTTTGCAACATCAACACCGTGGATGTTCAAGGTACTTTGCATACCTCGGCGCACATAGTGATAAAGGCATCATTAGTCTACCGCTCACTAAGTGGATTTTTGCCTAGTTGCTCTTCTCAGGAAAAGAGATCACTTACAATCCCGTTAGTGGCACATATGTCTAGCGTTCTATTTAGCTCATAATTAAAATTTGGGAGACTATAATTAATAACCAGGGGCCTTCCAATCTCCAACAAAAATTAATGCAATCAGGCATCATGTAAGACTGTAACAAGTATTGTACGAGCCCTGAGACCGTGCCTCCACAGCGGAACTCCTCGTAAATGCTTCTTGAAATGTAGAAACCTACGGTTTCTCAAACTTACACTCAGTCATTTTCTTATAATGCCACAACTTACCTACTGAATATGGATGTACCATGAGTTTTCTGTAGCTATTTTCTTTGCACATTAAGGAAAATTATTCTCTTTGTTAAAAGAATTAGACATAAGAACAAATAAACTGTTTCATTCCCAATGGAATGACCCGGAAACCTTGTATATCTAGGTTATCAGAGACAATTATCAGTAGATAATTTCCTTACTCTTATTTTGTTTGCGCTTTTGGGTCGCCTTGATATAAGTGCGTGTATCGATAACCTCATCGAATAACACCTTCACATATTTTGGTATCTAGAAATCTGCAGTCACCGAACTGCCACCGCAAGTGATGTTTCCTTACCCTTCCTGCGAAAATTGTAAATATAACTGCAGTAAGATTCTGAATACGTAAACAAAATTCACTAGTAGAGAGTATAAAAGAACATTAAAAGTATGCAAAGACTGGTTCATTCAGAACAATTACAAGACTACGTACGTTTACCCGAAGATGATAAAATACGGTACAAGAAGGTTGCCGAACATCTTATGAATAGAAAACTTCCACTGCCACAGTATGTCATACTCAATAGTTCCTTTCTTCAGACCTCAGTGAGATAAATCCAGATGAAAAATAAGGCAGGACGAGCTTAAATGCAACGTGACTACTAAGCCCTCTCGAATTGCTAGAGTCTGTGCCCAACGTTTAACTAATTTTTCCCTGACTTTCCTATACTAGACAACGTACCACCCTAAATTTTACACATCGCCAAGAGTAACTTGCAATATGTGACTTCCCCAAGTCAGATATAAATACCAGGAAAGATTTTATCAGAAATTGTTAAAGGAACAAGTGAAAGAATTGCGGAAAGGATGAGATTTCAGTCGCGATTCAGACGTCTCTGATTGTAAAATTACTTTAAATCGCTTATCGTCCGGTACAATCACATGAAACTTTAAACGAAAATTACTGTTTTCGGCCTTCACTGCCCGTCTTCAAATCACCGAATCTGGCACA
Organism: Schistocerca cancellata; assembly: GCF_023864275.1. Taxonomy (NCBI): domain Eukaryota; kingdom Metazoa; phylum Arthropoda; class Insecta; order Orthoptera; family Acrididae; genus Schistocerca; species Schistocerca cancellata. The sequence continues at coordinate 24,182,956 of NC_064633.1, read as the reverse complement.
GAAGACAGCTCACTTGTTTCTTCTTTTTTAAACCCAAGCAGTTCTTGTGCCCTCCATCATAGCAGTTCTAAGCGCCTGGCGAAAGTTGTTGGTGAATCTCTGAAAAATTGCAGATAGGCCATGCTGTATTTTGTACTATGTGACGAGTTCGAGATGTTCATCAATAATATAGTAATTTCTTGTGAATGTTGTACCGCTTCTTATTTCCGTGCCTGCTAACAAAATTGGAGCTGAATTCCGCATTGTGCAAGACCTGTTTCATAGTTTTGTTTTCACCCAAGCATATTTCAGCCCTCTGAATGGGATCATTTGCTTATTTTTCTTTCTCAATGACGCTATTAGTTGTATTGGTTAGTAGCTTTAAATGTACCGTAAATTCTATAACTTGTCACGGTTTTTGATATTGTGGTGTTGTTTTCCTTACTTATTTCGTTTGCTGTTGTCGTTAAACGAGCATTTTGTATAATTTGCCAACAGAGTTTCTGCCAACAGGTGAAATGGCGGTAAAAATCACGTGTTTGGCTGACAGGTCATAAAAAAATGTGTGTGTAAATATAGAGCAAGTGTTTTAATACTGACAAGCAAGGCAAACAACACCACAAGATCAACAATTATGACAAGCTGTGGAAACACTTCCTGCACAATTATTCGCAGGGAATGGGCAAATCAGATGAACGTCTTGAAATACTGGAGATTATGGCATGCCTGAAAATGGTTTGGACGTTGCTTTGTTGCCACCCATCAGTGCTACAGACGATCTGATAGATGAAGACTCTGCTGATGAAGACTTTCCAAACACTGATAATGTTCCAGCAGATCAGTTGAAAGATGCGCCCATAATCTGCAATAAATATTTGTATAACAATAAAATTTCCAGATCTATGAGTCTTGCAAATGATGCAGTTACTAACTGTTCAATAAGCACAGATTCCCCGCCTTCCACATCCACTGCTCCAGTATCTTAAATAACACCAAGAAAGTATGCGCAACAAAACGAAGAAAATCAAGTAAACCATCTCACAAGTATAACTGGGTAAAGCAGCCATTTCCAACAACAACCATAATTTGGCCACAAATGATTAGTGGAAAAAAGTAATTGAGGTAAGCATTAGAATATTTTGAACTGTTTTTTGACAGCAATGTTGCAAGCATGATGGTGAAATACGCTAATGAGTATGGTGCGAAGAGGAACAGAGGTGGAGATTGTTATGAAGAGGAAATCAAGTGTGATTCTTCACTTTCTCTCAGCGTATTTGTTGATCGAAAAGATCACGGATGTATTTCCGGTTCATAGCGTCCAATATTTCAGCGATCAAAGATATCACAATCGTCAGGTGAGCTGACGAACTGAACTCGTAAGGTTTTCTTGTTTTGGAACTTTTTATTTCCTCCCCTGAGGGGGGTGGATGGGCTGTTTGAGGGCTTGCATTACCCTTTTCAGCCTTTTGCTATTCATTTCTTTAATTATTCACATTTCGTGTATTAACTGCAATTAATTGAGGATAAGTACTTTTGAACATCATATTGAAATACAATAATATTTAATACATTACAATACATATATAATACAACACTTTACACATTTTGGATTAAAATTACTAATATTGAATAAATTTACTAAAAATGATAGGCTCTCGATGTTGATAAAGTAATAAAATTAATAAAATAGGGAGACTTCATGTCTCAGTCATTATACAGGGTGTTACAAAACAGTACGGCCAAACGTTCAGGAAACATTCCTCACACACAAAGAAAGAAAATATCTTATGTGGACATGTGTCCAGAAATGCTTACTTTCCATGTTAGAGCTCATTTTATTACTTCTCTTCAAATCACATTAATCATGGAATGGAAACACACAGCAACAGAACGTACCAGCGTGACTTCAAATACTTTGTTACAGGAAATGTTCAAAATGTCCTCCGTTAGCGAGGATACATGCATCCACCCTCCGTCGCATGGAATCCCTGATGCGCTGATGCAGCCCAGGAGAATGACTTATTGTATCACAGCCGTCCACAATACGAGCACGAAGAGTCTCTGTATTTGGTACCGGAGTTGCGTAGACAAGAGCTTTCAAATGCCCCCATAAATGAAAGTCAAGAGGGTTGAGGTCAAGAGAGCGTGGAGGCCATGGAATTGGTCCGCCTCTACCAATCCATCGGTCACCGAATCTGTTGTTGAGAAGCGTACGAACACTTCGACTGAAATGTGCAGGAGCTCCATCGTGCATGAACCACATGTTGTGTCGTACTTGTAAAGGCACATGTTCTAGCAGCACAGGTAGAGTATCCCATATGAAATCATGATAACGTGCTCCATTGAGCGTAGGTGGAAGAACATGGGGCCCAATCAAGACATCACCAACAATGCCTGCCCAAACGTTCACAGAAAATCTGTGTTGATGACGTGATTGCACAATTGCGTGCGGATTCTCGTCAGCGGCCACACATTGATTGTGAAAATTTACAATTTGATCACGTTGGAATGAAGCATCATCCATAAAGAGAACATTTGCACTGAAATGAGGATTGACACATTGTTGGATGAACCATTCGCAGAAGTGTACCCGTGGAGGCCAATCAGCTGCTGATAGTACCTGCACACGCTGTACATGGTACGGAAACAACTGGTTCTCCCGTAGCACTCTCCATACAGTGACGTGGTCAACGTTATCTTGTACAGCAGCAACTTCTCTGACGCTGACATTAGGGTTATCGTCAACTGCACGAAGAATTGCCTCGTCCATTGCAGGTGTCCTCGTCGTTCTAGGTCTTCCCCAGTCGCGAGTCATAGGCTGGACTGTTCCGCGCTCCCTAAGACGCCGATCAATTGCTTCGAATGTCTCCCTGTCGGGACACCTTCGTTCTGGAAATCTGTCCCGATACAAACGTACCGCGCCACTGCTATTGCCCCGTGCTATTCCCTACATCAAATGGGCATCTGCCAACTCCGCATTTGTAAACATTGCACTGGCTGCAAAACCACGTTCGTGATGAACACTAACCTGTTGATGCTACGTACTGATGTGTGCTGTAGAGCAGTGAGTGGCACGTCAACACAAGCACCGAAGTCAACATTACCTTCCTTCAATTGGGCCAACTGGTGGTGAATCGAGGAAGTACAGTAAATACTGACGAAACTAAAATGAGCTCTAACATGGAAATTAAGCGTTTCCGGACACATGTCCACATAACATCTTTTCTTTATTTGTGTGTGAGGAATGTTTCCTGAAAGTTTGGCCGTACCTTTTTGTAACACCCTGTAGACTTGACGTAGAAGGGGGTACTTAATTTATGTTACACAAAATATATGTCACTTTTGGAAACAGTTTAGTGACGTTAATGAACTAACAAATCAATAAATTTAAGGTTACAGGCTTTGTTTTGAGATGACTGATGTTTATGTTCTGTTGTAAATCTGTGGTGTTGCATTCCTTTGAGTGTGTTTGTGTTGATGATATTCTCTTAAGCTATTACTTAAATTATTTCTTAACAATGTTATGTTAATTTATAGTGTTCAGCTATTGGTGGGAGATATGGGTAATTTTAGTACAATATAGAATTGAGTTTGCAGTACAACTGACAATTTGTTGCTTGTTTAAGCTATCATCGTTTCTATGTCAAGTTCCCCTGTCAATGCAGGTAGATACCAATTGTGGGCAATTTTTAGTGGGTTTTTAATCTATGCTAGGTTCTGTGTCTGTGTGTGTGTGTGTGTGTGTGTGTGTGTGTGTTTTAATCTATGCTAGGTTCTGTGTGTGTGTGTGTGTGTGTGTGTGTGTGTGTGTGTGTGTGTTTTAATCTATGCTAGGTTCTGTGTGTGTGTGTGTGTGTGTGTGTGTGTGTGTGTGTGTGTTTTGTGGGGTTAGTTGTTGTGCCTTTGTCCAAGCGAGGAGGTAGTGGGATCTCTTGGGTTAAGGTTCCACAGTATGGGCAAGGTCCCGATTTTCTTTGCTGGTGTTGTGGGCTACTGTACGCTATGGCTGAATATATTAGAATTTTGCTCGTCTGTTAGTTCGCGTTCTTGTTGTCAGAATGCCTTTCATATATACACGTTTTGTTAGTGTGTTTCCTCCATATTTTGCTCTAAGTTCAGTCAGTCTGGGCTGCAGCGGCTCGACACCAGTGATGTCATATACGTCGTCATTGGGTATTGCCTCGGCAGTCTGGAGATGCTGTGTAAGACTCGTCTTTCGGTCCAGTAAAGTCGTTTAGCTCCCGAGGGCGCGCGGCCGACTTATATCCCCCGTCCCCACTGCCCGTAGCCACGAAAATTAAGGAGCGGGTCAGCCTCCATTTGATACGTGAGAAGGAGTACTCGACCCGCCGGAGCCTTGAGTATAGCTCTCAGGAACTATTTACACTAGTTTTACAACTGGCCAATCATTTTATTTCCTGGGACTGTATTGATGATGTTACCTGGGTGGCAGCCGATTCCGTCGATAGGAAGGCCACAGGACATCAAATATCAAAATTATCATGTCTCTCTGGCAAACCATCATTGGAGTCATCGTGCGGGACGGTCATTGACTGACATGCAGCTGAGTGAGGATGTGGTTTCAGTTGTGGAGAAGGGACTTAACTTTGCTCTCAGCCGTTAAGTTCACTCATGTCGCGGACTCCGTCAATGTAGTTGAACAGGCTGCGGCGCGATTACCGTCTGAAGCAGCTGAAGGTCGTGAAACCTGCCGTGCTCTGACGAGAACTAAGTGTGCGTAGTCGAACACTACCAGCAGAGAGTTTGCGGCTATTGGGGACCCGAGAGAGCGCCCTGAGATGACTGTTTTTACCTGCTGACAAGGGCAACAGTATTGTTGTTCTTTCCCACAAGGACTACATTGAGAAGATGCACAGCCTTCTAGATAACGACTCCTACAAGGAGATGGAGAAAAAGACTAGAACTCTTCTCAAGGAGGCAGGTTTACCAGAGGAGGGTCGCCAAGAACTGTTAACTGAAGGACCTGTACCACCAAGACTTTATGGACTCCCTAAAGTCCATATAGACGGGATGCCATTACATCCCACTGACAGCGCCATTAGGGCACGTACATATTTTCTGGAAAAATATCTTGCGGAAATAGTAAGCCCTCATATGGATAAACGCCGTCATAATATCCGCGATTCAGTGGCTTCTGAAAACGAGTGGAAAACTTCAGATATCCTGGTGAGTTTTGACGTTGTTTCGTTATTCATCAGGGTACCTCTGCGAGAGTCACTAGAGTTTATTGGCCAGAAATTTGACGAGAAGCCCTCCGACCATTTTATGCATGACCTGACCTCCACGTATTTTCTGTTTAATGAAGAACACTACGACCCAACGGAAGGAGTCGCAACGTGCAGCACACTCTCGTCTGTGGTCGCGAATTTGTATACGGAGTACTTCGAGGAGGAAGCTCCGGCATCATCCAGATTGAAATCCACTTGTTTTTTTTTTTTTTTTCATTATGTAGATGACACGTTCGTCATCTGGCCTCACGGAAGGGGCAAACTTCATCCTTCCACATTTGAAGTCCTTACATCCCAACATCAAATTCACTTTGGAGACTGAAGCAGATTGGAGATTACTATTCCTCGACCTCGTAGTCAAGAGAAGAGCTGATGCCTCCCTGGCCACGATGTGTATCGCAAGAAAACGCACGCTGACCCACATTTGCATGCGGACAGCTGTCACCACCTTCTCAGAGGAGTGAATCACTACTAGACAGCCGCGCACCGTCTGAGACGCACAGAGTCTGCCCAAGGACCTGGAACACATCGGAACTGTATTCCGAAAGAAAGAACAGGAACCCAGAGTGGCAGATCAGGCGTGCTCTTCTCCACACCACAACAGTACAGCCTGTGGAAACAGAAGAAGTCACGGAGCCACTGCCTTTATACCGTACCCTGCCGCAATGTCGGGAAAAATGGGACACAAATCGAAGAAGCAAGGACTAAAAATTGTGTTCTGCTCGCCCACTAAAACACGAGCACTGTTGGGAAGCGTCAAAGATGATCTCAGTCTGCGGAAGTCCGGAGTATACCAAGATTCCGAGTCAGTGGGGAAAGACATGTATTGGACAGACCGTCGAAGATCGTTGCTGAGAATACCAGAGACATACTCGGCTGATGTATCCCAACATGTTAGCTGTTGCAGAGGACTGTTTGTCCGAAAATTACGCGACAGAGTGCGAACGTACCAGAATCTTGCCTCAAATTTCCTAATATGGGGGAGAGGAGGGGGGGAGAATGCCGGCCGCGGTGGTCTAGCGGTTCTGGCGCTGCAGTCCGGAACCGCGGGACTGCTACGGTCGCAGGTTCGAATCCTGCTCGGGCATGGATGTGTGTTGTCCTTCAGTTAGTTAGGGTTAAGTAGTTCTAGGTTCTAGGGGACTGATGACCTCACATGTTAAGTCCCGTAGTGCTCAGAGCCATCTGAACCATTTTTTAACCTAACGCGCGCATACACAACCAGTTCAATGTTAAGAAAATTGAAAACGCCAATTCCTTCGACACATTGTAAGGTTACCCTTGTGTCTCAATTTTCCTTTATCTGTTCACACATCACCGGATCTTTACACATTGACAGGTTTGCTCTTAATATTTAGGTGCGTTGTGCCCCATGGTTATCAACTCGTCTTTCAATAGTTCAGTTAATGCGATGTTGCAGTGCCTGTGTTATTCATATCAGACTAACACAGACACTGCAAAAAATGGTTCAAATGGCTCTACATCTACATCTACATCCACATCTGAGCACTGTGGGACTTAACATCTGAGGTCATCAGTCCCCTAGACTTAGAACTACTTAAACCTAACTAACCTAAGGACATCACACACATCCATGCCCGAGGTATAATTCGAACCTGAGACCGTAGCAGCAGCGCGGTTCCGGACTGAAGCGCCTAGAACCGCTCGGCCACGGCGGCCGGCAGAGACACTGCAATGCCGTATTTATGTGCCGATACCTGGCAAGCGATTTTCAAATATAACATCTTACCTGTACAGGAATATACGTAATGGATGTGCGAGTACAGGTCGTAGACGCATGGTTGACGACATATGGAAAGTTTCAGCTGCCTCTGAGTTGTGCACGGATAACCAGATGGTGCATTCCGCCGGAAGTTGATGACAAATTTCTAAAGGACATATTGACTCCTTATTGTAACGTGAAAAACTTCCGTCGTGAACGCTGGTCTACTCAACACAGATTACAGTGTTATAGTGGAATTCGTTCTGTGGAAATGCATGTCAAACGCAATATTCCGTCACATTTACAAGTGTGTGTGGTTACCGCGTCCGTGTCATGTATACCGGTCAGAAGGGAACCTGCTTCCTATGTAATGAAAGTCTACACGTTCGGTATAATTGTCCGCGGTGGGTTTTTGTATTAAAGCCGTCATTGGTGAAGCGTCCCAAGTTAATGGTTGCTGACCTTGTTCCTTCCACTCCTGCCTTCAGCCCTACTTCTGCTTCGGATTATAATGTCAAACAGTCAGTTCCGATAGTCGTGTCAATGAATTTCCGCCTTTACCTCCGCGACAGGTTCAGAATCCCAGTGGCCCCAGGATAGAACCTATAACGGGACAAACAAGCGACGTCGCACTCAGGATGGTGATGGTGAGGATTTGGCTGCGCCTTCTGCGCCAACCCCCTCCGCATCGATTGTGTCCCCTGGGCCTCTCGATGCTACGATGCATCCGTGGTACGGTGAGTGGCGAAGAAGTTATCTCCAGCATCCCTCCTGGTCGAGTCGGTGCAGTGTCCTCCTGTTCCTTCGTCTTCAGCCACCGACGGTTTCCTGCATTTGCCGACTACAGCAACTCCCGAGGAGAATAAAATTAGCGACTAAGTGTCACCTGTTGTATTGGTAGCTCCACAGAAAGATTCCGCCTTAGTGACTGGAACTGCATTACATGACACTACTTATGGGGTGGGGGGAGGGGGGGGGGAAGCTGTGCCTATGACCTCCGTCATACACCTCCGTCTGCAGAGGCCGCCATCCCACGTAGCCAACAGAAATTGCGTATACAACCTGACGGTGCGGTGGCACGTAAGAATTCTAAGAAAAAAAGGTTGTGATGACCAGTGTTCTGGACCCCGATGTCTGATTCCTCTGTGGATTCCGCAATGGACCTTGACCCTCAGCTGTCTATCTAATTCTACTCGGAGGTTCCGTAGATCCCTGTTCAGCTGTGATCAATGACCCAAGCCTTCACGCTCCTTTCCTTAAACGTTAATCGTGTGGAATCAGAATTGCGATTTCTCTTCGCTGCGTCAGTTCATTTATGATTCATGTGCGGAACTAGTTTTCTTACAGGAGGTGTTATTTAGTAATTTCTCCTTATCTTGTTTTCGTATGTTCTTTAATATAGCACCCGAATATTCTACGTGGACCGCCTTATTCTTTCGCGAAGGCATTCCTAGGGATGAGGTGTAAATGTTGGATTCTGGCAGGGGGACAGGTTGTCAGCTTTATAATCTTACCTTGGTTCCTTTATATGCCCTTCTGGCACTGGTTGCGCAGTGGATCGTTCGAGTTTTTATGAAGAGGATATTGTTTATCTGGTGAGTAAGAGTCCTCCGGGTATTCTGTTGGGCGATGATTTTAACTGTGTACTGCGTCCTGCAGATCAATCTCCTAATTTTAATTTCTCTCGTGAATTACATGAACTGGTCCGCCCCTTACGCCTAAAAGACGTCTGGATACGTAAATACCCGACGTTACTTAAATTTATCCACTTTACTGCGACTTCTAGTAGCAGGTTAGATAGATTTTACTTATCGGACTGCCTGAGCGATAGTATTCTTAATGTTGAAGTCATCCCAGCTTCCTTTGCGGATCACTGTGCTGTGGCCACAACTCTCAATCTTGAACGGCGACCAGTCAAATTGTTTCGCCCTCCGTGGATGCTAAACGTCGCTCACCTAGCTGACCCCTCTCTCGATGACGTGATGCTAGTCGTGTGGGAGCGTACTCTACGGTCCACTGAGACATACTCTTCCACTCTTGACTGGTGGACAAAGCTAGCAAAACCGAGGCTCAGGCAAACTTTGATACTTTCTGTGGTGCCAAAGTGCGAGACTTTCGGAGAACTTACGAATATTACTATTCCATCCTGCGTGAACTTCATGCTAGTTCGGATCAAGCCCCTCTGCGAATTGCGGATGTTAGATGTGTTTACCTTGAAGAGAATACAAATGGAAAGTTTGAAAATCCGATTGAAGCCGTGTTCATTGATGATGGAAGAACTGACTGCCTTATATCATTTGCTTCGGCATCAGACCTGTCGCCTACGCGCTTGTATTCATTCTCTCACGACAAATGATGGACGTATCGTAACGGCGCAAGCTGATATTGTGCGTATCTTAAACAAGTACTATGTAGACATCTACGACATCGATGAGTCCAATGAAACCTTTTACGACCACGTTTCAGCATCTTGGATACGACAAGTACACCTGAACATAATGCAACGCTCTTAGCTGCCTTTCAGCCTGAGGAAGTTAACAAACTTATTGTGGGATCGCCTTCTCAAAAGTCCCTGGACGATGGACTTCCCAAGGAATTTTACGTGCTCTTTTGGCCGTTGTTGGATGCCACCTTTACCACTCTTTTGAATGAAGTGTTACAGGGTAGAGTAGTGCCGACCTCGTTCAAGGTGGGAAAAATTGTTTTAATCCCGAAACGCACTGGACCGGCTGCCCCTGATAGCTTTAGCCCACCTACTTTGATTATAAGACTGTGACGAGAGCAATTAACAGTAGGATGTCGGCTCTGATGGAGACGGTTGTTGCAAAACATCAAAACTGCGTACCTGATGATTCCATTCTTACCCCTACAGTCGAGTGTCGTGACGTCATTTCGGTTGCTCCTGTAACGTCCGTTCCTTGTCCCCTTGATTTTCTAGACTTCGATAAGGCATTTGATCGTGTTAATCACGACTCCCTGCTTCGGATTCTGGAGGCAGCTGGTTTCACTGTTGATTCTTTCAGATCTGTTTACGGGTATTTGGGCTTCGGTGGTTGTTAATGGCCAACTGACGCCCCCAATAGATATCCGTAGGGGAGTGACTCAAGAAAGCCCGCTGTCAATTACTTTGTTTGTGTTGTCTCTGGAGCCCCTACTTCGGATGCTAGAATCCCAGTTGACAGGTTGGACGCTTTCCGGCGGGACTACAGCTGTTCGTGCGTACACGGATGACGTGATGGTTCGACTTCGCAGTCCTACTGAGATCCCTCGACTGAAGGCTGCAATCGATGATTTTTATCGGAGTTCAGGTGCAAAACTGAATGAAGGTAAAAGCAAGCTTCTTTCCTTACGAGGTTTTGTTCCATGGGCTACTGCGGTGCATCGGCATACGTCTCTCGGTATCGTCATTGATCGTTGTCCACTCAAAATGGCGACGCTCAACTGAAAGCCCGTTTCCGAAAAAATTCAGGGAGCGATACTAGAGCATGAAAGACGTTCTCTTACTCTGCTCCAGAAAGTCTGAATACTGGATACATATGTTTTATGAAAACCTTATTACGTGGCCCAAGATTATCCGCTTCCCTGGATGATGGCGTTTCTTATGGAGGGGACATATATTTCGCTTACAGTATGAGGTGATCACGAAGCCTCGTTCCTTTGGAGGGTTGGTCCTTTATGATCTATGAAGGAAGACGCAGATGCTACACTATGTGATCAAAAGTATCCGGACACCCCCAAAAACATACGTTTAGATGTATTGTGCCGCTACGTACTGCCAAGTACTCCATATCGGCGACCTCAGCAGTCATTAGACATCGTGAGAGAGCAGAATGGGGCGCTCCGTGGAACTCACAGACTTCGAACGTGGTCAGGTGATTGGGTGTCACTTGTGTCATACGTCTGTACGCGAGATGGCGATTGCATCTTTCAACGCGATCGAGCACGGCCTGTGGCGGAGTGATTAGACGACAATAACGCCCCTGTAATACTAACCTACACAGAGCCCTGACCTGAATTCTATAGAACACCTTTTGGGTGTTTTTGAAAGCCGGATTTCGTCCCAGGCCTCACCGACCGACATCGATACCGCTCCTCAGTGCAGCAGTCCGTGAAGAATGGGCTGCCATTCCCCAAGAAACCTTCGAGAACCTGATTGAACATATGTCTGCGAGAGTGGAAGCTGTCATCAAGGCTAGGGGTGGGCCATCACCATACTGAATTCCAGCATTACCGATGGGAGGCGCCACGAACTTGTAAGTCATTTTCAGCCAGGTGTCCGGATACTTTTGATCACATAGTGTATATGTGCGAGGTACTGTTTTGACGCTGACTCTAGAAACTCACATATTCACGTCTCATTTATTTCTCTGTGTCCGTAAGTGACTCATATTACTTTCCGAGATCTCACTGTGCGTTAAATATTGCGAGGAGGATAGTAAATTACATAGGTTTTGTCTCTGATAGCCACTGGCTAAGTACCACTCACAAACATTACCCTCTAAGTTAAATTAAATTTCCGTATAACTCGAACATCACTTGAAAGATATCGCCTCAAACTGAAACATTCCGAAATAGCCTTGCAATATGAATATGATCGTGAACTGATGTTTCACATTACACATGCCCTCATGTTTAAGTCAACAACTTTTTCAGTTAAATTCATCAAAATAATATTAAATAGAACTTCACTAAAAGCTTTCCCATCTAAATTGATTCTGACGCCACCGCTGCGTGCATTTCTTACAACAAAATGTTGCATTCTTACATCTTTCTTACCAATCCGCAGCCGCGCGGGATTAGCCGAGCGGTCTAGGCGCTGCAGTCATGGACTGTGCGACTGGTCCCGTCGGAAGTTCGAGTCCTCGCTCGGGCTTGGGTGTGTGTGTTTGTCCTTAGGATAATTTAGGTTAAGTAGTGTGTACGCTTAGGGACTGATGACCTTAGCAGTTAAGTCCCATAAGATTTCACACACGTTTGAACATTTGAACCAATCCGCCATCAGCTCACCTCGACTCCGTTCCGTCTTCACATCAGCCATCGTCGTGCTAACACGGCCGCACTTCCGGTTCAACCGCCCGCCTATTCAAACCAAGTGGTGGGGGTGTTCATTCTGCAATCAACAACCTGACTGCCACTATTCCGTTAAGTTAGCCTATTTTTGGTTTCTGTTTTCCTTTGTTTAAATTTGCTAGCCAGGCTAAGTTGGCGCTACCCTACACTACTCCTACTATCCTTGGATAATCATGATTTCTAAATGTACATATACTTATTTCATTCACGTTTTCACGCACTCACACACAACAGGATGGAAAATTGTAAGATGCAAAAAAGTAGCGTGACATATGACATAATTAAAACAATAAAGAGTCCAACCTTCCTAGTCGTCAGGTGCAGTGCGATAATAAGAACTGTGAGAAAAATTACTGATGCCTTAATTAACGATAACAAATTTATTTAAAGAGAGAAACAACAAATGAAGCGGAACAACAGTTACGTTTCAACATGAACACAATCCTCCCCTTATTCTAGGAACTATCCCCCCAGATCCCAGAACAAAATTTCCTAGAATGATCCTCCAAAGAAATTTCTTACCTCAGACAACAAGCCACCACTTTCCTACAGCTCATCCCCTCAACCATAAACCCCAGGTTCCGACACCAGGAAAGGGTGTATACTGTCCCGGGCTTTGAATCTGCAGGGATCCAGCTTCCATCCGATTGCAGTCACCGCCGTGACGACGACGTATATGCCCTCATTGGTTTACTGCCGCTGGAGACGGGACTGAGCAAACTACGAAAGACACGTACTAACGAAACGTCCAGATATGGAAGACAATCTGAGAACAAGAACACAAGCAAACAGACAACCCAAATTCAAACATATTCAACCAGCGCGTGCAGTAGCCCACAACACCAGCAAAGAATACCTGGACCTTGGCCCCACTATGGAACCTTAGCCCGAGAACACATCAAGAGGAAGCAGACAGACTCAAGCCACACAAACACACAAACACACACACACACACACACAAGCATTCACGCAAGTGCATTAGAGTTAAGTTAGCCACAGAACCTACCATAGATTGAAACTTGGTAGCTGCTCAATACTGCTGTCTCCTTATGGTGATAGGAGGACGGTGTAGAGACGAGGGTATCTGAAACAAGCAGCAAATTGTCAGTTCAAAAATGGTTCAAATGGCTCTGAGCACTATGGGACTCAACATCTTAGGTCATAAGTCCCCTAGAACTTAGAACTACTTAAACCTAACTAACCTAAGGACACCACACACACCCATGCCCGAGGCAGGATTCGAACCTGCGACCGCAGCAGTCCCGCGGTTCCGGACTGCAGCGCCAGAACCGCTAGACCACCGCGGCCGGCAAAAATTGTCAGTTGTTTTCTAAACTCAGCTGTATATTGTACAAGAATTACGCTCCCAAAAATAGGATAAAATCATTAAGAAGTTGTTTAAGTAATAGCTTAAGAGAGCACCACCACAAAAAACACACTCAAAACAAATGGAACGCCACAGATTTACAAAAAAAGACATAGATCAGTCACCTCGAAACAAAAGCTGGAACCTCAACTTTATTATTTTGTTAATTCATTAACGACTTTAAATTGTTTGTAACAATCCTATATATTTTGTGTAACATAAATCAAGTAACCTTTTCGACGTCACTAAATTTTGTGTAACAACACCATACATTCTGTGTAACATAAATTAAGTACCATTTTCAGCTTCAAGTCCATAATGATTGAAATATGCAGTTTCCCTATTTTATTAATTTTATTATTTCATCGACATCGAAAGCCTACCATTTTTGCTAAGTTTGTTCAGTATCAGTCATTTTAATCCTAAATGTATAATGTATTGTATGATATATGTATTGTAATGTACTATGTGTTATTGTTTTTCAATATTACGTTTAAAAGTACTTGTCCTTCATTAATTGCACTTACGCACGAACTGTAAATAAATAAATAAATTAATTGTGCTTGTACAGCAAAAGGCCCTCAAACAGTCCGCTCATCCCGCTCCTCAGGGAAGGAAAAGAAAATCCTTAGAAGTTCAGTTCGTCAGCGCACTTGACGATGTCGACATGTCTGATCCCCGACATATTGTTCCCGCTGGGCACTACAAACTGACAGTACATCCACGGACTGCTCGATAGGGAAGTGAAGTGTTTCCTAGTCATTTGGCTTCTTAGTCTTGTGCAGAAAAGCAGTCTATTTGGAGAGGTCAGGGACCGCTCCAAGTTCACTATTTCAAGCATCCGTGTTCGCTACAACGATGAACTTGACGACACTAGCAGATTTTCTAAGGTTCGCCCCCATACAATATAAGCATGATAAATGAAAAATGCAGAGAATATACACCTCACGTGCAAGGTAACGAAAGCATTGTTTCTTATTTTGGCGGCATGGTACAGAGTAGATGATTTGAGGCAAATCTATAAGATACAGGTTTCAGTTCTGGTGTGGAGGGCCACGTAATGAATATTCAACATGGCTCGAACGATACCAGGTTGCCGGTGCATTGCTAGAAAAATATTCTGACAATATTATTGACTGCGGAGTGGTCATGATTATGTCGAACAGCTGGAAGCGCTACCGTATGGATTGTATTCTGATAATCCGTTTACTTCATCTCAGATTCCATGTAAGTTGCATCTGACAAGGGAACCTCCTCATCGCACCCCCCTCAGATTTAGTTATAAGTTGGCACAGTGGATAGGCCTTGAAAAACTGAACACAGATCAATCGAGAAAACAGGAATAAGTTGTGTGGAACTATGATAAAAATAAGCAAAATATACAAACTGAGTTGTCCATGTGCAGGATAGGCAACATCTAGGATAGTGTCAGTTCAGGAGTGCCGTGGTCCCGTGGTTAGCGTGAGCAGCTGCGGAACGAGAGGTCCTTGGTTCAAGTCTTTCCTCGAGTGTAAATTTTAATTTTTTATTTTCAGATAATTATTATCAGTCCGTCTTTCGAGAGTGATTATCACATCCACAAGAAAACCTAAATCGGGCAAGGTAGCAGAATCTTTTTACCAATTCGCCAAGTGTACAAGTTAGGTGGGTCGACAACATATTCCTGTCATGTGACGCACATGCCGTCACCAGTGTCGTATAGAACATATCAGACATGTTTTCCTGTGGAGGAATCGGTTGACCTATGACCTTGCGATCAAATATTCTCGGTTCCCATTGGAGAGGCACGTCCTTTCGTCTAATAATCGCAAAGTTTTCGGTGCGGTCGGAAAACAGAGACTCTAAACTTATTACAGTGAACAGAGACGTCAATGAACGAACGGACAGATCATTACTTTTCGGGCGCTGAAGACCTTGCTGTCGTGCGCCCACAAAACCGTTCTACTACTACTATTACTTTTCGAAAAGAAAGAAAGTAAACTTTTCACTCAAGGGAAGATTTGAACCAAGGACCTCTCGTTCCGCAGCTGCTCACGCTAACCACGGGACCACGGCGCTCCTGAGCTTACTCTGTCCTTGATGTTGCATATCTTGCACATGGACTACTCAGTTTGTATATTTTGCTTATTTTTTTCATAGTTCCACACAACTTCTTCCTGTTTTCTCGATTGATCTGTGTTCAGTTTTTCAAGGCCTATCCACTGTGCCAACTTATAACTAAGTCTGAGGGGGGTGCGATGGGGAGGTTCCCTTGTCAGAAATATTCAGGCCATAGATACAATACGAACCAACAGAACTGGTAAAGACGGTAAACTACAGAACGGAGATGACCTGAGAAAGAAACCTAGGGTGACATTTAACTTCAGGTCTAACAGTTCAGCTAGATATTAGTGGTTTCATAGAATGACAACAACGTAGTAACAGTGATAACAAACTTTGATACTATAACTCCAAATCATCCAGTAACGCGATATTTCACGTTAGCAGAAAAAACGGATCGCATTTCAACAATCAAGGGCAATTTACCATTGCAAGAAGTTTATGGGTGGGAGTGATAGAGATGACCAAAATGTTCCACTCTTTAGAACATCTATCAGGGGTGAGAAATGGTACTTTGAACCATTTTGAGCCTACACACACGGGCAGCTATTTGAACGCTCAACACAACCACACCCAGTGCGTAAGAACTCAGTCAACCGTTCTTTGTCAATCTGTACGCAGCGCCTAAGCGGTGCTCAGAACACAACACACGAGCTCGAAAGGCTGAGTACAACGTTCGTGTCCAATGGGTACAATCATAAATCGATCCAAGCAGCCATGGCAACAAACACAAGGAAGCTAGGTAGGCAATAAATCGAGAAACTGCTGCCAGCGGCGCGCTTACCTTATGTGAAAAATGTCACTGGTGGACTTGGTAAACGGCCGGCCGGTGTGGCCGAGCGGTTGTAGGCGCTTCAGTCTGGAACCGCGCGACTGCTACGGTCGCAGATTCGAATCCTGCTTCTGGCATGGATGTGTGTGATGTCCTTAGGTTAGTTAGGTTTAAGTAGTTAAGTTCTAGGGGACTGATGACATCATATGTTATGTCCCATAGTGCTCAGAGCCATTTGAACCATTGATTGGTAAACTCATCCGACGGGCTGTGTCCAGCCTGTCTGCCGCAGCAACCACAAGATCCAGGATGTGCTGGGCTCCAAGAAGGACAAGACAGATGCTTTACACACTGCAGATGTGTGCGAGGCGGAATGTCAGTGTGGAGAAGTGTACATCTTTGAGACCGGCTGGTCGTTAGAAACGCGCATACGAGAACATGAGCGCTACAAATTGTTGGATGTGAGGTCCGCCAGTTATGCAAAACACCGTTTTTCTCAGTACCCAAACATGTTTCGGCACCACTGTGCCATCACCAGTGGGTTTTCGTTTTTATTTATTGTTTACACTTGGTGTGCATGAATTTTCTGGATCACTTGTGTGTTAATTACTGCAGGTAGCTTGTCATGTTTTCGTGTGGCAAGCACTTCCATTCTCCGCATCATGCTAAGGTGTTGTGATGCACACGTAACTATAACAAGTATTTTCCACAAATTACGTAGTAAAACACTTTTCACTTCACCAGAGCACAGTGTGATTGTGGTTTGTTCAGTGATCCAGAAAATTTATGCACACCAAATGTAAACAATAAATTAAAACGAAAACCCACTGATGATGGCACAGTGGTGCCGAAGCATCTTTGGGTACTGAGAAAAACGGTGTTTTGCATAACTGGCGGACCTCACATCCAAGAATTTCAACTGCGAACACGGCCAATACAAGGAGCTGCAAATCAAAATGATGGACATGAGCGCTACTTTCGTCTGGGGCAGCACAGCAAATCTGTAGTGGCGTAACACCGGCAAGAGTGCGACAAGGAAATAAAATTTAACAAAACCCACGTATTGACTAAGCTGCCGGCTTTGATGAAACGCAAGATCATAGAAAGAATGAAACACCCTAACAACATGAACGAGAGGAGGGATACAGGCTTGCCTCATGCTGGCTACCAGAACTCCAAGTCCCACAGGACGCACCAAGT
This sequence comes from Schistocerca cancellata, assembly GCF_023864275.1. Lineage (NCBI taxonomy): Eukaryota > Metazoa > Arthropoda > Insecta > Orthoptera > Acrididae > Schistocerca > Schistocerca cancellata. Next base: position 24,165,497 of record NC_064633.1, on the reverse strand, counting down.
GACGCAAGTGCTACCGCGAGGGAGGAAGTGAGTGGGTGGGGGGGAGGGGGGGGGACTGCGCCGCGCAGCCGGGCCCGGCGGCCCCATTCGCCGAAGAGCACCAGCCACAGCGAACAGTGCAAGAAGCAATAGACAGTAGCTCATCCAACTCTTTCCTCCGTAGCAGCCTATTGTAATAAAAAATTTCCGTCTGTTCCGCCTCAAGTGACCAATCATAACAACGACCTTTTTAAAATTATGACGTAATATCATGCTCAGGTAGCAGCAGTGAGAAACATAAGCGACTCTACACAGCTCAAAGCACATCAATAGAGCCGGAAGAAGGCAACTGTGGCCGTGGCCGAAACGTTAGTTTCTCCAGAAAAGGTTTTTACATTAAGACGTGGTACGATACTCATAAAACTTTTGTGCCAGACATGCTTCTTTTGATCTCCTCTGTTGACTCGACGAGCCCTACATATCCATAACTACTGCATGTCTTTAGCTAATTTTATCTTGTTGTAACTGTCAGCTACTCCTTCTGTCTGCTTGTTACTACATGAGGTGCATATCAGTCATCCCTTCAACAGTAAACCTATCCGTACTGCCCTGTGTCAGTGTTAACGTATAACAAACACTGCCATAAAAAATCTGTGAGATAACTAAGCAGTGTTGAACACCTGCTTTAGGGCAAAATGTAAACTGGACAATATTGCTCTAAACAGCAAGTAGCACTAGTGAATAGAACACGTTTGTTTTCGGACAAGACACATAGCACATAAGGACCATTGGCACTGCAGTGCAAATATTTTAGGTGCAATATAGATAAAAAGATAACTGGAAGTGAGATATGAAATGCGATTGCTCTGTAAAATTCCACCGGTGTCAACGGATCTGTTACACCTTAGTAACTGATACTGCCCGCTCCACATGATCTTCTTCCACGTGATTTCTGAAATGCATGAAATGTGCAATTAATCATCTCATTTGTGTAGCACCTAACTTATTCAAAGCATATTCTTTTGTAAACTACATTAGGTGTTTTACTTTCTGGTGCAAAGACGAATAAGTTCTGTGGTTGTCCAACACACAAGGACGCTACATATAATTGTCTGTGTGAGAAACACTGTTCTTTTCAAATTACGCTTGTAATAATGGAATGTTTGCCCTTGTGCTTTACTGATAGTACCTCTATACGCCATTCTTAAAGGAAACTGAAGACTTTTAAAGATGAATCCTAATTTCGTTGAAATGAGTGAAATTCGTTGTATGAATTCGGAGTTACCTTTTTGTTTTCCAGAAAATATTTTCCCCACTATGGTTCGAAAATGGTTCAAATGGCTCTGAGCACTATGGGACTTAACTTCTGAGGTCATCAGTCCCCTAGAACGTAGAACTACTTAAACCTAACTAACCTAAGGACATCACACACATCCATTCCCGTGGGAGGATTCGAACCTGCGACCATAGCGGTCGCGCGGTTCCTAACTGTAGCGATTAGAACCGCTCGGCCACCCTCATCGGCCCCACTATGGTGTTTATTAGAAACTTTGTTTGTGAGGACATACCGAGAACATTGAACGAATTTAAGAATTCTATTGGGAAGTCTACACCATTTGTCTTAGTTCGTCATTCTATCAAAGGATTTAAATATTTTTGCTTCCCTTGGTAACATACTCTGTAATCGCTCATTTGTTTGTTGAGCTACCTGATCTTTTTATAGCTTCAATTTTTCGCTCAAACAACCATTCCTTGTGTACGTATTTTGTCTCTATAAGCTGATACACTTTTTCAATGAGTTTGTTCGTCTGTCTTCCCCGTGTTGCACGAATCATCGGTTAAGATAATTTTGCCAGTGTACAGACGATTGAGATATGTGCCGTTCCTAAGTTGTATTCTAGAATATCCTAGAATACTTTAGAAGATTCGAAAACACTGTTTAACATCCGAGAATATTCATAAAACCTTTGGAAGATTGTAGAACAATCTCGAGCCGGCCGGTGTGGCCGTGCGGTTCTAGGCGCTTCAGTCTGGAACCGCGTGACTGCTACGCTTCCTGACTCGGGCATGGATGTGTGTGATGTCCTTAGTTTAGTTAGGTTTAAGTAGTTCTAAGTTCTACGGGACTGATGACCACAAATGTTAAGTCCCATAGTGCTCAGAGCCATTTGAACCATTTTGAACAATCTCGAATTTTTTCCATGGAAAATGTACGTTGATGAGATTGAGACAGATGTCTTGGTGACAACCACCATGTGATGCCGACCGCTTCAAACACTCATATCTCCACAGCCACCAACAGCTACCACTGCGGAACCACTGTAGTGCACAACGAGGAAGCGAAGGTTAGCGCCAGACACAAAAACTAGTGATTGGCGGTGGGTGGCTTCGGAGGTATAGTTAGCTTCACCCACAAGAACTTCAACTTTATACACAGGATGGTTCATATTTTCTATTACATGTGGACTGATGAGCCAAAACATTATAGCCGCTTGTAGTGTCTCTTTTGCAATATTCACCCTTATCAAGGTGAAACATAAATAAAAATGACAGTATGTGACTCAAAATGAATTGCAAACATTGATTTATCATTGATTTAACTGTAAAAATATACAATATATATCGATAAATGCAGAAAAGACATTATTTTTAGTGTATGAGATTATAATGTGTAAGTAATTAAAAGAAGTATTATCATCTCTGTAAGAGTATAAAACACAATGCAATGTTCATTCTTCTGTTTAGTCTGTTTTGTTCTGTTCGTTCTGATGTTAGCTGGAATAAGGTACGCAAGCTATTGTGTTGCGCTAGCATTTGTTTCTGTCGAAATGTACTTGCAAATATTTAATGGTGTAAACTGTGTCCTACTAAGAATATACACTCCTGGAAATTGAAATAAGAACACCGTGAATTCATTGTCCCAGGAAGGGGAAACTTTATTGACACATTCCTGGGGTCAGATACATCACATGATCACACTGACAGAACCACAGGCACATAGACACAGGCAACAGAGCATGCACAATATCGGCACTAGTACAGTGTATATCCACCTTTCGCAGCAATGCAGGCTGCTATTCTCCCATGGAGACGATCGTAGAGATGCTGGATGTAGTCCTGTGGAACGGCTTGCCATGCCATTTCCACCTGGCGCCTCAGTTGGACCAGCGTTCGTGCTGGACGTGCAGACCGCGTGAGACGACGCTTCATCCAGTCCCAAACATGCTCAATGGGGGACAGATCCGGAGATCTTGCTGGCCAGGGTAGTTGACTTACACCTTCTAGAGCACGTTGGGTGGCACGGGATACATGCGGACGTGCATTGTCCTGTTGGAACAGCAAGTTCCCTTGCCGGTCTAGGAATGGTAGAACGATGGGTTCGATGACGGTTTGGATGTACCGTGCACTACTCAGTGTCCCCTCGACGATCACCAGTGGTGTACGGCCAGTGTAGGAGATCGCTCCCCACACCATGATGCCGGGTGTTGGCCCTGTGTGCCTCGGTCGTATGCAGTCCTGATTGTGGCGCTCACCTGCACGGCGCCAAACACGCATACGACCATCATTGGCACCAAGGCAGAAGCGACTCTCATCGCTGAAGACGACACGTCTCCATTCGTCCCTCCATTCACGCCTGTCGCGACACCACTGGAGGCGGGCTGCACGATGTTGGGGCGTGAGCGGAAGACGGCCTAACGGTGTGCGGGACCGTAGCCCAGCTTCATGGAGACGGTTGCGAATGGTCCTCGCCGATACCCCAGGAGCAACAGTGTCCCTAATTTGCTGGGAAGTGGCGGTGCGGTCCCCTACGGCACTGCGTAGGATCCTACGGTCTTGGCGTGCATCCGTGCGTCGCTGCGGTCCGGTCCCAGGTCGACGGGCACGTGCACCTTCCGCCGACCACTGGCGACAACATCGATGTACTGTGGAGACCTCACGCCCCACGTGTTGAGCAATTCGGCGGTACGTCCACCCGGCCTCCCGCATGCCCTATATACGCCCTCGCTCAAAGTCCGTCAACTGCACATACGGTTCACGTCCACGCTGTCGCGGCATGCTACCAGTGTTAAAGACTGCGATGGAGCTCCGTATGCCACGGCAAACTGGCTGACACTGACGGCGGCGGTGCACAAATGCTGCGCAGCTAGCGCCATTCGACGGCCAACACCGCGGTTCCTGATGTGTCCGCTGTGCCGTGCGTGTGATCATTGCTTGTACAGCCCTCTCGCAGTGTCCGGAGCAAGTATGGTGGGTCTGACACACCGGTGTCAATTTGTTCTTTTTTCCATTTCCAGGAGTGTAGTTACATTACTTTCGTTTAAGAGATACACTACACTGCCCACCGTGATGCTGGATGCCGCCTGGTGACGTTGCAGGCACGTGACGCGGTGGAGCAAACAGAGATGGGGATCACCCTAGCGAAGATGTGGGCTGCAAATGAGGAAACCCATTGAGATAAGCGTCTTTGACAAAGGGCACATTATTATTACGCAGTGCCCGTAAGCGAGTACCTCGACAATGGCGCAGCAGAGCGAAACTTCGCTTGCTACTGTTGTTAGCATCTACGGAAACAGGCAGCACAGTAAAACTACCATCAGGCGCTAAATGGCTGCACAGTGATCGGTGGCATCTCTGTCAAAAGAGCACAACACAGGTGTACGCACCAGTGTATCGGCCCACACCGTTCATCGTACATTGTTGAACATGGACCTCCGCAGCAGACCACGCATTCGTTTTCGCTTGCATAGTTTAATAAGTCACAGCTGCAAAATACTAACGCGAATTCTTTACAGACGAATAGAAAAACTGGTAGAAGCCGACCTCGGGGAAGATCAGTTTCGATTCCGTAGAAATGTTGGAACACGTGAGGCAATTTTGACCTTACGGCTTATCTTAGAAGAAAGCTCAAGGAAAAGCAAACCTACGTTTCTAGCATTTGTAAACTTAGAGAAAGCTTTTGACAATGCTGACTGCAATACTCTCTTTCAAATTCTAAAGGTGGCAGGGGTAAAATACAGGGAGCGAAAGACTATTTGTAATTTGTACAGAAAGCAGATGGCAGTTATAAGAGTCGAGGGGCAAGAAAGGGAAGCAGTGGTTGGGCAGGGAGTGAGACAGGGTTTTAGCATATCCCCAGTGTTATTCAATCTGTATATTAAGGAAGCAACAAAGGAAACGAAAAATTTGGAGTAGATATTAAAATCCACTGAGAAAAAATAAAAACTTTGAGGTTAGCCGGTGACATTGTAATTCTCTCAGAGACAGCAAAGGACTTGGAAAGGCAGTTGAACGGAATGGACAGTGTCTTGAAAGCAGGATATAAGATGAACATCCACAAAAGCGAAACGAGGATAATGGAATGTACTCAAATTTAGTCAGGTGATGCTGAGGGAATTAGATTAGGAAAGGACACACTTAAAGTAGTAAAGGAGTTTTGCTATTTGGGGAGCAAAATAACTGATGATGGTCAAAGTAGAGAGGATATTGTTGTGGCGTAGCAAGACAGCCACACCACTCGGAGGTAGCCGATAGAAAGGCACGCGAACTAATGCAGACGGGCGTGAAGTCTGAAACAGGATAACTATTGAATGGTAGCAAGAAAAGTACGTAGTTGCTTTATACTTAACTTTTATTCTCTGATGAATACAGCGTTCTTCTTGAGACATTTATACTATAAATCTCAAAGTAGGTAAGGCTAATGGCGCCTTGCTAGGTCGTAGTCATGTGCTTAGCTGAAGGCTATTCTAACTGTCTCTCGGCAAATGAGAGGAAGGCCTCGTACGTCTAGTCGCTAGCAATGTCGTCCGTACAACTGGGGCGAGTGCTGGTCCGTCTTTCTAGACCTGCCATGTGGTGGCGCTAGGTCTGCTAGTACTGACAGTGGCGACACACGGGTCCGACATGTACTACTGGACCGCGGCCGATTTAAGCTACCACCTAGCAAGTGTGGTGTCTGGCGGTGACACCACATTCCTCCCCCGCAAATCGGCGAACGGTCGTGTTATAAGGCTTCCGCCCGCCGTGGGGAGGGCCCCATGTTGACGTATGCGTTGAGGTGGGGAGCCTAACAACAGGCGAGGCTGTGCCACCCGCACCCGGCCATTCGGTCCGAGGGGAGCTAGGGAACGCCTGGAAACCTACTCCAGGGTGCACGTCAACATGCGGCGTATGCGCCCGTAATGAGACAGGGTCGACCTCCATTGCGTCGGGGTAGCCGACGCGCGATGACGCCATGTGGTCCGGAGCGGGCAAGAGTTCCATGGCGGAGGACAGCTGGTCACGGGAAGCGATCGGCGGCGCGTGACCCAGGGAGGCAGTTGGCGGCTGCAGCGAAGCGTCCTCTGCGGGCGGCAGCGGCGGCGGCTGCTGCGGCGGCGGCGGCGGCGGCGGCGGCGCGACGCCATGAGGCAAAAGGGAAGGCATCGTCGGTAACACCTGGGGATGAGGCGAGCCAGTAGATGGGTCCCCAGGGCGCTGACCTGACGGCTCCGTCGCTGAAAGCAGACGGGGAGCGGCAGAACCCAGGCGACGACAGAGGCGCAGCTGATTGAGATGCCGACGCACCTCACCAGAGGCCCCCAAAACCAAATACATCGCGCGGCCGAGGCAGCGAAGAATGCGCCCTGCGAGCCAACGCCGTGAACCGCGATAGTTACGATAGAAGACAGCGTCGCCAGGAGCAAAAGCAGGAGTCTGCCGCGGCACAGGAACCTGATGCGGCGGATGCAGCAAAGACATCAAGGTTCGATGAGGACGACCGTGAAGCAACTCAGCCGGCGAGCGACCATCGCGGGGCTGAGAGCGATACGAAGACAGAAAAAGCAACAACGCGTCCTCCCGAGAATGCGACTCTTTCAACTTCAACATCTGTGACTTGAAAGTCCGGACCAAACGTTCAGCGGCACCGTTTGACTGAGGCGAAAACGGCGCGGAGGTCAGATGTTGAATACCATTGGCCTTGCAGAATGACTGAAATTCTGCGGACATGAATTGTGGACCATTGTCAGAAACAATAGTCTGCGGAAGACCTTCAATGCAAAAGATAGCAGACAACGCTTGGATGGTGGCAGAGGACGTCGTGGAAGACATCCGGACAACAAAAGGAAAATTACTGAAGGAATCGACAACAACCAACCATCGAGCATTCCAGAATGGACCAGCAAAATCTATGTGTAAGCGTTGCCAAGGGGAAGCGGCTTTCGGCCAAGCAAAGAATTTCCGCGGCGGTGCGGATTGTTGTTCGGCACACGCCATGCAAGAAGAGCACATATTCGTAATCGCAGCATCGATTCCGAACCAAGTACAGTGCTGACGAGCAAGTTGTTTCGTACGCACTATACCCCAATGTCCTTGGTGGAGAAGCTTTAAGACAGATGACTGTAACGAACGTGGGACCACGACCCTAGACTGATCATTATCAGAACGCAACAACAAAACACCACGTCGTACAAAAAGTCTCTCCTTGTGAGCAAAAAATCGGCGAACCAACGGATCCTCGATCCGGGACTTGGACAAGGGCCATTGCGTAGTAACAAAACGCAAAACGGTAGCAAGGACAGGGTCTGCAGCTGTGGCTGTAGCTACACGACGAAAATCAATCGGAAACGATTCGACCACGTCATCAGTGTCCGCATCAATGAACATGCAAGCAAGTTCGGAAGAATCGAATGCTTTATCCTCGGCAACAGGCAAACGGGACAACGCATCAGCGTTGCCGTGCTTAGCAGTGGACCGGTACAAGATATCGTAGCGGTACTGCGAGAGGAAAATAGACCAGCGAATGAATTTCTGCGCTGTACGTGGAGGTACAGGCTTGTTCGGATGAAAAAGCGATGTCAAAGGTTTGTGGTCTGTAATGATGGTAAAGTGACGACCATACAAGAAATCGTGAAACTTTGTAACACCAAACACGAGAGCCAAAGCTTCTTTCTCTATCTGGGAATAATTTCTTTGCGCTGACGAGAGCAATTTGGACGCAAAGGCAATAGGGCGATCATGCGAACCATCTTTGTGCGCAAGCACAGCACCGATCCCGAAATCCGATGCATCTACCATCAACAAAAGGGGTTTCTGGGGATCGAATGGCGTAAGGCAAGTATTTGAAAGCAACGCCGATTTCAATTGGCGAAAGGCGCGTTCGCATTCCGTCGACCAGACGAACGGAACACCTTTACGGCGTAAGCGATGAAGCGGAGCTGAAATGGAAGAGGCATTGCGCAGAAAGCGATGGTAGTAATTTATTTTACCCAACACACTCTGTAGCTGCTTCAAATTCTGCGGCGAAGGCAAGTCCTGTATGGCACGGAGGTGCTCTGGACTCGGATGTATGCCTTGGGCATTAATTACATGGCCCAGATATGGCAAGTCACGAGCAAAAAACACACATTTGTCCTTCCGCAAGCGAAGACCATTCTGTCGCAAGACCTGAAATAGTGTTCTGAGATTTTGTAAATGTTCTGCTTCTGTCTTTCCTGAGATCACTATATCGTCCAGATAGTTTGCTGCAGTAGGGACCGACGCACAAATAGTTTGTAAATATTGCTGAAACAAAGCAGGGGCGGATGCACACCCGAATGGCAGTCTTTTGAATCTGTATAGTCCAAGATGCGTGTTAACCACTAATACGCGCTGGGATTCTTCGTCCACCGGTATTTGCAAGTACGCATCTGCTAGGTCCAACTTTGAAAAATATTTTCCCGGGCACAGTTTGTCAAAAAGATCTTCCGGGCGGGGCAAAGGAAAAGTAGCAGTCACTAGTTGTGGATTCACTGTTGCTTTGAAGTCCACGCAAAGTCTCAATTTGCCGGAAGGTTTTTGCAAAATCACTAAGGGTGAGGCCCAGAGAGAAGCCTGCACACGTTCAATTACACCTTGGGATTCTAAATCGTTTAATGTTCTGGCGACCTCATCACGCAATGCGTGGGGAACATTGCGCGCTCTGAAAAATTTCGGTTGCGCGTTGACTTTTAGTTCCAAATGTGCTTCATAGTTCTTAGCGCAACCAAGGCCCGGTGCAAAAATGTCTGCAAATTCCTCACATAGACTAGAAACACTGGCTGAAGGCACAGTCTGGTTCACTGATAGGACCTGATTCACTATAGACAAGTTAAACAATTGAAATAAATCTAAACCAAACAAGTTCACTGCAGCAGAAGAACGAAGAACGTAAAACGACACAAGTTTTGTTTGTCCCTTGTATGTTGCAAGAAGGCTGCACTGTCCTAACACAGGGATATGCTGTCCTGAATAACTAGTGAGCTGAACTTTTGCGGCACGCAACGGCGGTGCGCCCAGTTGTTTGTACGTGGCGTGATTGAGCAATGAAACTGCAGCTCCGGTATCGAGCTGGAACGGTATCACTTGTCCGGTAAAGTCCAAATCTACAAAGAGTTTATTGTCCTGCTGACGACAAGAGCGACTGTTTTGTGCAACGTGAACAGACACTGGTACAGAATCACTTGCGACGTGACGGGATTGCCGTCGACGTCGACGCACACTTTTTGTGGAACGAACACAGTCACTGTTAGAAAGAGTAACACTGGGCGGAGTGGCATTAACTACGTGAATGTCCATGGGCGAAGGTTCCCGAGCCTGAGTGTCCTTGGTTTGTTTCCGGCGCGAAGCAAAGGGCCTGGAACGGTTGTGATTGTCTGATCTGAGCTTTTTCTGGCAAACACTTTGAACATGTCCTTTCTTGTGACAGTAAAAGCAAATAGCTTGGCGTGACGGGCAATTTTCACGCGAATGTCTAGTAGCACACCGCGGGCATGATTTCACTGCATTTGTGTGCTGGCGAGGCACACCTAGTTTAGAGCGCGGCGGCAGCTGCGTCGAAGTGCGCGAGGGCCGGTTACCGGGCCGCGCAGCGCGTCCAGCGGGCCGGTTAATGTTACACACTGCTGGCGAAGCTTCAAAAGATTCCTGAGCACAGTCAAGTGTGTCTTGCCTATCCAATATGTCTATCACTTGTTGAAGGGAGGGATTAACGAGTTTCAAAATCTGTTCCCTAATGCGAACATCAGAAACGTTCTGTGCTATTGCATCACGCACCATTGTATCTGCATAAGGAAGGCCACAGTCACACTGAAATTCACAATCCCTAGTAAGGCCTTGCAAAGTTGCAACCCACTCCCTATTAGTTTGACCGGCCGTACGTTTCGTACGAAAGAACGTATACCGTTTTGCAACCACATTAACTGTTTCTTTGAAATAGGCATCTAAAGCCGACACAATTTCTTCGTAGGACAGTGTAGCTACGTCGCGTCGGGGAAACAATTTCACTATCACACGGTACGTTTGCACACCGACACCAGACAATAAGTGAGGCTGCCGCTCGTTACCGTGAATTCTGTAGGCTGCCAGATGAAAATCCAGCTGTCGGGAATACTCCGCCCAAGTCTCTTGAGTGGAATCAAACGGTCGGAATGGCGGTGCAACAGCATGAGGTGGCGGCAGCGACGAAGCGGCGACGGCCGCATCGGTGTGCAGCGCCCGTTGACCCTGGACGAGCTGTCCAAGGGCATCCAATAACGCCTGCGTCTGCTGATTCTGCAAGCGATAAAATTCGGACAGTACATCTGGAGATTGTGGCGAAGCCATGACACAAATAAATCAAAGCAGAGCAAAACAAGTAGGAAGAACACGTTGACTCGTCGCCAAACTGTTGTGGCGTAGCAAGACAGCCACACCACTCGGAGGTAGCCGATAGAAAGGCACGCGAACTAATGCAGACGGGCGTGAAGTCTGAAACAGGATAACTATTGAATGGTAGCAAGAAAAGTACGTAGTTGCTTTATACTTAACTTTTATTCTCTGATGAATACAGCGTTCTTCTTGAGACATTTATACTATAAATCTCAAAGTAGGTAAGGCTAATGGCGCCTTGCTAGGTCGTAGTCATGTGCTTAGCTGAAGGCTATTCTAACTGTCTCTCGGCAAATGAGAGGAAGGCCTCGTACGTCTAGTCGCTAGCAATGTCGTCCGTACAACTGGGGCGAGTGCTGGTCCGTCTTTCTAGACCTGCCATGTGGTGGCGCTAGGTCTGCTAGTACTGACAGTGGCGACACACGGGTCCGACATGTACTACTGGACCGCGGCCTATTTAAGCTACCACCTAGCAAGTGTGGTGTCTGGCGGTGACACCACAGATATTGTGGTGTCACCGCCAGACACCACACTTGCTAGGTCGTAGCCTTTAAATCGGCCGCGGTCCGCTAGTATACGTCGGACCCGCGTGTCGCCACTGTCAGTGATTGCAGACCGAGCGTCGCCACACGGCAGGTCTAGAGAGACTTCCTAGCACTCGCCCCAGTTGTACAGCCGACTTTGCTAGCAATGGTTCACTGACAAATTACGTTCTCATTTGCCGAGACGATAGTTAGCATAGCCTTCAGCTACGTCATTTGCTACGACCTAGCACGGCGCCATTATCATTTGCTATTTATCTTGTGATGCCTGTACCGTCAGACCGATGTACACCAATTATGGATTAATGTTAAGTATTCCAGCAGCAACGTACCTTATTGGCTATATTAATTACATTGTCCTGTTCCAGACCTCACGCCAGCCTGCGTGAGCTTAAACGCGTGCTTTTCAACTACCATTTATAGTGGCTTGGCTGTCTTGCCAAGTCACAACAGATGTAAAATGTAGACTGGCAATGACAAGGAAAGCATTTCTGAAGAAGAGAAATTTGTTAACATCGAGTATAGATTTAAATGTCAGGAAGTCGTTTCTGAAAGTATTTGTATGGAGTGTAGCCATGTATGGAAGTGAAATGTGGACGATAAATAGTTTGGACAAGAAGAGAATACAAGCTTTCGAAATGTGGTGCTACAGAAAAATGCTGAAGATTTGATGGTATATCACATAACTAATGAGGAGGTATTGAATAGAACTGGGGAGGAGTTTGTGGCACAACTTGATTAGAAGACGGAATCGGTTGGTAGGACATATTCTGAGGCATCAAGGGATCACCAATTTAGTATTGGAGGGCTGTGTGGAGGGTAAAAATCGTAGAGGGAGACCAAGAGATGAATACACTAAGCAGATTCAGAAGGGTATAGGTTGCAGTAAATACTGGGAGATGAGGAGGCTTGCACAGGATAGAGTAGCATGGAGAGCTGCATCAAACCAGTCTCAGGACTGAAGACCACAACAACATCCCAACGACATCGTCAGTTACGATTGCAATGGGTACGGGACCATCGGGATTCGACCGTCGATCAATGCAAACGTTTCCGCTCTTCGGGTGAATCACATTTTGGCGACAATAGGTCGATAGTCGTCTCCACAAACACCGAGGTGAACAGCGGCTCGAAACGTGCAGTGCAGCACGGTCGCTGGCTGTTGGGAGCAGTATTACACTACGGGAGACATTCTACTGCACTTGCGTGAGACCTGCAGTAGTACTCGAAGACACACTGACAGGTGCGAACCATCTGCGTCCCTTCATGTGTTATGTCTGCCCCGACGACGATGTTATCTTTCAGCAGTATAATTGTCCATATCCCGTACCCAGAACCGTCCTACAGTGGTTTGAGGAGCATTATAGTGAACTCACATTGTTTCGTCTGCCACAGACGGCCCCTGTCAGGCAGACGACACTCAAGACACTCCTGTGTACCATATAACATACACAAGCACTTGCAGCCGCAACCAAGAGGAAAACAATTCTTCAAAACAAACAGAGCTTGCTAGAGCCTAATGAGAACCTTTTTCTGCAGAGGTCGCCTCACAGATACAGGGAAACTTGGAGTACTCCGCCGGCTTTATAAGGCCAGCACAGCAGCAGTACAGCCAGTTCCTCGCCAAGCTAGGACCAGCTCCGAGGGACCTCACTGACGATCTTGATGAATGGTTGCCTACAAGTTATTTGTTTTTGTGTGTATATAGTGATTGTCCGAGAAGTGTAGTTTAGTTTCAATAATGACATTATACTTCGTGTTCTACAATACTGAGTATTCATCACACGTTAATGTCTCGCCAGTCAAATTCGTCTGCTCTAAATCCTATGGAAGTCATATGGGTCGCTGTTGGGTGCCATCACTACGTACAAAAATCAGCGGCTGTCAACAAATAAATTAATGTCGTGTGACTAGGGCCTCCCAGCGGGTAGACACTTCGCCGGGTGCAAGTCTTTCGATTTGACGCCACTTCAGCGACTTGCACGCTGATGAGGATGAAATGACGATGATTAGGACAACACAACACCCACGCTCTATGCGGAGAAAATCTCCGACCCAGCCAGGAATCGAACCTGCGCCCTTAGAATTGACATTCTGTTGCGCTGACCACTTCTTTTTAATCTCATTTTGTTCGCTTTCGTTCGTTGCATCTGCTCGGGGCGGACGTCGTAAGACACCCGTTTCAATTCGTCGTTGACCGATTAACTCAGTTTCCTTTGTTACAGAGGGCAGCTAACCCCCTGAATGAACAAGCTGAGCTACCATGCTGGCTTTCATATTGTTCGTTTTAATTCGTTGAATCTGCCCGGGGAGGACGTCGCAAGTGTTGTGTACATAGTTCCGCGTAGTCAGCACATACACAACTTTCCCAATAGAGCGCGCACCGCTAAGCACAACAGCACAGGCGCAGCGCTCGTCCATCTCCGCACTACAAGATGGCGCTCCCTAGAGACGGACCAAATTCTGCTTCCGCCGATCCGCGTATTAATATGTAACACAGCCAATGAGATTGCTGCTAACGTAGAACCCTTTCTCCTCGCGGATCACACTCGTGCAGTGATACATGAACCCGCGAGGTATTATAACGAGTGTGCAGACCTCCAATTAGTCTCTCTGCATTAGTCTGCATTAGTCTGCATTAGTCTGTACCAGTCTGTACCAGTCTATAGTCAAGTTTCAGTCTGCGCCTAATAAGATTACCATATTCTTGTACATAGCCATGAAGATAAATGAATAGACACTTTGTCAAGTATCAGAGATATGTGAGAATAAGATTAACGTACCAAGACCAAAGGAACTTCAGATTGTCAATTGTAAGCAGCATCCAGAATCAAGTTATGTAATTTTTATGCTTTTTATTATTTTAATAAATGTGTGTGAAAATTAATCAAGTTCTGTTTAAAGTTGGTCACCGTCAATCTGCTACTCTAAGCGTGCAAGTGGCATTTCTATCGTCTGACCTAACGGCAGAAGATAAACACGCCACGATAAGACCACGAGACATATTGCTGACATTCGTTTACTTCGTTAGAGCGACAAGTCAAATAATCTGATGGTGTGTGTACCGAAGGTCTTACAGTACGCACACCACAGCAAGACACCCGTTTCAGTTCGTCGTTGAACCAAAAAACTGAGTTTTTTTATTACAAAGGGCAGCTAACCCTCTGACCCAGCACGCTGAGATACCGTGCCGACCACTCAGATACCGGGGGCGGGCAGCGGCTCGCTATTTACGTGAATTAAATGACGTGTGCGCAGACGTCTAATGCCACATATCTCCACAAACCTAATAACAATCTGTCACCTCCTGATACGCAGAATCAGTGATGTATTTCGTTCGAAAGACGGACAAATAAGCTATTAAGCTGGAGCTCTTAATGTTTTGGCTCATCAGTGTGTCTAGGGTTCGTGTAGTGGCTGTAGCACATAACGTTTCTGTCAGCAACCCATGTACCGTTTCGTTGTGAGATATCTTTGAACGTCGGATCACTTTGGGACCTCCCGCTTCGTAGTACGCACCCAACAGAGACTATGACTTCTGACCAATACGCTCTACAGCAGACTGTGGCGAGGGCACTGTTCCGGGTAGGTCTCCCGAGTTCTCTTCTTTTCAAACTCGAGAGTGCGGCACCTAAGTGGAGTAGTATATTCCATCCTCCAAATGGCGAACGCATCAGTTTCTTACTCCCGTTATCGTGGTCGGACGGAGATGGTATGGCGCCTTGAACTCAGTTTGTGTACGTACCGTGAAGCGGGAGAAACGTGTAATAGGAACTGTGAAACAGCCTGTATATATACAGGGTGCGAACAATAACTGTGTACAATGTAGCCCAGTGGTGTACAGGAAGTCCAGACGAACAATTTGGTATAAGGCATTTATAGTCTGTAAAGCCGGTAAACAACCTCAAATAGGCCTGCAAAAGCCACCTCAGCAGCATCGCTCGGGATTTCTAATGTACTAAGACTAAAGAAAGAAAAGACGCACCACGAATGAACTATTCGAATCGCACGAAAATCGGTAAATGTGATGTACATCTACATCTACAAGCCACCCAACGGTGTGTGGCGGAGGGCACTTTAGTCGCCACTGTCATTACCTGCCTTTCCTGTTCCATTCGCGTATGGTTCGCGGGAAGAACGACTGCCGGAAAGCCTCCGTGCGCGCTCGAATCTCTTTGATTTTACATTCGTGATCTCCTCGGGAGGTAAAAGTTGGGGGAAGCAATACATTCGATACCTCATCCAGAAACGCACCCTCTCGAAACCTGGATAGCAAGCTACTCCGCGGTGCAAAGCGCCTCTCTTGCAGAGTTTGCTAAACATCTCCGTAATGCTATCACGCTTACCAAATAACCCTGTGACGAAACGCGCCGCTCTTCTTTGGATCTTCTCTATCTCCTCTGTCAACCCACCTGGTACGGATCCCACATTGATGAGCAATACTCAAGTATAGGTCGAACGAGTGTTTTGTAAGCCACCTCCTTTGTTGACCGACTACATTTTCTAAGGACTCTCCCAATGAATCTCAACCTGGCACCCGCCTTACCAACAATTAATTTTATATGATCATTCCACCTCAAATCGTTCCGTACACATATTCCCAGATATTTTACAGAAATAACTGCTACCAATATTTGTTCCGTTATCATATAATCATACAATAAAGGATCCTTCTTTCTATGTATTCGCAATACATTACATTTGTCTATGTTAAGGGTCAGTTGCCACTCCCTGCACCAAGTGCCTATCCGCTGCAGGTCTTCCTGCATTTCGCTGCAATTTTCTAATGCTGCAACTTCTCTGTATACTACAGCATCATCCGCGAAAAGCCGCATGGAACTTCTGACACTATCTACTAGGTCATTTATGTATATTGAGAAAATCAACGGTCCTATAACACTCCCCTGTGGCACGCCAGAGGTTACTTTAACGTCTGTAGACGTCTCTCAATTGAAAACAACATGCTGTGTTCTGTTTGCTAAAAACTCTTCAATCCAGACACACCGCTGGTCTGATATTCCGTAGGCTCTTACTTTGTTTATCAGGCGGCAGTGCGGAACTGTATCGAACGCCTTCCGGAAGTCAAGGAAAATGGCATCTACCTGGGAGCGTGTATCTAATATACAACAAATAAAGCGAGTTGGGTCTCACACGATCGCTGTTTCCGGAATCCATGTTGATTCCTACAGAGTAGATTCTGGGTTTCCAGAAATGACATCATACGCGAGCAAAAAACATGTTCTAAAATTCTACAACAGATCGATGTCAGAGACATAGGCCTATAGTTTTGCGCATCTGCTTGTTGAAAACTGGGACTATCTGTGCTCCTTTCCAATCATTTAGAACCTTCCATTTCTCTAGAGACTTGCGGTCCACGGCTGTTAGAAGGAGGGCAAGTTCTTTCGCGTACACTCAAAGAAAGTCACGGACCATGAAGGAATTACCCAAATGGGACAAAAATGTTAGATGTGATGTACAAGTACAGACGGACCAATGATCATGATTTTAGAACAACTGGATGATTTACTCGAAACAGGCAGCTTCACAAATTCAACGTTGGCCCAGCCTTGGCGTCTATGCAAGAATTTATTACGCTGGGCGTTGATTGACAGAGTCATTGGATGTCCTCCTGAGGAATATCGTGATAAATTCCGTCCAACTGTAGCCTTAGATCGTCAAAATCCCGATCTGATTGGAGTGCCCTGCCCATGATGCTCGAAACGTTCTTAATTGGGGAGAGAAACTCTCGCCGCGTGCGGGTGTGGATTATCTTCCTGAAATGTAAGTCCAGGATGGCTTGCCTTGAGGGGCAACAAAACGGGGCGTCGAATATCGTCGACGTAGCGCTGTGCTCGAAGGATGCCAATGATGACAATCAAAGGGCTCCTAATATGAAACGAAATGGCAGCCCAGAACATCACTCCTGGTCGTCGTGCCGTATAAAGCGCGACAGTCAGGCTGGTATCCCACCTCTATCCGCGGCGTCTCAGACACGTCTTCGGCCTGAAATCGCATTGACTGCAACAGAACTGTCTTCAGTAATCAGCCCTGCTTCAAACTGAGCCTCAAGGACCAGCGAAGGCGTGTCTGTCTGCAAATGTTCCAGGCAGCGTGGGATACTAACCTGAATACGTCCCTACCCGCCGGCCGAAGTGGCCGCGCGGTTCTGGTGCTGCAGTCTGGAACCGCGAGACCGCTACGGTCGCAGGTTCGAATCCTGCCTCGGGCATGGATGTGTGTGATGTCCTTAGGTTAGTTAGGTTTAACTAGTTCTAAGTTCTAGGGGACTAATGACCTCAGCAGTTGAGTCCCATAGTGCTCAGAGCCATTTTGTCCCTACCGCTAGAAAGGATGCCCTGGGGTGCCATTTCTTTTCATAGAAGGACTACGTTGGCTGTCATCTGCGGCACCCACACAGAGCATCTGTATGAGGGTCACTCCAAAAGAAATGCACACTATTTTTTTTTAAATCCATCTTTTATTCTACATGTTGAAACGTTTTACAGTGTGTGGATACATCCTTTAGGAACAATATTTTCATTTCTCCACGTAATTTCCATCCCTCTCAACTGCCTTATGCTATCTTGGAACCAGCGCCTGTATACCCACACGGTAAAATTCTGGAACAACCTGTTGGAGCCACTGTTTGGCAGCGTGCAAAAGGGAGTCATCATCTTCAAACCTTGTTCCACGAAGAGAGTGTTTCAGTTTCCCAAAGAGATGATAGTCACATAGAGCCAGGTCTGGACTGTAAGGCGGGTGTTTCAGTGTTGTCCATCCGAGTGTTGTGATCGCTTCCATGGCTTTTTTTTTACTGACATGTGGCCGTGCATTGTCGTGCAACTGCAAAACATCCTGCTTTTGCCGATGTGGTCGCACACAGTCGAGCTTGAAGTTTGTTCAGTGTCGTCAATTATGCATCAGAATTTATGTTGGTTCCACTTCGCATGATGTCCACAAGCAAGAGTCCTTCGGAATCGAAAAACACCGTAGCCATAACTTTTCCAGCAGAAGGTGTGGTTTTGAATTTTTTTTCTTGGGTGAATTTGCATGATGCCACTCCATTGATTACCTCTTCGTGTCTGGTGAAAAATCATGGAGCCATGTTTCATCACCTGTCACAATTCTTCCAAGAAATTCATCTCCACCATTCTCGTACTGTTCCAAAAGTTCTCTGCATACCGTTTTACCGTTGTTTCTTTGTCAGTCAACATCCTGAGAACCTTTTTTAAGGCCAACACTTTCACTATTCTGCAAACACTTCCTTCCCCTATCCCTACGAAGCGTGACAATTCGTTCATTGTGATGCGTCTGTCAGCAGTCACCAATTCGTTAACTCTCTGCACATTGTCTGGAGTGTGTGCAGTGCGAGGTCTGCCGCTGCGAGAATAATCCTCAATATTGCCGTGCCCGCTTTCATCACGTAACCTGCTTGTCCACCGACTAACTGTACTGCGATCGACAGCAGTATCTCCATACACCTCTTGTGGATGTTTCTCACCGTATTATTTTCACAGCACAGGAATTCTATGACAGCACGTTGCTCCTGACGAACATCAAGTGCAGCAGCCATCTCGAAGACATGCTGTGATGGCGCCACTCGCGGGAACAGGTTGAACTAAGTTTGAAAACAAGCAACAAGCGGGAAGGATGTATCTACACACTGTAAAACTTCCACACATGCAGAATGAAAACTGTATTTTTACAAAAATAGTGTACATTTCTTTTGGAGTGATGCTCGTACATGGACGGTATTCGATACCCCATTTTATTGTGCTTCACGGGAAGCAATCCTGGGCTCACATTTCAGCAAAATAAAGCCTGACCACACACAGCTAGAGTTTCTACAGCTTGTCTTCGTGCTTGCCGAACTTGGTCAGAGAGGTCGGCGTAGTTGTCCCCAACTGAGAAGAGCGTTACGGGCTGTGCTCTTTGACCATCTCGTCATTTTGTCGATTCAAAGCACCGGTTGCACAGAATTAGGCGCCGTATCCCTCAGGAGGACATCCAACAAGTTCATATATCAATTAAAAGCCAATACTTGCTTGTATAAGGGCCGGATATGGACCAACGCGTTAGTGACTAGCTCGATTTCTGAAATCCTTTCCCTCGAATAAATCATCCAAATTTTCTGAAACTGTAATAATTTGTACATCACATCAGCAGATTTCCGTCCCGTTAGGATAATTCCTTCGTGGTGAGTCGTTTCTTTGTCTTAGAATGTATCTCTTGGGCCACTAACGCCACCGGGTTTGTTGGGCATATGTGAAGCCTTTGTTTCTCCCGGCGTGTACTATATTCGAATAACTTACGAAGTACTCTGTGGAAACTGATGTTTTGAGTTAGCTTGCACAGCGCTTACTTGCTGCAGTTTTGCCTTGAAAATGGCAGTGTGTGTGCTCCTGTATAAATACCGGCGGTTGTCGACGACGTCACTCGGCTACATTTCCGGAAGTTATTTCAACATGTCGATCGGATGTTTGAAATTTTTGTTTCACTAACATCATTACTTTTCACTTTTTCGCTGGGACAATGAAAGAAAAAAACCTTTTGTAAACTTTATAAAAAAAAGCTAATTACGTTTACAATCTGATGTGATTTCAACGCTTCCAACCACGATACGGTCGTAATAAGAATACCAGAAAAAAAAACAATTTAATTGAAATGACAATTAAATGGACACGCTAGCTGCAAACAGGCGTTGATGTACTTCATTGGGGACATGAAAATGTGTGCCCCGACCGGGACTCGAACCCGGGATCTCCTGCTTACATGGTAGACGCTCTATCCATCTTTTTTCTTTTTTTTTTTAATATCATTTTTGTTCGCTTTCGTTCGTTGTATCTGCTCGGGGCGGACGTCGTAAGACATCCGCTTAAGTTCGTTGTTGATCGATTAACTCAGTTTTTTTATTACAGAGGGCTGCTAACCCTCTGACCGAACACGCTGAGCTACCGTGCCGGCAGCCATCTGAGCCATCGCGGGCACAGAGGATAGTGCGTCTGGAGGGACGTATCCCTTGCACGCTCCCCATGGGATCCACATTCCCAACATGTCCACACCACTACATTCGTAGTGCGCCTAATAGATGTTTGCCCATCATACTCATTACTCGTGGCAGATTAATCTACCAAGTCCCGTACGAGTTCGGGCATAGCGTGTGCGTTCGCACAAGAAGGTCAATGGCCGGGAAGCCATGTTTTAACTATTTATGCCCGGACGGGGCACACATTTTCAACAGGTCCCCAATGAAGTACATCAACGCCTGTTTGCAGCTAGGATGTCCATTTAATTGTCATTTCAATTCTAGCAAAGCTGCATGGTCATCCACGGTAACTGTTCTTTCGGGAACAGATACTACCGTAACTATCAGTTAATGACATCCAATCTTACAAATTTACTGTCTCTGATGGACACACGTCCAGATCATCCGCTCTCAAAACTCCGCCATCTCTCTCCCCTCATCCACCACTGCTGGCGGCTTACCTCCAACTGCACAACGCTACGCGCTGTTAACAGCGAACTGCCCAACACTACAATAGCATATTCCAACAATGCAAACCAACCACAGACTGCACACAGCACAGTCAGTGATTTTCATATAGAGTGCTACATGGCGTCACCAACATAAAAATCTAAAGAGTCTACTTACAAGATGCAAAAACAGTCGTGAACATAGAAGGGAACGCAGAAAGGCGGAAGGAGTGTATAGAGGGTCTGAACAGAGGTGATGTACTTGAGGGTAATATTATGGAAATAGAAGAGGACGTAGATGAAGATGAAATGGGAGATGTGATACTGCGTGATGAGTTTGACAGAGCACTGAAAGACCTCAGTCGAAACAAGGCCCTGGGAGTACACATTCCATTAGAACTACTGATAGCCTTGGGAGAGCCAGCCGTGACAAAACTCTTTCCATCTGGTGAGTAAGATGCATGAGACAGGAGCAATACCCTCAGTCTTGAAGAAGAATATAGTAACTCCAATCCCAAAGAAAGCAAGTGTTGACAGGTGTGAAAATTACCGAACTATCAGTTTAGTAAGCCACGGCTGCAAAATACTGACACGAATTCTTTACAGACAAATGGAGAAACTGACGGAAGCTGACCTCGTGGAAGATGAATTTGGTTTCCGTTAGAGATGGGCAAAACTGTTCTTTTCAGAGATTGGATCAGAACTGTTCACTCCCTGAAATGAATTAGCTCTTTTTCATGACTCACCACTCATTTACAATAGAAAATAAATGGAAGGCACATTGCCCTTTAAACTTGGTTTATTCCAGTACTATACCTGTATTTTGATCTTATTTGATCCTATTTTGAAGTAACACAGATAATGAGTAAGAATTTTGTATTGTTTATTGAAATTTCCACGAAATGACAAAGTTTTTGATTATTGATTTATTTTGCACTATCGTGGTTTTTTGGGTGATCGGAAAATGTTTTAACTTGAGATTTACATTAACAATATATTTGGCTATAATGTATTAAAATTTCATTAACCTCATACAAATACATCGCAAGCCATATATTTTTAAAGTGAACGTTTCCTTTCAAAGACGCCTAAAATCGCAAAATCCGTACCAGAATAAGAAAAAAATATATAAATTTGACTGTAAAACGAAAGTGCTGCATATAGCCTTACGCAGAATAAAACAAGGAAAATATTGGTGTATCACATTTTGCGATACGTTTATCGGTTCGCTCGTAATTAAAGCGTAAATTCGAGTGTCCATAATAAAAATCCTATAGTAAGAGGAGTCATCAGGAACCTAATCTAATCAGTTTAAACAAATAAAAATAAAATAAAAACAATTGATGTATACATAACATAATAATGTAATATACATAGTGGTATTACTACGAACAACAATATCCAGTGGGGACGAACTCCGATGCAGAGGCGCTGAGTCGAGCAGGTCGAGCCGCGAGCTGTATTACTGCGTGAGCTGAGACCGCAGAGACCAGAGTGACACCTGAGTCGCTTTGCTCGACGCTCTGGCTAGAGTCGAGATGGTGGGGCGAGCGTTGAGCGGGCGAGTTCCGAGGGTGGGGGGGGAGTGGTGAACTCACCCGCTCCGAGACAAATCGTCCGTTCCCTTGCGAGCAGGTTTTTGCAAGTAGTTCCTATGTTATCCGCTAGGTGGCTCTCTGTCCTGTTGCTCGCATCAACTGCCCAGAGGGCAGGACATGCGACTGAAACGATCGCCGACAGAGTGCGATGCGAAGTTAAGCTGCGCCAGACACTGCACAGTGCACACGGCAGACGACGCACAGAGGCGGCACGGCATATGTGAAACACAAAATCCAATGGGGCACTGCACAATGCAGGCAGCCAAGGTAGAAGCAGGGCAGAGGCCGGCGCTGGCTGTGTTGTGTGGCGTGCACTGTGCTCTGACCAGCAGAGGCGCTGCTGATATGCTCCGTCTCTCTCTCTCTCTCTCTCTCTCTCTCTCTTTCTCTCTCTCTCTGCCGTGGGAAACGTTTGGAGCTACCGTTCTTTTTTTCTGAATCAGTGATTGTTCACTCCTTTGAAAGATTGAACTCTATGAATTAGTTCAAGAGCGGATCCCCCATCTCTAGTTTCCGTAGAAATGTAGAAATACGAGAGGCAATAGTGACCCTATGACTTATCTCAGAAGACAGATTAAGGAAAAGCAAACCTACTTTTCTAGCATTTGTAGGCATAGAGAAAGCTTTTGACAATATTGACTGGGATACTCTATTTCAAATTCTGAAAGTGGCAGGGGTAAAATACAGGGAGCGAAAGGTTAATTTTAATTTGCACAGAAGCCAGATGGCAGTTATAAGAGTCGAGTGGCATGAAATGGAAGCAGTGGGTGAGAAGTTAGTGAGATAGGGTTGTAGCCTCCAATGTTATTCAATCTGTATATTGAGCAAGCAATAAAGGAAACTAAAGAAAAATTTATAGTAATTATAATCCATGGAGAAGAAATAAAAAAATGAGGTTTGCTGATGACATTGTAATTCTGTCAGAGACAGCAAAGGACCTGGAAGAGCCGTTGAAGGGAATGGACAGTGTCTTGACGGGAGGATATAACATGAACATCAAAAAAAATCAAAACAAGGGTAATGGAATGTGATCGAATTAAAGCAGGGGATGCTGAAGGCCTAGCGGTTCTAGGCGCTTCAGTCTGGAACCACGCGACCGCTACGGTCGCAGGTTCGAATCCTTCCTCAGGTATGGATGTGTGTGATGTCCTTAGGTTAGTTAGGTTTAAGTAGTTCTAAGTTCCAGGGGACTGATGACCTCAGATGTTAAGTCCCATAGTGTTCAGAGCCATTTGAACCATTTGAAACACTTAAAGTAGTACATGAGTTTTGATATCTGGGAAGCAAAATAAGGGATGATGGTCGAACTAGAGAGGATATAAAATGTAGGTTGGCTCTGTGAAGGAATGCGTTTCTGAAGAAGAGAAATTTACAGCATCGAGGATAGATTTAAGGATCAGGGAGTCTTTCCTGAAAGTATTTGTACGGGGTGTAGCCATGTATGGAAGTGAAACATGAGCGATAAACAGTTTAGACAAGAAGAGAATAGAAGCTTTCGAAATGTAGTGCTACAGAAGAAAGCTGAGGATTAGATGGGTAGATCACGTAACTAATGCGGAGGTGCTGGACAGAAGTGGGGAGAACAGGCATTTGTGGCAGAAGTTCGCTAGAAGAGGGATCGGTTGGTAGGACACGCACCGAGGCATCAAGGGGTCACCAGTTAAGTATTGGAGTGAAGCGTGGAGGGTAAAAATCGTAGATGGAGACCAAGAGCTGAATACACTAAGCAGATTCAGAAGTATACAGAGAAGTTGCAGCATTAAAAAATTGCAGCGAAATGCAGGAAGACCTGCATCGGATAGGCACTTGGTGCAGGAAGTGGCAACTGACCCTTAACATAGACAAATGGAATGTATTTGGAATACATAGAAAGAAGGATCATTTATTGTATGATTATATGATAGCGGAACAAACACTTGCAGCAGTTACTTCTGTAAACTATCTGGGAGTATGCGTACGGAACGATTTGATGTGCAATGATGATATAAAATTAATTGTCGGTAAGGCGGGTGCCAGGTTGAGATTCATTGGGAGAGTCCTTAGAAAATGTGGTCCGTCAACAAAGGAGGTGGCTTACAAAACACTCGTTCGACCTGTCTACATCTACATCTACATTTATACTCCGCAAGCCACCCAACGGTGTGTGGCGGAGGGCACTTTACGTGCCACTGTCATTATCTCCCTTTCCTGTTCCAGTCGCGTATGGTTCGCGGGAAGAACGACTGTCTGAAAGCCTCTGTGCGCGCTCTAATCTCTCTAATTTTACATTCGTGATCTCCTCGGGAGGTATAAGTAGGGGGAAGCAATATATTCGATACCTCATCCAGAAACGCACCCTCTCGAAACCTGGCGAGCAAGCTACACCGCGATGCAGAGCGCCTCTCTTGCAGAGTCTGCCACTTGAGTTTGTTAAACATCTCCGTAACGCTATCACGGTTACCAAATAACCCTGTGACGAAACGCGCCGCTCTTCTTTGGATCTTCTCTATCTCCTCCGTCAACCCGATCTGGTACGGATCCCACACTGATGAGCAATACTCAAGTATAGGTCGAACGAGTGTTTTGTAAGCCACCTCCTTTGTTGATGGACTACATTTTCTAAGGACTCTCCCAATGAATCTCAACCTGGTACCCGCCTTACCAACAATTAATTTTATATGATCATTCCACTTCAAATCGTTCCGCACGCATACTCCCAGATATTTTACAGAAGTAACTGCTACCAGTGTTTGTTCCGCTATCATATAATCATACAATAAAGGATCCTTCTTTCTATGTATTCGCAATAAATTACATTTGTCTATGTTAAGGGTCAGTTGCCACTCCCTGCACCAAGTGCAGGGACCTGTACTCCAGTATTGCTCTCAGTGTGGGATCCGTACCAGGTCGGGTTGACAGAGGAGATAGAGAAGATCCAAAGAAGAGCGGCGCATTTCGTCACAGGGATATTTGGTGAGCGTGATAGCATTACGGAGATGTTTAGCAAACTCTGCAAGAGAGGCGCTTTGCATCGCGGAGTAGCTTGCTGTCCAGGTTTCGAGAGGGTGCGTTTCCGAATGAGGTGTCGAATATATTGCTTCCCCCTACTTATACCTCCAGAGGAGGTGGAACAGGAAAGGGAGGTAATGACAGTGGCACGTAAAGTGCCATCCGCCACACACCGTTGGGTGGCTTGCGGAGTATAAATGTAGATGTAGATGAAGACTGTAGGTTGCAGTAGTTACTCTGAGATGAAGGAGCTTGGAGAGGATAGAATAGGAGGGCTAGCTGCATCAAACTAAACTCTGAAGACCACAACATTAAAATTCACAGTATTTTGATGTAAAACTTAAATAGACATCAGTTCTACAATTTATAAGTGCAAGAAGAGAGCGCGTTTAGTACCCGTGTACCATGTTAGCGAGGGAAAGCAATTAAGTTGAAACGTTAAGACTGAGGAAGCCGGTGAAGTAGAGAGACGATAGGATAGTGAGAATCTACATCTACATCCATACACCGCAAGCCACCTGACGGCGGAGGGTACTCTGAGTACCTCTATCGGTTCTCCCTTCTATTCCAGTCTCGTATTGTTTGTGGAAAGAAAGATTGTCGGTATGCCTCTGTGTGGGCTCTAATCTCTCTGATTTTATCCTCATGGTCTCTTCGCGCGATATACGTAGAAGGGAACAATATACTGCTTGACTCCTCGCTGAAGGTATGTTCTCGAAACAAAAGCCCGTACCGAGCTACTGAGCCTCTCTCCTGCAGAGTCTTCGACTGGAGTTTATCTATCACCTCCTTAACGCTTTCGCGATTACTAAATGATCGTGTAATGAAGCGCGCTGCTCTCCGTTGGATCTTCTCTATCTCTTCTATCAACCTTATCTGGTACGGATTCCACACTGGTGAGCAACATTCAAGCATTGGGCGAACAAGTGTACTGTAACCTACTTCCTTTGTTTTCGGATTGCATTTCCTTAGGATTCTTCCAATGAATTTCAGTCTGGCATCTGCTTTACCGATGATCAGCTTTATATGATCATTCCATTTTAAATCATTCCTAATGCGCACTCCCAGGTAATTTATGGAATTAGCTGTTTCCAGTTGCTGACCCGCTATATGGTAGCTAAATGATAAGGGATCTTTCTTTCTATGTATTCGCAGCACATTACACTTGTCTACATTGAGATTCAATTGCCATTCCCTGCACCATGCGTCAATTCGTTGCTGGTTCTAAGGGCATGTCATTACAATTTTCCATTGTTACAACCTCTCCATATACCACAGCGTCATCCGCAGAAAGCCTCAGTGAACTTCCGATGTAATTCACAAGATCATTTATGTATATTGTGAATAGCAAGGGTCCTACGACACTCCCCTGCGACACACCTGAAATCACTTTTACTTCGGAAGACTTCTCTCCATTGAGAATGACATGCTGCGTTCTGTTATCTTCAATCCAATCACACAATTGGTCTGATATATATCACTTTGTTCATTAAACGACTGTGGGGAACTGTATCGAACGCCTTGCGGAAGTCAAGAAACACGGCATCTACCTGGGAAACCGTGTCTTTGGCCCTCTGAGTCTCGTGGACGAACAGCGCTAGCTGGGTTCCACACGATCGTCTTTTTCGAAACTCATGCTGATTCCTACAATTTCTAGTCTCCAGAAAAGTCATTATAGTCGAACATAATGCGTGTTCCAAAATTCTACAACTGATCGACGTTTGAGATACAGGTCTATAGTTCTGCACATCTGTTCGACGTCCCTTCTTGAAAACGGGGATGACCTGTGCCCTTTTCCAATCCTTTGGAACGCTACGCTCTTCTAGAGACCTACGATACGCCGCTGCAGGAAGTTCCTTCGTGTACTCTGTGTAAAATCGAACTGGTGTCCCAACAGGTCCAGCGGCCTTTCCTCTTTTGAGCGATTTTAATTGTTCATCTATCCTTCTGTCGTCTGTTTCGATATCTACCATTTTGTCATCTGTGCGACAATCTAGAGAGGGAACTATAGTGCTCTCTTCCTCAGTGAAACAGCTTTGGTAAAAGTCATTTAGTATTTCGGCGTTTTAGTCTGTCATCCTCTGTTTCAGTGCCATTTTGGTCACAGAGTGTCTGGACATTTTGTTTTGATCCATTTACCGCTTTGACATAAGACCAAACTTTCTTAGGATTTTCTGCCAAGTCAGTACATAGAACTTTACTTTCGAATTCATTGAACGCCTCTCGCATAGCCCTCCTCACACTGCATTTCGCTTCGCGTAATTTTTGTTTGTCTGCAAGGCTTTGGCTATGTTTATGTTTGCTGTGAAGTTCCGTTTGCTTCCGCAGCAGTTTTCTAACTCGGTTGTTGTACCACGGTGGCTCTTTTCCATCTCTTACGATCTTGCTTGGCACATACTCATCTAATGCATACTGTACGACGGTTTTGAATTTTGTCCACTGATCCTCAACACTATCCAGCGCGACGCGGCCAAATTGAAGTTGTTTTCCGACAGGTGTTCCATAACGTATGAAATATTTCGTCTCGACTTCCCCTACACCTTCGTGGTACATTATAAACAGTGGCGGTTTACACGCTGTGTGTCGATTGCTGAGAAAACATTGTTGAACAATTCGCGATACGCTGTCGGTGGAGACCCGACTTGCCCTTTACAGAGTGCCTGTAAATACCCACCATTGGAGGATGAATCAGGATGGTTCGAAAGCTAGCCATTCTGTAGCTCCTGGTCGCAGCTACTGCAGAAACCGCCCGCCTTTCGCTGCGCCTGCTGACGCCGCGCTTGTGTGTGTTGCAGCCGGGCATCATCCGCCGCCACGGCTACCCGGCCGAGGCGCACACCGTGCTGACGGGCGACGGCTACCTGCTGACCATGCACCGCATCCCGCGGCCGCAGCCGCAGGGCGCCTGCCGCATCCTGCCCGTGGTGCTGCAGCACGGCCTGCTCGGCAGCTCCACGGACTGGGTCTTTCTCGGTCCCCGCAACGGTCTAGGTGCGTACGCTGCGCGCTGTCTGCTAGCCAGCCACTGGACCTTATCGTGAGATGTGGCCACCGAACTCCGCCGGGGATACCATCAGTGGTGTATCTGAACGTCTGTGTACCTCCTGACACAGTCACGTCGATTAAATATTTGGGCGTAACATTGCAGAGCGATATAGAGTGGGACAAGCATGTAATGGCAGTTGTGGGGAAGGCGGATAGTCGTCTTCGGTTCGTTGGTAGAATTTTGGGAAGATGTGGTTCATCTGTGAAGGAGACCGCTTATAAAACACTAATACGACCTATTCTTGAGTACTGCTCGAGCGTTTGGGATCCCTATCAGGTCGGATTGAGGGAGGACATAGAACACGCGAGTGTTACGGAAATGGTTCAGGATACTCGGGTGGGAGTCTCTAGAGGAAAGGAGGCGTTCTTTTCGTGAATCGCTACTGAGGAATTTTAGAGAACCAGCACTTGAGGCTGACTGCAGTAAAATTTTACTGCCGCCAACTTACATTTCGCGGAAAGACCACACAGATAAAATAAGAGAGATTAGGGCTCGTACAGAGGCATATAGGTAGTCATTTTTCTCTCGTTCTGCTTGGGAGTGGAACAGGGAGAGAAGATGCTAGTTGTGGTACGAGGTACCCTCCGCCACGCACCGTATGGTGGATTGCGGAGTATGTATGTAGATGTAGATGTAGAAAGCCGAAACCGGAGAAGGTAGTGATGAAACTTTCTGGCAGATTAAAACTGTGTGCCAAACTGGGACTCGAAATTGGGTCCCTTGGCTTTCCTCTGTGAAGTTTCAAGGTAGGACATTACGGCAGGTTGAAAACTAGAAGAATTAGAGAGAGGCGATATTTGTACGTGCGTATGATAAACCTCTTCCCTGAAAAATATTTATCTTATTCGTACCTCCTCTGTGTTAACACACGTCACGTGTCACTGATCTCATTTGTACTAAGATTGCAGTACACGCGGGGTACCTGTTTGCTTCCATCGCCCTGAGTGGAATTCATAAGTTCTAAGAGGTGTTGACAGATGTGAAAATTACCGAACTATCTGTTTAATAAGTCACACCTGCAAAATTCTAACGCGAATTCTTTACAGACGAATGGAAAAACTGGTAGAAGCCGACCTCGGGGAAGATCAGTTTGGATTCCCTAGAAATGTTGGAACACGTGAGGCAATACTGGCCTTACGACTTATCTTAGAAAATAGATTAAGGAAAGGCAAACCTACACTTCTAGCATTTGTAGACATAGAGAAAGCTTTTGACAGTGTTGACTGCAATATTCTCTTTCAAATTCTGAAGGTGGCAGGGGTAAAATGCAGGGCGCGAAAGGCTATTTACAATTTGTACAGAAACCAGATGGTAATTATAAGAGTCGAGGGGCACAAAAGGGAAGCAGTGGTTGGGGAGGGAGTGAAGCAGGGTTGTAGCCTCTCCCCGATGTTATTCAATCTGTATATCGAGCAAACAGTAAAGGAAACAAAAGAAAAATTCGGAGTAGGTATTAAAATCCATGGAGAAGAAATAAAAACTTTGAGGTTCGCCGATGACATTGTAATTCTGTCAGACACAGCAAAGGACTTGGCAGAGCAGTTGAACGGAATGGACAGTGTCTTGAAAGGAGGATATAAGATGAACATCAACAGAAGCAAAACGAGGATAATGGAATGTACTCAAATTAAGTCGGGTGATGCTGAGGGAATTAGATTAGGAAATGACACACTTAAAGTAGTAAAGGAGTTTTGCTATTTGGGGAGCAAAATAACTGATGATGGTCGAAGTAGAGAGGATATAAAATGTAGACTGGCAATGGCAAGGAAAGCGTTTCTGAAGAAGAGAAATTTGTTAACATCTAGTATACATTTAAGTATCAGGAAGTCATTTCTGAAAGTATTTGTATGGAGTGTAGCCATATATGGAAGTGAAACATGGACGATAACTAGTTTGGACAAGAAGAGAATAGAAGCTTTCGAAATGTGGTGCTTCAGAAGAATGCTGAAAATTAGATGGGTAGATCACATAACTAATGAGGAGGTATTGAATTGAATTGGGGAGAACAGGATTTTGTGGCACAACTTGACAAGAAGAAGGGACCGGTTGGTAGGACATGTTCTGAGCATCAGGGGATCACAAATTTAGCATTGTAGGGCAGCGTGGAGGGTAAAAATCGTAGAGGGACACCAAGAGATGAATACACTAAGCAGATTCAGAAGGATGTGAGTTGCAGTAAGTACTGGGAGATGAAGAAACTTGCACAGGATGGAGTAGCACGGAGAGCTGTATCAAACCAGTCTCTGGACTGAAACCACAACAACAACAACAACTACAACAAGAGACGTTTACCAACCTGCAGTCTTCTATAGTTGTTGTCCGCTGCATAGAAAACAGCAAGTAGGTCGTGAATCCGTAATCTGGAGGCTGTTAGAAACTGTTAGCGAAGAAGTATTATTTTGGAAATAATTAAATTTCCAATCAGTTTGTTAAACGGGATGCCACTCGCTTTTTATTGGGAGAACACTAGAAACTGCACAAGTGCCTTCCTTTTTAGACTCAGAAATGATTTTTATTCTTCAGGAAATTACTGACTTGCATATTTCCGTAATTACTATGACACAGTTCTCAACTATATGTGCAAATAAACATCCATTCTTAATGACCTCTGTCTTCCGACACTGCCGCACCAGCTCTGACTTACGCACTAGACATTGCTAACAAAGTCTTAACTGATACCACAACGGACAAGATGTCTGTCTTCCGAGATTGCCGAACAGGCTCTGATCTTACAGCCGAACCACTTCGCCCGCCAACCAAGTTAGGCGCGGTCCGAAGATCACTAAAGTACTCCGTCTGCCTTTTAGTTTTGCAGTTGTTTATTATTTGCTGGTTGTTATACTTGCCAAATAATCATAGCACGCTATTGAGAGATGCTTAAATTTGAAATTCAAGTAAATACGCTGTTTAATTTTTCAAATATTAATAATAGTATATTACCATTCTGACGCGCAGCTTCCGAACACAGCAGCTAATCCGGGAGAAGAACCACGATTTAGGCGGTCTTTCTCACGATACCCGTACCGAACAAACCATGGATCATCTGTACCTCACGCCACACTACGTCATTTTGCCACTGCTACCTTCTCAACTGCTCTAAAAAGAACTTCTTATAGCCGAATATGATGGCTGAAAAGCCAGAAGTATTACAAGATGACGGACTGCCGGAAGTGATGCTGTGAGTGTGGTGTCACCGCAAGGCACCACACTTGCTAGGTTGTAGGCTTCAAATCGGCCGCGGTCCGTCAGTACACGTCGGACCCGCGAGCCGCCACTGTCGACGCTAGCAGACCGAGCGCCGCCACTCGGCTGGTCTTACGAGACAAGCTAGAGCACTGGCCAGTTCTGCAGCCGATTTTAATAGGAATGGTTCACTCGTTATAGCTTCAGACATCTCTTTTGCAGAGACGCTAGTTAGCACAGCCTTCAGCTAAGTCAGTAGCTACGACCTAGCCAGGCGCCACATACAGTTTATGCATTGACAATTGGTCTATATGTGTGAAGCAATCAGAATTGTAAAGAAGTATTCGCAATTCAGTCTATAACTGCATTTGTAAATATTATTGTACAAAGGGAAGATCGACGTTCACCGCTGATGCTGAATTAAAGCTAAGTATTTAATTGCATTCCTGTCTACTAACTTTCTAATCACCTAAGATGTTCCAGATACGTCCCGTCAAGTATAGTTCATTGATCCTCACGTCACCGTACGTGATCAACGCGTGCAATTAATGACCACACCTCGTGATTAGACTAAGAGTCAAATTGAGTGACTCAGCCGGGTCACCTTTTTTCCATGAGGCCCATAGTTCCGCCTCATACACGATACTGAGGGTGCTTCGTGAGTCGTGCGTGGGTAGTTCAGTTGGTTCGAGGTCTTAACAAACAGAATGCAGCACCAGAACCTATTTGCTAACTACCGGGTGATCAAAAAGTCAGTATAAATTTGAAAACTTAATAAACCACGGAATAATGTAGATAGAGAGGTAAAAATTGACACACACGCTTGAAATGACATGGGCTTTTATTAGAACAAAGAAAAAAGAAAGTTCACAAAATGTCCAACAGATGGCGCTGGACAGCAAAACGTCAGTGACTGCTACCGCGACGGGTGAGAGGTAAGCCGATATGTTACAGAATCGCATCATCCCCAGCCTGGCTGATAAACACCTGCGGGAACGTACGATGTTTATGCAGGATGGCGCGTGAGAGATCTCTTGCGCGCGTCGTTTGGTGATGATCGTGTGCTCAGCCGCCACTTTCGTCATGCTTGGCCTCCCAGGTCCCCAGACCCCAGTCCGTGCGATTATTGGCTTTGGGATTACCTGAAGTCGCAAGTGTATCGTGATCGACCGACATCTCTAGGGATGGTGAAAGACAACATCCGACGCCAATGCCTCACCGTAACTCCCGACATGCTTTACAGTGCTGTTCACAACATTATTCCTCGACTACAGCTATTGTTGAGGAATGATGGTGGACATATTGAGCATTTCCTGTAAAGAACATCATCTTTGCTTTCTCTTACTTTGCTATTGCTGTTCTGATCAGAAGAAGCGCCATCTGTCGGACGTTTTTTGAACTTTTGTATCTTTTTTTTTTTGTAATAAAACCCCATGTCATTCCAAGCATGTGTGTCAATTTGTACCTCTCTATCTACATTATTCCGTGATTTATTCAGTTTGCAAATTTACACTGACTTTTTGATAACCCGGTATTGGGAGTCGTCGTTCATGGACCCACCGCCCAGCTGTGGTGCGCCGGGTGTGAGAAAACGTTGAATTGCAAGCGTGATGTTTCGACGATCCCCATACGGTAACAGAAATAGTCTCTGACTGTGTGCAGAGGCCCCGGACGACCCGACGGCTGACGACTGGTGACGACCGTCGAAATGACGACCGCCTCTTACCGGCCGCCCGCTTCGATAAGGTGTTCCCAGTGGGCAAGATGGCTCTTTTTTTAGTGCACATGGTGTCACAATTTTTGTGGTATGGCTCCATTTAATTCATATAAAAAATGAAATAAAACACTGTGACGGAGCACTTTTATGGTGGGAAGGGGCAGACCCCTGGCCAGTCCTCGGGATTCGATCCCTTCTCGCATTACCTCCTCCAGAAAAAAAGTTGGTAGGCTGCGGTGCTAGTGGAATATCGACGACGCATGTGGCGAGCTCCAAAAGCTTTTCTTTGTGTTTGTTCCATCCTTCCGTATTCAGTATAAAAGCCGGCCGCGGTGGCCGAGCGGTTGTAGGCCCTTCAGTCTGGAACTGCGCGATCGCTACCGTCGCAGGTTCGAATCCTGCCTCGGGCATGGATGTGTGTGATGTCCTTAGGTTCAAATGGCTCTGAGCACTATGGGACTTAACAGCTGTGGTCATCAGTCCCCTAGAACTTAGAACTAATTAAACCTAACTAACCTAAGGACATCACACACAGCCATGCCCGAGGCAGGATTCGAACCTGCGACCTTAGCAGTCGCGCGGTTCCGGACTGCGCGCCTAGAACCGCGAGACCACCGCGGCCCGCGATGTCCTTAGGTTAGTTAGATTTAAGTAGTTCTAAGTTCTAGGGAACTGATGACCTTAGATTTTAAGTCCCAGAGTGCTCAGAGACATTTTTTTCAGTATAAAAAAAATTAAATTAAAAGGTTGGTAGAGCACTTACCTGCGACATAGGTCCCGAGTTCGATCCTCGGTCCGGCACACTGTTTTAATCTGCCAGGAAGTTTCATGTCAGCGCACACTCCGTTGCAGAGTGAAAAGTTCATTCTGGAAGGTATGGATGCTGTACATTGGGGTATGGAGCGCAGTTGACGTTCTCACTCATCCCAAAGACACTCCGCTGGGTTCAGATTGGGACTCATAGCAGACCAGTCCATTTCAACAAACCACTGGCTCACAGATGCTGTCTTATAGGAAGGCGCATTCTCACGCTGACAGTCACCATCTCCGAATGGTTCCTCTTCTGAACGCACCACACAATGTTGCAAAATGTGTTCCCATCCTTCTCTTTTCCGTTTCTTTTGAGAAGTTTCTCTTTACGTTGACTTCCTTTAAGACATCCAGCTTGAATTTTTTTTTCTTTTTATCGAGCTCGTTCATTTTGCGTGTTACCCAACATTTCACACTTTTAATTCGAATCCTATCCAATTTATCCGGAGTCCAAATCCTACTTGCATACAGCAGTGTACTGCATACAAATGATTTTAGAAAAGGGTCTTCTGACATCTATATTCGTATATTTGCCGGTTAAAATGTTTTTCGCAGTCATAAACGCCTGCTTTGTTACTCTTGGGGGATCGAAAAGTAGTGCCGTTTTTTACATTACATTACACACAGATAAATTGTTGAGAAGTTTTTATTTTTAATCATTCATGTGATCACCCTCGTTATCAACACTCTTTTTCCTACCTAGGAGCAAATTTTCGATAACGGATCGATAAAAATCAATCGGTTTCCCAGCAAATTATCCGGAGATGGCATTTTGGACGTCATCCACATTTTCAGATGTTTTGCCACTTAGGAACTGTTGTAGCGATCGGAATAAAAGGAAATCCGATGGCGCAATATAGAGCGAATATGGTGTGTGTGG
This sequence comes from Schistocerca cancellata, assembly GCF_023864275.1. Lineage (NCBI taxonomy): Eukaryota > Metazoa > Arthropoda > Insecta > Orthoptera > Acrididae > Schistocerca > Schistocerca cancellata. The sequence goes on along the minus strand of NC_064633.1, from coordinate 24,130,636 downwards.
CAATACCTCCCATTACAATTCATTAATTTATACCGCGCGTCATCTTGCGCAGTGCGGTCTTGTATTACTGTGCTGCGGAATAACGCCTCCCTGTTGAGAATCACTGGGCGATTTTCAATTAAAGATGGATTTGCTCGATCCAGTTGTTCACAGTAAAGGTCTGCATTTATAGTTTGTAGACGGTTACGCGGTTCAAAATATCGGCCCCGCGAATGCTCCATCAAACACACAGGAGCGCCTCCTTTCGGCGGTGACATATTAAAAGACTCCGTATCACCTGAGGACACGTCTTCTAGTGGCAAGAAACCAGTCGTGACTTTTAATAAAACGTATTCTACGACACGGATTTGCTTCCACTCTCAACCTTAACATGTCGTCCTCTAAAGTCGTTGGCCGGCCGAGGTGGCCGAGCGGTTCTATATATATATATATATATATATATATATATATATATATATATAATTTTCTGCATGACCTAGTCAATAGTACGCACATTTTTATGTAAATGTCATTATCAACACAGATTTCAGTAAGGAAATAAGGTGGCATCGCAGAGAGAATTGCCTTTCGTTCCAGGTCTCTGGAACGGCTATGGTGGACCTTTATGAATTCCAGAGTACAAGAAAGAGTAGATTAATGCGTGCATTGTGTCTTCCGCAGCTTATCGGCTGTATGAGGCTGGATACGACGTCTGGATGGGGAACTCCCGAGGCAACACTTACTCTCGCGCCCACTCCAACATGTCCATCCACGACTCTCGCTTCTGGGACTTCAGGTACGTACCAAATGTATTCAGTCAGTCCGATGTGAGGAGTCTGGGAATCCGGTAGCACTGCATTATTTCGCAATAACTAAGCATTACTAACTCAGCAGTACAGCTAGTTTAAGAGCAGGATTTTCCCAAATTTTAGCAAGTTAATGTCTACGCCAATGTTCCTCCCCTCCCCCCCCCCCCCCCCCGACTCCTCCTCAACACACACACACACACACACACACACACACACACAGAGTGACTGTTTCCCTTAGTGAAGCGTGTGTTGGTTGTGTCTGATGGATATGCGCCCTGTGTAGGCGAATGTGATGAATCAGTGCAGTGTTTAGTGACATGTTTGCGTTGCTAGTAACGATGACAGGCGGAATGCAGGGGACAAAACCCCAGTGCTGGCACATGGCCTGTTCCTCTTCAATAGGACCAAAGCAGCCGGCGAGCGTAACTTCCGACATGCGGTCCACCTTTAGCGTCACATGCCCGCACTCCCTGAGACTCTGGGGAGAGGTGTCGTATTCAACAGAGGGCGTCGGTGATTTTCTTCTCCCCTTGACGGTCAAATGCAGACGGAGAAAATTCCTTTATTCACTTGTTGCGGCCCTCTTTCTTCAAAATAGCGCTTGAATTTATTTTAAAATTAGTTAGTGACCTGAGATCTCGAGCGCTGAAGTTCACTCGTGTGAACCACTGCAATAAGGCGATAATGACAAATCTCGTGCTAAAAACATACCAGTGTAATAATCATCTCATTGCAATAAAATGTTCCGCCGTTACGTGCGTCTCTAAAAAACAGAACCAAAGAACCGCAAACGATAAGTCACAGAATAAATACTTGTCCCAGCTCCACTCAGTAATTATGAAACTGCACACTGTGCTAAATTCCTGAAAACGAGATAATAATTCTCTTATTACGGTTTACCACGTAAGGTTAAACCATTACTTCTTGTCGCGGACATTTTCGCGACAGCTGTATATACATTCCAGTAGTTTAAAACAAAAATGCCTATTGCACGCTACAATTTACTCTTTTTTCTTTTTTTATCTGTGCTCTCAGACACATTTCGCCTCATTTACAAGGTAGGTGTCCTGCAATATTACATGTAAAAGTTAGTGTGCAGCATGCAAAAGTCATTTTTCTTTTAAACTACTGCAATTTAAACCATTGTTCCGTAAGTTAGAACACAATATACTTTTTTTTGAGTATCTGTCGGAGCGGATATTGGGAACTCAGCCGTATATGATCAATAATTAAAAATTAAATAGTCTCTGGCTGCAAGACGTTCTCATTTTTTTTTTTTTTTTGGGTGGGGAGGGGGTTGGTGGAGGGGAGGGACTTCCATCTTTAAATCCACCCGTGCACATAGAAAATTTTTCCAAACACTACCTTACATGAATCCAAATACAACATAACAGAAAACTCGTCGAGCCTCTGGAACACAAGATCACGTTACAGTAATGTTCTTATGCTTGACTCAGAATGTACATGGAGTTACAACCACTCATAGCCCAAACCTATGTTTACTATACGTACTCTGTAATTAATCGTAAATAAATGCAACTGTATTAATTTTGAAAAAAATGTATATTTGATTTTGTAAGTTTATTTTTGTGTAGGCGACATTATTAGGAAGTTGTTTATCCTGTATTCGACCGGTATGTTCTGTTTTCCACATTATGTTCTTTGGTATAGCTTCTGCTAACCTTGAAGATAGAGGTCGAGGTTTTGTTGTTTATTTGATATAATGATGTGTCTTTTGTATTAAATTAAGTTAAAAACTTAAATGCAGAATGCCAAAAAGAGTCAGTGTTTAATGATGTGCTTATGGGGAAATAAAAATCATTCAAAAGAAGAAGAAATGAATACGAGGTGACTTCGGTTTGTCCTGCTGGAAGAAGCAGATCAATTGCTAATAAAGATAAGTCATGTAAGTATCATAAGGGATGAAATTGGGCCATATTAATCCAAATGGGTCTTTATAACTATATAATTTAATAACCTCGCGTTATTTTGAAGTTCATTGGATATAGACGCACTTGAAAGCAATGTAAACACAAGGTACATTTGCAGAGTGCAAGCTCAACTTTCAAACTTCAATATCAAATCAAAGAGAGTGATTTAGTATATCCAGCTGAAAGTAATCTGGCTTTTCATCAAGTTAGTCACTATTATAGCTTTAAGTCAATGGGCTGCACAAGTAAATTACACACAGTTCTGTACAAAAACTGTACCATTGCTAAGCAAGTTTCGTGTACTCACACCAAAGCTGAAACTACTGTTACATTTATTTTATCACCACACTCAATAGAGACATAGAAGCAACCATGGCACTATGAAAGTGTTCCATATTCTAATGCAATACTTTAAAAGCAAAGTACATAGCTTCAATATGAAAGTGACTGAAATGAAACTCAGGCATAATGAATAATGAGACACAACAGCCGCATATATAAAGGATACATTACAAACACTTGGTACAGTAAAGAAAACTGTACCTTTTGCTGGGGATAATACCAACACTAATTTCAGTGGAATCGGAAGAGCTGCTGGGAACAATATATTCGGCCACATAAAAAGTTACTGAATTCAGAATAGGTTTTTTAATTCCAGGTTGAACACTGATATTGACTGAAATGTTTTCCAAAATATTCACCTCCTTTTCCATTTATACTGTACATGCAAAGGAAATGAAAAAACTTTGTGATTTTGCGGGAGTTAGGCACTATCAGTTGTTATACCATACAAAAACTAGAGGGTTATGTCAATTTCCCTGTAATTAAAGGTTGATTGATATGTTTCCATCATTTAAATCTTACTTTTCCTACTGAAGCATCTATTTTTTTGTACTAAATAAAGCTAGGTTGTAGTTTGTTCACACAGTGATGCCAGTTTTCAAAAATAATGTTCCGAACTTGGAGAAAGGATTTAATTCTCTATCTGAATCTATTTCTGTTTTAGAATGTATTTTAGAAATTCTCAAGGGAAGGTACGAACATAATTATATGTCCTTAAAAATAAAGGCAATACTTACAAATAAAAGAGAAGAAGATTACTTACAGGTATGTGACAGTTTTGGCAAAGAGATGACAGTTGTGTTTAGTTAAAAAGCTCAGGCCATTCAAGTGGATGCAAATCTCGCGAATTCCTATTTGGGAAGATGTTGAACCTGTATCACGTATGTCAATGAACAGACAAATCTGTTACTGGTACATTGTGCTTCGATCAGTTTTGTAATTTTATAAAATTTTGGAAGGACTATCAAAGGAAACAAAATCAATCAACAACTGATTTGTGGTGTGTATGTTTCAATTAGTCATCTAGTGTTCTCTGGTATTCTGAACTGTTGAAAATTTGCCAGTAGTTATAATGCTAACACAGAACGTGTCTTTCGTTGCAAAAGCACTATGGACCCAAATACTTGAACTGCCTAAAGTTTTATAAATACTTGGGAAACAAAAAACTGTTAAGAGAGATTCCTTCATCCTCGAGATATTCGTGTCATAAAAGTGAAAAAGACAGTAATGAGATAATTGTAGTGATGATGAATTAACTGTCAAGGTACTGCATATTTTATCTTAAAATAACACGCAAAGTCACTGCTTTTAGCTTAGGGCACTATTAAATGGTTTATTTTATCAATAAATTCTTTATTTATATACACCGTCCTTTTCTTAGTGATGAACTTACGGTAATCATACCCAAAACAAATATTAAACGAGTAATTTTGAATTAAAATCAGTTATACGAGGAGTGTCTAACCACTCTCCAAAAGCAATAGGCATTTATGGAGGAGACAAAAACCCTCTGTACTGAACAAGAATGAATATTAATCCAAAAATATACTAAGCCATAACGAAAGTCTAGTTTTAAGCATATGACTACGTGGCCCAGGGGGCACAGAATAGCATTTTTGTCTTGTTACTCTTCCACAATAATGTTCACTCAGTTTTATCGTACTGATTTTCAATTACATAAATGCTTCATGTTTTTAAAGATGATATTCCCACTGTGACTATTCCTTCCTTGTAAACGAAATGTTAGCTGCCAGCATTCCATTAGGATGGTTAACATGTGAAGCACAAATTTTGCAAGCAGTTTCCGTGCCGAATTCTGTCCAAGCGGCGTGTTAAATCGTGAAAATCTCGAGATGACTGCTGGGCCCTGTCCATAATGCTTCAAACGTTCTCTGCTGGGGAGGGATCCGGCGTTCATGTTGGCCAAGGTAGAGTTTGTGAAGCACGAGGACAACCAGTAGAAACTCTCGCGGTGTGCGGGTGGGCATTATCTTGCTGAAATGTAAGGCCGGGAGGGCTTGCCATGAAGGGTAACAAAACGAAACGTAGAACATCGTCGATGATGTATGACTGCGCTGTAATAATTCGGTGGTTGGCTACGAAAGGCGTCCTGCTATGAAAGGAAGCGGCAGCCCAGATCATCACTCCTGGCTGGTGGGCTGTACTGCAGGTGACCGTCAGGCTGGTATCCCACGTCCCCAAACACGTCTTGGCAGGTCGTCGGGGCTCGGTTCGCAGCGGGACTCATCACTGAAGACAATTCTACTCCAGTCAATGAGATTGTAGGCCGGAGAGGCGTCTGGAGACATGTCAGACAGCACTGGGGTACCAGCCCAACAACCAGGAGTGATGGTCGTGGCTGCCATTTCTTTCCACAGCAGGAGCCCTTACGTTGTCATCCAATGCACCTTTCACCACAGCGGCACGCCCCGCTCTTTTTGCCCTTCACGATAAGCCCGCCTGGGCTTACATTTCACCAAGATAATGCCCACCATCAGACGGTGAAAGTTTTTTCTTTTCCTTTTCTTTGTACTTGACAAACTCTAATTTGTACAGCCAGGTCGCCGGATCTCTCCCAATTTGGGAACGTTTGGAGCATTATGGACATGGCTGAGGATCTAACGTGCCAATTGGACAGAATTTGGCATTATGTCCCTCAGCAACTATATCAATGAATGCTAAGCCGATTAACTGCTTCCTTAACGGCCAGAGGTGGATCAACGTGTTATTGACTTGCTTTATTTGTGAGACTCTTTCTCTTAAATAAATCATACCATTTTTCTGAAATTTTAATCATTTGTTGATCTGTACACGTATATGTACACAATATTTACAGATTTCCGCCCGATTCGCATAATTCCGTCATGGTATGTTGATTTTTTTTGTCTTACAGTGTAAATAGAGGCTATTTTGTGTGTTTCGTTTCACGTGTTCCTTCGATGTAGTTAGTCCGTTTTACTAGAACTTTGATTCCATCTCATAGCTCATTTTCTACTACTCTTCATGATGACGTCAATGGTGGGAAACACACAGAAACGGAAGTTACCAGTATTACGTGAAACTTTTTCTTACATAATATTTTCGAAATATCTTCTTCGTTACTGTATGAAACACTTTCCTAAGTGATGGGTTTTGAACGCCTTCCGTTAGCAGGGATACCTGCAGTGAATCTCTGATGTGCTTATAATGTATTAATGTAAGGAGAGAATAGATGCTGAATGATGAATGCATGCAGCTTGCCGCTAACTTTGTTTAATGTGTTGTCTGTATAGACGTGTATCTGTTGCCTTTAAGATCCCTTCACTTTCATACACAAATCTATACAGTAAAGTAAGGGCCTCCCGTTTTGTCTTTAGGCTGATCCGTGATAAGACAGGCGAAAAGTTAGACTAATGGAGGATTATTAGTATTTTCTCTAATTTCATTCGCTCTCTCTCTCTCTCTCTCCTTTATCTATGTACAGTTTTAAATATAATATTTCATTACGTGAAATCAGCCCAATAGAATCTCTGGTGGAGCCCTTCGTCTTAATATTCAGCGGCTGGCTTGCTGTAAAAGATCTTTACATTTATTATTATTGTTAAGCGCTGCATTCAGTTGGGAAAATCGATCGTTTGAACAATTCGTTCCTTTTACGACAGATTTCGAATTCCAGATGTGTACGAAGCCTTTTTGGACGATTTAACAAAGACTCGGTGATTGCAGGCTCTCTTCGACACAGCTGAAACTTCCCCACTAATTACAGGGCCAACGCGATCATCAATGATTCAGACAAAGAACTCATTCGTTCATTCACTCCAGAATAAAGGGGGTCACAAACCTTATTTATGAAGGAAATTGTATATTCAATGCATCTCCATTATATGTCCAGATTTCTTTTGGTTCCAAGTCTTAATTATTTTTCGTTACAATTTCTTTCTCTTCAAACAACCCGCTAGTGGCACAAATGTTAATAGCTCGCTTTAGCGAGAAGAAAAGCAAATATGTCTCTTTTAGAAACCCGTCAATCTTTCAACAGATACTTTCGAAGCTGTCCTAGTTACCAGTCTAACAACCATGGAGAATACATACATGTATCTCTGTTATTCCAAAGAATAAACGTACTAGAAAATACTTTGGCGTCGACGAGATCTCGGCGCATATATTACTAGAAAATCAGATCAGATACATTTCCAAAGTAAATAAATGTGGATGGTTTGATTGACAATGATTAATTGGTGCGCGGTAGAGGGTAATTTTCCGTGGGGAGATTACATGCTGATGTATCCCTGGAGAATGAGGTTATCAACAAAGATTTTCTGTCAACGTTTTGGCCGGCACTGTTGGTGGCTGTTTGTTATAGTCTTATGTTGTCCCACCCAGGTTAAACAGAGAAACTTACCACGCTTCCTTAGAGTACACTGCACCTGTTCTGCTAGAACATGTGCGTTTACGAGTGCGACAAAGGACGTACTTTATGCACGGTGGAGCTCCTCCTCAGTTCATTGTTAATATTGGTAGGCTTCCAAATAACAGATTCTGTGACAGATGGATACGTAGAGCTGGAAGAATTCGATGGCCTCAATGCTCTTCCGACCTAAATTGACTAGACTTTTATTTGTGACTGTATTTGAAAGTTCTTGTATACAGAACCATTGTACGAGAGATACAGAATCTTCTCATCCGTATTGTGGAAGGCTGTGAAACAATACACAGTTCTCCAGCGATACATCAGTGCATCAGGGATTCAACGCGACAGCGGGTTGATGCATGTATCCCTTCTAACGGAGGGCATTCAAAAAATTTCACTTAGGAAGGTGTCACCGAGAGGGTACGCTGAACATTTTATCTCAGAAAACGTTTCATGTAATGATCGTACGTTCAGTTTCTGTATGTTACCCATCATTTATGTGATCATGGAGGGAAGTAGAAAATGAGCTTCAACAAAAAAACAAGGCGTTCCGGATCCATGTCCGCATAACATATTTTCTTCCTCTATGGGGGGAGAATGTTCACTGAAAGTTTGGTCACTGCTTTTTGATACACCCTTTATGTTTTGTTGTGGCTAAGCAAGTCAGACTAATAATCTTCTGAAACTTCAGCCACACCTCTTTGTTACATCATGTATATTTTGTTGTGGCTAAGCTTGCAAAGTTGCTAATCTCCCTGCATCTCTACAATCAAATGCACAAATCACACATGTTGTAGGCCGAAAGTCGCAGGGCACAAGAAAGTGTAATGGGCTGATAGCCCTTGTCTCCCGTGTTTTTGATGATAAAGCAAAGTTACCGACATCAATGTACAATTTGTGAAATACAGAGGGAGTCAAACAGACTTGTACAGTGATATGCTTGCTTAGTTCGGCCTTTGTATAGTATCTCAAGTGAAAGTGGCATTGTTTAGAAGGAAATAAAGGCGGGACGATCAGGCACATTGAAGCCGGCTCGAATGCTAGTGTGCAACGGTCCAGTTACATACGTTTCCTTATTCTCCACTAAAATTTTTATTTCAGATGTCGTGAGAGAGTGATGGACTTTTAAACTGTTGCTGAATAATGAGAGAAGGATGATATATGGGAAAAACATTTCATTAATAATTTTCGAAACAAATTATTTCATGTAATCTACAAAGACATCCGTGTCCCGGGGAACAAAGCAGCTGGGGAACTTAAGTGAATGCGGCGGAGTCGTTGAACAGTGATCTAAGAGGCAACGGCGGCCGCAACTTGACTATCACGGATTGTACTCGTTCTAGACTGACGTGTTTACAGCTGCGCCAGGATAGGGGTACCGCAGTCATCTTTAATATTTTTAAAGAGTTAGGCAGCTTAATACTTATAGGTGCATTGCCTGTCATGTGATTCAATGAATATATTAGTAATTATAAATAAAATAGCCTTTGCCTGCAGGATGGTTTCATAACTTTCTATTACGTGATCGATTTCTGGACTTCCATTCCCATCTTCAGATGCATCTGTGCACATAATAAAAAATTTGCCGACATTACGTTACATCAGTGCTTTTACAAGATAACAGTATTTTTCACTAAGTATATGTTACTAGTTGTCAAGTCTCCCGGACACAAAATTAGGGTAAATTTCGTACATGTAAGTTGTAAGTCAGAATCCACGTGGAACAACAATTACTCATAGTCCAGACGAAATATTAAGCGAATAATATTTTCTGCTATAGGACGCTGAGGCCATTACAAATTATTGGTGACCAAGTTACAGTTGGATTGCAACTTATAGTGGAAGTGTCTAACTAATCCCCACACATGTATGTCGTCGACAAGGAACCATTATACTGATCATGATTGAACATTAATCTGAAACGATACTGAGGTAACTGTAATGAAAAACTATTTTATTCTCCGTGGGATACATAGCCAAAGCATGAAATTAGGCGAATAATCACCCCTACGAACGTCATACTATAAAACAGAAGTAGAAAATCACTACAATTATCTTCTTTGACACATGGTACAGCAATGAAGATTTATAGAAGAAAGTATTATGCAAAATGTCGTTTGATGCCCCATTAGATCTTACATTCGATAACAAGTGTCGTCGTAACTGCCGTCTGCGTCACTTCTGCTGTGCAGCGAGCTACCTTAATTTAAGTATTAACTGTATTTTTCTTACTTGTCACGTCTTTTTCCGTGTGTTTTTGTTTTTAGGAAGCTTTAATAGTCGATTTCGTGTTTGTTTTGAATACAGTCAGAGAGAGTCCCTTTAGTCAACCATAGTGCCAGCAGTGCTAGTGTTTGTTTTCAATACAGTCCAGAGACAGGTAGTGCTATTTTCATTGTTTTCTACAAGAAGTGTCTAGTAACCACAGTTTAGTCAACTATCAGCCGCCTTTAGTGAATTAGCAGTCTAGTTAAAAGTTGATTAACTCTCTACAGTAAATTGATTCCTTAGGATGGATAGGATGTGTGACTGCTGTGTACGGACGCGGGAGGAGCTGGCCACTGTTCGCGAACAGCTGAGCGTGTTGATGGCCGCGGTCAGCGGTCTTCAGGCTGCTGCCTCGGAGTGTAGCGGCAGTGGGGAGTCTGGTGCGTCGCAAGGTACACCCCACTGTCACCCACTGTCCCTGCTGTCGAGACATCTTCGCGGGTACCGGGCGCGGTTGGGTCACCCTCTCCTCAAGGGGAGTGGCGGGTTCAGCGGCGTTCGCGGCGCACGAGGCGGAGGGTCAATGTGGAGGCTGGCCGTGTGGCATCGCCCGCTCTGCCTGTGAGTGGACATTTAGCTGCTCCTTCAGCAAGGTCCGAGCAGGCACACGGGGGAAGTGGTTTATTAATTATTGGGAGCTCCAACGTTAGGCGGTTGATGGAGACCCTTAGGGAAATAGCGAAAAGGTCGGGGATGAAGGCCAGTGTTCACTCTGTCTGCTTGCCGGGGGGTCTCATCCGAGATGTGGAGGAGGCCCTACCGGCGGCGATAGAGAGCACTGGGTGCACCCGACTGCAAATTGTTGCTCATGTCGGCACCAATGACTCCCGCCGTCTGGGTTCAGAGGTCATCCTCAGTTCGTACAGGCGGTTGGCGGAGTTGGTGAAGGCGGAAAGCCTCGCTCGCGGGGTGGAATCTGAGCTAACTATTTGTAGTATTGTTCCCAGAAACGATCGCGGTCCTCTGGTTTGGAGCCAAGGCTTCAACCAGAGGCTGAGATTCTGCGGAGATGTGGGGTGCAAATTTCTCGACCTCCGCTATCGAGAGGAGAAATGTAGGGTCCCCCAGAATAGGTCAGGCGTGCACTACACGCGGGAAGCGGCTACAAGGGTAGCGGAGTACGTGTGGAGTGCACATGTGGGTTTTTTAGGTTAGACGATTCCCTCCCTAGGCCCGACAAGACGGGGAATAACAATATTTGTGTGCTAATAGTAAACTGCTGGAGCGTCTATAGAAAGGTCCCAGAACTGCTCTCATTAATAGACGGTCACAATGTCCACATAGTACTAGGGACAAAAAGTTGGCTGAAGCCAGACGTAAACAGTAATGAAATCCAAAACTCAGATTGGAATGTATACCGCAGAGACAGGCTGGACAGTGAAGGGGGAGGCGTGTTTATAGCGATAAGAAGTGCAATGGTATTAAAGGAAATGTGAAATAATTTGGGTAAAGGTCACGGTTAAAGCAGGCTCAGACATGGTAATTGGATGTCTCTATAGGCCCCCTGGCTCAGCAGCTATTGTGGCTGAGCACCTTAAGGATAATTTGGAAAATATTTCGAGTAGATTTACCCACCATCTTATAGTTCTGGGTGGAGATTTTAATTTGCCGGATATAGACTGGGAGACTCAAACGTTCATAGCGGGTGGCAGGGACAAAGAATCCAGTGAAATTTTTTTAAGCGCTTTATCTGAAAACTACCTTGAGCAGTTAAACAGAGAACCGACTCGTGGCGATAACATATTAGACCTTCTGGTGACAAACAGACACGAACTATTTGAAACAGTTAACGCAGAACAGGGAATCAGCGATCATAAAGCGGTTACTGCATCGATGATTTCAGCCGTAAATAGAAATATTAAAAAAGGTAGGAAGATTTTTCTGTTTAGCAAAAGTGACAAAAAGCAGATTTCAGAGTACCTGACGGCTCAACACAAAAGTTTTGTCTCAAGTACAGATAGTGTTGAGGATCAGTCGACAAAGTTCAAAATCATCGTACAATATGCGTTAGATGAGTATGTGCCAAGCATGGTCGTAAGACATGGAAAAGAGCCACCGTGGTACAACAACAGAGTTATAAAACTACTGCGGAACCAAAGGGAACTTCACGGCAAACATAAACATAGCCAAAACCTTGCAGACAAACAAAATTACGCGAAGCGAAATGTAGTGTGAGAAGGGCTATGCGAATTCGAAAGTAAAGTTCTATGTACTGACTTGGCAGAAAATCCTAAGAAAGTTTGGTCTTATGTCAAAGCGGTAGGTGGATCAAAACAAAATGTCCAGACACTCTGTGACCAAAATGGTACTGAAACAGAGGATTACAGACTAAAGGCCGAAATACTAAATGTCTTTTTCCAAAGCTGTTTCACAGAGGAAGACTGCACTGTAGTTCCTTCTCTAGATTGTCGCACAGATGACAAAATAGTAGATATCGAAATAGACGACAGAGGGATAGAGAAACAATTAAATTCGCTCAAAAGAGGAAAGGCCGCTGGACCTGATGGGATACCAGTTCGATTTTACACAGAGTACGCGAAGGAACTTGCCTCCCTTCTTGCAGTGGTATACCGTAGGTCTCTAAAAGAGCGTACCGTTCCAAAGGATTGGAAAAGGGCACAGGTCATCCCCGTTTTCAAGAAGGGTCGTCGAACAAATGTGCAGAACTATAGACCTATATCTCTAACGTCGATGAGTTGTAGAATTTTGGAACACGTATTATGTTCGAGTATAATGACTTTTCTGGAGACTAGAAATCTACTCTGTAGGAATCAGCATGGGTTTCGAAAAAGACGATCGTGTGAAACCCAGCTCGCGCTATTCGTCCACGAGACTCAAGAGGGCCATAGACACGGGTTCACAGGTAGATGCCGTGTTTCTTGACTTCCGCAAGGCTTTCGATACAGTTCCCCACAGTCGTTTAATGAATAAAGTATCAGCATATGGACTATCAGACTAATTGTGTGATTGGATTGAAGAGTTCCTAGATAACAGAACGCAGCATGTCATTCTCAATGGAGAGAAGTCATCCGAAGTAAGAGTGATTTCAGGTGTGCCGCAAGGGAGTGTCATAGGACCGTTGCTATTCACAATATACATAAATGACCTTGTGGATAACATCGGAAGCTCACTGAGGCTTTTTGTGGAAGATGCTGTGGTATATCGAGAGGTTGTAACAATGGAAAACTGTACTGAAATGCAGGAGGATCTGCAGCGAATTGACGCATGGTGCATGGAATGGCAATTGAATCTCAATGTAGACAAGTGTAATGTGCTGCGAATACATAGAAAGAAAGATCCCTTATCATTTAGCTAAAATATAGCAGGTCAGAAACTGGAAGCAGTTAATTCCATAGATTATCTGGGAGTACGCATTTGGTGTGATTTAAAATGGAATGATCATATAAAGTTGATCGTCGGTAAAGCAGATGCCAGACTGAGATTCATTGGAAGAATCCTAAGGAAGTGCAACCCGAAAACAAAGGAAGTAGGTTACAGTACGCTTGTTCGCCCGCTGCTTGAATACTGCTCAGCAGTGGGGGATCCGTACCAGATAGGGTTGATACAAGACATAGAGAAGATCCAACGGAGAGCAGCGCGCTTCGTTACAGGATCATTTAGTAATCGCGAAAGCGTTACGGAGATGATAGATAAACTCCAGTGGAAGACTCTGCAGGAGAGACGCTCACTAGCTCGGTACGGGCTTTTGTTGAAGTTTCGAGAACATACCTTCACCGAAGAGTCAAGCAGTATATTGCTCCCTCCTACGTATATCTCGCGAAGATACCATGAGGATAAAATCAGAGAGATTAGAGCCCACACAGAGGCATACCGACAATCCTTCTTTCCACGAATAATACGAGACTGGAATAGAAGGGAGAACCGATAGAGGTACTCAAAGTACCCTCCGCCACACACCGTCAGGTGGCTTGCGGAGTATGGATGTAGATGTAGAAGTGTAATCGTGGTACTTTTTAATCAAATGCTTTTCTGCAGTCAAGAAATACCGCTTCTATGTTACTGCCTTGATCTGTGGCTTTCAGACGTCGTCTGAGTAAAGCGACACGTTGATTCACAACAGCACAGTGTAAGATATATATTTTTATTTTACCATCTTGTACGTATGTAAGCGTCGTTTGTTACATGTATTTTTAGATCCATTATATTATAAGACTGGTAGTTTCATATCCCCTAGAAGACAGGCTGAATGTGAAGGCTGAAGTCAATTGTGGGCTTGAAAATAGTAGATATCAGCAACTGAAGCGGTCTTGCATTAATAAATACGCAGTATGTCCCACCTAGCTCCGCCACCATAAATATGAGGGTTGTAACTTTAATAGGGCCAACTGTTTATTTACATCTCGTAAAAAATAGATACGTGTTTCAAAGTTTTACTGACCTTCAAAGTAATCACCAGCATTGTGTAACCCATTGCCAGCGATGTGGAAGTCGTAGGATACTCTTAGCAGTGCCAGTTGTGTTGACAGTTCGAGCGGCGCGGTCTGTTGCCCGACGAGTTTGTAGCGGTTCTGAAGAGAATGCCGTCAAGTGTTTCCCTCAGTTTAGAACTCGAGTTGAACTCACGAGGGCTTAAGTCAAGGGAGTGCAGCAGGTGGTATAGCAATTAGCAGCCCCATCAATCAAACAAATCAGTAACAGCTTGCACTGTACTTGCATGAGCATTGTCCTGCAAAATAAAGGTGAAATCCTGTAGAAAGTGTCATCACTTCTGTCTCTATGGTAGTCGTAGGTTGTGTTCTGAAACTCCTGGTTAGATCCGCAGGACAGAACAGGTAGTTGGAATTGTGGAAAGTGGCCAAAAATTAGGGGCTGTCAGTTACACTCGAACACATATAACTTTATTTAGTTGTCCAAACATTACAGCGCAAACTTCCGACCTTAACTATCGACTGAATATTGCACACAATCTTATGGCTTAAGGGTACAACATCTTTAATTTTTAAAATGGCTGAAGGCCCATGATTTAAAACACAACTACAATAAATTTTCAAAAGACAGAAAGCGCAAGGTTTTATCCTTAAATAATATTTTAAATGAGGCTGAAGGCCCAAACAATGTAAGACTTACCAAGAATTTTAATTTTAAGATGACTGAAAGCCCATGATTTAAAAACACAACTAAAAGAATTTTCAAAAGGCAGAAGGCCCAAAGCTTTATCCAAAAAAAATATTTTAAATGAGACTGAAGGCCCACAAAATGCAAGACTTGACAAGTAAGGAACCGTCAATTTTAAAACAGCCGAAGGCGCATTATTTAAAACCCAACTAAAAGTATACAAATTCAAACCATTGGCTATGAGCCATTAAAATACACAATCAAACACGAATAAGAAAAGGCAGTACAGCCAGCGGCGCGCAGAAGTTTCCGGGGGTCGGTCTGCACTTGAAATATTAACGTTCGCTTAGCGGAGACAGGTAGTCGGCACAACTATATCCGATCCGCGGGCAACCCAACCAAGAGACAGTCAACGGACCCGCCGACAAGACGACTTGCTTTCCACCCGACCAGTACACATGGAACACCCATGCCAAAACGTAAAAGGCATAGCCGCCCACAACCAAGTATGCACAAGCTGTCAAAACTACACACACGTGTTGGACAGCGACAACACGGTGAGGAAAGGACACTGCCTGAATTTTACGTCTGCGGCCAGGGCAGGTAACCGGAACGCTAACGGCCACAAGGCAGAAAATTCCGCTGGTGCACTTGTACTTCAAATAACCAAAATACATTTAAACTCCACCGGATGGTGGCCAAACTGTCGCCAACCTGAACACTCGCTGTTGCTCACAGTAATACCCCCAGCAGCCAACCATGAAAACCAAAGGCACAATGTGAACAGAGTGGCTTTGGTAATTAAATCACCACACAACTTAGATGTCCTGGGTCGGTGAGCCATGAACATCGTAGCAATCGGAACAGCTCCCACACACTCCGACATAGTGTAGAGACCTCCAGCAGACCCGGCCCACTGCGCTGCGCAGAGATTTCCTGGCTGACCCACACCAACCGACCGACTGGCGCACACCGGCTAGCCGGAAACTATAAGCACCAGACCAAAGATAGTACAAGGTGCGCGAATATCGATACACACCGCTGCTGCCACACGTAGAAAGAGGAAGAACCACGGCATAACCGCAATAACCGCAGGAAACCAAACGCAGAGTAACAGTCAAGGTTCAAACCAACGCAAAAGCCGGGACCAGCGCGGTTCATGTTCCAAAAATGAACAGCGCCGCTCGAACTGTGAACACAGCTGGCACTGCTGAGAGTATCCTACGACTTCCACATCGCTGGCGATGGGTTATACATAATGCTGATGACTACTTTGAAGGTCAGTAAAACTTTGAAACACGTATCTATTTTGTACGAGCTAAATAAATAGTTCCAACCCTCGCATTTTCGAAGTGAAACAAAATGTGAAAAATGTAAGTGGTCACTTACGTCAAGACTCACACAATGGGCAGGAATAGCACAGGTAAACAAACTACTTTCAACACAACTTTATGTTTTATATTTAAATGGCACATGTTTTTTTTCCAGTGAAGTGAAAACTAGAGGTACAGTTAGTGATAGCCGAATTGGTTTCAGCGCTCAAAACCTTATACCGTCTGAAATATGTGGATTTTAAATAATGTAAGCGGTGCCACAGTTTTAGCCATAATCGTATGATGCTGTAATGCGGGTTGCCTGTACTGTCCTGAAGCATGCTGTAGACGACATTTGCTCTGCGCATTACGCCAGAAAGTGTGGTGCCGTTGCTATCCTTTAAAGTCTACGTATTCCAGAAGGTATGACGCTTGAAAAAGTGAATACAAGTGAGTCGTTGCTAATAGTACCTCTAGTTTCCAGGTCCGTAAAAAAACATACATGTACCGTTTAAAAAAACGTTACGAGTTGAAAGTGATGTTTGTTTACATTTATGGATTGTGTATACCTTGTCCATTGTGTGAGCCGTTCAGACAGTTGCTTTCTTTCTTTTGCTTGTGCCTGATTCCCGCAATGACGCAGGGTCGGCATGGTTAATCGGATTTGGCAGGGTTAATTTAATGGGTGGCCGGATGCCCTTCCTGCCGCCACCCCGTACCCTCCTGGGACGGAATTAGTGTTCCCCAACTTTCTGTGTCTAGTGTAATCCATGGAATAGTGTGAATGTGTTCAGATGTCTGCGAGCTGTGTAACTGAGGCGGGACGTGGGGACCAACCCGGTATTCACCTAGTGGGATGTGGAAAACCGCGTAAAAACCACATCCAGGCTGGACAGCACACCGGCCTCCGTCGTTAAGCCGCCGGGCGGATTCGATCCGGGGCCGGCGCGCCTCCTCGAGTCCAGGAAGCAGCTCATTAGCGCTCTCGGCTAACCTGACGGGTCCCCTTCAGACAGGTGCAGCCTTGCATTTCTGACATTTTGTTTCGTTTCGGAAACACATAAGATGGTAGAGTTAGGTTGGAGCTTTCGCTGTCGACAACATGTGGCGGAGACCGCTAGCCCTGGAAGAGGTAGTCTGCCACAGCGGCTGCTTTTGGCGGCGTACAGTGCGGCGCTGTGAGCTGGCGTTGTGTTGTCGCAGCTGGCACGAGATGGGCGTGTACGACGTGCCGGCCGTGATCGGGCACGTGCTGCGCGAGACGGGCTGCCCGCAGCTGTTCTACGTGGGCCACTCCATGGGCACCACCATGTTCTACGTGATGGGCTCGGAGCGGCCCGACTACAACGACAAGGTGCGCGCCATGTTCAGCCTGGCGCCCGTCGCCTACATGAGCCGCGTCAAGAGCCCCATCCGCTACTTCGCGCCCGCCGCCAGCGACCTCACGGTGAGTCCTCACACGCCTGTCCACAAGCAGCGCCACAGCCACTGCCTTCAGAACGTAGTAACTACTGGCCATTAAAATTGCTACACCAAGAAGAAATGCAGATGATAAACGGGTATTCATTGGACAATATATTATACTAGAACTGACATGTGATTACAATTTCACGCAATTTGGGTGCATAGATCCTGCTTTCACTGCGATGTCGCCAAACACGGATGCGACCAACATGATGCTGTAAAACAGAATCTGCATTCATCCGAAACAATGACGTTTTACCATTCGTACACCCAGGTTCGTCGCCGAGTACACCACCGCTGGGATCGAATGAAGGGTAGAGCCACGGGTCGTAACACATCTGAAATGTAACGTCCACTGTTCAAAGTGCCGTCAGTGGGAACAAGAGGTGACCGAGACGTGTAGCCAATGCCCCTTCAACACGATACCACAGTTCGTCAAGAGTGGTGACTGGCGTATTGTGACGAGCCAGTTGCTCGGCCACCATTGACCAGACGTTTTCAGTTGGTGAGAGATCTGGAGAATGTGCTGGCCAGGGCAGCATTCGAACATTTTCTGTGTCCAGAAAGGCCCGTACAGGACCTGCAACATCCGGTCGTGCATTATCCTGCTGAAATGTAGTGTTTCACAGGTATCGAATGAAGGGTGGATCCACGGGTCGTAACACATCTGAAACGTAACGTCCACTGTTCAAAGTGCCGTCAGTGTGAACAAGAGGTGACCGAGACGTGTAACCAATGGCGCCCCATACCATCACGCCGGGTGATACGCCAGTATGGCGATGACGAATACACGCTTCCAATGTCGGTTCACCGCGATGTCGCCAAGCACGGAACCTGGATTCATCCGAAAAAATGACGTTTTGCCATTCGTGCACCCAAGTTCGTCGTTGAGTACACCATCGCAGGCGCTCCTGTCTGTGATGCAGCGTCAAGTACACCACAGCCATGGTCTCCGAGCTGATAGTCCATGCTGCTGCAAACGTAGTCGAACTGTTCGTGCAGATGGTTGTTGTCTTGCAAACGTCCGCAACTGTTGATTCAGGGATCGAGACGTGGCTGCACGATCCATGCGGATAAGGTGCCTGTCATGTCGACTGCTAGTGATACGAGGCCGTTGGGATCCAGCACGGCGTTCCGTATTACCCTCATGAACCCACCGATTCTATATTCTGCTAACAGTCATTGGATCTCGAGCAACGCGAGCAGCGATACGATGAACCGCAATTGCGATAGGCTACAATCCGACCTTTATCAAAGTCGGAAACGTGATGGTACGCATTTCTCCTCCTTACACGAGGCACCACAACAACGTTTCACCAGCCAACGCCGGTCAACTGCTGTTTGTGTACGAGAAATCGTTTGGAAACTTTCCTCATGTCTGCACGTTGTAGGTGCCGCCACCGGCGCCAACCTTGTGTGAATGCTCTGAAAAGCTAATCATTTGCATATCACAGCATCTTCTTCCTGTCGGTTAAATTTCGCGTCTGTGGCACGTCATCTTCGTGGTGTAGCAGTTTGAATGGTCAGTAGTATAGTATCAGATTGTAAGGTGTCAGGCATATCCAACACCTTCCATGAAAACCCTGACATGATAAGCAAATCCAGTAGTATGTCACATAGCTCCGAATAAATCGTGACATTAAATTAACCAAAGTAATACGAGCAACGAGTGAGCAAATGGAATACCACAGACTAACACAAGAATGCCTAAATGCATGTCATACCCTCCCACCGTGAGACAGACGCAGTTCCAAGGGAAGAAACGAGAACAGAAGCCGAGAGCAGAACCGTGTTAAGCTAGAAGGCCCTACGATAAGGGACGGACACCCACGTCGCCAGCTAACCACCAGGACCACCCACAGCCCATGTTAAAAGCTAGAGCCCTCCAGAAGAACAGTATAGATCTTACGATAACACTAAAAGGGCCACACCAGCTGCAAGTTTTAGCGTGAGACTTTTTCGCGTCTCTGTTACGTTGCAAACGTTAAAAACGTTGCCCCACCACGGAAAGTATAACGTTTCTCATTGGATAGACAGAATTTTTGTAGGTGGAGCTTAAGGTTAACATTGAGACCCTGATTGGTCAGATGAAAACACAGCCAGATAGTTTTTTTTTAAACCAACTTCGGTAAATTGTAGTAAGGAGAAGTTAGGAGAGAGTTGCTTCCGAGACGGCGAGCTGTATGGAGCTGCGCCGGCCGCCGCCCCCTGACGAACACCGACAAGGTAATGAACGCACACAATGCCGCATTTTTGAGCGCATAAGGCTTCACTCAGAACTGCAGAAGGGTCATCCCCTTTTTACGTAATACTAGTGTCGATCGTCAATTGAAGCTCATGGTATTCACATTTGCTACGTAAGTTAAAATCTGAAACGCGATGATTTTTCTGTTATATAATTATTGAGAAGCCACATCAGCCACTGTAATTTACGACAAGTTAGATAAGTAATCCAAGATAATTGAGGGTCACTGTAGACCATTTTGATAGTTTTCTCTTTTGTGAAACTTAATTTAAACCTAGATTATAGATGTGATATGGCATAGGTCATCCTTCGATCCATTGTAGAACTTGGAAACCCACTCAGGGATTATTCGTTCACATTTTTGTTGAACGTAGTTGGTTTTTATCATCCTGTATTAAAATATTTCCTTTTATCAATAGTGCAATTTATAAACAATATTGAGTAGAATAAAATTTCTAGTAGCAAACTTAACTGCTTTTTCGACGTTATTTTACCAGCTAACTAAAAATAGGAAAGCCTTGAACCCCTTCCACTAAATTCAGTTAGTAATAAGATACTTTTACAGGGAGTGCAGTGGAGCTGACGCTGAAATCATTAAGTATTTTGTTACATCATCGCTAGTCTCACTTAACTCTTCTGAACTCTACATGTCATGTGTGGTCTGGCGTCTCCTTACCAGCAACAGGTCCCAGCTTCAAACTAGTCAATTCCCTAAAAAACACGCTCAGAGCGTCGTTGCGCGAAAGTGGTAGGGAGACACGACTTAGAACAGACAACACCACGCAGAATGTTAGAGGATGCACTGGGCATAATTTTCGTCAACAACATGCGTTACCTCCAAAGTCGCTCGGCTTTCGGGCGACGCAATCTATTTGCAGATTGCGAACGTTATTACATATAGACAGATACGAGTAAAAGTAGAGTGGCTTGTACAGACACCTTTCATAGCGATCTTACGAATTAGGATTCGTTATCTAATCTGTGCAACAAAATTAAAGGATCCTTTTTCGATACCCCATAATTGTCTTCCATTCCGAAACATAAGTTTGAAATTTGGCGCAGTGGTGTCTAGAACCTTCCCCTGTAAAGGTGCAAAAGGCTGGCACCCGGTACGTTGCTCATGAGCTCGGAGACGCTTCAAACAGGTTAGGTGTCTACACGTGCTACAACAAGGCCACAGCCTAGAGCTATAAGGGCGGTTAATGACATGACATTCGCACCAAATTTTTACTACAATTCTGCCAAAGCCACTGTGCACTTGTTACACGAGAGCAAGCTCGTCACATCTCCTGTTACCCACAGTTCTCCCATTTTTTTGACGCCTCTTCGATGGAGAGCAGAACCGTGACACTCGGCATTTAAATCATGTTTCTCTTATGGGTGGCCGAGAAAAACATTTCATATGCACCGCCGCTCACAATCGACACCAGAAGGCTTCAGGGCATGACATAAAGGGCATCAATAAATCACTGCTTTCCCTGGGACGTTGATCCCCACACATTTCGTCATCGAAAACTACTTTCGTACATCCATAGTTGAAATGGAGGACAGTGGGACGTCAGCTGGTATAAATTTATATTAAAAATGAAGAAATTCCTCCAGCTGTATGTAACGTGTCGATTTTATTTTGGCAACTAGTTTCAACGTTGTAACAGCGTCATCTTCAGGCCCATACACTTGTTGATGCCAACTGCGTGCGGCTATCTTTGAACTACCGATCTGAACTTCATACTAGTTACTACCCACCTTACACACGGAGCACGTCCATGTCTCATCACTGACTTCTAGTGTCAGACGCACGCAGTTGACGTCAACAAGTGAATGGGCCTGAAGATGACGTTGTTACAACGTTGAAACTAGTTGCCAAAATAAAATCGACACCTTAAATACAGCTGGAGGAATTTCTTCATTTTTAACATAAATCAAAAACTACAGTTCGCAGTTCAATGGCCAACGGTACGGCGTTCTCGACAACGTTCGACACTGCTGCCACCTACTGGGCGCTTCAGCTCTACGCTAGAAACATCGTCAGGATGCAACCACACTGAACGTGATCTGGCCTCTTCGGAGCATAGTGTGCCAGCAATTTTTGTTCCGGTGTGAAGGTTGGAACCACTAAACACCGTTCAAAATCCTTCAACGAAATTTTAACGTGATCCTGAGTAGCAAAGAGGGTTTATGCTTTTTCAGTGCTCCTGTTTTGCATCCTCCGTGATCATGGCAGGTTGCTGCATTAACATGTGCGTGAATAAAAGTTTCCTCTAAGGCTCCTCCAGTTTGGCCACAACCTCAGTGCCACCCATGAACTTTTGTTTAGCTGGTTAAAAATGTAACTGTCGGAAACTTCGACGCCAATTCAGTCTCGAGGCTGCTCTTCCACCGCAGGTTATGGAAACCCCACTTAATGGGTGTCGAAGGGGTTGCCTAACACTCAGGCGCTAGTACAGCCACTAGGCTGAATGTGTGTCGTTTTTTTTCTTACAGGTACATTTGTAATGTGTTCAACAAAGGTGCGTGGCCGAACTGGGGGAGTTTTAGAGGGACCCTTTGCCGTTTTACTCATAAGGATAACTCCCCATCGCACCAGATTGACAGCTAGCCAAAACCCGAACACAGATCAGTCGTGAAAACAGGAAGAAGGCGTACAGAACTGTGAAAAAAACGAAGCAAAATAGAAACACTGAACGGTCAAAGGGCAAGAAGTGCAATACACAGCAGCCTCAGTGAATGACGGCGTCGTGAATAAGTGGTCACGCTGTTGAACCACCAACCAGGAGAGCCGTGTTCAAACCTCCCTCGTATCAATAACTCTTTTTCCCCCGTTGTTGGTTGTATTCAAACTTGTGTCTGTGCTGTGGCGTAACGTCCGTTTGCAACAGCGAGGTGTAAGGAAGGGACCTATAATGACAGTTGATTCTGCACAACTACTCTATTAGCAGCCGAATGGAAGTGGCTTTCGGATGGCAACCGCAAAACGTTTGATGACAAGGCGACAAGTCAACCGAACCCTCCACCGGAAAACACGTCTGTCGCGTCATACACGGCATTAGTGACAGTGCATGTGTCATACGATAGGAATCTCTTACTGACCACCTAATTTGTATGCCTGGTAAGTGACTGACATATGCCTCCTTGCCCGTATGTGAATGTGATCACTCCCAAGGAAATGATGAAAACAAAACAGTTTGTCACATAAGCTGTAACAAATGAACGCAACCGTTTCACAATCGCGCAGTTTCCATGTGCTCTGTCAAAACATGTGTTTTTAACGTTTTTGATGGTACGTTCAAATGGTTCAAATGGCTCTGAGCACTATGGGACTTAACAGCTAATCGTCATCAGTCCCCTAGAACTTAGAATTACTTAAACCTAACTAACCTAAGGACATCACACAACACCCAGTCATCACGAGGCAGAGAAAATCCCTGACCCCGCCGGGAATCGAACCCGGAAACCCGGGCGTGGGAAGCGAGAACGCTACCGCACGACCACGAGCTGCGGACGATGGTACGTTCCGTTTTGGAAGTTCTAACTCTTAAATTCCTTCTATGTAGCATAGTTCACACCCATTTCATTGCTGTTTTCATTTCTGTGAGACGTGTATGTGGTATCTCGCCTGCTATCACTTTTACTTACGACGGTAATGACCTAAATATTCTGTAACCAGCATATAGTATGACAACTGTCAAGACTACAGAAGCAGAACAAACATATCAATGACCGCGCGGACAGTTCACAATGTTGTGAAAAATAAATAAATGGCACGAGTGAGTTTAGAACACGACTAGTCCGCTTCACAGTCCAACACCGTGACCACTTAGCCATGACGCTGCGGCTGGGGACATTTGCTCAATACTGCACTTGTTAAGCTTGGGCCGTTCACTGTTTCCATTTCGTTTTTTTTTCCCTATTCAGTGGAGCTTCTTCCTGTTTTCATGCTTGTTCAGTTTTGACAAGCTATCCACAGGGCCATCTTACCACTAAATTCGACGGGGGTGCGATGGTGAGTTTCGCTTGTCAGGCACATCTTATGGCCGGTCGCGGTGGTCTAGCGGTTCTGGCGCTGCAGTCCGGAACCGCGTGACCGCTACGGTCGCAGGTTCGAATCCTGCCTCGGGCATGGGTGTGTGTGATGTCCTTAGGTTAGTTTTGTTTAAGTAGTTCTAAGTTCTAGGGGACTTATGACCTAAGATGTTGAGTCCCATAGTGCTCAGAGCCGAGCACATCTTACTGCAGCAGCCGCCATGATCACGCCACAGGAGGATGCTGCACAGGAGTGCTAAAAAGCATAAACGCCCATTGCTACTACTGATCACGTTCAAATTTTGTCGAATGGTTTTGAACACTCTCTAGTGGCTCCACCCTGTATATCGGAGAAAAAATTGCGGGCGCACACTCAAAGGACGTCAGATCACGTTCGGTGGGCTCGCAGCGCCACCATGTCCTTAGCATAGGGCTGAAACGCCCAGGGGGTGGCAACAGTGGGGAACGTTGATCTGTTGCTCATCGTACTGTGAAATGTCAGTTTTGACCACGAAATGTGTGAGAATCAACGCGCCAAGGGAAGGGGTAGTGTCGGTGACACTTTGTGGGCACCCCCTGAGGCTTTTGGTGTCGCTTCCGAGCAGCGGTTGTTTTCCGCGGCCGCCCGCAGGAACACCGCGTCATTTCAACGCTGGGTGTCGTGGTTCTGACCTCCATCGCAGAGGCGTCAGAAGAAGGTGTGAAATGTGGGTAACACGGCGTCTGACCGCGGTGGATTTGGGCCGAATTGTGACAAAATTAGGTGCCAATGTGATATCATTAATTCACTCTACATCTCACATGAACCTCCGAGTTGTGGCCCCTTTTCTGGATGTGTCGACATTTTGCTGCTTCATGCGTAGCCGAGCCCTAGGGAAACGTCGGAGGGTGCCGAGCTCCAGCACTATTGCAGAGGAAAGTTGTAGGCACCTTTGAGCCAAATTTAAAACTTATGCGTCGGAATAGATGACAGTTATGGAGTTTCGAATAAGTGAACATTCAATTTTATTGCGCAAAGTCTCAACTTATCCACACACTATTAACGCAGTCTCCCTGCCCATTATCCTCATTACTCGCGGCATTTCGTCAATTCCCGAAGGAGCTTGAGTGTGGTGTGCATCTACACTCAAGGCATCACTGGCCAGCCTCACCTTTATTATACGAGGGTCACTCCAAAAGAAATGCACACTATCTTTTTAAATCCACCTTTTATTCTACAAGTGTCAAAGTTGTACGGTGTGTAGATACATCCTTTAGGAACAATATTTTCATTTCTCCACATAATTTCCATCCCTCTCAACTGCCTTACGCCATCTTGGAACCGGCGCCTGTATACCCGCACGGTAAAATTCTGGACCAACGTGTTGGAGCCACTGTTTGGCAGCGTGCACAAGGGAGTCATCATCTTCAAACCTTGTTCCACGAAGAGAGTCTTTCAGTTTCCCAAAGCGATGATAGTCACATGGAGCCAGGTCAGGACTGTAAGGCGGGTGTTTCAGTGTTGTCCATCCGTGTTTTGTGATCGCTTCCATGGTTTTTTTGACTGACATGTGACCGTGCATTGTCGTGCAACAGCAAAACATCCTGCTTTTGCCGATGTGGTCGAACACAGTCGAGCTTGAAGTTTCTTCAGTGTCGTCACATATGCATCAGGATTTATGGTGGTTCCACTTGGCACGATGTCCACAAGCAAGAGCCCTTCGGAATCGAAAAACAGCGTAGCCATAACTTTTCCAGCAGAAGGTGTGGTTTTGAATTTTTTTTCTTGGGTGAATTTGCATGATGCCACTCCATTGATTACCTCTTCGTGTCTGGTGAAAAATGATGGAGCCATGTTTCATCACCTGTCACAATTCTTCCAAGAAATTCATCTCCACTATTTTCGTACTGTTCCAAAAGTTCGCTGCATACCGTTTTTCTTGTTTCTTTGTGAGCCACTGCCAACATCCTGGGAACTCACCTGGCACAAACCTTTTTTAACGCCAACACTTTCAGTATTCTGCAAACACTTCCTTCACCTATCCCAATGTAGCGTGACAATTCGTCCACTGTGATGCGTCTGTCAACAGTCACCCATTCGTTAACTCTCTGCACATTGTCTGGAGTGTGTGCAGTACGAGGCCTGCCGCTGCCAGGACAATCCTCAATATTGCCGTGCCCACTTTCATCACGTAACCTGCTTGCCCACCGACTAACTGTACTGCGATCGACAGCAGAATCTGCATACATATTTTTCAATCTCTTGTGGATGTTTCCCACTGTCTCGTTTTCACAGCACAGGAATTCTATGACAGCACGTTGCTTCTGACGAACGTCAAGTGTAGCAGCCATCTCGAAGACATGCTGTGACGGCGCCACTCACGGGAACAGCTCGAACTAAGTGTGAATATAAGCGGGAAGGATGTATCTACACACTGTAAAAGTTTCACACATGCACAATGAAAACTGTATTTTTACAGAAAATAGTGTGCATTTCTTTTGGAGTGACCCTTGTATATGCCCGAAAGAACAGACACCACATATAAAATATTAATCACATCTAGTCATTCCCCGTACCATAGAAAGCTGCTATAAAATAAGCACAATACATAATCTGGAGATAATGAGCCAATTTAATTTGCAGATGAAAATTGCTCGAAATGTATATACATTCGACAGACTGATTTCTAACACACTCGTACACTACAGAATTTTTTTAAGTATTTGACCCACAAATGGTGCGTGGAGTGGCCGCGTGGTTTGAAACCCCATATTAGAGGTTGTGCGGTCCCTCCCGCCGGAAGTTCGACTCCTCCTCCGTGCGTGGGTGTGTGTGGTGTTCTTAGGATAAGGTAGTTCATGTAATTTGTAAGTCTAGGGACCGATTACCTCAGCAGTTCGGTCCCTTAGGAATTCACACGCATTTGAACAATTTTTTTGTCACAAATTTTTGCATATACACAAATTTCGAATTGCATATGTGGCAGCAACGATTCATTCCTCTCGCTAACAAATAAATGTTTGAAATCAGAATAAATACGTGCAATATTAAAGTTAATGTCTCAGCGCAAAATGTAAACAACAGTGACATACTTGTCTTCGCATGAACATTTCTGTTTGATGTTGGTTAAATGCGCAATACGCCATGTTCAGTCCACATGCAGGGTGAATCACCTAAACCTTGCGCCGCAGATATTGCGGAAATGAAAAGTGCTATCGACGTGTGGTTTTCACAGAATGGATTGGTAGTCAAGGGCTCATACTGTTAGCCAATAAGCGGATTGCAATAATACTTAGAGAGTGTATTTTTGTGTGAGCGTATACCTTTTTAAATGGATCAGTGCCTGTTGACACTAACTTACTAAAAGTAGGGTAAATTAGAAAGTCAGTGGTGTTTCTTACAGGATTCTAGTGAGAGCCGTTTATGACATATCGTATTTTGAAAAGTTTCCACACCGACACTTATTTGAGCTTTCCAGCCTATGTAGTTACTATGTAAGACGCTGTTGTTTCCTTACAGCGTGCTCGTGTGTTACTTGAGAGCATGGGGACTTGCCAGTAACACAGTGTAGGACAGTCCAACCAGTACGTCGTGAGTGGACAATTTGATTTACCAATGGAGAAAAAAGCGACATGCTGATGGTGTATGGAGACTGTAAGAAGAATGCAGTTCGTTCTCGTACGGTATATGCGACGATGTCCCAATAGACGTCAAGCATCTCAGTAATTATTTTTCAACTCTTTCAACCAGTCACGTGAAAGTGATAGTATAACACCTGGACATCGTAACAGAAGGCAACAAGTGACGGCAGAAGAGGGGGAAATTAATGTTCTTGCTACTGTTGTAGTTGATCCGCACGTTAGCTCCCACGCAACTCCACGAGGAAGTGACATGACCTATGCATTCTCCACCGACATAGGTTCCAGCCCTATCACGTCTCCCTCTTTGTTGACTATCACTGTTGGCTTTGTCAGGTGAAGCTCATAGGCCCGTGTTTCATAGACGGATTCTGAACGCGCACAAGTATCGCACCCTCGTAAGAAACCATCTTTCACGGATGCTAGAGGACGTTCCTCTGCAGACTAGGAGGAACCTGTGGTACCAACATGATGGCTGTCCAGTCCATAATGCACAAAGTACTACAGCATGTCTTCATGAATTGTTTCCAAATCGTTGGATTGGACGCAGAGGACGCGTACCTTGGCCGACCGTTCCCCGGATTTAACGCCTGTGGAATTTTTTCTGTTGGGAAAGCTGAAAGACATTGCCTACAAGGTACATGCCAACTCCATCCGATGATATGCAACGACGTGTTACTGCAGCCTGCTCGGACATCTATGCTGAAATGCTAGCAATAGTTCCACACCAGACTGGAAGCGAGTATTGCTGCTGTCGGTGGTCATTTTGGCCTCCATACTCGTCAGATATCCACATAAGTAATGTATGCACTTTTTTGTGCAAGTGTCGGTGTGAGAACTTTTCAAAATACGGTATCTCGTAAACGACTCGCACTAGAATATTGCAGCCGGCCGGAGTGGCCGAGCGGTTCTAGGAGCTACAGCCTGGAACCGCGCGATCGCTACGGTCGCAGGTTCGAATCCTGCCTCGGGCATGGATGTGTGTGATATGCTTAGGTTAGTTAGGTTTAAGTAGTTCTAAGATCTAGGATTCAAATGGCTCTGAGCACTATGCGACTTAACTTCTGAGGTCATCAGTCGCCTAGAACTTAGAACTACTTAAACCTAACTAACCTAAGGACATCTCACACATCCATGCCCGAGGCAGGATTCGAACCTGCGACCGGAGTGGTCGCTCGGCTCTAGACTGTAGCGCCTAGAACCGCACGGCCACTCCAGCCGGCTAAGTTCTAGGGAACTGATGACCTCAGAAGTTAAGTCCCATGGTGCTCAGAGCCCATAGAATCTTGCAAGAAACAACACTGACATTCTAATTTACCCCACTTTTAGTTTGTTAAAGTTCCGTTTAAAAAGGTGTATGTTGGCACAATAAACACACTTTCTAAGTATTATTAGAATCTATTTATTGGCTAACAATACCATTCCTAACTGCCAATCCATTCTGTGAAAACCGCACATAATTAATACTTTCCATTTCCGCAATATCTGCGGTGCAAGTTTTAGGTGATTCGTCATTCTCCATGATACTAACAATCAAACATCATTAAGTAGAATAAAAGAGAAACAAAAACTATTGCGCTTCCGCAGAATTATACCGTTAGAAACGTAACTAGCCACCACCCATGTTCTGTACGGGAACTCTTTGGCGAATGCAATGCCACGTTTGATCATAATATCCACAAATACATACAAGAAATCCTTACCGGTAGGGGTTGAGTGTGGGAGTGGAGCTACGATTGGAGGTTACTTGTTTACGTTTTTCTTGAATAACTCGAGAACTACTGCCTCTAGTGAAAACGTATCCAAATACAAAATTTAACTACATTAAATGTCTTACCAAAAAAAAATCTGCTCATATTTTCTATAGGATTAACGGTTTTCGTGAAGCTACCGAGATAATAAAAAAAATCTCGTGCATGGTTTTTGAAGGCCAGTTATAGAATCGCCAGCTGCATAAAACTACATGGGCAGGGGCAAATGTATCCACGCAATGGGCTGTGCGTGACGTCATAGCTTGGATAAAAGGCCTTATTCCCATAAATCAGACATCGGCAATATCGTGAATGCCGGCCTATAAAGACTACTTCATATGACAATTCTTTACTCCCGATTTTCTGCAAACTGGATCTGACCCCACTTGTCATATCTCGAATTGTTGATAATGAACATCACCTTCGAATGGAATGAAAGCTTAATCGTTTAACATGTTCCATGTGTTGAACATCTCCACAAGCTCTGATAAAAGATGACTACTGATTCCTGGTGTAACAATTTCCATTTTTATTAATACTGAAAGTAAACAGCATTGTCGGCCGCGATATTTACTGGCGGTATCGCGCCAGCGCTCCCGCCCACCGGGCACACTGTGTCCTTCACGTCGCCGCCAGAGGGCGTGCTGCCTGGACACACGCCCCGGCTACCCCTGGAGCGCGTCGGGATCAATACTCCGGCCGGGCGGGAAATCTGGTCCGCTGTCAGATACTGAATTCGGTTCAGTGCGGGGCGAGGACTGTATGTGACAGTTTTAGCCTATCTATGGAGTTAAAACACGTGAAGGAGCCCGAACCGTGATTTATTTTCAAAGAATATACTTATCAAATGGTTCAAATGGCTCTGAGCACTATGGGACTTAACATCTATGGTCATCAGTCCCCTAGAACTGAGAACTACTTAAACCTAACTAACCTAAGGACAGCACACAACACCCAGCCATCACGAGGCAGAGAAAATCCCTGACCCCGCCGGGAATCGAACCCGGGAACCCGGGCGTGGGAAGCGAGAACGCTACCGCACGGCCACGAGATGCGGGCAATATACTTAAGAATTTATTTTATTTACTAGCCAATCATCAAGAACATTAACACATTTAATCACACTGTGTGAGCGTGGAAGTAGTTTCCAGTGCGTAACTGATGAAAACAAATCAAATTTCTTTCAACAAATAGAAATTATATTCCTAAAAGACCTTTTTTTTAGAACCAGATTTAAAATTATAATCAGAAAGCACCCTCTAAATATCAAGTTACAATTTATTCAGAGGCAGAAAGAACAAATTGTTGACGGTATGAGCTTTCGGGCTGAGAACCTTTCCGCTGCCTTTTGACACGGCCGTAGTAACGACCGCTCACAACAACCTCTGAAAGACTACACTGGTGCAAATCTGCAACACACGAGATTACTTTAAACTAAAAATTTTGACAACTCACAGAAGCACATAAACTATGCACCCCGTAGGAGAGATGGAAATGGTACAAATCACTAACATTAAAAGATTAACTTGCCACCGAAGGTACAACTTGATTTTTAAAAGAAAACTCTTACGGTGGAAGGGTGGCAACTTTATATACTAAAACGACCGTTTAAACAAAAACCCATGAAATGCAGTCTTACATAAAATATACAAGGTTGGCCCAAACATGCTCTACATTACACATATACCGCCTCTCAAGATGACAGGCAACATAAAAACATATTTCAGGAATTCGGCCGTTACACTTCAAGCAATAAATTCGTTAAGAACGAATCCGACAAACATGACAGAGGCAGCTATTAACGTATCGCAGATTGACAGGGAGATTACCGAACAACCCGAACCGCTGGTTGCGCTAACCTGCCCCTACTCCACAAAGGAAAAACGGACCACCCAATTTATAAATAACCACCTTCCTGCGGGTGGGCAAACGCAGAAGAATGGTGGGACGACCCCAAAACAAACCGGCTGGTGACCTCACCAAGAAAACAAAAGGAATTTAACAAGTAAATGAAACAACATATGTCCAATCACTTAACTTCTAATAAACTGCGATTTCTGGCGAAGACCTGGCGCAGCACCCCCAAAAGCTCTCCCGAACCGTCCGCTGCCAGCCGCTTCAACGGACGCAGGAAGGCGCGCCGATCTCCCGGCTCACATTGTCGCAGCTCGCACCAGACAGACCGATGTCGTGGGTTGACTTGCTCACGTGTCGGCCGCGAAGCCACCACCCCTCGCTATACGGCGCGGCCCACTGGACTCACGTGGCGACCTCACATGCGCTGATGCTCAAGATGGACGAGTCATATTGTGTCTCAGTGCGCGACCAACCAACAGATCGATCCATCCGACAATGACCGTTGCCTCAGCAACTCGAGCAGACTGGCGGCCCAACGCGCAGACTCAGATGCAGGAACTAAGTCTCCGACCGGGCGACCACTCGCTGAGTTCTCTCACTGCGCCACAACTTCGGACGAGAGACAGACTAGCAAGCTGGGGACGAGAGACTGGCCCCAGACTGACTCCAGACTCATCCAGACGGACTCCAGACCGACCACCTGGCGAGCGCATAGCGCCCCCTTAAATGCACGTGAACAGGCAACCTTTCCCCTTTTCCACCAGAGGGAGACACCAAAGCTGCGACTGCCACAGCGGCGCCACCGCTAGAAACGGAGGGCGACTGCTTCACACAACGCGCTGCGGCGCGCTCTTCAAAACAGCAAATTTTTTCCACGGCTCAGAGCCATTTTTAGCCGGTGCCTATAGGAATTATTAAGAAGAGACGTGTTTAAGGGGAGGAAGGAAATTATACTGACGCACAACGTCCGTAAAATCCAGGACATGCCCTCCATTTCAACCTTATATTTGGCGCCTAGCAGAAATTAAAAATCTTCATTGTCCTTCGAGGGGCGTTCAGTGAATAGCGCAATATCTTTTTTTCTCGGCCAGTTTCGCTTAAAAAATGCGAAATTTGTTGTCATGTAATATTCCCCCTTCAGCTTGTATGGTTTCACGATGTTCCGATAGGGGACGGTGCTATACGAAGCCTCCAAAATGGCGTCTATAAGGGAAGTGCGTTGCAAGCACAGAGCTGTCATTGGTTCCTTTTGGCGAGAAACCAGAGCACTGCACACACCCGCAGGCCCTTGCAGAATGCCTACGGAGACCTAGCAGTGAACAAAAGCACGGCGAGTCGTTGGGCGAGGCGCTGTCAGAGTCTCGCAAACCTGTCCACTGTCATCCGTGCCGGCCCGGAGCACACAGCTGAGATTCCTGCAGTGCTACGCTCAGGAATCTGAAGAAACGACTTCAGTGTGTTCGTTTTCGCAAAAATACAAACGAATCTCACCTTCTCCATGACAATGAAAGGCCCCATACAGGACTGCGCACCAGAGAGGAGTTCACAAAACTTCATTGGACTGTTCTTCCTCGTCCGCCCAACAGCTCGGATCTCGCACCATCCAACTTTGTTTCGCCAATGAAGGATGCACTCCGCGGGAAACAGTACGTGTATGATAGGCCGTTTATTGATGCAGCAAAGCATTGGCTCCGACGTCAAGCAGTAGAGTTTACCACGCGGGCATACAGAGCCTCTCAGTAAGGTGCCGCAAGGCCGTTGCACTGAACCGATATTTCGCTGCAAAATATGATTTTCTACCGAAAAGAGTGGTGAATAGTATGAAGTATTGGAATCCTGAATAAAACCATCCTACTTTCAGAAAGAAATGTGTTGCATTACTTATTGACCGCACCTCTTAAATTCTAAAGACTGCCTAAGACACGTGAGACTGAGTTATACGAGCTGCAATAGCAATCTTTAACTGGCACTTACTTTCCCACTTACCATTCTGATTTAATACAGCGTTGTGCCTCCAGACTGTGTATGTTAGCAAGTTTCTCCGATTGCTATCAGGATACGTTCAGTCAACTAATTTACCTCGCTGAGCGGGGAACCGCCACCTCGTCTTGCTGCACTGTCTTTGATGTTTGTGCTCTTTGCGCGATTATAACATTACTGAGGTTCGCCTAAAACCACATCGCTTAAATTTATTCAAGGTGCTATGTCAATTTGTGATATTTACAGTCCTGCACTTTATTGTTTTTAAATTTTGGATGTTCTGAAAGATTAA
Organism: Schistocerca cancellata; assembly: GCF_023864275.1. Taxonomy (NCBI): domain Eukaryota; kingdom Metazoa; phylum Arthropoda; class Insecta; order Orthoptera; family Acrididae; genus Schistocerca; species Schistocerca cancellata. Next base: position 24,097,298 of record NC_064633.1, on the reverse strand, counting down.
TTTAAATTCTAAAGCTTGTATAAATGATATTCGGAGCTGCATTCCCGTTTTTACTAACGATGATAGTACACAGTCATGTAATCTATTTTTGGCACAAAATACACCATCCCCTCACAATTTAATTTGTGTTGCTAGCGAGGTTAGATGTTTCAGTGACAGAAAGTGCAAAGTTTGTCATTCAGACCTCATGAAAATAGTAGGGAACTTTACCCGTTGATCTGTTGAATGTGATTCTCATATAATTTTGGGCCATTGGACATGTAAAAGAAACTGAAAACTTAAATACAGTTATAGGAATGTAATTTGCCTGGATATTTGTGACTAAATGTGTGTGAATTCCTAAGGGACCAAATTGCTGAGGTCATTGGTCCCTAGACTTACACACTACTTAAACTAACTTATGCTAACAAGAGAACCTCCCCATCGCAGCTCCCTCAGATTTAGTCATAAGTTGCCACAGTGGATAGGCTTTGAAAAACTGAACACAGGTCAATCGAGAAAACAGGAAGTTGTGTGGAACTATGAAAATCTAAGCAAAATATACAAACTGAGTAGTCCATGCGCAACATATGCAACATCAAGGATTAACTGAGTTGAAGAGCGTCCCGTGGTTAGCGTGAGCAGCTGCCAAACGAGAGGTCCTTGGTTCAAGTCTTCCTTCGAGCGAAAAGTTTAATTTTTTATTTTCAGACAATTATCAACGTTCAGGCAGTCCCACATAATCAACTTCGCTCTCCAAAATTCCAGAACTTGTTCAGATTTGCTTGAACATATGCAGGATTTGACGGTCTGCACACGGAAAAATTTGAAAACGTTAAAAACATATGTTTTGACAGAGCACAGGGAAAAGTGAGCGACTGTGAAACTGTTGGATTCATTTCTTGCAGTTTATGTGACAAACTCGTATGTTTTCATCACTTTTTGGGAGTAATTATCACATCCACAAGAAAACCTAAATCGGCAACGTAGAAGAATGTTTTTACCCATTCGCCAAGTGTACAAGTTAGGTGGGTCGACAACATATTCCTGTCATGTGAAGCACATGCCGTCACCAGTGTCGTGTAGAATATATCAGACGTGTTTTCCTGTGGAGGAATCGGTTGACCTATGACCTCGCGATTAAATGTTTTCGGTTCCCATTGGAAAGGCACGTCCTTTCTTCTACTAATCGCACGGTTTTTCGGTGCGGTCGCAAAACACAGACACTAAACTTATTACAGTGAACAGAGACGTCAATGAACGAATGTACAGATCACAACTTTGCGAAAATAAAGAAAAACTTTTGGCTCGAGGGGAAGCTTGAACCGATGACCTCTCGTTCCGCAGCTGCTCACGCTAACCACCGGACCACGGCGCTCCTGAGCTAATAGTGTCCTTGGTGTTGCCTATCCTGCACATGGACTACTCAGTTTGTATATTTTGCTTATTTTTTCATAGTTCCACACAACTTCTTCCTGTTTTCTCGATTGATCTGTGTTCAGTTTTTCATAGCCTATCCACTGTGCAAACTTATAACTAAATCTGAGGGGGGTGCGATGGGGAGGTTCCCTTGTAAGAACAACACACACACCCATGCCCGAGGGAGAACTCGAACTTCCGGCAGGAGGGGCCGTGCAATCCGTGACATGGGTAACTAAATCGTAAAGTAAGCAGAGACGTTGAATAAAGTGAGTTTCTCAGTGGAATATAAGTAAAAATTTCAAACACTTTACTAATATCAATGTGTATACTACGTAAGTTACTTACGTTCTAAAGTAATAAAATAATGTGCAGTCAAACTATAGCTCTCTATGTTTGATCACTTATCTTATCATTGTATTCTACATTATGTCAATATTTTGCACCTTCATGTCCTATATTCCGTTAACACGATCTAGTAACGCAACTATTTACTTTCTGCCGCACAACCTACTGTGGCTGACATAGTACATGTGTAGTAGCAGGTACAGATGAAAATGTTTGAGGTCGACAGATTCATGATGTCACAGTGTATATGTCCTCACCAATGGAAAACACATCCTTTGAACAGAACAGTACTTTACTAGGCATCGCCCAATTAAATGTGGTTTTCCGTTGCCTTCCTCCGACCTTTAAAGTGACTAGTTAGTGAGCTATCGGGAAACACACAGTTCAACGTGGATTCCGAACAGCGATGTAACTTCGCATTTTTTCACATTAACAAATATTTCCAGAGGTGAAAGAAGTGATAGGTGACAGATAAAAGTCACAGGTCTGGTCTATCAAAGAAGTACATCACTCAGTAAAAAGTAATTCACTACGGTCGTGTAAGCTACACCTTTCCTACAAAATTTAAACAATTAATTATTCTGTAAACACATATCGCACCAGCTGTGCCTGTTTTTGCCCATCAGGGACGTATTTTTTATAAAAGGGCTTGGATAATCTGCCGTACAGTGTATTTTGTTTTGAATGGGCCACAGCAAATGAAGACAGTTTAATAAATTTTGTTTCTCTTGGCCTGCGAATTGAAAACATGTTCTCGGTTTGCCTTCTTTAGCGTTCAATAAGTGGCTTTATGTAAAAAGAACTGACTGCATTCCTTTTTGATGATGGGCGTGAGCGTCCGCACAAATTTGTCCTGGGAAAGGAGCGGTGCGGAGGGGGGGGGGGGGGAGGAGAAGCTCCACAACTGCCAACACAACAGGTATTAATTATTAAAGTTCTTTGCTGAGTTGAGTTAATGATTATATTCGAATAAATAATCACTAGTGTTATTATGATTTTAAATACTAACTGAAAAGTTTTGTTGCTATTATTTAGAGTGTATTTTTCCATAACCTCAAAACCGTTTTGGTTCTTTTTCAAATGTATGAAACCTGAAAACAGCTCCGTTACAGATGCTTTGGATACTAATCGTTTTTGTATGATTGTTTCAGTTCTTTATGCATCTCTTCGGGCATGACGAGTTTCTACCACAAAGCAAAGCCCTTCGATTCCTCGCAAAGGTCGCTTGTGAGCTGACGACCATCGAAGAACATGTGTGTGAAAATGCCATGTTCACTCTGGTCGGATTCGACGAAAAACAGTTCAACATGGTAAGTTCGACACACTGTGTCATATATTATGGAGGTCCTCTGTCGTTTTCCGCCAGCCCCTATCTTGTGGCATTTAGGTGCGTATGCCGTATATGTAAGCCGTTGATTCGTATAACAAACAATAAAAAGGCGGCTTACAGTCTCTAGGTAATAGTTGGTAGAGCTTGGCCAACTCTGATAGTAATATAGCAACTTTTGTGTAGTTTTTCAGTACTGTAGATGTGCGAGTAGAAACACAATTTCATCATGTCCAACAACTCCAGTGGTACTCTTCACAGGAAACATTTTATAAAGGAGAGACAAGTGAACTGAAAATATTCGACAGAATTCCGGTTTGAAGGTTAAACGTGAATCACTGTACGTCAGTCATCTTAATACTCTGACGCCAAGTACTTCGGCAGTATGGTGAACGAGTATTCTCCTGGCCGCCCTGCAACAACGTTGCGGGTGTGACCCAAGGCGGAAGGGCCTACACGAGCAAAGGACACAGCTTCAATCAGGCGCACGCCAGGCAGCAGTGCGAGTGCTACTCGAAGTCGATGACCCAACAGACCTGTTTGCTTCTTGGGGCCAAGTGACTGCAATGGCTCCTCTATGCAGCCTAAGTATTTAGGGCGGTGCAACACTACTACAATCCAGACGATACCAACTCCCGTACGTTTAATCCCACCGCCGGCGTGCCCCAATGCTCTGTCCTTTCCCCTCTCCTCCATCTCCTGTATACTGCAGATATGCCCAACCCCCCCCCCTGTTCACCTCCTATATGCTGAGGACACTGTCTTCTTGCCCCTCTATTCTACCCTCTACAGGGTGAAAAGTATTTAAACCGACAAACTCTGGGAGGTTGTAGGGGACATCAAAGCAAATATTTTTCCCTAATGTCATTTTTTCCTATGAGGAGTATTTAAACCGGACCGGTAGAGGAAGACTTATCTGGCGGCAAATTAATTAAACCAACAAACACTTTTCCATTTTTTATGACCAAGAGACAACACATTAACACAACCCAATTTCGATTAAAGTAGATTTTCAAAAATGCCTACATTGACACGTAAACAAAGGTTACACCATAAGATCATGTTCTGTCTGACACGGGCAAAACCCCAGGAGTATCCTGAATTGTTCCTGCTGCTGCTACTATCCGGGCAACCAGATCCTCTTCTGATGCAACGGGAGTTGCAGTAAACAAGGTTGCGCATCTTTCCCCACACAAAAAAGGGGACATATCTAGGGATCGAGCAGGCCACGGTGCAGGACCACCTCTGCCAATCCACATTTGTGGGAACCGTCGGTCCAGGAATCGACGCACGTGATGACTGAAATGTGCCGCGCCCCTTCATGTTGGAACCACATGTGTTGTCTTGTAGGGAGTGGGACGTCTTCCAGCAATTCTGGCAATGCTCTGGCGAGAAAATGGTAATAGTGCCTGTATTTTAATGGCCTAGGTAGCAGATACGGACCAATTAAACAGTCCCCAACAACACCGACTCTTCACTCCAAAAATGCGAATTGTGCATGTTGAAGACTCCATCACGCCCGAACGTTGCTTCATCGGTAAACAACACAGAGGATGGAAATGTAGGATGCATTTCACACTGTTCCAGGTAACACAGTGAAAACTGTGCTCTGGGTGGATAATCAACTGGTTCCAGGCTGTGGACACGCTGTAAGTGAAATGGACGTAACAATTGCTCTCGAAGGACTGTTCTTACATTCGTCTGATTCGTCCCCATGTTACGTGCAATTGCACAAGTGCTGACTGAAGGATCCCGCTCCACATGCTGCAAGACAGCTTCCTCAAATTGCAGCGTTCTTACCGTGCGATGGTGTCCCTGTCCAGGTAATCTGCTAAATGACCCGGTCTCACGCAGATGTTGGTACACAGCAGCAAAGGTCGTATGATGCGGGATACGGCGATTAGGTTATTGTCGTTGATAAACCCGTTGTACAGCTCGTCTTCTGTGGTGTGCTATGTAGTACGCACCAACTATGTCAGTGTAGTCACTCCAGGTGTATCGTTCCATTAGTAAACACAGACAATGCACCACTACACTGGTGGACAGCAGTTGCCTACAACTGAAGAGCCCTCCAACAACTGAAGATCGTAATACGGCCTCTAACAACTGAAGAGTGTAATGCGGCCTCCACCAGTTTAAATAATCCCCATAGGAAAAAATGACATTAGGGAAAAATATTTGTTTTGATATCCTCCCAGAGTTTGTCGGTTTAAATACTTTCCACCCTGTATATGTATCATTTTCATCTTTCTATTGACTGTCCCACTTGGTTGAAGAGTGGCGGATTGTGCTGCTGTCAGCCCTCTCCTGTCCATACGGAGCAGGAGAATGAAATCACAATAAAGAAAATAACACTCCAAGCCAGTCTTCCACCGAGCTATGGGCCAAGAGCTCACTGTACCCGCCATTCTTCAATCAATGTCCCATTCGCAATTTTCGCTACGTACTACGCCGTGACATTTGCTAGCCACTACTGACTGAGGGAGCCACCACACCACCATGACCAGGACTTGGCCTCTGCATTGAAAACGACCAGAATTTGGGTATCAGCCATCAAGCTTATCTTTGTACATCAAATGGACCGTACACACTATCTTGTTCTGTGACCAAGTTTATATGAGACTTTGACTATTTTATCATTAAGGCCTTTAGTCTAATTTCAGACTTCTGCATTTCAGTGCTGATTGCGGACCTTCACAAGCTATTGTAAGTGATTAACTTCTCTCCAAAAAAGAGTTTACGGTTGATGCATTTATTAATAATGCTGCTGTACATTGTTTATCTGAGCTGTGTTCTCATTGCACTTCAATCAGCACAGGACATATCAGATAGTCTGCTTCAGATCTAGATATTAAGTCCAAACGTAAGTCTCAACTAACTTCTTCCTAATGGAGAGTACCACTGCCATCATGAGAAATAGTACCATTTTCTGGATCGGGAATGGAAATATTGTTCATCAAAATATACTTGCAGTGTGCTGCATACTACGAATAAAGTGGCTTCTGGTATGGAAACTATAGATTTATGGACATATGGTCAGTAAAGCTTATTTTTTACTTACCATCATAGGGATCATTCCATAGTTATTCCCTACTGTTCATAATCACCTGTATTGGGTGTTCAATAATTGTGTACTCCCTTAACATTTTGTAAATGATTCTAGATATTGAAATCTGGTATCTGTCAATACACCAATGGGTAATTATTTTGCTACATACTCAATGACTGTAGCTTTCTTAATGCAGCGAGTTATTAAGCTAAGCATGGGTCTCTTACATAGGATAACGTTCTTTCTTAACAGGAATTGATATCTCCACAAAGGAGAGGTACAGTAACATAGCCTAATGTTTGTCATGCTGTAAATACTGTACCTTCACACGACAAACGCTAAAACAATGCAAATTTTGCATCATTATTTACATGGACAGAATGCCAAGTACTTGTTGAGATCTCAGTTTGATACTTGAATTGCTTGCAAAACATTTAGAGTGTCCATGTTGCATGAGACCCATTTATCATCGGTCACTTTTTACAGCTTTCTGTAATAATGTAAAATTCTTAGAAGGAAATTTATGTAAGACACTTAGAATCACTAAGTTTATCTTAGAACAGCCTGTGGCTGTTGTTATTTGTTAATAACATAAATTTATCACACTGTTATTTTGTAGTACCATTTACATAATATCTTTATCTCATTATTATTTGATTTGCTTGCTTCAATGCATGTGCTGTCTTGTATGCTCACTGTTTCATACACACTTTTTTTCTGTTTGGCAGTGTAAGCTATACAGAACAGTCTGACCTTTTGCATACTGCAAACAACTTACTTCATGCAATTCCAGGAGAATATAAAAACATTGTGGTACTAAACACTGTGATAAGTATCAACCATTCCGCAGTTTTGACTTCATTATCTGTTATTTGTTTTCTGTAGAAGCAATTTTATTTCCTGTTAACTGCTCATGCAATGCCATCAGTACACAGCACTCTCCTGAAGGCAGTATAAAATTTTCCCCTTATTCTAAATACAGATAAAAGTTTTCTGTAAATTTTTTTTCAATTTTTCTGGTTTATTAATTCAGCAGTTACTAGCTATTTTTTGAAAATAATTATTTAATATGCATTATAGTCGAACTATGAGTCACTGTTTCATTCATATGATCCACTGCCTCACTGTAACAATACTTTCTGTAATTCCTTCCACAACAATAATTTATGCAGCATGAGAACTTATATAAGCTTCTCACTTTACTGTGAAAGTGCATTACTGATTTATCATCAGCGCAAAAAAATTAAATATTTTGTTGTCACTAATAATATTTCAAATATATAAAATATCTATACGATAGAACATCAAGATCATATCCAGCTGGTTAGTCATGTATGTTAAGGGGACTACACCGTGGTTCACGTCGAAAAAAAATCGATTTTCGGTTTTCATCATATTTCGACAGATTAAGGTTTTATTTAAGTAATCTGAAAAGGATTTTGCCGAAAAAAAATTTTTTTGAGTATTTAAAAAATCATTTTCCTACCACGTGTCTATGTGCCACGCCCACTTTTCTGTCACCCACTTTTCTGCATATATTCTAGATCTTTATATCCCATACATTGTATGTTAGGGATTTTTCTTTTACTCCCGAGTGTGTTGGCTACCCTTGGAATGCAACGGTCGGTATTCTTTTGTTTCTGCTGTTTGTAAACAACAAGTTTTCAGACAAGCCATTAGTTTTGTTCAAGTGTGATTGCGAGTCGTTGTTATACCTACGTTTTCAGTGCTTCTTTACGTATGTTTTGTTGCGTTTATTGAAGATGACAAAACGTAAAGGCATTTTCAAGAAACGACAATTTAGAGGAAACAAGTTTAGAAAGCTTTCTGGACAAGAGGTTATGTCACCTGGCAACGATGTTCCTAATTGTTATTCTTCAACAAGTGCATCATCAAAGAAGCTCTTGCTATTTCAAGAGAGTTACAACGAATTTACTATAAGTGACAAGGGGTGCAGTAACATTATTATAAATTTGAAAATATTATCAGATGTAATTTCTAAATTTGTACAATGTAGACAGTGTGGTGAGTCACAGAGTGTGAAAATTTGTGAGAGTGCCAGTGGGAGAAAAGGCCTAGCAATTGCTTTGGATTTAATTTGCACTAAATGCTCAGCTGTGATTTCATTTATGAGTTCTTTAAAACCAGATGCAAGTGGCCCTTATGAAATCAATACTAGATTAGTTTATGCCTTACAATCCATTGGCAATGGCATGGCTGCAGGGAGAACATTTTGTTCAGTGATGAACTTACATCAACCACCAAATAAATTTGAAAAACTGACTGCAATATTAGAGAAAGCTGTATGTGTGGTCATTGAGGAACTCATGAAACTGGCTGCTAGGGAAACAGTGGAAGAAAATGATGGATGTTCTGATATTGCAGTTGCACTTGATGGATGTTGGCAGAAAAGAGGACATACTTCTCTGAATGGAGTAGTGACAGCCACGAGTGTAGACACCAGTAAAATGTGAGATGTGGAGATAATGTCTAAATATTGCAAATGTTGTAACATCAATGAACGTAACGAACACAACTGTGTGGCTAATTTTAGAGGAACAAGTGGTGGTATGGAAGTTCATGGAGTACAACAAATATTTCATTGCTCCATAGAAACAAGAGGCATACGGTACACCAGATATTTGGGCAATGGTGTCAGTAAGGCATGTGGTGAACTCTAAGCCATATGGAAATGCCATTATTAGCCAAATTGAATGTGTAGGCCGTGTTCAAAAACGTTTGGGAACAAGGCTGAGAAAAGTAACTGTTGATATGAGAGGAACAAAATTAGATGGAAAATTGTTGACTGGACAGGGTCAGTTACCTAAAACTGAAATAGAAAACTTGGAGGTATACTATGGGAAGGCAATTAGGAGAAATAAAGACGATCTAGAGGCAATGAAGAGAGATGTTTGGGCCATATTCTTCCATAAGTCCTCTACTGATGATAAGCCATGTCATGGATTGCGTCCATCAGGAGAAAATTTGTGGTGCAAATACAATAGGGCCCAGGCAACTGGAGAACCTTATTCTCAACAGCATTCTCTTCCTGCTACTGTTATTACAACAAATAAACCTATTTTCAGAGACTCGGCTCATCCTGACCTTCTAAGGAAATGTTTGCATGAGCAGACATAGAACCCAAATGAATATTTCAACAGCATAATTTGGCACTGCCTTCCTAAAACTGTATTTGTAGGCATGCATTCAATGAAACTAGGAGTTCATGATGCTGTTATTACATTCAGTTGTGCAGTTGTGGTACTGAAAAAGCCGGGCATTAATCCTGGTGAAAATAAGATCACTGGGCTGCAACATTGAGAGAAAATAAGGATAGCCGATGCAGACAGGTCTGCATCTAATATGGCAAAGAAAGCAATAAAAACATCCAGGAAGGTGAAAAAGAAGCTGGAAGGCCTACTAGAGGCCAAAGAAGGGCCGTCATATGCAGCAGGACAGTTTTAATTAACTGTAAGTAACAAATTTCAAAAGTTTTTTCTTTAAATTCAATTTCCCGCAAACCAAAATTTTCAGTATATATGCCCCATTATATCAGAAACCATCATAGATAAATGAATGAAATTTTCAGAGACTCTGCATAACATAAAAAGCCACCTCTGGTACTACATTCATTAACGTTCCCCCATTAGGAACTTCACAAAAAAATATTTTCTGCAGAAAAAACTTAATATTTTTTGCTATTGAATTGAAAAAGTACTTCTTAACAACTATAAAATGGATATAGTAGATTTTAGTACAGTTGACTCTATTAGCACCATGTAACATAGAGTAAAAATATTAAGGTCCTGCATCAAATAGTTTTTTTTTTCAGAAATGGGTCAAATACTTGCCTAAATTAACATGGGTTAGATAGGCAGAGTGTGGTCCCCTCAAAGCATCAGTCCAGGACAGGGAGGTTCATTGGCCCTGGATCAAATCTGCCCAGTGGATTAATGATGGTTGGGGTGTCGGTCAAACCTGATGTGGTTTCTTGGAGGTTTCCCACGTCTCACTAGGCGGACACTCAGCTGCTTCCCAACTCCCACTTCAGTTACATGATTCACAAACGTTTAGAATACTTTCAAAATATTCACATGAATAGCACTGCACTTAAGAGAGTTGGGGTACACATTTTTCTGACTATAATAACAAACACAACATTTTATTATTTCAAGAATGCTGTTACAGGAAAACACTTGCCATGGCGTGGCTGCACTTCTAGTCTGAGACACATAGGGTGAATGTCAACACATGACTGAGAGTGAAGTGGGCTCTGTCAGCCATTGGCCAGCCAGTAGAGTGAACTACAGAGAGGCTGCACTTGCATTTAAGAGTGGAGGGCTCTGCTGATTCTATCATCTTGTGGCCTCTGAGGTGCCCAGATCGTGGATGTGGAATCTTATGTAGGTCACTAGACCCCTCCTCCCTTGGGGGTGGAGCGTCATGGTTCCCAGGCAAGAGTGGATGAACGCATTGTGGAAATGGCCCCTGTGTTAATGGAGGCCTTAGAGGCTCCCAGTCAGCAGAGACATTAGAATTTGGGCTATAGTGGCCAGCTTGAGGAGCACACTGATACACCCTTGTGGGAGCATGAGGTGACAGGAACAGCAATGGGCTATCCAATCAGGGATCCATGGCGATGTCCAGTGGCAGTGGGGGAAGTGGAGGCGTATCCACCACAGGGTGAGGTCACATTGGAGACATTTAATCAGTGAGGGGCATATCCACCACCTAGAGGGGGACTCGAGGTGCTGCTTGAGGCTGTGGCATAGTAGCCTTATTGTGTGGCACTGATGCAAGTGGGAATTGGGGCTGTAGCACTATCAGGTGGGCTGCATCCAGTGACCGGGGCACCGACGAAGGTGGTAGTGTAGCCAGGATGAGCACGTGGGTGCCCACCCAGACTTGGAGCTGATTTTGATGGCACCAGACCTCCTAGTCTTCAGGTAGAGAGTGCAGACATGGCAGCCATTTGGACACACAGTCATTGCCAGTAACCAGCACAGATACCAACCAAACCACTCACCCAGACTGGCGTACCTGGCAGAAAGTGCTGTACAGTGGAACACAATGGTGGATGAGAACCCAAATGGAAAAGTTGGAGCAGCATCCACAGCTGGCACCCTTGGAGAAGCTTGGCAGGGCTATGGGAAACAACAGCAGTCGTCTGGTAGGCTGTAAGAATAAACAGTAAAACCTCCTTAGGGGGAATGTCCTGCAGATACTTTTCCAGTTGGGTCTTAAAAGGTGCAAACCATGTGCTTGACCTCCCTGTTAGATTGGACGTGAAAGAGAGGGGAGTGAATATGGAGAATGCCCAATCACACACAGAAATCACGAAATACCTGAGACAGGAACTGAGGTCCATTGACGGAAACGAGAGTAACTGGGAGACCTTCCACAGAAAACATTTTTGAAAGAGCCTGAATAGTAACTTGAGTAGTGGCCAAGGAGCACCAGCCCACATGTGAAAAACGTGAAAATGTGTCAATGACAATCAGCCAAAACACATTCAGAAACACACCCACAAAATCCTTATGGATGCTTTGTTATGGCTGGTTTGCTGGAGGCCCTGGAGAAACACCACCTTGGGAGCAACCTGTTGATTAGGGGAGTGAGGACACACAGCAACCAAATGCTCCAGCTCTCGGTCAATGCTGTGCTGCAGAAAACTCCCCACTAACCCTTATGCAACAGCTGTAAGACCCCACCACAGACTCCTCGAGATGACTACCCTGGGAACTGCACCATTCATGGAGAGGAGGAGAACCCTGTCTAATACCAAGAGACAATGGCGCAAGACAAAGTAGTTACAAAGCATATCAGAAGTGTGACACAGAGAACAAAATGACCAACATTTCTGGACCAGGTGGATGGCCTGCTTCAGGATGGAGTCAGACGTGGTGGCCTTGGTGACCCAGGTTCTAGTGACTGGAAAACCGTCTACCACTTGGCAGGAGTCGACATCCAAACGAAAACATAAGAGCTCCTCTCGATGAATGTCGAGTTCTGGACACAAGAGCAGCCTGCATAAGTCATTCGCATCGAAACAGCGTCCAGTAGGGCGAAAATGGATGTCATAGTAGTATCTAAAGAGGAACAAGGCCCACCGCCACAACCTGTGGACTACCTTATTGAGTGCCCAGCAGACAGACTCAATAATGAAGCTAATGGCTTGTGGTCCATAGTGAGATGAAATTTGGTGCCATATACCCAATGGCCAGAGTGTCCTCCACGACCTGAGGGTAGTGGACCTTTGCTGTAGTGAGAGTTTTGGATACAAACGACAGTGACTTCTCTGAGCTGTCTGCGTTCTGATGGGTGAGGACCACCTTAACACCATACTGCGAGACACTCGTAGTGAAAACCAATGGTTTGTTGGGATCAAAAGTAGCTAGACATGCTACCAAGCTGAAGTGATCCTGCAGCTTGGAAAAGTCCTGGTCACATGTGAGAGATCAGACAAAGGAAGCACCATTGCAGAGAAGAAGGTAGGGAGGATGTGCAACGATGAACACCCCAGGAAAAATGCCTGCAGTTCATGCAATGATGAGGGATGGGGTAGGTCCATAATGCCCTAGACCAGACTTGCCAAGCGTTTGACACCCTGCCATGATATGATGTGGCCCAAATAGTCAATAGAGTGTTGGAAAAACTTAGATTTCTGTAGATTTCAATGCAGACCCAAAATTTTTCAAAAAGGGCCCAGATAGTCTGCAGTTGGTTGCTCATAGCAGTAACAACAATGTCATGTAGCTAGTTGAAACAGTGCAGAATAATGGACATGAACTGTTCCAGATAGCTTTTTAAAAATTGCAGAGCTACTTGCTTTACCAATCATTAACTATTACTATCGATATAGGCCTAAAGGTATATTAAGGAACATGATACATTTTGACGCCTCATCCATGGATAACTGGTTATATGCTTTGGGAAAATCAAGTTTGGAGAATAACTGACACCCTTCTATATCTTCCAGATATAGCAATGAGTTTGTGTTGACCATGGACTGTGAATGCATGGTGCCCAGAAAATCATTGCAAACTCTCAGTCTACCAGATGATTTCATCATCATAACAAAAGGCATGGCCCATTCATTACAAGGAAATGGAAACCACAACCCTAAGAGACCTGAACCAATCCAGCTCCATCTTGGCCTGGGAGCAAAGGGCTATCCTAGCAAGCAAGAAAAAATCTAGGACTGTTTAAATGTTTTGTGGACTTTAAAGTCTGTGGTGCACCCTAGGCCATCCACAAAAATATGGTGAGTGTGGTGATTCCAAAGACTGATAGCAGACATCAGCACAGACCAACTGTATGAAGTCTGTGATTGAAAAGCTAAAGACCTGAAAGGCTTCAACTCCAAAAAGGTTTACTGAGCTAGCATCTTGAACAACAATAAAAGTATTAGGCTGCATTACTCATCTACAAATAACATCATTTCTAAGTTGACCAAGCAAGCGGATTTGGTGTTTACCAGATCCCCATAGGCACCTGATTACCAGCAACAGCACAGGGAAGGTGAGATCTGAATATGTTTGTGCATTAAGCAGGGAAACTGCTGCACCCTTGTCCACCTGCAGGTGCAGATGCCATGAGAAAACCAAGACCTCGACAAAGAGTTTGTTGGATTCCTGATTGAGAATCGGCCTTGACAATGCCACTACCCGGATATCCATACCCATGTTCTCTGGTACTGGATTTTGTGCTATTGAGTGGCAGACTGCTGCAGTGTGGCCATTCTTCTGACAGTAATGACAGATGGCCCAATGCTGGGGACATTCTGATCTATCACATTGGGAGAAACAAGATGCACATGATGGCAACAGGGAGCAGCAGCAGCTGGTATGTTGTTAACATGCTGCATGGAAGCTGCCGGATTGGCACTTGCGACTTCGACTATGAAGAGTCACAGCCAAAGCACAGTAAGTCTGATGGAGCTATTTCTTGCATTGGTAGAATTCAACTCTGGTGGCCACAACGTGCAGGTGATGGTGATAATAGGAAGACAACAACGAGCAAAAATTGTCAAAAAGGCAAAAAAGAAGTTTCCTGTAATAGGGCCAACTGCTGAATGAAACACCTGATACCTGATACAGGGCAGGAGGAATACATGACAAAAACAGTGTATGACGTACCTCCACTTCTGTAAAGTGAAAGGCATTGAAAAGTTGCTGTAGCCAGAATTTGTACACTTTCCAGTTTTCTGCTGCCTCATCAAAGAGCAAGAATGGAGGAAGGAACATAGCCAGATACAAAGGAGAAGAGAGAAATGCCTGCACAGCCTGTCTCATAACTGTAAGAAGTTCCCTCTGTTGTTGCACCAACGTTTGAAGCAGAGTCTCCATGTCATGACAAGAAAAATGTCACAACCAGTGCAAAAAAACAAGCACACAACAAAACATGTGAAAAACAACCCTACTCATGGTCAATGTGTTCTCGCTACACAAACAGGCATATAATAAAAAAAACACAACACTTTATTACTTCAAGAATACTGGTGCACAAAAACAGTTGCCATGCAGTGGCTGCACTACTAGCCCAAGACACATATGCAGAATGTCAACATATGAATGAGAGGAAGGGTGGTCAGGCCTGACTCTTTAAACTGCCGGCCAACCACTAGGGTGCACTATGGAGAGGCTGCACACACATCTGAAAGTGGAGGCTTTTGCCGGTGCTGGCAGCTTGTGACTTTTGTGGCATGTCATACAACTGTGAGCCATGTGGAGTCTTACATGAGTCGCTATACACACATTCTGTCCTGGGGGTGGGGGTGGGGGGGGGGTAAAAGTGTGGCAGCAGGGTAGGGCAGCCACCCTTTAAATTAACCTTGTGAAATCCATTGATAATCATGCCAAACTTACACAAATGCTGAACAAAGGTACAAGAAAAAGAAGAACTTCAAGTATATAGATTGTAATTTCATCATGAAGGCAGTGTAAATTGAAATAAGAATAATACATAATCAACGAACAAGCTAATGGTCACTCACCACCAAACTTTTAACTGCATTCATATTTTTATTTCATGTGATCATGCATCTATGTGAAAATCATACAATACATAATTCATACAAATATCTCTTTCAGGATTTGTATAGAGTATATGCTACCTTCGATTTCCATGCTATGTGCTGCCTTTGATTTCTTCCTCTAGTCTGTTTCACATTCAAATTCAAAGCACACTTTCTTCTGTTTTAGACCATGCTGCCTGTGCTGCTGAGCCACAGCCCATCAGGTTCCTCCACAAAGACTCTAGCTCACTATGCACAGGAGATCAATTCAGGTGAGGTTCTAATAGTCGGTGAGAGAAGTCTGCCTACATTTGCTCAGATACTAATTATGAATTATGAGTAACATGTCTCTATAATAATGATTCTGCACTGCCTTCTTTTTGTTCCTTAAATTGTCAGCCTGCTTCTAATTTTTCAATTTTGTTACAATTTTTACTGGCATAAAAAAGTTAGAGCATTTGTATATGTTATATGGAATAGTAACTTAGCTTCTCCTTCAGCCATATCTCACACATATGGCCTGCAGCAGATTTTAGAGACCCTATTTTAAAAAAAATTAAACTCACTTAACACTCATAAATTTTTCAGGGTCAAATTTTGTTTTCCAATGTTGGAAATAGCTAACTGCAGTTTTGTTTTAGAACTAGCATGCACTTTCCCTGTGCAAAGAGCATGACTAAACTTTTATTCTAGCAAGTGCAGCAGCAGTTTAGTTAGTCAAAACCACACTGCTGAACACACCCAAACATGTGTATGTACCAGACACATTACCATACTATCTTCTCTGGATGGCTGCCAATTTATGACCACAGCTATCCAATGGTTTGTTTCCAACTTATGGTTGTCTACAAAATGTTGCTCAATTCATCATCTTCTTCAAGGATGAAACAGGGACTGAGATCCCCTGCTGGATCTCATCCAGGCCTTTCCATGTCTTCAGCAATATACACCCATGTTCTTTCTAATGTCACAAAGCCATCTTCGATTGGAAGATTTACATTTCTTCTGATCTACAGCTACATCTATATTCTGCAAACCACAGAGAAATGCTTGGAAGAGAGTACTATCCACTCTACAGTCTATTAAGGTTTATTCCTGTTCCATTTGAAGCTTGGTAAAAATTACTCCTCAAAAGCCCCTGTGTGCACTGTAATGTGCTGGCAATACAGAGGATATTATAGTATATTCCTACATTCCTCACTTAAGACTCATTCATGAAACATTTTGAGTAAGCTTCCACAGGGTAGAAGGCGTCTGTCTTCAGGTATCTGTCAGTTCAGGTTTCTCAGCATCTCCAAAACACTCTTCCATCAATCAAACAAACCTGTGCCCATGTGTGCTGTCCTTCATTGTATATGTTCAATATAACCTGTTAGTACCATTTGTACGATTTCCCCACACTTCTTAGATGATTTGCACAAATATTTTGTATGCAATCTTCATTGCAGACTGATTACATTTTCTCTGTATCCCATCAATGAAGCAAAGTCTGCCATCCGCTTATTTCTTCTGAGCCTATGTGATCATTATATATCATATCCTTATAAATAGTTACACCATGTATTTGTATGAGTTGATAGATTACTATTGTAATTCAATGATACCATACACAGTTTTTCATTTCTGAACATCTAAAGTAAGTTTCCAGTCTTTGCACCACTTTGAAATCTTCTTAAGATCTGACTAAAGATCCATGCAGCTTTTCCCAGACAATATTTGATTAGAAATAACTATTTCTGCAAAAAATTAGATTATTATTAATTCTGGTTCTCAGTACATTAATATATAAGCAGCACTCAAATGAATACAATACACATGGAAAAAAAGTAAATAAACTGTTTATTATTTCAAAACTTATTGTCATAACTGTTAATACATTTCTCCCATTGTGAGACGGAAAAATGTTTCCATTTGCCTACAGAACCATGATTGTACCCATATGTGAATCTCTTTAGGATTCCAAAATGTAGAAATCACATGGGGAGATATGAGGACTGTATCCAGGATGTACAAAGGCTTCCCAGCAAAAGTTCTGCAGTGTATCTGAAACAGTAGGCCCGTCCACACGTTGCCAAGCTAGTTTTAAGTAAGCTGCAGAAGTTTTACAGTGAAGCACATCCTTCATGCAGTCCAAACCTCTCCCAATGCAATTTTAATATTTTTGGAGTACCTAAGGAAAAGCATTCATGGCTGTCAATTTGCTTTGGATGAAGAGGTTCACATCTGTGTATAATCGCAGTTCCATAGTCAACTGCAAACATGTTTCTGTGAAGAAATTGACCATCTTGTCTCATGGCGGAGTAAGTGTACTAAATTTTACAGTATTACTCTTGAAATAAATAAAAATAACAGTTTACTTAATCAAACAATAGAAAATCCAGGCTGGAATAACTACAATATGTAAAGGATAGAGTGTGACTCACTGCATGAGGAGGCATTAAGTCACAGACAGACACAATACAAATACTGCTAAATTTTTAGCTTTCAGACAAAACAGTCCTCCTCCAGAAGCAGAAAACACACACACAAATGTGCAGAAAACATACACACAAATGTGCTCCTTGGGGACAGGATAAGGCTGCTAGGTGCAGTGTCAGGAGGCTGAGATGGGGGAGAGGAAGGGGAGAGGAGAGATATAGAGAAAGGGAAAAGGCTAGTAGGGGTGTTAGTAGAATATAAGGCACACATAGTGCTGGAGTGGGAGCAGGGACAGAGACGTAGATAGGGATTAGTGACGATTGAGGCCAGAGGGGTTATGAAAAAGAAGGATAACTTGTAGGTAGAGTTGCCGACTGTGCAGTTCAGAAACCTTTATGTTGATAGGAATGACTCAGGTGGCACAGACTGTGGAGTAGTCATTGAAGTAGAACATATCATATTAGCCAGCATGTTCAGCAGTTGGGTGGTCCAGCTGTCTCCTGGCGATGGTTTAGCAGTGGTTGTACACTACTGGCCATTAAAATTGGTACACCACAAAGATGGCATGCTACAAACGTGAAATTTAACCGACAGGAAGAAGATGCTGTGATATGCAAATGATTAGCTTTTCAGAGCATTCACACAAGGTTGGTGCCAGTGGCAACATCTACAATGTGCTGACATGAGGAACGTTTCCAACGGATTTCTCATACACAAACAGCAGTTGACCGGTGTTGCCTCATGAAACGTTGTGATGCCTCGTGTAAGGAGGAGAAATGCATACCGTCACGTTTCTGACTTTGACAAAGGTCAGAATGTAGCCCATTGCGGTTTATCGTATTGCGACATTGCTGCTTGCATTGGTTGAGATCCAATGACTGTTAGCAGAATATGGAATTAGTGAGTTCAAGAGGGTAATATGGAATGTGCTGGATTCCAATGGCCTCGTATCACTAGCAGTCGAGATGACAAGCATCTTATCCACATGGCTGTAACGGATCGTGCAGCCACGACTTGATCCCTCAGTCAACAGACAACTGATGGGGACATTTGCAAGACAACAACCATCTGCATGAACAGATCGATGACGTTTGCAGCAGCATGGACTATCAGCTCGGAGACCATGGCTGCGGTTACCCTTGACGCTGCATGACAGACAGGAGCGCCTGCGGTGGTGTACTCAAGAACAAAGCTGGGTGCACGAATGGCAAAACCTCATTTTTTCGGATGAATGCTGGTTCTGTTTACAGCATCATGATGGTCGCATCCGTGTTTGGCGACATCGCGATGAACACACATTGGAAGCGTGTATTCATCATCGCCATACTGGCATACCACCCGGCGTGATGGTATGGGGTGCCATTGGTTACATGTCTCGGTCACCTTTTGTTCGGATTGACGGCACTTTGAACAGTGGACGTTACATTTCAGTTGTGTTATGACCCATGGCTCTACCCTTCATTCGATCCCTGCAAAACCTTTCATTTCAGCAGGATAATGCACAACCACGTGTTGCAGGTCATGTACAGGCCTTTCTGGATACAGAAAATGATTGACTGCTGCCCTGGCCAGCACATTGAAAACGTCTGGTCAATGGTGGCTGAACATCACAATACGCCAGTCGCTACTCTTGATGAACTGTGGTATCGTGTTGAATCTGCATGGGCAGCTGTACCTGTACATACCATCCAAGCTCTGTTGACTCAATGCCCAGGCGTATCAAGGCCGTTATTACGGCCAGAGGTGGTTGTTCTGGATACTGATTTCTCAGGATCTATGCACCCAAATTGCGTGAAAATGTAATCACATGTCAGTTCTAGTATAATATATTTGTCCATTGGAATCCCGTTTATCATCTGCATTTCTTCTTGGTGTAGCAATTTTAATGGCCAGTAGTGTATATATGTACAGGCAGCTTGTTAGTTCTCATGCCCATGTAGAAAGTAACTCAGGGGTTACAGCTTAGTTTGTAGATCACATGGCTGCTTTCACAGATACACCTGCCTCTAAAGGGTATGGGGATGCCTTAACGGAGCTGGACTAGGTGGTAGTGGGAGGTTGTTCGAGACAGATCTTGTCTTGCACTTCGGTCTATTGCAGGCATATGAGCCACAAGGCAAACACTTGGGAGAAGGGGGGGGGGGGGGGGGGAGTAGGGATGAAGAAGGATGTTGTGCAGATTTGTTGGGTAGCAGAATAACACTGTGGGAAGTATATGGAGAAAAATGAGAGTCCTCCTTGTGGACAGATGGGGGTGGGAGGTGGGAGGTGACTGAAGAGACAAGGCACAGGAGATCTTCCATATCTACAGCATTCTGGGGCTGGAATGGATCCACAACTTTTTTTGTGATTATGATAACCATTATGTAACCTGTCTTAAATATATGTTTGCGTTATGCATGTGGAAAATTAGCCGTGATTGGTGTAACACAAGACATACTTTTATGGCTGAGTTGATAATAGACAAGTAGTCCAAAACTGGTTACCAATAAATAACGATTTAAGTGTGATTTAAGTCAGTTCTCATAATGGTTATTGTAAACTCAGGAGATTTGTTTCTCGGCACGATCAGGAGGGTAATTTCAATCTGCAATTGCATCAGTGAGATCTTTGGCGCATTTGGAGAGGGACTGCTTGCCCATGGCCTTGTCACTATTGAACAATATGTTCCCCAAAGCCTGACTGACTCAAAACCTACTATCTCCTTCCTGGTCATCATGGCCAACTATATCCTCACCTAAAATCACTTTGTCTATGAAGGCATCACCTACGAACAAATCCATGGTACAGCAAAGGGGACCAACATGGCAGCACCCTATGCAAGCCTTTTCATAGGCCATCTAGAATAATTATTCATAATCATGCTGGTTCATATTCATTGATGACACCTTTGTGATCTGGACTGAGGGTGAGGACACCTTATCTGCACTTCCCCAGAAACTCAACATCTTCTTCGTCATTCTCTTCGCCTGATCCTCCTCGACCCAACAAGCCACCTTCCTTGATGTTGACCACATCAATACATCAGTACCTCCAACTGCATCAAACCTACCAACCATCAACAATGTCTTCTCTTTGACAGCTGGCACTCACTCCATTGCAAGAAGTCCCTTCCACACAACCTAACCACCCGTGGTCATCACATCTGTGATGACAATCAGTCCTCTTCAAATATGCCACAGGTCTCACTGTGACCTTCACAGACCGAAATTACCCTCCCAACCTTGACCAGAAACAAATCTACCATGCCTTGTCTCTCCAGTCACTTACTACCTCCCACATGCCAACTAACAGGCCACAGAGGAGCATTCGTCTTGTGAAGCAGCACCACCCAGGACTGGAGCAACTGAAACACATTCTCTACCAGAGTTTCAACTACCTCTCATCATGGCCTGAAGTGAAAAATATCCTACCCACTATCATCTACACCCATCCCACAGTAGTATTCCACCACAAACAGCACCTGCAAAATATCCTTGTCCATCCCCACCCCATCTCTGCTCCCAAACTCTTGCCTCATTGCTCACATCCCTGCAGTAGACATATATACAAAACCTGAAAACAATTTACTTACTTCTTTCCATGTGTCTTGTTTTTATCTGACTATTCCTTGTACAACATGAACAGTAAGTACATTATTTGGAATACTTGATGTAACTTCTATATCTGATGATGACTCTGCATCCAAAATAAGATGCTGCAGCCTCCTTACCAAATAACTGTCAATCCAGTTACAAGTTTTGTAGATACTGTGATAGCATGTGAAGTTTCCAGTCTTTACTCCCAAAATAATGTGACTTCCTACCACCACAAAAATTACTTTTTTGTTCAGCTTCATTGCTCATTCAGGAAACTCATGTGAAAATATATCTGGCTTACATACATTTTACAACAAATATTCCAGATTCTTTTGGTTTTATTTCAAGATTACTGATACATGTGAAGACTGTCTCATCAAGATAGTCATGTATGCTAGTTTAATGATAACATAGTATACCAACAGTTCTGTGTAAAGCTTTTATAACTCATACTAAGATTAATGTAATCATAATTTCATCACTTAAAAATAGTTCAGATTCAGGAATCTACCAATAATGCCTCTTCATATTGCTTACTATAAGTACCAATAACAATGTTGCTGCTTATATACAAACTCCAGTAGTTATAATCAATTTCACGGTAATGGTAGTTAGCCAGAAAATAACATAATCTACTGTACACCCGTGACCATTCCGATTCAATAATCTCTGTATTCCAAACAACAGTTGCTTAGTATCTGTTTATGTTTATCGCTACTCCCGACCAAGCAGTATG
The DNA here is from genome assembly GCF_023864275.1 of Schistocerca cancellata. Taxonomy (NCBI): domain Eukaryota; kingdom Metazoa; phylum Arthropoda; class Insecta; order Orthoptera; family Acrididae; genus Schistocerca; species Schistocerca cancellata. The sequence goes on along the minus strand of NC_064633.1, from coordinate 24,075,428 downwards.
ATGTTAACAGAACTGTCAATTTGCAAACATTTCTTGTGTGCTTAATGTTCTGTACTACAGTACTACAGATGCAAAATAAGTAATTGCATCTAGCTATGTAATAAACAATCTGTGAATGTTATTAAGTTGAGTACAAATATCAATTTCTTATTCAGATAAAACTACACATAAACACAAGGGAATCTAAAACTTTAAGCCACAAAATTCGCTCTTAAACAGTTCTTAATAAACATTAAAGATATCAGGATTTTTTTTTTACCTTTATCCAGCTGCTGAAAATTAAAAGTGATCCACTATTTTCTTTTATTTTAAGCCTCTGTGCATTAAAAAAAATACTTCCAAACAGACAATAAAGGCACAATGGTTCTGTGGTTCTGTCCGACCACCGTGTCATCGTCAGCCCTTAGGCATCACCAGATGCGAATGCAGAGGGGCATGTGGTTAGCACACTGCTCTCCTGGCCATTGTCAGTTTTAGTGACCAGTACCACTACTTCTCAGACAAGTAGCTCCTTAATTGGCCTCACGAGGGCTGAGTGCACCACACTTGCCAACAGCGTTTGGCAGACCCGGACAGTGAGCCACCCAAGTGCTGGGGATGCCCAATGTGCTTAACTTTGGAGATCTGATGGGAACCAGTGTTACCACTTTGGCAAGGCTGTTGGCTCACTAAGCAAAGCTATACCTATATCAGTGTCAGCAGTACAATCCTCTCCACACATCTTTTGCTTTGTGTTATTAACAGAAATGTATTTTTCCTTTATTTATTAATGCTTATTTCTTTTCGGCATTCTGTATAATTTCCAGTTAGCTTATTTGTATTTCTACTAGACAAATCACACAACTTCACAGTTTTTTCTTTGATATTACCCTTAAATATTAATAGTGTATAATTAACTTTACTGGTCTTTCCAGTGAAATCATACCACTCTCAGTAAAGAACAGTAATATCTTTTCCTGCCCTGTCCTTTACTTAATATTCTAAAATTAACTTTTGTCTATATTTAATTATTTCTGTGATGTTATGATCTTTACTTTAAAACTGATCAAAATCAACAATTAGCTCTCTATTTAAAAGGAAAAAAAATGTTGCGGAGACTGAAAACTGAATAGAATGAGGTGGGGGAACTTTTGTTTCAGGTGAAAAACATATCAGTTCTAAGCTAATTGCAAATATTTAAGCTTTAATAACAAGTACATTGATTTTGTTCTACTGATTTTTGTTTACTTCAAATTAGTTTTTGACTTATTGGGCCATCTTCAGTGACTAGCATCTGAAAGGGGTACTAGTTCTTAGGTAAACAAACATTACAAGCATAGATAAAATCCACTGTCATAGAGTGTTGTGCATCAATCATGTTTCTTGGCATTGAAATGCAATGGACAATGTTAATCATAATAAGTAATTAAACCACACAATATTACAGGTTAAATGGTTAAAATACTGAAGTTTGTGAGGCAAAATCAAAGAATGGAAAGTCCAGGATGGAGTAATGACAATATTATAAAACAGATAGATTACAAGTCACAAATAGCAGAGATGCTGAGTCACAGATAGGCACAACAAAAAGACTGACAAATAAGTAAGCTTTCAGCCAAAAAGGCTTTCACCAGAAAGAGACTACATACACCTACACACACACACACACACACACACACACAAACATCCAAAAGCATACACACATGCCGGCAGTCTCTGGCTGCCAAAGTACAGAGTGCCATAAGGTTCTGTCCTACGACCTCTACTGTTCCTCCTTTATATTGATGATATAAATTACTTTATTAAATTGGGAAAACTAACCTTATTTGCTGATGACACCAGCATATTAATAATAGCTGCTGACAAAATCTCATTGGAAGTAGCAATAGATACTGCAATGTCCCAAATTACTAGCTGGTTTCAAAAAAATAAAATAATACTAAATAAAGAAAAAACTGTCTTTATGAATCTCCACTCTTCTCCACATGTGCAAACCTTTGTTACAGTACCATACCTTGAAAATACGTTACTGAACTCGGTTACTGACACTAAGGACTATGGATACAAGATAATTTAAAATGGGACTGTCATTTAAAAGAACTTGAAAAAAAACTTTCAAAAGCTTGTTATGCTCTGCGTGTGTTAAATAAAAGTGCAAGCAAGTCAACAGTTATTCAGGCGTATTATGCATACTTCGATGCACTGCTTCGATATGGGCTAATCTTCTGGGGAAATACAGCCACCAGCATAAAGATCTTTAGGATGCAGAAAAGAGCAATCAGGGCTATCTGCAACCTTAGAAAACTGGAAACATGTAGACCACATTTCATCCAGATGAAAATAATGCTACCGAGCCTTTACATATATGAGTGTATCCTGTTTGAAAATGAGTATCTTTTAAACCAAACTGGACATCTTCAACAAAATAAGCATATACACAGTCACAACACAAAAAACACAAATAATATCTACATGTCACAGTGCAGAACAGCACTGTACCAAAAAAGTGTATCACATATAACAGTTCAGCTATATAACAGCCTACCCAGTGATTTAAAATCGCAGCAACATAAAATTTTTTTTAAACATGATCTTAAGTCATTTCTAGTGGAAAAATGTTTTTACTCTGTAAAAGAATTTTTAAATTACAAAAATAGCCTTGTAAACAATGATTATGTAATAATGGTTAAACTCAAATTGCTTTATTTGTCACTTGTAATTTATGATTGTTATCTGTAATTAATTTTGTCATGCTCTCTCTCTCTCTCTCTCTCTCTCTCTGTGTGTGTGTGTGTGTGTGTGTGTGTGTGTGTGTGTGTGTGTGTGTTTCTGCTCCTTTCGCAATTTTGACTTGTCCTATATTCAGTATACTGTTTAAGTATGTAATGAATCAAATGGACCAATAAATAAATGAAAAAATGAAAATGAAGGCCAGACCACTCTAATTCTGATGAAGATCTATTTGGCCAAAAGTTTACTTGTTTGACAGTCTTATTGTTGTTCTTGTCTGTGACTCAGCATTTTCACTATGTGATGAGGAGTAACCTATCCTTTTCATAATAAAGTTTGTGGGGCTTGACATTGGCTGAGAAACCATTAATCTGAGCAACTTTCATTTGTGTCATGCAACAAAAATGTTTTTTAACACTGTAAACTAAACTTTAGGCAATGGACAATATTATACACAATAATTAAAATTGCAGGCTGTACAGTTATGGTGCCACAGTTAGTGAGGTTGTGAGAATGGTTGCCAACTGTTTAACTGAGCACTAGTAACTTATGTTATGCAAATTGTAAATCACATATTTATGCAATGGGCGATATGAAACACAGTACATGGTTGAAAAACACAAACTGAAGTATTATACATAGAACAAAAACAGTGTTCTTGTTACTCAACCTTAAATATGAAATTGTTCTATCAAGAAGTAACAGGAGACTCCATAAACAAAGTGCAGCATAAAAGAAACAAGTTGATGTACAGCTAAGCTGCTGAGTTGTTGATGGGCATTGAAATAAGACTTACAATACACCTTTGATTCAATAATCTCTACTAGGCCTGGCTTCACACCCCCTGCACCTCAGCCGCATGATGCTATCTCCACTCATCCTACCCTTAGACTTTCCTCAGCAGTCACCTCTTTTCTCTGTTCTATCTCCATCACTCAATCTGCTCTTCTATGTTATTGTGTGATGTCAACAACTGCTGCAGTGAGCTCATTGGTATGATTTCCCTATCCTGTGAACATGCTGCCTCTCCCTCCTTGTCATCAGTCACCCTTCTCAAAACCTCCCTTCTGCTCCCGAACACCTTTCCCCCTCATCCACTCCATCCAACACAGTCCCTCAGCCCAGTCAAGCTTCAGTGCTGGCAAAAGGTAGTAAGCAGGTAAAATGTAGATGCACAGGTATATGTGTGTGTATCTGTACCCTATTGTTCTGAATAAAAATTCATCAAAAAGTTATTAACTTTGTCAGCATTCTTTCTGTCCCTGTCAATGACTCAGTGCTTCAAGTATTCAGTGAGTTGTTACCTATACTCCTTAAAATATTTCACCAAGTATTTTTCATTCTTAAGTTAAACGTAACACTTCAGTTTAGCATACCACAAAAAGATAATGGGGTGTACTATCAGAAACACTCTCAATGTTCTTGAAACCTACTGATCAGCTAGAACATTATGATCACCAAGCTGCTGTCACTATAAAGCCATCCAGTGTCACCTGGTGAGAAATGATAAATATTCAGACACATACACATGGTGCATGTAGTATCAATGAGCATGCTGTCCGTGTATAGAATGGGGAAGGAGAACAATCTATCCAAGTTTCATCAAGGGCAAATTGTGATGGCCCAGAAACTCAACACAAGCATTCTGGAAACTGCATGACTTGACGGATGTTCAAGGAGTGCTGTGGTGTGTGTCTTCAGAATGTGGTGAAACCAATGTGAAAGGACAGGGTAGGTTGGTCAGACTGGTAAAACAGGACAGGCAGTGAACTGTGGTGGAACTAACATCACGCTTTAATCCTGGGCAGAGTACATGTGTGTGTGAACACACAGTGCACCAAACACTCCCAACGATGGTCTCCGCAGCCAACATCCCATGCATGCATCAATTTTAACACCACAACATTGGCAACTGTGAGATAAATTGGCACATGACCATTGGCACTGGACATTGGCACAGTGGCAGAGCATTGCATGGTCTGATGAATGTCAATGCCTTCTTCATCGTGCTGATGTGAAGCACAAATCTGTCATCTTCAGGGGATCAGTTCCTTGACACCTGTACTACCAGACAGATACGAGCTGGCAGTGGCTCCATTGTACTCTGGAGAACACTCACATGAACATCTATGGGTCCAGTGGAGCTCGTGCAAGGCACCATGATGGCCAAGAAGTATCCCACACTGGTTGCAGACCACAGACACTCTTTCATGACGATCATGTTTCCTGACGGCAGTGGCGTTTTTCAACAGGATAATGCACCATGTCACAAGACCATGAAAGTGATGGAGCACTATGAAAAACACAGAGGCAAGTTTAATTGATTTCCTGGCCCTCTAGATGGCTAGATCTGAACCTGATCGAATAGATCTGCGATGTGATTGAACTTGGTGTCAGAGCTCATATCCCCCTTCTGGAATTTATGGGTATTAGGTGACTTGTGTGTGTAGATGTGGTACCAACACCCTCCAGCGACCTACCATGGCCTCACTGCTTCTATCGCAGGATGCATTGTGGCTGTTATCCCTGCCAAAGGTGGGCATACTGGCTATTATGTAGGTAGTCATAATATTCTGGCTGATCATTGTATATGAGATATTGAAAAACTACTTGCGGTAAATTTACATGAATCAGTCAACATCAGTGGCTTCAAAGAAGTTCTTAAAATCTCAAAAAGGTAAGCATCAAATTTTCAATGTCCCAGAATGGAAGGCTCAAGTCACAAGGCAGAAATAGATTAATGACACATTTGTCTGACCATGATCATAATCAAAGAACTTTTAAGCAGGTCCTTTACTATATATGAATAATAATTTCTATGTTTCTGAATGACAATGAATGATTCTAATGGTGGAAATGCGGTTTCATCATATTTGACAGTGATCAGATCAAAATATTAGTACAAAATTGTCAGCTGCTGTGAACCTTTTCCTTAACAACACTCTTACCACATGAGCCATTAGAATATGTCTAATGGCATCCCTCAAATTTCAACTATGGATACATCTACTACTTCTGAATCTACTTGAAAATTCTCACACACACCATGTGTTAGAACTTCAAGTTTAACACATATATTTCGGAACGACACAACAACACATATAAGTCACAGAGTAAGTTGACATGTGTATTCGTTAGCATTCGAATAAGCACTGAGTCCCAGTCTAGTGGCCGCTGCTTGGCTGGCCGCTTAGGTGGCGCAGCTGCTGCATGGCTGGCAGACAGCGCCGCACGTAGAGGACGCACGTAATTGAGTGGCAGCACGTTGAATGATCGGCGAGTCACAACACCATGCCCAACAAGCCTCTGTGGGAGAAAAAATATTGCAGAAGATAGCATCTCCATGGCCTGAAAGTTCTTCTGTTATTAGAATTTACATGATGTCTTGTAGTACAACCAACAGTTCAAATTAGTCTGGAAGGTATGTGAGTGGTAATAGTGGATTATGTCCTGTTCAGAATTATTCTCCAGTGGTTTACTTGGTGGGAGCATTAACCTTGAAAGGCAAACTATGACTTCAGGTGACAGTTCTCAAGATAGTTTTAATCTCTCATGCATTTTCAGAGCCACCACCCCCCTCCCACTCTTCATATCCAGATATTCAAAGTGAACATTGCTTATGTCATTCTACAGACATCATAATATTTTTACATAAATAATCAGCTATTGCAGCAGAAGATGTGAGGGTAACTCAGGTATCACGAAGAAATAGAAATAATAATTATTTATGTCACTAAAAAAGTATGACTGAGTTTACAATATGTCATATTCTTATGTAAAAATTCAATAGGTTTAAATCATTTTCATTTCTCTCATTTACAGTAATGAAAAGTTGTTCACTGCACCATGTTGTTACAGGCAAGTTTCGGAAGTACGATTATGGAAAAACAGGTAATATGGAACGTTATGGAACTCCTGAGCCACCAGCTTACAACATTTCCAACATGCGTGCACCCATTTCACTTCACTTTGCTAGCAATGATTGGCTTGCCAACATACAGGTTTGTACTGCATATATGCCTGTTCTGCTTTATTTCAGTGACATTTCATCACAGAACTCATTCAAGCAAACAAGTCATTTTCTTTTACAGTTTCTAAAATTTTTATTCAAATTATGCTGCCTTTATATTTCAGCCTACTATCAAACATTCTTCTCTCTATTTAGCTTTAAAACCTTTTTTTTCAGTTCAACAGAACACTTCATCCCTGAATTTAATCATTTCCCTGACTGGAATACTTCAGGTCTTTGTTTATTGGTATAGATATTCTAGCTGTAATTCCAGCATCAAAAATTAATTATGTTATTTTTCCCATGCTAATGTATAGTTGTATATCCCATTAGTAATAGTAACAAATATATCACAACATTTCTGCATGAACTAAACTTTTATTTGAAAGTGTCAGGGGCTTTCATTCATGTTACCAAGCATTTCTTTTTTTAACACTAGTGATTATACAGTCAGCTCTTGATAATATGAAACTCAAGGGGAGAGGGAAAAAGTTCAGATTACTGATAGTTCAAAGTAATAAGAGTTCAAATAACTGAGGGGGACAGAGGAAAAAATCAAATAAATGAGAGTCTGATTGAAAGTAAATTGTAGTACATACATAAAAACATGCATTTGTACATTCATCTTCAATTTCATAAAGTGCAAAATAATACAGACACATATACATGTGGTACATACATGCAGTATACAGGGTGTTACAAAAAGGTACAGCCAAACTTTCAGGAAACATTCCTCACACACAAAGAAAGAAAATATGTTATGTGGACATGTGTCCGGAAACACTTACTTTCCATGTTAAAGATCATTTTATTGCTTCTCTTCAAATCATATTAACCATGGAATGGAAACACGCAGCAACAGAACGTACCAGCATGACTTCAAACACTTTGTTACAGAAAATGTTCAAAATGTCCTCCGTTAGCGAGGAAACATGCATCCACCCTCCGTCGCATGGAATCTCTGATGCGCTGATGCAGCCCTGGAGAATGGCGTATTGTATCACAGCCATCCACAATACGAGCACGAAGAGTCTCTATATTTGGTACTGGGGTTTCAAATGCCCCCATAAATGAAAGTCAAGAGGGTCGAGGTCAGGAGAGCGTGGAGGCCATGGAATTGGTCTGCCTCTACCAATCCATCGGTCACCGAATCTGTTGTTGAGAAGCGTACGAACACTTCTACTGAAATGTGCAGGAGCTCCATCGTGCGTGAACCACATGTTGTGTTGTACTTGTAAAGGCACATGTTCTAGCAGCACAGGTAGAGTATCCCGTATGAAATCATGATAACTTGCTCCATTGAGTGTAGGTGGAAGAACGAAACTAAAATGAGCTCTAACATGGAAATTAAGTGTTTCCGGACACATGTCCACATAACATCTTTTCTTTATTTGTGTGTGAGGAATGTTTCCTGAAAGTTTGGCCGTACCTTTTTGTAACACCCTGTATATGAAAAACACGATGATGATGATGATGAGGTCCCATACTCCGAGTAGCATAGGGGACGATGCGGGAGACCTGCACCGCTGTACTAGGCGAGGTCCTAGTGGAGGTGACACAATGACACCCAGCCATCTCGAGGCAGGAAAAATCCCTGACCCCGCCGTGTATCGAACCCGGGACCCCGTACATGGGAAGCGAGAACGCTACCGCAAGACCATGAGCTGTGGACATGAAAAACATACCAATGAAAATATTATATATCATTTTGAAAAATAGTTGGGGATTTTCTTTTGAGAGGGTGACTTCCACCTAGTGTGGTCCAGTGAAGTTTTGATAATGATAAGAACCGAAAAGAACCCATCACTCACTTCTGTTCTGAGGGTATGGACAGATGGCCTTACCTCACTCAATGTGACTGGAGTTGGTAATTGTTCTTCATTATCTCCTCATTCTTATGCTGACAGGTCAACCCTTCAGATCTGGTTCGAACACCATGGACACCAATGTCATTATCAACGTGAACAAAATCCTCACAGATTAATTCACCACACCTGTGTAGAATTTTCCACCTTAACTCTTGCAGGACTGTATTCATTAATTCTCATGACTCTGATGACTCTTCCAGGTTTTCTCTTTGTATTACAAACCCACTCTTCCTGAAGCAATTATGAAGAGTGACAGCTGACACTTTTCCAGATGTTATCAATAATGGAAATAGTGGTCAAGAACTCCTATGTTCCTTTTTCACATCCAACACAAGTGAAACAGTTTCTGTGTACTAGATAATTTTAAAACTGTGTATTATATCCTGCTCAAATTGTGCAATATTGATATCATGATGGTTGACAAAAAATTAATTTTACATGATCTAATGGTGGCTCATTGTTATGTACAGTCAGTTCCCCAAAACCAGTAAAATTCTTCACTTTCTCTTCTTCATTAAACAGTTATGTTTGAGCAGTAAGTTGTGGGAAGCAATTTAATTCCCTATAAATACCATTATTTTACATATTTCACTACTACAAGTGGTTTCAACATCTCAGAGCCACCCATATTGCTGGCTAGAAGGACATTTATTATGCCCTTGCTCAGTTTTTCTCCATGACGCTATTAATCTTTGAATGCTAGGGTGTGCTCAGGAAAACATTTATAGAAAAGCTCAGTTTCATCTGTGCTGAACACATTGGACTGTTTCAAAAGTTGTTTTAATTCATAAATCTATTCAATACAAAGGGAATTGTCCATGCTTGCACACTATCCATAGATTTTTTACTATAACAGTGTGCTTTTTATTTATTTATTTTTTAGTGTGATGATGTGCTTTCAATTGACTGAGTATTTTTCAAGGGACTGGAAAAGAATTTCAAACTATTGAGTGTCAAATTATTGAGAGTTGGCTGTATTTGAGTGTGATGCATTGTGTTTGCCAAACATTATTTAGTTGTCATCGTCTATTTCCTAATGTGAGCTATACTTGTGAACTTTTTGTCTCAATATTTTAACTGGTGTCTACGTGATTAGCATTGTATAGAGTTGTAATTGGCTCTTCTACTTTTCTCCATTATAATAGTTTTTAAATAATTGCATGCAGTTCACAGTGGCAAATTCTCCCAAGCCCATAACAGAATAAATATTCTCATGCTGCAATTTAATACAATTCTAGAATGCAAGATTAAAATAGTCACTAGGGACACAGATTTGTGTGGAACTGTTCTAAATGTGTTTTCTAAAAATTATCTTAAGCAATTAGAGAATTAACTCTTCAGAGAGCTATTGAAAATTTCTAGCTGACAGACGAGAATTTTTCAAATCAGCTATCACAGGTGAGAGAAGTAGTGATGATAAGGCTTGTGTAGTGTCAGTGACTACAGATGCTAAAATTAAAAACCAGCAACTTTTTTAAGATATTAGTGATTTTTTTGACAACAAAATTGTCATCTGTGAAATATAAATGACTTCCAGAAAAAGTCATCTTTTTAAATTCGGGTTGCTCTGATAGGGGCCAGTAGATAACAGGACTCAGATTGACGCTGTATTCTTTTGCTTCTGGAGACCATGCAATATAGTTCTTAACTGTCACCTAATGAACAATAAGTTTATAGAATTACAGGCTAGCTTTGAGATTGGAAGTAGGACTTATTAGTACCAAAAAATCAGGATTTTATTTATGAGGTGCCGAAATCACTGGATACAAATAAATTTTGATGGTATCACAAGGGAGTGTTGTTGATCAATTACTGTATATAATATATACAAATGGTCTGGTAGATAACTTTAGCAGTTCTGTGAGGTTGTTTGCAGATACTTGTGCTGTACATCACATGCAAAGTAGCAGTGCCAGAAAATTGTAGCAGAATACCGGATGACTTGTAGAGGATCAACACTTGGTGCACAAACTGCCAATCGACACTAAACCTAAATAAAGCTACCATTCTCCATAAACAGATGGAAATAGCCACCTTTTTTCTACACTGTTGGTAATAATTCTCTGGAAACAGTGACAATTCTATAATATCTAGAAGTATCCATAAAGACCAATGGAGCAACCTAAAGTGGAAGGACACTAGTTGTGGGAGAAACAATTTCCAGGCTGAAATTCATTTGTAGACTTCAAGGGAAATATAATTCACCCATAAAAGAAGTAGCTTACAAGCCCCATTTCAATTCACAACTGAGTATAGGTTGTCAATTCCAGAATCTTATCAGGTGTAAGTCAGGGAGGTGAGGGACCAGTTCCAAAAATGAGTAACACAATTTGTCATAAGTTCATTTAGTAAGTGTTAGAGCATCAGGGGAATCCTCATCAAATTCCAGCAGCAGATGTTGTACAAGCGTTGTATATCACAAAGATTTAGTTAATATTTTGAGAGTGTGCATTCCACAAAGAGTGAGGCAACATGTTGGTTCCCCCACATACATTTCACAATTTAATGACCATGACAGCAAATTAGAGAAATTCAGGCTCATATGCAGTCTTATCGACACTGAAGTGTCACATACTACTGGCACTAGAACCACATCTTTACTGTAAGACAATTTATAGTTTATACACAAAAATTTGCCATTTCTTTCAGTAAATATAAAATATAGCTCAGTATATTAAAATAAAGCTGGTTGATAGAATATTCCTTCTGTGACAGCTGGATGACTGTTCCATATTTTCTATATTATATTTCAGAGGTGAATTAGTGGTTTTTATGTGTAAGATACTGTTTCAAATTTCCATTTTGACCCCATTTTATAAGAGAACCAAACTATATTTCTCACAATCTTCTACTGAATGATTTAATAACCACACTGATGACTGCTGGCATTTTGATTTGTGCTTTTTGAGATGAGGCAGCTATGGTTTTCTAAAATTAGAAAATTAACCTGGATTTATGATTTGGAAGTGTTTGAATTTTCAAAGATTCATAGTTCTTTGCTCAAACCCAGCCAATATTTCCTTATGTAATCACCTATTTCCATCATTAATCAGATGTAAACTGACTGTGAGTGTCAGAAATTTCTGTGATCAAAAATTGCAAGCATTTGCTACAGTCAGTTGAAGCCTTTTGATTTTAAAACTAACAAATTATGAAGCAAATACAACAGCTTTACATTTGATTGGTACCTCCCTTCCCCACACTAAGCCCCTCACGCACTGGCAAAATGCATTACTATGGTTCTTATGTGTCTTTCTTCATTTCATCTATCACCAGTTCAGATAACAGTTGTGACACTACACTTCCTTGTCTCAGCCCCATAACACACGTAAGCTAATTTGTCCTTCTTGCTTGGCTCTGAACATAGTTGAAGTTTTTGTCATGCATTCTCTGAAGAATTTTAATTGTTCATCTTCCAGCTCCTTTTCTCTCCAAATTTTCCCCCATACACTTCTTCACTAAGGCAATATACGTCATCAACAGATCTTTCCCGTGCTCCCAGTGTCCTTCTCTCAACAGCCTCATATTAAAGATTGGGTACACTGTTGATGTGCCATGTTGAAATTCATACTCTTCTAGCTGACTTTGTGCTTTTTCCATCAAACTTTTTTCAGGTTTCTTCTTTATAATTTTTGCTACTTGAGAATGACTGTGACACCTCGATAGCTATACATTTTCTGTTTCCCTTCTTCAATACTGGAGCTATTATTCCCTTTTGCCATTCTTTGTGCAAAGATTTCTGAGTCCATATGCAACTTAGAAAACTATACAATAGGTTCAGCTGCCATTATCATCTCCACACCTGTTCCATCTATCCCAGCTGCCTTCCTGTTTTCGTTCTTCTAACTGCTAGTTCCACATCTGGCATAGTAATATCTTTAACTTCTTCCACATCTGGTTACCCCTGCAGTACTTTTCCCTTTTCATTGCTGTTTTTCACATTTAGTACTTTGTCAAAGTACACTTTCTATTAAATGTGAACGTTTTATGTTAACCTTTACCATGACAGTCACTGATGTCAAAAGAAACAAGTTTACTGTTACCAGTCATCTTTATTATATAAACATAATACATGAACTATTTAATATATAAACAGTTACTGGTAACAGTAAAATTGTTGTTTCATTCAATACTTTTCCCACACTTTCCTTATCTCTTCTAACTGCTCTCCACTTTCCCCTTTCACCAGCTTTATGTTACTGCTTCCTCCTACTCCTTGTAATTCCCTACTGCATCCACTTATATCCATTAACATCCTTTTCCAAGTCATGGGTGAATTCCTCCCAACTTTTCCTCTTTCCATCCAATACCACTTTCTCACTTTTTTTTTTTTTTTTTTTTTTTTTTTTTTTTTTTTTTTTTTTTTTTTTGTATAGCCTTTTACTTTCTTCCTTTTTGTCTCTGTTCCATTCTTTCCATGCTCTCTTCTTTTCTTTCACTGCTTCCTTCACTTGCTCATTCCACCATAGTGTCTTCATATCATTTGCCCTTTCACAGCCATTTTTTGCTGAGCTTATAAATACCTCTTTGAATTACCCCATTCCTCGTGCACACTTCCACATTCAAGCTTGGAATTTTAAGCTTAAGTAACACACTAAACTTTTCTTGTACCTTCCTATCTTTTGGCTTCCACACTTTTATTTCCTTCTCCATTTCTGGCTTCATTCCTTTCATTTTACCCACATTCGTCTTCACTACTACTACTACTCAATAGTCTCCACCAAAAGCTTTTCCTGCGTGCATAGTTACATCTATTAACTGTCTACAGTCTTTCTTTTCCACCAGAAAGTAGTCAATGACTACCTTTATTCTTGTCTCTCGCCAATCATATCTTGTTATCTTTCGGCTTCTTTTCTTCCTGAACCTCGTGTCACCCACAATCAAACCATATCTTTTCATACGAATCAGGTGTTTCTCCCCTTCCTCATTTTTTCCCCATCTCTGTATGGATAAAGTATCTTTTGCGATCCCAGTCTTTCATTTTGCACCTGTGCATTTAAGTTACCCTTCACCATCACTTCCATATCCGTAATTTCATTCTCCATTTTTTCTAGGATGTCTTTGATGTTCTCCTCTTTATTTTCTGTCTGTGGTGCACATACTTGGATGAAGTCCTTCATACCGTTAGTTGTCCTCAGCCATATCTTCATCAACCAGTCACTTGTGTATTCTACTGCTTCCACATATTCTTCTAGGGTTGGTTTTACTATTTTGTCCACTCCATTTTGGCCTTTTATCCACCACTCCAACTTTCTCATTGTTCTCATTTCTCTTCCACCTGACTTAACAAAGCCCCAACATTTCTACAGTCTCCTTCTTCATGATGTCTATCAGATCTTCTGCCTTCCCTGTCAGGGTCATCATATTAACGATGCCCACCTTTAATGAGTTGGTGACTAGTTACCTACATCTCATAGTTCCCGTGGCATCCAAAGAACTGTGTGTTGCCTGCATGGTATGCCTGAAGCTGGTTTTGGTGTACTATCCTGTATGTAGGTTACTATCTACCCCTCTGGAGTACAGATATTACTGGTAATAGGGTATGTAAATAGTTCCCTTTTTTCAATAACTGAGACTTTTGTATCCTCTTCTTATTTCAAAATCATTGACCTAAGACCTGCATCTCTGGCAAGGGGCTCTTACAGGAGCTACCATTGAGAGTGAAATACACCCAGGTTTCTTAATGTGGTTGTCACTCTCACCACTGCCAAGATGACATCCTGGTCTTAGGACTAGCACTGATGGAGACCTGGACAGTGACAAGAAGAGAGGACAGTAGAATCCAACCCAGTGGAATGACATTCCTAAGCAGTATGTTGTGGAAAACAAGGAGAGACAGAATGAGAAATTTTTATTATTAAATAGAATAATTAAATGTAGTTGTAATGTACTACCATTACTTCAGAGCAATTTATGTCTTACACCACTTATATTTTCATACTGTATTAAGGTGAATGGGTATGTTTTATGAAAGCAAGTATGTGATGCAGTGTCTCATAGCTTGATAATGAGCACAGGGAAATATGCAGAAATCTCGATTTTGCTCCCTGAATTAAGTCAGCATGGAGGTAATCTGAGTTTCCTTCCTCTGGTCTTCTCTTAGGCACATATTTGTATCATGTGGAAGATTTAGATGAGTGACTGGGCAGTGGAGCATTGTGTTTATTTTGCAATTAAGAGTGTAAAAATCAAGGGAAGGGAGGGGACTTGTACCTAGTTTCCTCCAACAAGGTTTTGAGCTTAATGCCTCTATTCATTCGACAAATTATGTTGAACTAGTGTCACATTTCCTCACTAGATTAGACATAGCAGACTGAGCAAATGACTTCCTATATGTACAGATACTTATGAAGCAAAATATTATGACCAGTTGCTTAATAGAGAGTTGACCCACCTTTGAAATGCAACACAGCAGAAATTGTGTGTGGCATGGAGTCAACACAAGACCTTAGCATCTTCCCAAAGGCATGTGGCAGCAGATGGCTGTGCGTGGGTAATGTAAATCCCACAAATTATATGCTGGTGGTTTGTGGGTGTACCTCTGGCGCCAATAGTGTCCTAGATATGATCCATTGGATACAAATCTGGTGACTTTAATCGCCGAGACATCATGATGAGTTCACTATCATGCTCCTCAAACCACTGTATCATGATTCTGCTCTTGTGACACATTTCGATTGATCAACGATCCAGTGTCTATGATCCCATGCCCTCTAATTGTTATTTATTTATTTACTTGTTAATTTATTTTAGTCTGTCATCTAGACACAAGTACAGAAGTAAGTATAACACATAAAATTTTAACATGCAGTTTCAATAGTGTGTGCCCACTGCAGTCCAAATTGACAATGTTATTGCCGAACATGACAACAAGTACGTATCATCTACTGTGGAGCCCCATGTTCCACAATATGCACAAAATGGTGGGCTCCAAAACACTTGCACCTGCACCAGTACTGTACTGTCTCTGTCATCCAATCTGCTACAGAGCGCCGCCAATCGTGCTGTACAGACAGGATAAGCCTGAAACTGGCACGTTCTGTGATTAGGTGTGCATTGTCATTAGAATGCTTCCCCATTCATCTCTTCTCCGCTTATATGCTTTCCTTATCGTGTCACGAGCCTCCAAGGCCGCCAGGTGGGCAGTTGTATTGTTTTCCCTCATCAGCATATACAGGATGTCCCAGGAGTAATGGTAGTTATTCAGGGATATGACAGGAACAATCACTTTAATCAAGGAAATCTAGCAAACATGAGCTCTAAAATGCATATCTTAACAGCTATGGGCACTTCTTCATTTTCAATATTGTGAAACAAATCTCTTCTACTTCCATATTTTGAGAGGTTGGTCATAGTTGCTAAACTTTGGGACGTGTCCCTGTGGAGAGGAGCTTTAGACTTTTTTTCCAAAATGAGTGGATGGATTTCTAATCCCTCTGTAAGACGTAGTGACTTTTTGTCCAAGAAAGAAAATTTAAAAAAAAAGAAATATAAAAAGAAAATTTGCCAGACCATATAATTTTTAACGTTGTATACATTTGCCACCATTGTATACCGAAAGTTGGCCATAAGGGCCTGTCTCAGAGACGAAACTAGGCGCAGAAGGAAAGTATTTTAGTCGCTGTCTGGACAGGGTAAGTAACGGGCGTCGCTGTCTGGAGAGGGTAAGTGACGGGGGAAATACTGGTGTGTTTATTGCTTAACGCTCCTCGTACCGATGTGCTGTTGCCTCTAAATTTGGCACGGAAGTCAATACATTCGGGAATGTGCATTATGAGACAATCATTTGCAAATGAGGTACTTATTTGTAGACAAGAACGTAAATTAAACTAAAGTTGTTGCAATACTAGAAGAAACATGGCCTAAGTTGACGAAACGCTTACGCTATCAACAATCGTGTATAGATGGCAATCAACGCGAAGTGCTCCGATTGGGCCTCCATGCGACGACCGAAACCAGGGTCCCTCAGGTAACCTTTCCAAATAAGACTGTGGATAATTTTGTTTGAGAACAGTGGCCGTTCAGTGTCAAAATTGTTAATAACGGGGTAATGTTACTACCCAATAGGTGATTAGTTGTTTTTTCAGTCTAGAATTTTTTGCGAGCTTAGGGACTTTGAAGGTGAACATAAGGACTTTTCACATGTCTTCTAGGGAGAAGGTCGAAAATGAGTTGATAACAATGGAGGTAGTAGTAGGGACAAAAAAAAAATGAAATATGTCCAATAAACATGATCTCTAAAGTAAGTCACGAGCACTTGTTGATCTTCGCTACTGTGAGACGCTTCACATACATTGCTGAAATTTCCTTCCACCATGATCATTCGGCACAACCACCTCGCTGAGTTAGCGACCTATATTATGCAGAGTACTTTTTGTTAGTTTGTTATGATTCCTTCATGCTATTCCAATTTCTGCAAAAATGATTTCCAATTACGACACAAAAAATAAAAAAAATTATTTATACTTCGCTTCAAAATAAGTTGCCAGTTGCACTGCAGACATCTGAAAGATATAAAGATATTGAGGACCGAATTTTTCTTACAATTCTATCTTTATAGAGCAGAATGCAATGGAGTTTCTGGTAGAAAATTGACCGTAGCTTAGTAAAAAGAAATATCCCCATTCTTGCATGAAATTATTTAGAAAAGCTGTGGTGTCACCGCCAGACACCACACTTGCTAGGTGGTAGGCTTTAAATCGGCCGCGGTCCGTTAGTATACGTCGGACCCGCGTGTCGCCACTATCAGTGATTGCAGACCGAGCGCCGCCACGCGGCAGGTCTAGAGAGACTTCCTAGCACTCGCCCAGTTGTACAACCGACTTTGCTAGCGATGGTTCACTGTTGTCGAGACGATAGTTAGCATAGCCTTCAGCTACGTCATTTGCTACAACCTAGCAACCATACTGAATCATGTACAGTCAAGAGCGACGCTCATCATTAATGGATTAAAGTTAAGTATTCCACCAGCTACGTCCGTTTTTTATCTAATTTCCTTGTCCTGTTCCAGACCTCACGCCAGCCTGCGTGAACTAAAACGCGTGCCTTTCGGCTTCCTCTAAAATCACGGTGTTGGCTCTCCTGCCAACCTACAACAAAAGCATCAGGGAACTTATAATAGTTAACAGGGAGTTGAAAGCCCCCTTTCCCTGAGGGCGAAACAATGTCATATCTATTGCGCAACCTCTCAGTCTTTTCTCAGATTTGATTTTCGCTGCGTTTGCAATAAACTTCGGGAAAGAACGAAGAATGTATCAGGTTTTAACGTCCAGTCATTGGCAACAGGGCAAAAACTCGGATTGGACGAGGATGGAGAAGGAAGTGGCTGTGTCCTCTCGAAAGCCACCGATGCCACTCACTTTGCCTAGATTTCCGGAAAACGCAGAAGGGCGTGCAGACATTTGTACCCTCTCCTGGATGTGAGTCCAGTGCTTTAACCAATATCTCAGTTCATTTTCCAGGTGTTCGTTTTTTATTATTATATGGATTAGTGTCATCTACCACAGTACGACTCCAAATATGAGTCTAAATCTCGACGCTGAAGGAACACAAAGAAAGGTTTTCAATAAGTCTTTGTTGTTTCTCAAAATTAAAGGAGTACAAACAATTTTTTCCTAAGAACGCGCCACTGTTGTTTTTGTTTTTTAGGCCAAAGAGTGAGGAGCACCCGTTAATGCCAATTGGAATAATTTTTCGCTTCATTCACGGCATCTCACGCTTAAACAGCTTGAGATGATGCGCTATACATACCGCACAAAACTGAACCTGAAGAATGCGTTCTGTTCTGACTTAACGTGAACTACATGAATGTAAATGCGCCATCACGCGACGCGGGCTTCTGCTGTTCTCTTGTCTACGGCTCGCAGTTGGGAACGCATTCCCACAGTAAACAAAGCGAGAGACTGTACAATACGTACCCAGGCTCCTGTTCGCACGCATCGTATAGACAATGGCTGGCGAAAGAGTTTCTCGTTCTCGGCGAGAGTTGGCGTCTGCAGAGAGTCCAATGGGGCTCACTTTTCAGTGTGAGTTTTTCTCAGAAGAATGCTCTTCCAGCACGCTACTGCATACACATTTAGATGTAGAGGATGTACATGTATAGCACTTACATTTCGTGGTGGAGGGGGGGGGGGAGGAGGAGGAGATTAGTGTTTAACGTCCCATCGACAACGAGGTCATTAGAGACGGAGCGCAAGCTCGGGTGAGGGAAGAATGGGGAAGGAAATCGGCCGTGCCCTTTCAAAGGAACCATCCCGGCATTTGCCTGAAGCGATTTAGGGAAATCACGGAAAACCTAAATCAGGATGGCCGGAGACGGGATTGAACCGTCGTCCTCCCGAATGCGAGTCCAGTGTGCTAACCACTGCGCCACCTCGCTCGGTACATTTCGTGGTATTTCATGCATTGTAGTATAAACAAGGAAGTGTGCGCACAGAATTTCTGTGAAGTACCAGGAAAATTTTGTCCCTTAACGCCATTCATCCAATGCTGTACTTCTAGCGAGACAACGCGTTTCTTTTTTTTTTTTCCCCCAGACAGTACAAGTTCTAGGCTATACAATGCGAGTGTCGGGGGACGCGTTTGCATTGCAGCGACACACACTGTATCGAGAGAGTGCAGTGGACTGATAAATAGCGCAGAGAAAGTTTGGAAACCCTCATAATGCAATGCTATACTGATTTACATACAGCTCAGTAATTAAATATAAAGAAAAAAATAAAACAGTTAAAAAATTTACCGAATGCAGCGGTTAGATGGACTGCATTCAAACAGCGAGTAAATAATAACACTGCAGTACTTTCAAATATAATGCTGTACTGCACTGCGGTATACAGGATGTACCATAATCAACGTGGTAAACGTATACGGATGAAAATACATTATACTAGAAGCAAAAAGGCCTCAGTACACGTGGGCTCGAAAATGCATACCTCAAGAGATACGAGCAATGCTTTATCCTCGATATGGTGAAGCGGATCTCTTCTACTGCAAGCTCTTTGCTTTCCAGGTTTTACGAGGAGGTAGTATGGACCAGTGAGCTCAGTACTATGGAGCAAAAGAAGATTATTATATATTACGTTATGAGATCAAGTTGTTGCTGTATCCGATTACATACACTTCAAAAAAAAATTTGCATCGCCTCGGTTCCGAGAGTTCCGGAACCCATAGCGAAAATTGGAATAGAGTTCAACGTAAACATCATTTCCAACCCTTTTATTACTCATGAAAGCCACACATTGCATGTTGTGCCAACATACAGCGAGACCTTCAGAGGTGGTGGTCCAGATTGCTGTACACACTGGTACCTCTAATATCCAGTAGTATGTCCTCTTGCATTAATGCATGCCTGTATTCGTCGTGGCATACTATCTACAAGTTCATCAAGGCACTGCTGGTCCAGATTGTCCCACTCCTCAACGACGATTCGGCGGAGATCCCTCAGAGTGGTTGGTGGGTCACGTCGTCCAAAACAGCCCTTTTCAGTCCATCCCAGGCATGTTAGATAGGGTTCATGTCGGAAGAACATGCTTGCCACTCTAGTCAAGCGATGGCGTTATCCCGAAGGAAATCATTCACAAGATGTGCACGTTGGGGGCGCGAATTGTCGTCCATGAAAACGAATGCCTCGCCAATATGCTGCCGATATCGTTGCACTATCGATCGAAGGATTGCATTCACGTATTGTACAGCCGTTACGGCGCCTTCCATGACCACCAGCGGCTTAACTCGGCCCCATATAATGCCACCCCAAAACGGCAGGGAACCTCCACCTTGCTACACTCGCTCGACAGTGTGTCTAAGGCGTTCAACCTGACCGGGTTGCTTCCAAACACGTCTCCGATGATTGTCTGGTTGAAGGCATATGCGACACTCATCGGTGAAGAGAACGTGATGCCAATCCTGAGCGGTCCATTCGGCATATCGTTGAGCTGATCTGTACTGCGCTGCATGGTGTCGTGGTAGCAAAGATGGGCCTCACCATGAACGTCGGGAGTGAAGTTGTGCATCATCATCATGCAGCCTACTGCGCACAGTTTGGGTCATAGCACGATGTCCTGTGGTTGTACGAAAAGCATTATTCAACATGGTGGCGTTGCTGGCAGGGTTCCTCCGAGCCATAATTCGTAGGTAGCCGTCATCCACTGCGGCCTTGGGCGGCCTGAGCGAGGCATGTCATCGACAGTTCCTATCTCTCTGTATCTCCTCCATGTCCGAACAACATCACTTTGGTTCACTCCGAGACGCCTGGACCTTGTTGAGAGCCCTTCCTGGCACAACGTAACAATGTGGATGCGATCGAACCGCGGTATTGACCGTCTAGGCATGGTTGAACTACAGACAACATGAGCCGTGTATCTCCTTCCTTGTGGAATGACTGGAACTGTCGGACCCCCTCCGTCTAATAGGCGCTGCTCGTGCATGGTTGTTTACATCTCTGGGCGGATTTAGTGACATCTCTGAACAATCAAAGGGACTGTGTCTGTGATACAATATCCACAGTCAACGTCTATCGTCAAGAGTTCTGGGAACTGGAGTGATGCAAAACTTTTTATGTATTTTTATTATAATAGCCTTTTTTAGGCGTGATTGCCATTTTAGGTCATCTGCGGAAATACATAGTTTGGTACAACATTTCAGATTTTTAATTAGATAATTTAAAATGTTATGGAACAGTATTATGCTTCGCTATGTACATCAGTTTGTCTTGATATCGCTGTACCTACTGTGTAAGTTTGCTCTTTTGATGTTAGTGGAGCTGTAGTAGATCTTAAACCTTAGCTGGAGCAGTTATTTCTGAAGCTGTCTAATTGTGTTGTGGTCTTCAGTCCAAAGACTGGTTTTATGCAGCTCTCCATGCTGCTCTATCCTCTGCAAGTCTGTTCATCTCCATGTAACTACTGCAACTTACATCCTTCTGAGTCTGCTTAGTGTATTCATCTCTTGGTCTCGCTCCACGATTTTTACCTTACATGCTTCCCTCCAGGGCTAAATTGGTGATCCCTTGATGCCTGAGAACGTGTCCTACCAACCGATCCCTTCTTCTAGTCAGTTGTGCCACAAATTCCTCTTCTCCCCAATTCTATTAAGTACCTCGTCATTAGTTACATGCTAATCTTCAGCATTCTTCTGTAGCACCACATTTCAAAAGCTTCTATTCTCTTCTTGTCTAAACTATTTATCGTCCATGTTTCACATCCATACATGGCTACACTCCATACAAGTATTTTCATAAAATAATTCCTGATACTGAAGTCTATATTCGGTGTTAACAAATTGCTCTTCTTGAGAAACGCTTTCCTTGCCACCGCTAGTCTACATTTTATATCCTGTCTACTTCGACCATCCTCAGTTATTTTGCTAACCAAATAGCAAAACACATCTATTACTTTAAGTGTCTCATTTGCTAATCTAATTCCCTCAGCATCACCGGATTTGATTCGACTGCATTCCATTATCCTCATTTTGCTTTTGTTGGTGTTCGTCTTATATCCCCACTAATTCTGAAAGTTTGTTTCATAATGGCGTCATTTGACAGCTGTATTGGCAGTTGAATCAGCGATGTTCTACGTTACAAACTGTCTGTTTCTATGGTATTCTGTAGGTCATAACTTTGTTCTTACCAGTTATATTCTATTGCTTGTATGACTCGTGTTTATGTAGTTCGACGCTCATATTTAATTTAACACTACTGCTCTGTTGGAATTGGTTGTGCCAGATTGTGTTGTAGCGCACGAGGTTTATGAGAAGTTCCCGATGTTCTCAAACGTAAGCTTTCCAGTGGTTATTCTTAATTTCACGGTACCATGATCTCTGATATGTTTGTAGGTTTTGTTTTTCCACTCACCTCGTGTTTGGGAGTATAAGTTAAATGAAATTTTCTACGTGAAGTTTATGTTTCAAGCCGATCTGGAAATGGAAAATTCACGGCAATAAAGAGCCTTGAATTCTCAAATGACGTCCTGATTCAGCAGCTGAATTAATACTGTTGCATTTTAAGGCTAGAACAAAGTTTCTAGTTTAAATCCTTTACGTCCGAATCTGCGGTATGTTGGTCATTCGCTGTATTTTGATTTTCAGCTAGAATCAATAGTCTCCTGATAGCCCTTGTACCTGGCGTTATAGGCTAAGTAACCTGCTGCATCTGTTCTGTGTTAATTTATTCCATGTTCAGGTTCTAATAATTTCCTTCTTCGCCATTGACATCGAAACTTCCGCAATTCCACGACGATTTGTCTTCACTACCACGATGTCGAGAGAGTGATAAAGACGCACACAATGGACTTCCCTGTCAAGAATAATTCGTCCGTGTCTGTTACTTTCCCTATGTTCATTCAGTCCACGTTCAAGCAGTGATGTTCTCCCTCTGCATTTTCACTTCTTGAGGAAGAATACTTGTTGCAAACATTTTCATAAGTTTGTGGTAAGGTCCTATGGGAACAAACTGCTGCGGTCATCGGTCCCTAAGCCTACACACTACTTAATCTAACTTAAACTAGCTTACGCTAAGGACGACACACACACACCCATGCCCGAGGGAGGACTCGAACCTCGACATGAGGGGGGGGGGGGGGGGCGGCTCGTGGACCGTGACAAGACGCCCTGACCGCGCAGCTACCCTGTGCGGCAATACTTATATCGTAAGATATTCGTTTACACTGTTAATCAAATGTGTATTCACAAGTCAATGGAGAGATCTACTTGGCAGGTATGTTTGTGTCTCACTGCAGCTGTGCTGACTTGTGCAGTATATTTTCAGCAGTCAGAATTTCTTAGTATCGGTAATGTAGCTGAAATTCTTGTGAGCCCTCTGTGTCCGCCATCTCTGCTGAGTGTCTTTCGGCGCTATCGGTTATGCACTGAGAAGAGTTAACACTACTGTTTATACTTCGTTCATCATAACAATAAACCTGATGTAAACAAACACATCTTCATATACAGGGTGTAAAAAAAGGTACGTCCAAACTTTCAGGAAACAATCCTCACGCACAAAGAAAGAAAATACGTTATGTGGACATGTGTCCGGAAACGCTTACTTTCCATGTTAGAGCTCATTTTATTACTTCTCTTCAAATCACATTCATCATGGAATGGAAACACACAGCAACAGAACGTACCAGCGTGACTTCAAACACTTTGTTACAGGAAATGTTCAAAATGCCCTCCGTTCGCGAGGATACATGCATCCACCCTCCGTCAGGAGGGTTGAGGTCAAGAGAGCGTGGAGGCCATGGAATTGGTCAGCCTCTACCAATCCATTGGTCACCGAATCTGTTGTTGAGAAGCGTACGAACACTTCGACTGAAATGTGCAGGGGCTCCATCGTGCATGAACCACATGTTGTGTCGTACTTGTAATGGCACATGTTCTAGCAGCACAGGTAGAGTATCCCGTATGAAATCATGATAACGTCCTCCATTGAGCGTAGGTGGAAGAACAAGGGTCCCAATCAAGACATCACCAACAATGCCTGCCCAAACGTTCACAGAAAATCTGTGTTGATGACGTGATGCACAATTGCGTGCGGATTCTCGTCAGCCCATACATGTTGATTGTGAAAATTTACAATTTGATCACGTTGGAATGAAGCCTCATCCGAAAAGAGAACATTTGCACTGAAATGAGGATTGACACATTGTTGGATGAATTAATCCCCGAAGTGCACCCGTGGAGGCCAATCAGCTGCTGATAGTGCCTGCACACGCTGTACATGGTACGGAAACAACTGGTTCTCTCGTAGCACTCTCCATACAGTGACGTGGTCAACGTTACCTTGTACAGCAGCAACTTCTCTGACGCTGACATTAGGGTTATCGTCAACTGCACGAAGAATTGCCTCGTCTATTGCAGGTGTCCTCGTCGTTCTAGGTCTTCCCCAGTCGCGAGTCATAGGCTGGAATGTTCCGTGCTCCCTAAGACGCTGATCAATTGCTTCTAACGCCTTCCTGTCGGGACACCTTCGTTCCGGAAATCTGTCTCGATACAAACGTACCGCGCCACGGCTATTGCCCCGTGCTAATCCATACATCAAATGGGCATCTGCCACCTCCGCATTTGTAAACATTGCACTGACTGCAAAACCACGTTCGTGATTAACACTAACCTGTTGATGCTACGTACTGATGTGCTTGATGCTAGTACTGTAGAGCAATGAGCCTCATGTCAACACAAGCACCGAAGTCAACATCACCTTCCTTCAATTGGGCCAACTGGCGGTGAATCGAGGAAGTACAGTACATACTGACGAAACTAAAATGAGCTCTAACATGGAAATTAAGCGTTTCCGGACACATGTCCACATAACATCTTTTCTTTATTTGTTTGTGAGGAATGTTTCCTGAAAGTTTGGCCGTACCTTTTTGTAACACCCTGTATATATACGAGTAGTTACGGCTCACCGGCCATTTGACCATCTTCTGTGCGGATGCATAAACAGTGCCCGAACTCTTACGGGAATCGGCGGCAATGCCGCGAGTAATGAGTATGATGGGCAGGGGCACTATGAATATAGTGCCGGATAATAAGTTGTGAATGTGGGTTTCACGGGGGGCGTGCCAGAGATAAATCCCTGCAGTCGCACTATCCTCTGTGTCCTCGGCGGCTCAGATGTGTAGAGCGTTTGCCATGTAAGCAGGAGATCCCGGGTTCGAGCCCGCTCGGGGCACACATTTTCAACTGTCCCCGTTGACTTACATCAACGCCTGTATGCAGCTAAGGGTATTCATTTCACTGTAAAACGTGATGACTGATCAGCAGCCGTAGTCCACGTACACTGGCGTTAGTACACTCTTGGAACGAGGTCCCAGTTTGGCACTAGCAAGGGTAACTCAGGGAGAGTTGGACCACTTTTTTTCTTCAGGGCAAAATTCACCGGTTTTTAATTTTTTTTTTTTTACTTCTGCCATTTTCCTATAGATTGTCATATAAACTTATATACAGTACATTATTGAGGCCCTCCCACTCAAAGTGCAAGTCACACAACGAAATAAAAATATACATCAGCGGTCCATCTCACCTGTAGGTGCATGGGTGAGATGGACCAGTGTAGTGGGAGAGATGGACCACATGAATAATTGCTACACATGAAGAAAAGAGTGAATGTAAATCACATATTTTTATTGGAATATGTAATAATGAATACAGTAAGACACTTCAGACCAAAACAATTTTATCAGTTTTTTGTAAATAGTAAGCGAACACTGGATTTTCATTGATTTGTAGATTTTGTGCAAACCTTAGGATATTTTTCTCCTACCACAGCTATTACACTTATTAGCAAATGATGAACAACAGTTATGTGACCATCGTAATAGATTTCACCACACCCCACACATTCATCTTCATCCCATTCGTCAAAGCTATTTTCAGTATCTTCTACAAAGTCTTCAGTGTTGCAGCTTTTTGCAACGTGGTGGGCTGTTTGCAGCATTTTTCTTTTGTCGTTTCTTGGGTCTCTTTTTCTCCTCCCTAGTGCTCTGCTCCTCTGTATTACTTTCGTCTTCCTTCGGTTTGCCGACCGCTGTGGCCGGGTGGTTCTAGGCGCTTCTGTTCGCAACCGCGCTGCTGCTATGGTCACAGGTTCGAATTCTGCCTCGGGCATGGAAGTGTGTGGTGTCCTTAGGTTAGTTAGGCTCAAATGGTTCAAATGGCTCTGAGAACTATGGGACTTAACATCTATGGTCATCAGTCCCCTAGAACTTAGAACTACTTAAACCTAACTAACCTAAGGACAACACCCAGTCATCACGAGGGAGAGAAAATCTCTGACGCCGCCGGGAATCGAACCCGGGAACCCGGGCGCGGGAAACGAGAACGCTACCGTACGACCACGAGCTGCGGACTGGTTAGTTAGGTTTAAGTAGTTCTAAGTCTAGGGGACTGCTGACCTCAGATGTTAATTCCCATAGTGCTCAGAGCCATTGAACCATTTACTCTCGATTCATATTCTGTACTCATTAGAACGTTCTTCGATTCAACAGCTCCTGTCATTCTTCTTCACCTTTATTTAGGAAAGCAATGTTATCAGTGAATCTTATTAATGATATTCTTCCACTATGAATTTTAATCCCATTCTTGAACCTTCATTTCATTTCCGTCATTGATTCTTCGACATATAGATCGTTTTTCTTAATCCAAGCGCTACGATCTTGATCTTCCGCGGCTTATAGTGTTAAAGAATGTGGTACACTACAGGTATTTCACCACGTACCAATACAAGTCTAGCACTGGCTAACAGTGATGTCATGTACAGGGCGATAATTATTGAACTACATGAAAAAAAAACGTAAATTAGTTACAAACTACAGCGTGTACGCACTTTATTCAACATGTAAACGTCACTATAGATTTTCAGATTTAGTTTATGACATGTTCGGTATGCCTACCATACTTGGCGGTGACGTGGCGCAGACGAATAGCGAAATTCTGCATTATCCTGGGGTGCTGGGGCCACTGCTGTTTCTTATTTATATAAATGATATGCCTTCTAGTATTACAGGTGATTCAAAAATATTTCTGTTTGCTGATGACACCAGCTTGGTAGTGAAGGATCTTGTGTGTAATATTGAAACAGTATCAAATAATGTAGTTCATGAAATAAGTTCGTGGCTTGTGGAAAATAATTTGATGCTAAATCACAGGAAGACTCAGTTTTTACAGTTTCTAACTCACAATTCAACAAGAACTGATATTTTAATCAGACAGAATGGGCATGTTATAAGCGAGACGGAACAGTTCAAGTTCCTAGGCGTACGGATAGATTGTAAGCTGTTGTGGAAAGCCCATGTTCAGGATCTTGTTCAGAAACTAAATGCCGCTTTATTTACCGTTAGAACAGTATCTGAAATAAGTGACATTTCAACACGAAAAGTAGTCTACTTCGCATATTTTCATACGCTTATGTCATATGGTATTATTTTTTGGGGTAATTCTTCTGATTCAAAAAGGGTATTTTTGGCTCAAAAACGGGCTGTTCGAGCTATGTGTGGTGTAAGTTCGAGAACCTCTTGTCGACCCCCTATTCAATAGTCTGGGAATTCTGACATTGCCCTCACAGTATATATTTTCTTTAATGTCGTTTGCTATTAGCAATATTAGCTTATTCCCAAGAGTTAGCAGCTTTCACTCAGTTAATACTAGGCAGAATCAAATGTGCATGTGGAATGCACTTCCTTGACTCTTGTGCAGAAAGGAGTGCAGTATTCTGCTGCATCCATTTTCAATAAGCTACCACAAGAACTCAAAAATCTTAGCAGTAGCCCAAACGCTTTTAAGTCTAAACTGAAGAGTTTCCTCATGGCTCACTCCTTCTATTCTGTGGAGGAGCTCCTGGAAGAGCTAAAAAATTAAGCAAATTCCAGTGTTACATTCTTGATTTTCTTTATTTAAACTAATGACGTGTCGCCTGAATATGTTTCTTATATTTCATTTTATCTGTTTCTACAATCGTGTTATAATTTCATGTATTGACTCGTTCCATGACCATGGAGACTTCTCCTTAATGTGGTCCCACGGAACAATAAATAAATAAATAAATAAATAAAAATAAAAAATCCTCTCAAGTTTTGGAACATCGATGCTGTCGATGACCTTCTGAATGGCTGTTTTCAGCCCAGCAAAGGTTTTGGGTCTGTTGCTATACACCTTGTCTTTAATACGGCTCCACAAAAATGAGTCACATATGTTCAGACCGGGAGAATAGGCGGCCAGTCGAGGCCCATGCCGATGACTTAGGGTACCTCAGAGCCGGAATGGGGTCCCCAAAGTGCCCCTGCAGGACATCACTCTCCTGCTTCGAAGGGGTGGAGCACCACCCCGCATGAACCACATCTTGTCCAAGTCAGGGTACTTTGGATAA
Organism: Schistocerca cancellata; assembly: GCF_023864275.1. NCBI lineage: Eukaryota > Metazoa > Arthropoda > Insecta > Orthoptera > Acrididae > Schistocerca > Schistocerca cancellata. The sequence goes on along the minus strand of NC_064633.1, from coordinate 24,046,987 downwards.
TAGGGATTAAATCACGTTTCAAAAGCCTCACGTACCGTTCGGTGGTCACTGTGCCATCAAGAAATATCGCACCGATTATTCCGTGACTGGACATTGCACACCATACAGTGACCCGCAGAGGATGAAGAGACTTCGCGATAGCGAAATGCGGATTCTCAGTCCCCCAAATGCGTCGATTTTGCTTATTGACGAACCAATCGAAATGAAAGTGGGCTTCGTCGCTACACCAAACCGTACTAATTCCCAGCATACCCCGTGGGCAACCGTGCAGTTTGAACGTCCTAACGCAAACCACTTAAAAGCTATGACGATTTTATTTCATATAGTTCAATAATTGTCACCTGCCGTGTGAAATGTGAGTAGAACGACTTATTTTCTCTTTCTGTGGTAATACAGAGAAGTTTTACTCTAAACTGTGTCCTAAACAATATTCGCCTCAATATTTAACACAATATCCTGCTTGATCCCCTGACTGTTTTGACCAGTGTGCCATTAATAAGTAGTCTGGCTGTAACCAGAAGATAATGTTGGTCATGAATCTTGATGCGTAGGGTAGTGTGTTCATTTAACAGCTGTAGTTAAGCATTTGATGAAACACTCAGTGATCAGCAGGAGGATGGGCAGTCCGCTCGTTACGTTCGCTGACAGTTGTACAGCTCCATGGGGTGGACAACTGCCGTGTGCTCCAGTTTCTCCCAGATAACGCTATCTGGGGCGATCAGATACGGTTCAGCAAAGGTGGAAGTGTGACAGAAAACGCGCCTTATCAACAGAATGAAGCTATCGGAAAGCACACGCCTGTATACAAGTTTGTTTTGTGGGCTGTGTGCCGCTGCTTGTTTTACCAGAATAAGTAAATACGTTGAAGAAAACGCAATATCTTACAGAAACTGATTTTTACAGGAAATGTACAGATAAGGACGTAACAGAGCGGGAAATACTAGAAAGAAACGACCATCTAGAACAAATCTTTTCTACTCGTACTTTTTTTTCAAGTTTTGGTCAGCGCAAGCAACAGAAATCTAAATCGCAACATGGTGGTGGTAGATTCCTATGGGACCCAACTGCTGAGTTCATCGGTCCCTAAGTTTACACATTACTTAATCTAACTTAAACTATCTTACGCTAAGGACAACACACACACACACACACACACATACATACATGCCCGAGGGAGGACTCGAACCTCCGACGGGGGGGCAAGGCGCCCCTGACCGAGCCGCTAACCCGCGCGGCAAATCACAACATGCTCAACAGCTTCTTCAGTAATAGGGGTGCGCATGTAACAACAAACTCTGCTAGTTGCTGAGAAACAGACGTACAATAATTTTTAAAGGAACGCACTGCCATTTGGCTTTTATTGCTTATCTAAGTACAACCCAGGTTTCGACCTTTTATGCCTTTTCAGGTATATGATTTTATGTCTTTAACATGCGTTTCAGGACACTTAAGGGGCGTAGCACGTCCAACGGGTCGACTTGGAACAAGAGAGACACCACAGGATATTTTAGTCTCCACTGTCTACATGTTTTTACAAATAAATTCATAAAACTTTGTCAACATGACCAGGAAGGATTCAGGGTTCACACTCATAGCGGTTGAAGTTCAAAAACATAAAAAAATAATGTTTTTAAATGTGAAATTTCATCATTTTTTTCACTTACTATTGGCTGCATATGTTGCTACAGATACACCCTTCTTCATAAGTAAGGGAGATTATTCTATGAATTTTGCACAGCTTACAGGTGTATGAAACTGTAGAATTTTCCACATTTATTAAAAACTATGGTAAAAATTGAGATAATTAACTATAAAATTTGGGTTTCTTCTAAACATGAAGTTTTAAATGTAAGAGCTCATTTATTTTTTCAAAAATTAAATAAATTCAAGAGTTTTATACACCTGTCAGTATGGTTTGTATGCTGTGCAAAATTCATCGAAGAATCTCTCGTACTTATGAAGAAAAAGGTAGCTGTAGCAGCAAATGCAGCCATTAGTAAGTGCAATACTTACGTTTTTGAACTTCCGCTGCTGTGAGTGTGAGCCCTGAATCCTTCCTGGTCAAGCTGACAAATTTTTATGACTTTATTTGCAAAAGTACAGGCAGTGGAAACTAAAACGTCCTGTCGTGCCTCTCCTGCTCCATGTCGGCCCATTTGACGTCCTACTCCCTTAACATGTTATCAAGCACAAATTAAGAAAAATATTGGCTCCGCACAAAATTACAGATGTAAAATCGCCATCTTATAACAGATCACTAAATAATCGTGGGAGCACATCACATTTAATAAAAACAGACTTACGTTGGTAAATAAAAGAAGAGCACATGCCCTTAAAACGTAATGAGAGTGAAATCAAAATCTTTGCTTGCACTATTATAACGTTTTAAGGACATATCATCTTTTATTTACCAAAGTAAGCCTGTTTTTACTAAATATGACGCGCTCCCACTATTATTTTTCTAGTCTGTTGCAGTGTGGTGATGTTACATCTGGTATTTCGTGGGGGAGCCAATGTTTTTCTTAATTTACGGCCAACTCTAAGCTCGACAGCATGTTAAGTGTCCTGAAATGTATGTTAAAGACATAAAATCAAGTACTTGAAGGTCGCATTAATGCAAAATGGTTCAAATGGCTCTGAGCACTATGGGACTTAACATCTGAGGTCATCAGTCCCCTAGAACTTAGAACTACTTAAATCTAACTAACCTAAGGACATCACACACATCCATGCCCGAGGCAGGATTCGAACCTGCAACCTTAGCGGTCGCGCGGTTCGAGACTGTAGCGCCTAGAACCGCTCGGCCACTCCAGCCGGCCGCATTAATGCAGAAACTTGTGTTGTACTTAAATAAACACTAAAAGAACCAAATGCCGGGGTGTTCGTTTAAGAAATGTGTCATTAATGCCAACCACAGAGAGTGGAGATCTCGAGAAAAAGCTATAGCTTGCTCGAGAAAATGGTAGGAAAGTTACCTCTAATATACAAGATAGAGAGCGAATAATTCGTGGTTCAGCTCTAACAGGACAAACTAGAAACCACATGGAGGATTTTGAGAATGGTATTCATTTATTACGCTCGAATAAGGTGAGAGCTAACGTCGAGAATTACCTAAGCTGCTGGCACGACTGGCGGCTTACGGAGCTCCTCATTCGCGACCGTGGCCAGGTATTGGCAAACTGCAGCGCGCAACGGCAACTTATTAGAGGCCAATGAGATGGGGACTTGATCGAAAAGTGTACATTTCAGGTCACTCTAAGACAAAAACAAACCATCGCAACACGAAGGAGTTATGCAAATTAATATACATTCAGGTATCGACGGGAAATGCAAAATTGTAAACTTTGGCGGCCGATGCATGAATGTGTGACTCTGCAGCGCAATTTCACCGCGCAGCTGACAAAGATAGTAAATAGGGGACATGTCGATACCAGGGCATAATATCTTTGTGAATTTCATTCCGTGTACTCGGTTGACACCAACTATCCCTCGCAGACTGGTACGTGAACAATATAAGCAGAGCCGGCCGGGGTGGCCGAGCGGTTCTAGGCGCTACAGTCTGGAACCGCGCGACCGTAACGGTCGCAGGTTCGAAGCCTGCCTCGGGCACGGATGTGTGTGATGTCCTTAGGTTAGTTAGGTTTAAGCAGTTCTAAGTTCTAGGGGACTGATGAGCTCCGATGTTAAGTCCCATAGTGCTCAGAGCCATTTGAACCATGGCCAAATACATCGTCTAAAAGGAAGTGGACGATCTACATATGCGACAGGGCATGAGGATCGAGCAATCGTCAGAGAGGCCCGAGTTCATCATTATCATCGACGCGATGTGCTTCTGGTGTTCAGTGACCACAGGGACCATTAATAGGCGGCTCACAGACAGGGGCGCCACTTGTCCCGACTACCATTGACCTCTGTACACCATCAAGGCCGGTTGCAGTGATGTCAGGCACATTTGGCTTGAGACCTCATTGACTGGAGTAGTTGTCTTCAGTAATGACTCCCGCTCCTAATTGAGACCCGATGACTAGCAAAGACATGTCTGGACACGTCAGCAGTGGGATACCAACTTGACTCTCGCCCGCTATGCGGCTTGACAACCAGGAATGATGGTCTGAGGTGGCAGTTTATTTCACAGAAGATTTCACAGAAGAACGCCTTTGGTTGTCATACGCGGTACCCTTACAACGGTACGTCGACGATATTCTAAGTCCCGTTTTGTTGTCCTTCATGGTAAAGCTACCCTGAACTTATATTTCAACAAGATAATGCCCGCTTGCGCACGGCAGAAGTTTCCACTGCTTGTCTTCGCGCTTGCCAAACCCTACGTTGGCCGGTATGGTCACCAGATCTCTCCCTAATTGAGAACGTTTGGACCATTATGGGCAGGTCGCTCCAACCATCTCGCGATTTTGATGGCCTGATGATCCGATCGGACAGTATTTGGCATGATGTATCTTAAGAGGGCATCCAACAACTCTATCAATCAATAACAGGCCGAATAACTGCCTGCATAATGGCCGGAAGTGGACCAAGGTATTACTGACTTGCTCAATTTGTTAAGTTCTTTCACTTCAATAAAACATACAATTTTTCTGAAACTGTAATCATTTGTTTTTCAGTGCATGTACATCTCATGTACTGATTTCCGTTCCATTCGGTTGAGCCCTTCATGGTGTGTCGGTTTTTTTATTTTTTTCCTTGTCTTACAGCGTACATCTGTACTAAATGGAATAATATATCATAGTGACATATGTAATATGTCCTCGTTCAGGAGGACGTTCTTGCTTCTATTCTCAAATACCTTCATCTGTGTCAGTTTTCGCTATTAACTGTAGAATAGTCTGACCTTATCCTCGTAAGAATGTGAAGCCTATTCCAGGACTAGTGTTAATTACCATAGGGTACCGGGCCTGACACGAACTGAAAGTCTGATTCAGAGTATATGAGACGATAGAAACTAATTTAAAAAAAAAAAAAGGAGAGAGGGAAAGACATGCACTGCTCGCATTAGTAAGGAATTAATTTTCGTGGTATATTAGTGTACCACTGTTTATTGACTTGGACAGTGCCCGTAAGTTGCATTACAGTTGTGTGTTTTGCGTCTAGCGGCCACGTGCCTGAGTTTACCTCACATGCAAGAAAAGGCATGAATGGTGGTGCAAGTCTCTTCTCAACACATGAGCATGCACCTTGACAAGCACGAATGTTATGTCGTTGTTCAAGTAACACGGTTTGCTTGCAGTAGCTGCTGGTGCAGCCATTATAATTTTTGACAAAGGTAAAATCTTAGCAATAAGCTCAGGTGTTGGTTAATGAGTACCTTTTGCATCGTAATGCATGTGTGGGTGTGGTGGAAGAGATTAAGATGGCAACTAATATGCTGTTTAAAAACTTTACTTGTATTTCAGCCAGTAGTTAATACCACATGTTGCTGGGCTTCTCACAACGAAGAAAAATACGATATGTAGAGAGCTGTACCAACGATGGTGATCTGTTGGTACTGGGGACGATTGCCACAGTTAAACGTTCCATTTCAAAAAATCTCCTGCTCTGATCTCTAACGTATACCAGAATTACAGTCGTGAAAGCATGTCATGGAGATAGTACCGACAGATGTCACTAGATGGGAGCACAAGGGAAAGCTCTTTAATTAGACTGTTCGTGATTACGATGGTTTATTTATTCATTAGTTGCTGTTTTTACATATGACCTGTACCGTAGAAGATTTTGCAGTTCGTATTTCGCAGTTATTTTACTATCAAAATCTGTAGTACGTTAATAACATTGTGGAGATTGTATTGGTTGGTGCATAAGATCGTAGCGCTTTTGTTCGTCAAGTTGGTATTCCTGCTGCTACGGGTTTGTTTATCGATAGTCATTTTTTATGTGTAGCTCACTGTTGCTTCCTGATTTTAGATATTGGCGTTTTGTCGTTTGTAGATAGTAAGTGGAGCTGTGGACGCTAGAAAATCGAGTGCCAAATGGAGAAATCGGAACATTTCCGACATATTCTGATGTTTGTATTCAAAAGAGGGAAGACAGCAGCGGAGGCAACCAGAAACATTTACGCCGTTATGGGGATAATACCATTCCACAAAGCACAGCAAGAAAATGGTTTTCACGTTTTAAGGAGGATCGTTTTGACATAAATGACACTCTACGTTCAGGAAGACGTTCGGGGTTTAAATAAATCATTTAAACATATTAATCCACATTGATCGACGTCATTGTACTCGAGAACTGGCACATGTGATGAAGTGTGATCATTCCACCAGCGTGCGGCGTATGCTCGCAATGAATAAAATGCAAAATCACAAAAATCAGCAGATTTCCATATGTGCATCTTTGCCTGCTCGTCATCAATGAACTCATGAACAACACCGACCATTCCTATCCTGTATCGTTGCTGGTGACGAAAAATGGTGTCTTTATGCTAACATAAGGAAAAGAAAGGAATGGCTGAGCCCAAACAAAGCAGCAACTCCCCATAGAAAGACCCGTGCACACCCACAAAAGATAATGTTATGCATCTGGTGGAACAGTGACGTTGTGGCGTATTTTGAATTGCTTCCCCGATGTGTAACCATCACGGCTGATATTTCTTGTCAACTACCAAGCGAGTGCTTGTAGCATTTGTCCATCGGAAATGATATGAGTTATCGCAGCCAATGCTACTGTACATTGATAGCAAAGCCCTATCACCCAACTGTTTTGCTATATTTTTTCTTTTTACACTAGTGGCCATTAAAATTGCTACACCAAGAAGAAATGCAGATGATAAACGCGTATTCATTGGACAAATATATTATACTAGAACTGACATGTGATTACATTTTCACGCACTTTGGGTGCATAGATCCTGAGAAATCAGTACCCACAACAACCACCTCTGGCCATAATAACGGCGTTGATACGCCTGGGCATTGAGTCAAACAGAGCTTGGATGGCGTGTACAGGTACAGCTGCCCAAGCAGCTTCACCACGATACCACAGTTTATTAAGAGTAGTGACTGGCGTATTGAGACGAGCCAGTTGCTCGGCCACCATTGACCAGACGTTTTCAATTGGTGAGAGATCTGGAGAATGTGTTGGCCAGGGGAGCAGTCGAATATTTTCTGTATCCAGAAACGCCCGTACAGAACCTGCAACATGCGATCGTGCATTATTCTGCTGAAATGTAGGGTTTCGCAGGGATCGAATGAAGGGTAGAGCCATGGGTCGTAACACATCTGAAATGTAACGTCCACTGTTGAAAGTGCCGTCAATGCGTACAAGAGGTGACCGAGACGTGTAACCAATGGCACCCCATACCATCATGCCGGATGATACGCCAGTATGGCGATGACGAATACACGCTTCCAATGTGCGTACACCGTGATGTCGCCAAACACGAATGCGACCATCATGATGCTGTAAACAGAACCTGGATTCATCCGAAAAAATGACGTTTTGCCATTCGTGCACCCAGGTTCATCGTTGAGTACACTATCGCAAGCGCTCCTGTCTGTGTTGCAGCGTCAAGGGTAACCGCAGCGATGGTCTCCGAGCTGATAGTCCATGCTGCTGCAAACGTCGTCGAGCTGTTCGTGCAGGTGGTTGTTGCCTTGCAAACGTCCCCATCTGTTGACTCAGGGATCGAGACGTGGCTGCACGATCCGTTACAGCCATGCGGATAAGAGGCCTGTCATCTCGACTGCTAGTGATACGAGGCCGTTGGGATCCAATACGGCGTTCCGTATCACCCTCCTGAACCCACCGATTCCATATTCTGCTAACAGTCATTGGATCTCGACCAACGCGAACAGCAATGTCGCGATACGATAAACCGCAATCGCGATAGGCTACAATCCGACCTTTATCAAAGTCGGAAACGTGATGGTACGCATTTCTCCTCCTCACACGAGGCATCACAACAACGTTTCATCAGGCAACGCCGGTGAACTGCTGTTTGTGTATGAGAAATCGGTTGGAAACTTTCCTCATCTCAGCACGTTGTAGGTGTCGCCACCGGCGCCAACCTTGTGTGAATGCTCTGAAAAGCTAATCATTTGCATATCAGAGCATCTTCTTCCTGTCGGTTAAATTTCGCGTCTGTACCACGTCATCTTCGTGGTGTAGCAATTTTAATGGCCAGTAGTGTATGTACATCATTTATGTACATAAAATTTACAAAATTAAGACAAGGCACAAATATTACAGAAATAGATAAATAAATAAACACGCAAAAAATATTCCGTCTCACCACGATACTGTTTACCGTTGCAGGACGTTGAAGAATTCTCACTGAAGCTGCCCAACGTGGTATTTAGCGAGCTGGTGCCGCTGCTGTCTTTCAACCACCTGGACTTTCTGCTGGCCAAGGACGTTCCGTACCTCGTCTACGACAGGGTTGAGCAGCTGATGGACAAGCTGCAGCAGGACGAGTGGGATCTGGACGACATCTAATCGTCGAGCAGCCTGCACCTTTCCGGGGACGGGCTGCCGCCTGTTATCTGCTCGCAGTGACTGCGGAATACAGCAGGCGCCTGTAGACGCCTCGGCTGGTCTTCCGCGGAAGTCGAGACAAGCGGCAGCCAGGAACACTGCACTCCCAAAATTCTGTATGAGATGGAGCAAACGACTGCTTCGAATCATGTATTTATCACACCACAAATTGATACGTAAAAAAAAGTACTTACCGTAAGAGCTCTTGTTCTCTGTATTATTACTGTTCCTCTCTAAGCAACAGCTTGAGAGCTGAATAAGTGTACATTAGATTCTTCATTGCGCCGACTGGACATTGTTAGATACTCTAAAAAAAACTAAAAGACCCACCACGAAGGAATTATCCAAATGGGATGGAAATCGGTAGATGCGAAGTAGCTGAACAGACAAACAAAAGATTACAATTTCAGAAAAAAGTTGGATGATTTATTGAAGAGAGAGGGTTTCACAAATTGAGAAAGTCAATCCTGGCACTTACTCAAGCAGTTATTGGGCTTGGCATTGAATGACAGGGATGTTGGACGTCCTCCTGAGCGATATCGTGCCAAGTTCTGTCCAATCGGCGCTTTGGATCGTCAAAATCCCGTGCTGGTTGGTGAGTCCTGCCTATAACGCTCCAGGAGTTCTCAATTGGGGACACTTCCGGCGACCTTGCTGGCCAAGGCAGGGTCAAGCACGAAGAAACTATCGCCGCGTTCGGGCGGGCATTATCTTGCTGAAATGTAAGTCCAGGATGGCTTGCCATGAAGGAGAACGTAGCGTAGAATATCGTCGACGTACCACTGTGCTGTTAGGGTGCAACGGATGACAACCAAAGGGGAGCTGCTATGAAAAGAAATCGCACCCCAGACCATCATTCCTGGTCGAGCCGTATGGTGGCCAACAGTCATGTTGGTATCCCACTCCTGTCCAGTGCGTCTCGAGAAACGTCTTCGCTGACCATCGGGCCTCACTTCGAAGCAGAACTGAAGACAATTCTACTCCAGTTAACGATGTTTCACGCCGACGACGTGTCTGGAGGTACACCGAAGAGCAGTGGAATACCAACCTGACTGTTGCCCGCCATAATGCCTGACAACCAGAAGTGATGACCAGGGGTGCTATGCCTCTACACAGCAGGACCCCGTGGGCTGTCATAGGCGGTATTCTCGCAGCACAGCCGTACGTCGACGGTATTCTACGTCCCGTTTTGTTGCCCTTCATGGTAAGCCATCCCAGGCTTACTTCTGAGCAAGATGATCCTTGGTCAAGCACGGCAAGTGTTTATACTGCATTTCTTCGTGCTTGACAGACCCTACCCTGGCCAGCACGATCGCCGGATCTTTCCTCAGTTGAGAACGTTTGGTGCACTACGGCAGGACCTTCCAACCAACTCGGGATTTTGACGATCCAACATGCCAGTTTGACAGAATGTCGCACAATATACCTCCGGAGGACATCCAACAAGTCTTATTGACAGAGCTGGATAACTCTGGTGAATAACTGTTTGTGTAAGTGCCAGAGGTGGACCAAAGCCTTACCTACTTACACAATTTATGAAGCTCTTTTTCTTGAATAAATCATCCAATATTTTTGAAATTGTAACCATTTATTTGTCTGTACATGTACACACGTCTATCGATTTTCATCCCATTCGGATAATTCTTTGAAGGCGCGTCATTTTTTCTGTCCTAGAGTGTAACTAATCTACCAAATATCTGCAGCCATTGGTTGTGCACTACATCCGAGTTAAAGAAGGATCTACGTTAATATATACATGATTATAACATTCCACTCTTGAACAGCACCTGAGAAAAATGAACATCTCAACCTATCATTTTATACAATAGTCATTTTTCCATCGCAGGAGGGAGTTGGTGGTCGAAATCCGCGAAAAGATGTCGCCTTTGTTTCAGCTATTGCTACCCGAGCTCGCTTATGGAATACGTGACACTCTCTCCCCCATTTCACGATAATGCAAAACGAGATGCCAGTCTTTGATGAACTTTTTGAGCGTCCTTCGTCAGTCTTACCATACAGAAACCCATACCACGTGGCAGTGTTCCAGAAGAAGACGGACAAGTGAAGTGCGGGTTGTCTCATCAACAGATTTATGGCACCTTCCAAGGGTTCTGCCAAGCAAACATTGCTTTTAATTCGCTTTCGCCTTTTTATACGTGACGGTTACAGTTTACGCATTTAGTTGAATCGACAACATTTAAATCTGCGATGATTTCTATAAATCTCGATAAGAAACAATCGTCAGCAACTCAACGTTTCAGTCACATTGTTGGGTTCCTCTTCAGGAGCCCCTCATAAGGATGAAGATTCCTGAAGAATATCGCGTCAGTGGGATCGTTTCATCGACTCGCAGAAAAAGTAAGCGTGGAAAATGACGCGGTCTAGTAGCTCAGAAGATTTTTATGTTTATTTAAAGCGGCAAAGTGTTATACTCCAGAAGTATCGTTGTGGCCTCAAACGACCTCCGTTGCAGTGAGGCTGCGCGGCCGTGAAACGGCCAACTCGTTTACTGCCGTTGATTACGAGCAATTATTAAACTGCCTGTGAAACGACAGTTCGTGTTCAGTTCCCATACATTTTTCAAGAAAAGTAGTACGCAATTAACAACATTACCCACGCATTTCTCCGTCAGAACTACTTAAAGACATCAAATTGTCTGGAGTAGCGCCACAAACAGGTTCTCTCTTACTTTGCCGTTGACGCTCTAATCGTGACTAGCAGCTAAACTCTGCCATCATTTCAATTTCCCATATGTGAACGAGGAATTTCAAATCAAGTACATATTCCGCTAAAGAAATTAAAAGGGATAAACTTAGTTAGCTTGGGCATTGTGTTAAATACGTAAACCTGTCTTACGCTTTCCCAAAGTCAGCTACTTTTTTCCTCAAGATTACAGCGTAATTTAGTGAAAGCTACTCTATTCTGATAGACGCCTGCTATCATTCGAAATCCGCTCATTACCTGTTCAGCCTACGCGTTGCCTATCTTCAGTTTTAAACCGCAGTGGCGCTGACAAAGCTCTGTTTGGCCCATACTGTTGTGAACGTTCAAACAGTTTCGTGTGTAACGGAGGTTATCAGTTTATCAAACGCAGACGGACCTTTTTTGTTGTTATGACGCTGTTCAGAATTCTGAGCTGTCCGCTTCTTGGATTTAATACAAAATGGTCACTTTGCGTTTCATTCTTAAATAATATGATGCCTTATGGCTCTCTGTTATTACTTGAAACTTTTATCTTCCTTTTTATCACGATAAATACATAAATTATTCGACCACTCGACATTAGTATTTTGCTCACATTTAACGCACATGTTTTAAACAGAAAACAGTAATTTTTTGAAGTTGTGATGAGGACAGACATTCATCTTCCTTTTGCCCAATATCATTATATCGGAATACAAGCGAAATTCAAGAGATGTTGCCCTCCTACCGTCATTCCCTGCGTCAAACAGTGCAAACAGAAAGATCACTGTTCGTACAGCTCCCTACCGAAACCTATTCCGTGAGTCTTTTATTGCATAAATATGTGACGAGAAGCAGGAGTTGTTTCACTTTCATAGTTACAAATCCAGTAGCAGACCCAATCTGTGTTGTAGTATGTATCGAAAAACAAAATGTTATTCACCTGCATGTAAATCAATGTGTCATAAAGTTGGTGTTTCAGTAAATATATGTTACAAATGTAACCATCTGTAACTCACTATATAAGAGAACGCAATGTCTTACATTTTCCCTACTCGTCCTAATATTTATTTAGTATTTTCATAGTTCGTTACATTTGCATCCATATTCTATTGTAAGTTAAAGGTACTATCTTTCTTCTCTGGAACGTTGATTGTTGCTCAATAAAACTGGACGACGTGAGAATATCTTGTGTCAGTTTAATGCAGAAATAGTGTTGTATAATTGGCAAAGAAAAGAATTGCTTGTTGAGATCAGAATCTCGTCGGTGTTACATACTTTAACTTTCAAAATGATTTCTTATTTAATCATAATGAAAATTGTCCTGTTTCCTCTCTGTGTATAGATTCAACGAAATTCCTTTCGGAAATTCTTGATATTTGATGTTTGATGTACTCAAAATGTGTGAAATAAATGTTTGATGTGTATTGCTGCAGCTTGTAACATTCCCTTACCACAAACTAACAATTCAAACAGTTTCACTGTGCATGAGTTTAAATCCACCACAGCTCACGGATTTTGTGTATAGTGTAGTGTCTAGCAAGCCTTCATACTCGGTTCGCTAAACAAATAAGCAATGTTGTTGTTGTGGTCTTCAGTCCTGAGACTGGTTTGATGCAGCTCTCCATGCTACTCTATCCTGTGCAAGCTTCTTCATCTCCCAGTACCTACTGCAACCTACATCCTTCTGAATCTGCTTAGTGTATTCAACTCTTGGTCTCCCCCTACGATTTTTACCCTCCACGCTGCCCTCCAATATTAAATTGGTGATCCCTTGATGCCTCAGAACATGTCCTACCAACCGATCCCTTCTTCTCGTCAAGTTGTGCCACAAACTTCTCTTTTCCCCAATCCTATTCAATACTTCCTCATTAGTTATGTGATCTACCCATCTAATCTTCAGCATTCTTCTGTAGCACCACATTTCGAAAGCTTCTATTCTCTTCTTGTCCAAACTATTTACCGTCCATGTTTCACTCCCATACATGGCTACACTCCATACAAATATTCAGAAATGACTTCCTGACACTTAAATCTACAATCGATGTTAACAAATTTCTCTTCTTCAGAAGCGCTTTCCTTGCCATTGCCAGTCTACATTTTATATCCTCTCTACTTCGACCATCATCAGTTATTTTGCTCCCCAAATAGCAAAACTCCTTTACTACTTTAAGTGTCTCATTTCCTAATCTAATTCCCTCAGCATCACCCGACTTAATTCCACTACATTCCATTATCCTCGTTTTGCTTTTGTTGATGTTCATCTTATATCCTCCTTTCAAGACACTGTCCATTCCGTTCAACTGCTCTTCCAGGTCCTTTGCTGTCTCTGACAGAATTACAATGTCATCGGCAAACCTCAAGGTTTTTATTTCTTCTCCATGGATTTTAATACCTACTCCGAATTTTTCTTTTGTTTCCTTTACTGCTTGCTCAATATACAGATTGAATAACATCGGGGAGAGGCTACAACCCTGTCTCACTCCCTTCCCAACCACTGCTTCCCTTTCATGTCCCTCGACTCTTATAACTGCCATCTGGTTTCTGTACAAATTGTAAGCCTTTCGCTCCCTGTATTTTACCCCTGCCACCTTTAGAATTTGAAAGAGTGTATTCCAGTCAACATTGTCAAAAGCTTTCTCTAAGTCTACAAATGCTAGAAACGTAGGTTTGCCTTTCCTTAATCTTTCTTTTAAGGAAAGGCAAACCTACGTTTCTAGCATTTGTAGACAAATAATCAAACAAGTCGTATTAATGAGTATCATTATAATAAGAAAAGATACAATACTGTGGCTGTTGCACAGATGTGTTGCAAACAAAGGGCGACAAACGAAATAATCAATCTTCTTCAGTATAGACGATCCCAAGTCTGTGCTGCGTAGAGAGTACCAGCGAAGTGTCTAGCGTTGACGCTGCTATCGAAGCCGCTAATCTTGAAGCTGCTATTGAACTGGGCCGTCACTAGTTGGTCGCGGCGCTTGTATCCTCTTCACATGGAGACCACTGCTGTCGCGTTGTCGTCCTGGAGGGATGTCCGGTCGGCATGCGACTGGCTGACTGCTTCTCACGGCCTTCTCATCCCTGTCGTTCCCGAATGGCGTGCCGCCTCTTGGCTTTACGCCGTAACAGGGAGTACAAGTACCACTGCTCATATTTTTCTCATAGCTCATAATCTCTTACGAAGTACATAAGTTTCTCTATTGCTGCTAACGGTTCACCAGTGTCAAACACACGAGGATGCTCTTTGCAGTATTGCGACTGCAGTTCAAGCAGTTCTGTAGCAAAATTCAGGGTCTTTCAGGAACAATTCATGTGCTCCATCCAGCGTTGGGCAGGGCACAGTACCGGGGAGGTAGGCTCCGGTTACTGCAAACACTGACGTATCGCAGTGGTGCAGAGGAGGTGCTGTTTACACTGACTTCTCAAAACCAAGTATTGCTCTATCTGATAAAAAATACCAGGTGATCAAAAAGTCAGTATAAATTTGAAAACTTAATAAACCACGGAATAATGTAGATAGAGAGGTAAAAATTGACACACATGCTTGGAATGACATGGTGTTTTATTAGAACAAAAAAAAGTTCACAAAATGTCCGACAGATGGCGCTGGACAGCAAAACGTCAGTGACTGCGCATGACAATCGTGTATCAAAGTGATTTAGTGAAGTGGAGGTCATTTGCGGTGTGGGCGTTTCAAAAGATGGCGGAAGATGACGATTGGTTGAGTAACTTGTTGTGGACCGACGAAGCTCATTTCACGCTCCGAGGGTCTGTCAACGCCAACAACTGAAGAATTTGCCGGCCGGAGTGGCCGAGCGGTTCTAGGCGCTACAGTCTGGAACCGCGAGACCGCTACAGTCGCAGGTTCGAATCATGCCTCGGGCATGGATGTGTGTGATGTCCTTAGGTTAGTTAGGTTTAAGTACTAAGTTCTCGGGGACTGATGACCTCAGAAGTTAAGTCCCATAGTGCTCAGAGCCATTTGAACCTTTTTTTTTTTTTTTACTGCAGAATTTGGGCTACCGAAAATCCTAGAACTGTCGTGGAAACTCCATTGCACGACGAGAAAGTCACGGTATGGGTTGGACTTACCACATCCACCGTTATCGGGCCTTTTTTCTTCGAGGAAATGCGTGATACTGGTTTTGTAACTGCTACCGTGACGGGTGAGAGGTACGCCGATAAGTTACAGAATCGCATTATCCCCAGCCTGGCTGATAAACACCTGTTAGAATGTACGATGTTTATGCAGGATGGCGCTCCACCCCATATTGCTAGACGCGTGAAAGATCTCTTGCGCTCGTCGTCTGGTGATGATCGTGTGCTCAGCCGCCACTTTCGTCATGCTCGGCCTCCCAGGTCCCCAGACCTCAGTCCGTGCGATTATTGGCTTTGGGGTTACCTAAAGTCGCAAGTGTATCGTGATCGAACGACATCTCTATGGATGCTGAAAGGCAACATCCGACGCCAATGTCTCACCATAACTCCGGCCATGATTTACAGTGCTGTTCACGACATTATTCCTCGACTACAGCTATTGTTGAGGAATGATGGTGGACATATTGAGCATTTCCTGTAAAGAACATCATCTTTGCTTTGTCTTACTTTGTTATGCTAATTATTGCTATTCTGATCAGATGAAGCGCCATCTGTCGGACATTTTTTGAACTTTTGTATTTTTTTGCTTCTAATAAAACCCCATGTCATTCCAAGCATGTGTGTCAATTTGTACCTCTCTATCTACATTATTCCATGATTTATTCAGTTTTCAAATTTATACTGACTTTTTGATCACCCAGTATATGGTCACCTGTTAGTGGACATCAATATGGGGTCTGTCCACCGTTCCCCTTTATGACGTCTTTAATTCTGCAGGGGACACTTTCGATGAGGTTGAAACGTCCCCTTAGAAAAATTATACATGACTGTGTTTAAACTGACACACAATATTTTTAGCGCAACGCAATCTGACTTTCAGAAATACCTACAAAAGAATGGCCCTGACTAACATTAACCTATACGTTTGACAAATCACTTACCTCACAAAAATTTTGGTTACTCGAACTACTGCAATACAGCGAGCGCCACTACTGCCAGCTAAATAAAAGATTCAAACTACTGAAGGCACTAACTACTGATAGGCATAGTTAGCAAATGAAAGATTTTGATAGAGAGCAAAAAATGTATTTACCTCAATAGTGTTCAAAAGTCATAATGTATATAGCAGTTCATGACATCCAGTCTTACAAATTTCAAAACTCCGCCATCACTCTCCCCACATCCACCACTGCTGGCGGCTCACCTCCAACTGCCCAACGCTATGCGCTGTTAACATCCAGCTGCCCAACACTACAATGGCAGACAACAATGCAAACTAGCCACGGACTGCACACAGCACAGCCAGTGATTTTCATACAGAGCGCTACGTAACGTTGCCAATAAGAAAACATAAACAGTCTACTTACAAGGTGACTGAATGTGCGTGTAGGAATGTTGCCCACTCTTCCTCAACAACCTAAACCAGAGAATGTAGTGATCTTTGTGATGGAGTCTACGTTCCAACTCGTCCCAAATTTGTTCCATGGGCTCAGGGCGAGACTGTTGGCAGGCCATTCCACTTCAGGAATTATTACCCACAAACATTGCCTCGCAGATGCTGCTTTATGACACGGTGCATTTCATGCTGATACAACTCCGCATTTTCTTAAGCGGAACCCACATACCGCAAACATCACCTCCTCGTACTTCACTGTTGGCACTGCACGTGATTGCAGGTAACATTCTCCAGGCATTCGCTAAACCTAAACCCTTCCATCGGATGGCCACAGGAAACAGTGTGATTCATCGCTCATTTCAAGTCATCTACCGCCCAGTGGAGTCGCTCTTAGCATTTACTACAGAACTGTGTGGTTTATGAGAAGCTGCTCAACCACTGTACCACATTCTTTTCAAATCCTAAACACACTCATTGTGCCAGGAAGATTTCTGGCGGCCGCTCTGAACTCACGAGTGGTTCTTTCCGATGACTTCATGCTATTTTTTTTAGAACCAGCCTCCTCAATGTTCGACAGTGCCAGATCGTCAATACATGAAGTCTCTCTGGTCTTTGTTCAACTGTGCATTTCGACTTCACAATCACATTACCAACGGTCGACCTAGGAAAGGGTTGAAATGTGGATGGATTTGTTATTCCGGTGACATCCAGTTACTTGTCCGCGTTCGAAATCACCGACCTCGCTGATGCATTCTGTAGTTACTGCTTCTCTGCTGACAACAGAAATGTCACACCTCCTTTTATACTGGTGGGACAGGCTCTCGTGGCAAGCAGTAATCAGTTCCGCATTACATGCGTGTGTCCAGGAGCTAGATAGCAGGGCGGGTTCAAGACCACAAGGGGAATAGGCAATCCGCGCAGTCATCATTGGGCCCCCGGTAGCTGAGTGGTCAGCGCGACAGACTGTCAATCCTAAGGGCCCGGGTTCGATCCCCGGCTGGGTCGGAGATTTTCTCCACTCAGGCACTGGGTGTTGTGTTGCCCTCATCATAATTATTTCATCCCCATCGACGGGCAAGTCGCCGAAGTGGCGTCAAACCGAAAGACTTGCACCAGGCGAGCGGTCTACCCGACGGGAGGCCCTCGTCACACGCCATTATTATTATTATATGGACAGATAACGATCTTATCTCAATGTTACTGATAAGGACTTCCGCTTTACATTTGTGCTGGTTATATTTGACATCACCCTCCACTGCTCTCCCCCAGAGGGAATACCGGCAGTTCATTAAAGTCATCCACAGGAACGTGTACCTCCAGCCCCTCGCTACCCACTCACATGTCGACCAATAATATTCAGGCCCCTACCCATCCTCATTTTTATAACTGGAGCATTTGAGTGAGTAGCTTCATTCTGAAGTTGTGCAGCATATGAAGAAGGTCAATGCGTCTCTATTTGTTAATAAAAAATTAATGTTACTGTAATTACGTAAAGTCACACCACATGACCTTGCGTATAGGCCTTTATTAATAAGAAACTAAGTTTAATATTACACGGTTTTCGTCATTCGAAGCACCGACAGAGACCACACTTTGGCAAATAAGTAAGTACTCTCGTTTTTCCATATTTTCCTCAATTTTCCGTATTTTTCCATATTTTTTTGCAGTCTTACGTATTTATCCATATTTTCCATAATTTTACGCGATTTTTCAGTTACACGAGTTTCCGCCCACTGCTCTCAATGTCACCTCGACGTCGCATCATGTCACTTCACGTAATGTCGACGTCATGATACTCTCAGCCCATCACAATACAGCGTGTGCCTAAAAGTACCTGAAATATTTATCATTACTAAGCCATCTCAACTTTTCTTGTGTGTGTGTGTGTGTCTGTATGTGTGTGTGTGTGTGTGTGTGTGTGCACTTCAGTAGCTACTGATTTTCAACCAAAGATACAGTACGTATAATAAATATCACAGAACGATAGATAAATTCTTGTTAAGTCGCCTCCACCCTACATGACATGTGTGCGATAGCATGTGCATTTCCAAGACTCGACCAAATCTACGTTATATGTGTATTAAAATTAGCAAAACGCTACAAAATACGAACTTAGAGAGCTGACCAGCATCTCCATCGACTACGGGTCATTCAAGGTAAGCAACGGAAGGACAGCCTGGTGCATGTTAGAGTAGACCACACCTCCAATGTTGACGTGTGGAGTATAGATACGTCTGCAAACACTGCTCTGGCGAAGCCCAGCAATTCACAATACTTTACACGTCATTGTCTCGGATGTGACTGAGCCATCCTACCCTGCCAACAGGCCCCGACGCGACAGAGAAAACATGTGGGCTGCATTGAGGATAAATGCCAACCACTCCCTAGGCTTCGCACTTTTCCCCTAGACCAATCATAATCAAGCTCCCCAATCGCCCTGCTTTCAAAACTAACGCCTATGCATCGACCATCCAGACAGATGTCTCAGTTAGAATAAAGACAATTAGAATTACGATGCCTAAAAAACAAACCCTGCAGTATTGTCACTATATGTGACATTACTCGTATAATACCCATATATTTACTGCAGTAACTACATTATAATCCAAGTATGTCCTTCGGTATTAATGTAATATCGACCGATGCATAGAATTCTAAACACACATGTGAGACAGATAGCACGCTGCAGCATTTAACGAAATTGATGCTCCGAAAAACTTATCTGTACAACAATAATGAGTGACCTCACATACATATGTATGCTTTCATGGTGGAAAGCTGGCGATTACTTCCTGCGACAGCTCGATATTTCTATAAAAATAAATTCTGCAATATTATTAGTTTGCGATGGTACTATCACACTCGTAAATAACTAGGAAAATATCCGTGCATATCCTTCCACAACAAATCGCTATACACAATCACAGTGGCTTACTACTATAACAAAATACGAGGATTTCCTGCAACGCATTATTTAACAAGAAAATGCATTTGGTAAAGTACCTTCTGCAAGGACAGGATGAAGATCTCTTCCGACCAATATTAATAACTATTTACGCTAATGGCCATTAAAATTGCTACACCAAGAAGAAATGCAGCTGATAAACGGGTATTCATTGGACAAATATATTATACTAGAACTGACATGTGATTCCATTTTTACGCAGTTTGGGTGCATCGATCATGAGAAATCAGTACCCAGAAGAAACACCTCTGTCCGTAATAACGGCCTTGATACGCCTGGGCATTGATTCAAACAGAGCTTGGATAGCGTGTACAGGTACAGCTGCCAATGCAGCTTCAACACGATCCCACAGTTCATCAAGAATAGTTGTTGTGGTCTTCAGTCCTGAGACTGGTTTGATGCAGCTCTCCATGCTACTCTATCCTGTGCAAGCTTCTTCATCTCCCAGTACCTACTGCAACCTACATCCTTCTGAATCTGCTTAGTGTATTCATCTCTTGGTCTCCCCCTACGATTTTTACCCTCCACGCTGCCCTCCAATACTAAATTGGTGATCCCTTGATGCCTCAGAACATGTCCTACCAACCGATCCCTTCTTCTGGTCAAGTTGTGCCACAAACTTCTCTTCTCCCCAATCCTATTCAATACTTCATCATTAGTTATGTGATCATCCCATCTAATCTTCAGCATTCTTCTGTAGCACCACATTTCGAAAGCTTCTATTCTCTTCTTGTCCAAACTATTTACCGTCCATGTTTCACTCCCATACATGGCTACACTCCATACAAATATTCAGAAATGACTTCCTGACACTTAAATCTACAATCGATGTTAACAAATTTCTCTTCTTCAGAAGCGCTTTCCTTGCCATTGCCAGTCTACATTTTATATCCTCTCTACTTCGACCATCATCAGTTATTTTGGTCCCCAGATAGCAAAACTCCTTTACTACTTTAAGTGTCTCATTTCCTAATCTAATACCATCAACATCACCCGACTTAATTCGACTACATTCCATCATGCACGTTTTCCTTTTTTTGATGTTCATCTTTTATCCTCCCTTCAAGACACCATCCATTCCATTCAACTGCTCTTCCAAGTCCTTTGCTGTCTCTGACAGAATTACAATGTCATCGGCGAACCTCAAAGTTTTTATTTCTTCTCCATGGATTTTAATACCTACTCCGAATTTTTCTATTGTTTCTTTTACTGCTTGCTCAATATACAGATTGAATAACATCGGGGAGAGGCTACAACCCTGTCTTACTCCCTTCCAAACCACTGCTTCCCTTTCATGTCCCTCGACTCTTATAACTGCCATCTGGTTTCTGTACAAATTGTAAATAGCCTTTCGCTCCCTGTATTTTACTCCTGCCACCTTTAGAATTTGAAAGAGAGTATTCCAGTCAACATTGTAAAAAGCTTTCTCTAAGTCTACAAATGCTAGAAACGTAGGTTTGCCTTTCCTTAATCTTTCTTCTAAGATAAGTCGTAAGGTCAGTATTGCCTCACGTGTTCCAGTATTTCTACGGAATCCAAACTGATCTTCCCCGAGGTCGGCTTCTAGTAGTTTTTCCATTCGTCTGTAAAGAATTCGTGTTAGTATTTTGCAGCTGTGGCTTATTAAAGAGTAGTGACTGGCGTATTGTGACGAGCCAGTTGCTCGGCCACTATTGACCAGACGTTTTCAATTAGTGAGAGATCTGGAGAATGTGTTGGCCAGGGCAGCAGTCGAATATTTTCTGTATCCAGAAAGACCCGTACAGGACTTGCAAGTTTCGGTAGTGCATTATCCTGCTGAAATTTGGGTTTCGCAGGGATCGAATGAAGGGTAGAGCCACGGGTCTTAACACATCTTAAATCTAACGTCCACTGTTTAAAGTGCCGTCAACGCGAACAAGAGGTGACCGAGACGTGTAGCCAGTGGCACCCCATACCAGCACGCCGGCTGAATACATGCTTCCAATGTGCATTCACCGCGATGTCGCCAAACACGGATGCGACCATCATGATGCTGTAAACAGAACCTAGATTCATCAGAAAAAACGACGTTTTGCCATTCGTGCACCCAGGTTCGTCGTTGAGTACACCATCGCACGCGCTCCTGTCTGTGATACAGCATCAAGCGTAACCGTAGCCATGGTCTCCGAGCTGATAGTCCATGCTGCTGCAAACGTCGTCGAACTGTTCGTGCAGATGGTTGTTGTCTTGCAGACGTCCCTACCTGTTGAGTCAGGGATCGAGACGTGGCTGCACGATCCGTTACAGCCATGCGGATAAGAGGCCTGTCGTCTCGACTGCTAGTGATACGAGGCCGTTGGGATCCAGCACGGCGTTCCGTATTACCCTCCTGAACCCACCGATTCCATATTCTGCTAACAGTCATTGGATCTCGACCAACACGAGCAGCAATGTTGCGAAGCGATAAACCGCAATCGCGATAGGCTACAATCCGACCTTTATTATGGTCTGAAACGTGATGGTACGCATTTCTCCTCCTCACACGAGGCATCACAACAACGTTTCACCTGGCAACGCCGGTCAACTGCTGTTTGTGTATGAGAAACCGGTTGGAAACTTTCCTCATGTCAGCACGTCGTAGGTGTCACCACCGGCGCCAACCTTGTGTGAATGCTCTGAAAAGCCACTCATTTGCATATCACAGCATCTTCTTCCTGCCGGTTAAATTTCGCGTCTGTAGCACGTCATCTTCGTGGTGTAGCAATTTTAATGGCCAGTAGTTTAAAATGGTTCAAATGGCTCTGAGCACTATGGGACTCAACTGCTGAGGTCATTAGTCCCCTAGAACTTAGAACTAGTTAAACCTAACTAACCTAAGGACATCACACACATCCATGCCCGAGGCTGGATTCGAATCTGCGACCGTAGTGGTCTTGCGGTTCCAAACTGCAGCGCCAGAACCGCGCGGCCACTTCGGCCGGCGCAATGGCCAGTAGTGTAGATGATTCTCCAAAGACGCACCCGCAATTACAATTAACCTACCACCAGTGGGATTCAACTTGCTAACAACACAGGTACAATACCTGCCGTAAAAACGCAGCCTGAACATACATGACACACCATTTGTTCTCAATTTCGAAAATTTGTCGTGTTCACAGAATGATCACTGTGATGGACTTATTAAGTATGCGTTTTGTTCACACATGCAGTGGTAAACTATGATGATGTATTACAAGACAGGTCCACTCACGGTTTCCCGTGAAGAACAAAAAGAAAGACTGAAATAAAAAGATTTTGGTCCACCTGCGTAGTTTATGAGGCTGATGGCCACACTTCGTGGCAGTCATTCTTTTGTTGCTTGCAGGAATGCTGTAACAGAATCGTTGCAAGCTTAGCAGAAGATTATTTCCACAACCAAAGCGATAATGATGGACTTCTCGCCGATGGATTCGATTAACATGTTAGTATTACGTGACCTGAAACTGGACGGTGCTCTTTTACTGAAAACACTATTGGGAACTAACATTTCCAGACAACACACATTTTGTGCAACAAAAGAGAAAATTTAGCAGCTCGTACAGAGGCATATATATAATCGTTTTTATCCTTCATCTATTTTTGTGCGGATGGCCAAGGTAACGTCTGCCTCGGATTTGTAGAATATGTATCCATTCTAAAACAATTTATGGAGAGACATCATGATTATGTGACCAACTTATAAGCATAGAGTGACTTAAAGTTTGGACCAACTTTAAATAACCCAATAATCTGCAACTTGTGTGCGCGAGCATCTGTCTGACACTCGTTCAGCCATCTGCATATTTAAACACTAGACTAGTTTCCCACCTCTACGAAAAAATCTTTATATGTTTTTTTTCCAACATACACAGTGCTCTCTGCCATGGGCTTACTGACTATGTGTGCTCTAAATTTTAGGGAGAGACGTCATCAAGTGACCAACTTACAAGCACACATTGACCTAGATTTGAAACCAAAATTAAATACCACACATCGGCTAATACAGAAGTCAACTTCAGTGCCAGACGCTGCCAAGAGGAGCAGTCTGTGTACCACACCTGTTAATGCAACGCCGTAACAGACTCAGACTGTCGAGCAAAGCACGTAAGGCGACGTATTTTTTCGTAACACACATCGAAAAACGCACTTGAAAATTCCAATAATTTCCTACAACGTGGTATGTAAGTGACAAATTTAGATTAGATTGATCATGATGGGCAATCATCGGTATTTTTCTGGCATTATATCGACATTAGCGTAGTATGGTGGAACTGCAACACATTTCCAAATATATCGTCAAATGGGGTGATAATGTGCCTTAAATTTATGGTTTTCCCTACACAGACTCCCAACGAATGATTGTACGGCTTTCACATTTTGTTACACTTTGTAAAACGTGGGTCCACGAGGTTTTTATCTGTTGATGGGATCTTTTTTGGTGGGACAGGCTCACCTCACATTCTAGCGTTAAAAGGTTTTTTTGCTTTTCACATTTAACCAAATATAACATTGATGATGATAATTTATGGCAATGTTTGCCGACAACATAAAGAATGCACCCTTGAACACTAGATTGCGTACTCACGGCAGTTCTCCTTGGCAGTTTTTTGGTACGACTTGGAAAGAGAGAAAAATTAATGAATGATCGCCGATGCGTCGGTTCTCGATTGTGTTCAGGAGACGTACAGATTGATTGCGCGAAAATAGTTTCTCAAATGACCTATTAACCCGGATTGCTTTCACGCAATCAGACTCTTCAATGAAATTACCTAAGGGACCTATTTGAATAATAAAAAAAATTGGAAATGAATGCAAAACAGTGAAATTTTGTAAAAAAAAAGTTGTCAGATCGGAAATTGAACACATTAATGGTCTCCCAAATACAATCGAGACACCGCGATAAAGAGCGAACCTGTAACAAAGTTCATTTAAACATAAACATTATTTGTGGTTAATTTAAAGAAAAGAATAAGCATAGATTTTCTGTACAGTGAAGCATCAATATATTCTCAAAGAAGAAAGGCGTTAAATTATAAACATTAACAAATTTACAATGAATACAAAACTTACATTTTTATGTTTTTCTCATACATGGAGCAGTCCAACAGTCGCTGCTTTTGTATGTGTGATATTTTGTAAAAATTAAATGTCCTGGCGTGCGCGTAAGTATTTTTTATCGTCACAAGGTTTACAAAAGCGTTTCTTTTTTCTTGGTGATAACGTGGTTTTTCACACTAAATGAAATATAACTTGTCAGATCACCTTACACAACACGTCTTAACAAATCGGCGACCAAACATCAAAGGTAATGAAGTACATGTTAACATATCGGCGACCAGAAGTACAACTAACTATAAAGACTAGAATTTTCCTAACAAATGATAAAGTGTTCTTTCTTCTGTTCCGCAGCTTCTTGCTATCAAGCGCTGCGGCAATGATTTTAAATATCTGCGCCCAGCGAGTCATAGTGTTTAAAAGCACCTTTTAAACGCTGGCCGCGCGTCTTGTTATAGGTGCACGTTATAAACAGATTTCGTTTCTTTGCTCTCGCGTTGTCATGCTTAGTATCATTACAAACTACAGCTCGATGGCTGTCCTTTTCTCATACGCAAAATGTCTGAAATCCAATAATATCACAACATGTTGGGTGAGGCTGTGCCGCTACTCATTTGAGCCTGAAATGAACGGAAAAAATCTGTGGCACAAACTCAGCTCTTACTCCTGTAGGTAACAAAGGCGTCTAATTGTTAATCACAAGTAGCGGAAAAAATTCTTTACGAACCATCCAAGATAACCAACTATTCTTTATTTCAAAAAGTGTAATTCAAAGAACGATGTGGGGAAAACCATTTGTTGATAAGCATATGAAATGAGAATCAATTGCCCTCTCTTCACTCGCAGAAAATACAATTTTTCCCCCAGAAGTTTTAGTAAAAACTACTTATACTTTGAGTTTAAGGGTGTTGCGATGTACTGTGCCATTCCTGCAACACACGTAACACTCACTTTGTCAATGGCAATAGGTACCTGCTGTCAAACCTTGATGGAAGTGGAACGTACCTTATATTGCCTATCATCTTAGAAAGTGCGTACCGCCTAACATTGGTATCTAGATACCAGACGTACGTTTCAAAGATAATTACAATGGCTCCAATGAAAAAATGATATTAAAATGTCGTCCGGATTCACTTTTTAGCAGCTTCCCTGATGGAAATCTTCTGGTTCTATATTTCTTCCGACTTTAGGCATAAATGTTGATCTGCCCAATTATGATGCCGCCGTCCTCCGACCTTTTCCGTCTGTGCACGAACCATACCTACACTGAAGCGCCAAAGAAACTGGTATAGGCACGCATATTCAAATACAGAGATGTGTAAACAGGCAGAATACTGCGCTGCGGTCGGCAACGCCTATATAAGGCAATAATTGTCTGGCGCAGTTGTTAGATCGGTTAGTGCTGCAACAATGGCAGGTTATCAAGATTTGATTGAGTCTGAACATGGTGTTACAGTCGCCGCACAAACGATGGGACACAGCATCTCCGAAGTAGCGGTGAAGTGGGGATTTTCCAGTACAACCATTTCACGAGTGATGTGTTATTCCTTTCAACAATTCGAAATTAAACACGTAACCAGTTTGTTGTTGTCATACACTTCTTTATTTCAAACACATGCTGTTAATGAAATCAACAGGAACAACAATTATAACAAAAGGCACCTGCCCCACAGAAACAGCAGCACGACTCAGATCAAAACACTAATGCATGTAAGTCCGATAGACACAGATCTTTCAAAATTTACTCAACCAATTTTCACTAATTAAACAATGTTCATAAAACAACCATTAATCAAATTTAACTGACATAACTGAATGTTTCATGACTATAATAGAAACTGGCTTTCACACAATTCATATCAAATTCTAAAACTGCTTCCAACAACTAAGACGTTTTCCATGGACTGATCTTAAGCAATTGTGCCAAATTAAAGGTATTATCAGATTAATACTCTCAACTAAGCTTCTCTTTAGTATTACTTACAGGTACGATGTTCACATACATTTCATCCCCAGAACATAATAATAACATATTCAACAGGTTTAAAATGAAGCCGTTTCAATTTTACGTTGAAAATTAGTGATGGACGCGAGCTGACCGATAGATTCTACCAGATACAGGAGATTCACGGACCAAAAGGTAAAGTAGAACTATGCTCAACTTTGAGCTACAATTAAGCTTCCAGAAAACCACAACACTCCACCGGAAAGATGGAATTACAGGACACTAACAACGTAACCATAGACACCGATCCAGGTCCTTACATTCTCCTCTTCGACAGCGATACCCCGATCGGAGTTTGCTCGCGTCGACAACTGCCAATTATCTGAAATACAAACACATCAGCGGGAGACAACATTCTGGCGCACCTGATACACAAAACATATCTGCCCAACTGGTTATAAGTAAGCCTTTAATTATACATAGCACAAATGAACTAAAGCAGAACTAACCTACGTGACCACTTGCCCAGTAACGGCTCTTAAAATTTGATTAGCCAATTCTCCAGAACAAACAGATAAAATAATAACACAGAAAAAGGAAATAGGGAAAATTATTTCGGCCTGCTCTTGAACGTCAGGCACAGACTTACGTACCAGTTGGCATGACCTCTAGCTACTCATTAAGGACGGATTCATGTCTATTTGTTGTGCGTAGCTAGCGCTCCCTTAAATACCGTCAACATGTCAGGCGGCCAGATCAAATACAGTGACGAGTAACTGAAACAATCAAGATAGTTTTCAGTGTTCCTGGCAGATTGAAACTGTGTGCCGGATGGAGACTCGAACTCGGGACCTTTGCCTTTCGCCGGCAAGTGCTCTACCAACTGAGCTACCCAAGCACGACTCACGCCCTGTCCTCACAGCTTTACTTCTAACAGAACCTCGTTTGGAAGGTAGGAGACGAGGTACTGGTAGAAGTAAAGCTGTGAGGACGGGGCGTGAGTCGTGCTTGGGTAGCTCAGTTGGTAGAGCACTTGCCCGCGAAAGGCAAAAGTCCCGAGTTCGAGTCTCGGTCCGGCACACAGTTTTAATCTGACAGGAAGTTTCATATCAGCGCACACTACGCTGCAGAGTGAAAATCTCTTCCTGGAAACATCCCCCAGGCTGTGGCTAAGCCATGTCTCCGCAATATCCTTTCTTTCGGGAGTGCTAGTTCTGCAAGGTTCGCAGGAGAGCTTCTGTAAAGTTTGGAAGGTAGGAGACGAGGTACTGGTAGAAGTAAAGCTGTGAGGACGGGGCGTGAGTCGTGCTTGGGTAGCTCAGTTAGTAGAGCACTTGCCCGCGAAAGGCAAAGGTCCCGAGTTCGAGTCTCGGTCCGGCACACAGTTTTAATCTGCCAGGAAGTTTCATATCAGCGCACACTCCGCTGCAGAGTGAAAATCTCATTCTGGAGTTTTCGGTGTATTCGGGTATTCAATCAACATGAACAGAACCCACCAAGGAACAATTCGACGACTCCAGTTCATTCACTCTGAGTAACATGTAACAGACGCGAAGGAATTCTGTCCTCCAGATCTCAAGGAAATCCCAATCACCGTCGGCAGCGGATCTGCACTCAAACGGCTCAACACACCGCAGTAGCTGACCACGCTCCTGCGTCGTGCCGACTCGACCACTCGCCAGCGCAACACGTCACTGTCGCTCACACAGCTTATACCCGAACGCAAAACCTTGCAGAGCGCGCGCACCGCAGTTAAAATGCCATCCGCCAAAGATGGGAAGAAGGCAAGCAGGCATCGAAAATGACTCACAACGATCGGGACTACAATCGCTGGAGACTGGCGCCAGCAGCGCACCAGCTCAACGAGTTTACCGTGAATACACGGAATACGGTAAAACATCAAATCTCCTACATAGCTGAAGTCGGAAAAGGTCCTGCAAGAAGTGGACCAACGACAACTGAAGGGAATTATTCAACGAGACAGAAGTGCAACCCTTCCGCAAATTGGTGAATATTTCATTGCTGGGACATCAACAAGTGTCAGGGTACGAACCATTCAACGGAACATCACCGATATTGGCTTTCGGAGCCGAAGGCCCACTCGTTTACAGTTGCTGACTGCAAGACACAAAAATTTACACCTCGCTTGGTCCCGTTAACACCGACATTGGACTCCTCAGGACTGGAAACATGTTGCCTAGTCGAACGGGTCTCGTTTCAAATTGTATCGAGCGGATGGACGAACACGGGTATGGAGACAATTGTGGTGTCACCGCCAGACACCACACTTGCTAGGTGGTAGCTTTAAATCGGCCGCGGTCCATTAGTACATGTCGGACCCGCGTGTCGCCACTGTCAGTACTTGCACACCTAGCGCCACCACATGGCAGGTCTAGAGAGGCGGACTAGCACTCGCCCCAGTTGTACGACGACTTTGCTAGCGACTACACTGACGAAGCCTTTCTCTCATTTGCCGAGAGACAGTTAGAATAGCCTTCAGCTCAGTCCATGACTACGACCTAGGTAGGCGCCATTAACCGTATCTGAAGATAGTCTCACTTGTATCGTCAATAGCGATGTACCACAAGGATGCATTAAAGTTAAGTAAACAGACGATACGTTCTTTTCTTATAGCATTAATTAAGTATCCTGTTCCAGACTTCACGCCAGCCGGCGTGTGTGTACGCGTGCCTTTCGGTAACCTCACCCTGTGTCTAGACTGTCTTGTCTAGACACAACAACAATCTCATGAATCCTTTGACCCTGCATGTCAGCAGAGGGCTGTTCAAGCTGTTGGAGGGTCTCTGACAGGTGACACGAAGGTAAGCATCCTGTCTAATCACCTGCATCCATTCGTGTCCACTGTGCATTCTGAAGTACTTGGTCAATTCCAGACGGACAATGCGACACCCCTCACGTCCAGTATTGCTACAGAGCGTCTCCAGGAACTCTTGTGAGTTTAAACACTTCCGCTGGCCACTAAACTCCCCAGACATGACCATTGTTGAGCGTATCTGTGTTGCCTTGCAACGTGCTTTTCAGAAGAGATCTCCACTCCCTCGTACTCTTACGGATTTATGGACAGTCCTGCGGGATTCATGGTGTCAGCTCCCTCCAGCACTACTTCAGACATCAGTCGAGTCCATGATACGTCGTGTCGCGGCACTTCTGCGTGCGCGCGGGGGCCATACACGGAATTAGGCAGGTGTACCAGTTTCTTTCTGTCTTCACTGTATATGAAGTACCATCCCCCAGTAGGGTGGTTGACGAACTGATTAGACAAATAGTCAGCCATTCCCTGGTGCCATTGCCAGATGTTCTGCTTTCTTGTAATGTGTATACATCCCATACTAATTTAGAAATGTAATTTTCTGATCGTGAATAGACAATCATCCAGTAGAGCAACATAGTATTCCTTAATACTAATGTTTGTATCCCCATTTGGTATTTCATGTAACCCACTACCACTTCTCATCACCTGGAATCTCTACACTTCCACACAGGTCAACAGTACTTGCTTTAATTCTGAGTCGCTCGTTTATATCCCACATCAGTAGGTATTACTATTTGTAAATGTGAACGACAAACACTGGAATGCAGTTTAGCATAGCAATATGATATCATAGCGCCTGTCAACAGCAGATGCTTTTTACTGATGATGGTTATTCGTACCAGTAGCCAAAACCTTTGATAAAATGTCATGGACAACAATTCCAGTCATATGATCTTCTGGTCATACCACCTAAATGTGACTGGGATTTGCAATCCAGTTACGCTATTTTGTGCTTGCTGCGGCACGGATACCCTGGGGCCACAGGGTAGATTGTGGGTCCAACAAGGACAAGCAACTAGCATATGATTGGTTTGTATGCATAGCGTTGCTCATCACGCCAGACACACATACTTAGCGATGTATATTTATTAAGGTATCAGTCCCGATGTCTATAGGAAAAATGCAAGATGCCACCTCCAAGTGAACAGCACATCTCAACGTGACAACCGTGTACAAGACTGTGATAATTTTACCCTAATATGGAAAGTCGTAATAATGTATGGATGACTCTGATATCGTTTTCAGTCAGACTAAGACAAGTAATTTTGAAAAAAAAATAATACGCACAATCCAGAATTAGACCTCAGTCTTGCTTTTATATACTCTCTGAAGTAGGAAATGACCTAGAATACTTTATTTTGTATGAGTTTCCGCAATCAATTTCCAGATTAAATAATTAAAATTACAATTAGACAATATTTTGCATTAGACCCCAACCTACCAAACACAGTTTAGATTACTCGTATCGGTAGTTAAAATTTCTGAGAAAAGACCCAAGATGACAGTGCCTTCAGTCATATAGTAGTTACACTAGTTGATGTCTGTGCTGTGATGAGGGTACCCAGAGCCAGGGGTAGGGTGGATGTGATTCGTTTTTTGTATGCAAAGTGTTGTTCAATCCCCCAACACGCGTGCTTCTGTTCAATATTTTTCACATCGCTCAGTTTCACATTACAGCAAGAGTGTATTTCTTTTTTTCAAAAAGAATAATAATGATGATAATAATAATAATAGTAATAATAATAATAGTAATAATGTTAAACATTAAAACCATAGGGCAATGACAGGCGCTCGTTGGCTGACGGATAAAAATACAGTATGGTCCTGAGATAGAGCTATCTAGAGACGTCGTAAATTCAGCAGTGACGGGCATAATCTAACGCACACTTAGCTATCAGATATGGACATCAATAGAACTGACAGTATATCCAGACTTCTCTCTCCAGTGCTCGTTAACTATTCTCTAAAACAGTTAACTGTGTATTTCCCACAACTGATACTGCGAGAGAGAACAATCGAAAAAATGGTTAAAAGTAAGATAAGCTGTTTAAAAAATTAGACAAACGCCGTGCCATAGTATTAAGTGAAAGTCTACGCCAAATAAATAAAATTATGCTACCTGACATCAGCAAACTTTTCGTGATTTTATCTGTGGTAGCATCAATACATGATCCGTGTGTATCGCTTTCCATTTATGGAATCATGCTACTTAATATTACATCCAAGTTTTTACGATTCCAGGTACATATGACTTGCAACTCACGTGTATTTGGAGAGAATACACAGCATTTGGAATCCACACAAATAACGTTACCCTTTCCTCATCGACACTGAAGTAGTAGGACTATGATAACCCATCCGTCACCATGTCTCTCTAGAATGCACCAGCTTTCCACAATCAAAGCATATGAGGTGTCAGGTCCTCTCTTACATCTGGTTATTACACTAAGCACCTACAGCGCCCCTCTGCCACGTATTTTGATTGCTCCATCTGTATAACTCGTTTTTATTTCCAAGTGTATGTGTGACGTCATGTCTCTTCGTCCCTCTGTAAAATAAGAAGCTCCATACATATTTTTTCAAGGGGCTGTGAGCTCTCTCAACTACAGCACAGAGGTCTCAGTCATTTTAGGAGCAGATGGTACTTTGATCCCAACAGTTCTATTCCTTGATACAAACTTGTAGCTTTCTAAGAAATTATCCAGGAGATGTCCAGAAACTCTGATCTAACGCTAATGTCACAAAATTTCGACTACTTCTATGTATAAATAAAGATATCTTCTATGCTGATGTCGTATCCATATTTTTTTTTACTTTTTTACTGTTTTTCATTTTTTCATATTCTCCATTTTTTTAAACATTCATCCATATTTTCAGATTTCTTCCATATTTTTTTCATATTCTATATGTAAATGAACAAGTGTGTACACACTCTTATTGTTTACATGACCAACTTTTGGTTGCTATTTTTATGGTCGAACTGTGATGCTCAGCCGTGGTATCTAAGAACTTTACTTCTCTCATGTCAACTCACATGGACTGCTGTGGAAGTAGAGTGCTGCTGACATTATTCTTTTCTAAACAGACACAAAGCTCTGTTAAGGTACTTTCTGTAACGGTATCGCCCCCTCCCCCCCCCCCTTCCGCTGGGAGGTAGGGCTTTTAGCCATAGCATGTAAATATATTTTTTTAAATCATAGAACCCTGCTTAATAAAGCATGAAAGCCAATGCAAGTTATCGTGTGCGCGGTCGCATGTGATCGCTGGTGAGGCACAGGAAGGATGTCTAGTCTTTTGTTAATGACTTCTTCTGTTATCTGTTCTGGAATGGAGTCGAGGGAGAGCCTCGCGCGCTAGACTGGCCGCTCTAACTTAAACTCTTTAATTTAATAAAAAGTCACTGCGTACTGCAGGGCGCGTACTCGCGCATACTAGTAATTATATAAGGAAAGTTCCACGGCGCACGGGCGAGATACCGACGTGCGGATAATCAACATATCACTAGTGATTAATATTGTATACCCAATGTAAGTAGCATAGTGCACTTCAGTAATTATAGTTATGATTAACGCTATTGTGATTTCATTATTTGTTTAATCCATGATCCTAAAATTTCAACATTATATGTAAACTGTATTTTCAGTATTTATGTCATTTTAGCTCAGAAATAATGTGGCCCACGAACCTCCTTCTTACGGCGTCGAAATTCTCAAAGTATATGTCCAATGCCACCTTATCATGGTTTAAATATATTCACTGATTTTTAAATATTTCCATCCATCTTAATTCAGTTCAACAAAAATTAAAATAATATAATCATATATATATAATTTACATACTCGAACCTGCAATGTTCTGCAATCATAAAAATACCCATCATGAAGGATCCAATCCATAATTATTTATTACTTACATTCCATGGTTCGGATTTTCAGACTTTCCTGCAGTAATACGAGCATTCCTTCCAAGAGAGTATGGTTGATACATGCTGTCTTAAGACGTAAGATGATTTTATTGTAATAGGGTTAAAGCACAAGGACCGTGTAGACGAGATAGTTTGAGTATGCGTTGTTACAAGTTATGTGTCTGATACACGTAACAGCATACAATTCAAAACTGGAGTGATGTGTCGATCGATGTTTACCCATGTGAGTCGATCTAATCTATAACTGTTTATCACTTGCATATCATATTTCATGGACTTTTGCAGATTTTCAGTTGCTTTGATCATGGATGTGCAAGAAACAGCTATTTACCAGTCATAAGCGTACTTATTCTCAGGAGAGGATGTGGAGGATTTCATGATTCTCATCGTATGGTGCAAGAAAAACGCGATTGTTTGGAACGTGATGTTTTCGATTTGTGTATGTGGGTTAGTATATCTGGCAGTGTGTAACTGTGCCACCACACTACGCTATGTCAGTATACTGTCACAAAAAATACCCTAGATTGCCCGTCAAAAACAGTCTAAACTGTAATTATTTATCACATAAGTATGACGTTATGGGAAATGAAGCGAATTTTCAAGCTCGTTTTCGATGTGAGTTACATAAAAATACGTCATGTTGCGTGATTCGTACGTCATCCTGAGGCTCTTACCAGGTTGCATTAATAGAGATGCTATATAGGCTCCCTCTCTTGGCTGCATCTGGAACTCAATTTAACTCTTATATTAGCCGATTTCAATTATTTAATGTTGGTCTAAAACTTAGGTCGCTGTATGCTTATGCGTTGGTCACAAGATCGTGAAGTCTCTCCCTAATTTTTTTTTAGAATACATACATACTCCACAAATAAAAAACAGAGGGCAGCTTGTGCCACTTACACAAAAACAGATAGCTGGATGAAAAGGACTACCTACACGCTCCTGTACGACCCCTAACTTTTATCTTACACAAAATGTGTGTTGCATACAAATATCAGTTCTCAATAGTGTTTTCACGCAAAGAGCACAGTCCAATTTGAGCACACGTAATACTAACGTGTTGATCGAACCTACCAGCAACAGATCGAGCATTACGGTATAGGTTTCGGAAACAATCTTCTATCAAGCTAGTAATGAGTATGATACATTTCTGCATGTAAAATACACTACTGGCCATTAAAATTGCTACACCACGAAGGTGACGTGCTATAGACGCGAATTTTAACCAACAGGAAGAAGATGCTGTGATATGCAAATGATTAGCTTTTCAGAACATTAACACAAGGTTGACGCCGGTGGCGACACCTACAACGTGCTGACATGAGGAAAATTTCCAACCGATTTCTCATACACAAACAGCAGTTGACCGGCGTTGCCTGGTGAAACGTTGTTGTGATGCCTCGTGTAAGGAGGAGAAATGCGTACCATCACGTTTCCAACTTTGATAAAGGTCGGGCT
Source organism: Schistocerca cancellata (assembly GCF_023864275.1). Taxonomy (NCBI): domain Eukaryota; kingdom Metazoa; phylum Arthropoda; class Insecta; order Orthoptera; family Acrididae; genus Schistocerca; species Schistocerca cancellata. Next base: position 24,012,167 of record NC_064633.1, on the reverse strand, counting down.
GTAGCCTATCGCGATTGCGTTTTATCGTACAGCGACATTGCTGCTCGCGTTGGTCGGGATCCAATGACTGTTAGTAGAATATGGAATCGGTGGGTTCAGGAGGGTAATACGGAACGCCGTGCTGGATCCCAACGGCCTCATATCACTAGCAGTCGAGATGATAGACATCTTATCCGCATGGCTGTAACGGATAGTGCAGCCACGTCTCGATCCCTGAGTCAACAGATGGGGACGTTTGCATGACAACAACCATCTGCACGAACAGTTCGACGACGTTTGCAGCCGCATGGACTATCAGCTCGGAGATCATGGCTGCGGTTACCCTTGACGCTGCATCACAGACCGGAGCGCGTGCGATGGTGTACTCAACGACGAACCTGGGAGCACGAATGGCAAAACGTCATTTTTTCGGAAGAATCCAGGTTCTGTTTACAGCATCATGATGGTCGCATCCGTGTTTGACGACATCGCGGTGAACGCACATTGGAAGCGTCTATTCGTCATCGCCATACTGGAGTATCACCCGGCGTGATGGTATGGAATATTCGACTGCTGCCCTGGCCAGCGCATTCTCCAGATCTCTCACCAATTGAAAACGTCTGGTCAATGGTGGCCGAGAAACTGGCTCGTCTCAATACGCCAGTCACTACTCTTGATGAACTGTGGCATCGTGTTGAAGCTGCATGGGCAGCTGTACCTGTACATGCCATCCAAGCTCTGTTTGAGTCAATGCCCAGGCGTATCAAGGCCGTTTTTACGGCCAGAGGTGGTTGTTCTGGGTACTGATTTCTCAGGATCTATGCACCCAAATTGCGTGAAAATCACATGTCAGTTCTAGTATAATATATTTGCCCAATGAATACCCGTTTGTCATCTGCATTTCTTCTTGGCGTAGCAATTTTAATGGCCAGTAGTGTAACAACCTTGTAAACCATACTGGTTGACCATAGCTTTTTTATTTTAATTTTTGTTTTCCTTCTTTGTAGGAAGCAGTGTGTGGATCTGTCTTTTGATACATCGGTTATAGTTCACCACTGTATGTCTGAACAACAGGCATATTAAAAATGATCCCATCACACTGGTCAGGCTGTCAGCATGACATGCATGACTTACTGCATCTTTGTGTCAGACCATTTAATTAAGTACATTCGACGTAATAAATTTCCTGATGCACGGGGAAACTCTGCTACCGGTAGCAGTACGTCATTACAAGTGTTATTCGCTGTACTTAGAGAGAGGTATAATAAGATAAAATTGTTAGCTTGTGTCCGCTTGCTGCAGAGTGCGTTCCGCAGGTGACACACTATCCCCTATCATCAGGCGATGGTGGCAGTGCGTGGACAGTTCTCAGAAGCTGTTTCTTTCACTGGTCGCAGGGCAGCCTCTCTGTTCTATGCGTTGCTATCGGTTATCCGCAGGCAGTGGAAAAGGAATTAGCCCGTTTCCGACAGTAAGACTCGGCGGGGAATATCTTGATATGTAGGATGGTTTCCGATGGTCACTTGGAGCCAATGAGTGTGGTGTTGCACGGCTGGTGGTACTTTCCTGGCTAAACAGCACTTACATGTACAAAGTACAGACTTCATTTCTCAGAAAAATGGATGCGAACTGTACGTGAGATATTGAGGGCAGCGGGAACAGCGTTCAGTCAGGGTTATTACAGCAATAGGGAAGAAATGGTTTATCATGCACTGCATGTATACTCCGTTTCTTATAGTAGTCGTTTTGCTTGAGCTGTTCGCAAGTTGAATCCCGTTGGTGGTAGGTGTAATTCTGGGTGCTTCTTTGAAGAATCATGTAAATATATTGGAGGGATGAGATGTCCATGAGTGTGCTTACAGATGGTACTATACTGAAGACCCAAATAAACTGGTACACCTGCCCAATCTCGTATAGGGCCACCCGAGCAAGCAGAAGTCCGCAACACGACGTAGCATGGGCTCAACGTCTGTAATAGTACTGGAGGGAACTGAAACCATGAATCCTGCAGGGCTGTCCATAAATCCGTATGAGTACGAGGGGATGTAGATCTCTTCTGGACAGCTCGTTGCAAGACATCCCAGATATGCTCAATAATGTTCATGTCTGGAGACTTTGGTGGCCAGTGGAAGTGTTTGAACTCACAAGAGTGTTCCTGGAGCCACTTGTAATGCCCCCTTAGAAAAATTATACGTGACTGTGCTTAAACTGATACACAATATTTTTTTAGCGCAACGCAATCTGACTTTCAATAATCTTTACAAAAGAATGGCCCTGACTAACATTAACCTATACCTTTCACGAATCACTTACCTCACAAAAATATTCGTTACTCGAACTACTGCAATACAGCGAGCGCCAATTCTGCCAGCTAAATAAAAGATTCTAACTATTGAAGGCACTAACTACTGATAGGCATAGTTAGCAAATGAAAGATTTTTATAGAGAACAAACAATGTATTTACCTTAATAGTGTTCAAAAGTCATAATATATACAGCAGTTCATGACATCCATTCTTACAAATGTACTGTTTCTGATAGACACACTTCCAGATCATCCGCTCTCAAAAATCCGCCATCTCACTTCCCCACATCCACCACTGCTGGCGGCTCACCTCCAACTGCGCAACGCTACGTGCTGTTAACATCCAGCTGCCCAACACTACAATGGCAGACAACAATGCAAACTAGCCACGGACTGCACACAGCACAGCCAGTGATTTTCATACAGAGAGCGCTACGTGGCGGCGGCGTTACCAATATAACAACCTAAACAGCCTACATATAAGAACCTAAACAGCCTACTTACACACTCTGTAGCAATTATTGATATGTGAGATGTCGTGTTGTATTGCTGGAATTGCCCAAGTCCGTCGAAAGGCACAATGGACTTGGATGGATGCAGGTGATCAGACAGGATGGTTACGCACGTGTCACCTGTCAGTCTCGCATCTAGACGTATCAGGGTCCCATATCACTCTAACTGCGCACGCCCTACATAATTACAGAGCCTCCACCAGCTTGAACAGTCTAGATTCATGAGGTTGTCTCCATACCCGTAGACGTTCATCCGCTCTATACAATTTGAAACGAGACTGGACTGACCAAGCAACATGTTTCCATTCATCAACAGTCCAATGTCGATGATGACGGGCCCAGACGACGCGTAAAGCTTTGTGTCGTGCAGTTATCAAAGGTACAGAAGTGGGTCTTCAGCTCCGAAAGCCCATACGATGATGTTTCGTTGAATGCTTCGCACGTTGACACTTTGTGATGACGTAGCATTGAAATCTGCAGAAATTTGCGGAAGGGTTGCACTTCTGTCTCGTTAAACGAGTCTCTTAAGTCGTCGTTGGTCCCGTTCTTGCAGGATCTTTTTTCCGGTCGCCGTGATGTCGGAGATTTGATTTTTTATTGGATTCCTGATATTCACGGTACTCTCGTGCAATGGTCGTACGGAAAAATCCTCACTTCATCGCTACCTCGGAGTGCTGTGTCCTATCGCTCGTGCGCCGACTATAACATCACGTTCAAACTCACTTAAATCTTTATAACCTGCCATTCTAGCAGCAGTAACCGATCTAACAACTGCGCCAGACACTTGTTGTCTTACATACGCGCTGCCGACCGCAGCGCCGTATTCTACATGTTTACATATCTCTGTATTTGGATACGCATGCCTCTACCAGTTTCTTTCGCGCTTCAGTGTATTGAAAATATTTCTCTGAAAACCACTAATTTGGGTAGCCGTGGTGGCAGCATTATCATGCCCTTGTCATAACAGTAGTCTTGCTTTAGACCACTTCCAATTAAATTGTCACAAATTTGTTCTGTAATCTCATTAGCTGATATTTCCATATAACAGTGACGTCCATAAAGGATACCTCCACTGTGACTTCCGAACCTTTAACACGTACATAACGAATTACTTGAGGCATTGCCTAGCCCTGGCGTTAAAAAGGTGCTGTTCCCACAATTCAAAGACAAGTTTGTCAATAAACTAACTTTCCCATGCATCACTCTAAAAGTATTATTTACCTGCGCGCTGCACCTAAAGGCTACTTTTTCTGATGTGTTTTCAGTCCTGATGTAGGCTACGAGGGAGAACTTTCATTTGCGAATATAAACACAAAAGGGAGTCGTGAAGCAGGAGAGAGCAGGCCACTACAAGCAATCCCACGACTCGCATTTTCGAGAGTGACGCCGATCTCCACTCTCACGACCAAATCTATAAAATAGTAACTCTTGGAAAACATTTATGTAGCGCGTGAATTATGACGCCCACTACCTTCTGACCGTAAAATCTCATATTTTATTTTACGATAAAAACTGTGTCTTATAGTTTTTTGCGCTTCTAAAAATATTGCGCCCGATGCATCTGCCCATTTTGCGTATGATCGCAAAAAGTCGGTCGGAGGATACAGGCATATGGTAACCGAAAAAAATGGCTCTGAGCACTATGGGACTTAACTTCTGAGGTCATCAGTCCCCTAGAACTTAGAACTACTTAAACCTAACTAACCTAAGGACATCACCCCACATCCATGCCCGAGACAGGATTCGAACCTGTCCTATAGCGGTCGCGCGGCTCCAGACTGTAGCGCCTAGAACCGCTCGGCCACTCCGGCCGACTATGGCAACCGAGTTGGTCCAGAGTTTTAAGGTCGCACGTCAGGTCAAATGTTGTAATAACCAGTAAACCTACCGATTCTTTAAAAACTCGAAATTTCATGCGCAAAACAGCCTCAAACGTCTGATACAGAACGAGTCAGTGTGTTGAATATTTGACGTTAGGCGTGTCAGGGAGAAGAAGTTTCGCAAAGTTTTAAAATTACGTGCAAAATTTGATGTAAGTTGCTAACGAGTCTCATTCTTAAATACTGGATGAATATAGTCTGGGTAATTTGCGCGCTGCGAGTTATGCTGCCTTAAGACGTACACACAGTTTCTCTCGACAATACTTGTCTTAATGTATTAAACTTACCACGTAAGTTTTTATCTCTTAATAAGTTGATTATGACAGCATTTTAAATTTTGAAATTATTTTTAATATAATTATATGACATCCTGAATATTTTTGTTGCCTCTTGAGCCGTCAGATAGGTACCTGCAAGTTGGACGGTGGAAAGCTATGAACCTGGGTAGCCATTTAGTAACACGCACTGTCTGGATAAAAAAGAATGGTAAGAGTAAAACTTCACGTGTTGAGAGGGTATGTGATGTTACTTCAGTGATTACAAAACTGAGTCAAATTAACGAAGAACTTAGCAATATGAGCTTCCTTACCAGTGTCACGTTGCACCTTCTCTGATGAGGATGAATGCACTGATTCGTTCGGTAAGAGTACCGTAAAGCCATTGTAGCTTCTCCAGAGGCACAGTTGCTCACAGCTCCTGTATCTGGTCCTTGATATCCTGGAAACTGGCACTAGCACTGAGTTGGCGTCCAAGCTGGTCATGTTGTATACGGGACAGAACTCAGGACATTGTCGTCCACAGGGGTACATCGACATCATGCAGACAAAACATACCATGTGTGCAAGATATTGTGTTACTGGAAAATACCACGATGATATCGTCACGCGAGAGGTAACATGAAAGGGCGCACCATGTCGATGATGTATCATTATGTCGTCAGAATTCCCTCTATCAATACCAGTTGCGACCTGAAGCCATACTCGTTGGCTTCTCACAGTGTGGCGCTGCTGCACCTGTCCAGACATTAGAAGAATGAGACCTCTTCCCAGGCCACCGCCATAGACGCCGACGGTGGTCGTCTGCGCTACAGAAGAATCGCGACTCGTCGCTGAACACATTGCGACGCCATTCATCAGTGACCCATGCTTCTCGGTCACGGCACCACACCGAATGCAGTCGTCTGTGTTGTGGTGTTAAAGCCAGCCCATGCATGGGGCAGTAATTCCCCAGCCCAGTTGGTACCTGTCTGTGGCCAATGGAGTGTGGATGACAGCATGTTGCAGGGAGCCCATTAATTAATCTCTCATGGCAGGTGCAGATGTGGAAGAGTTACAATGTTCTTGGTCCTCAATACGACGATCCTCCCTTCTGATGGTCACATGTGGTCGGCCAGAAACTAGATGCTTGCCCTGACATTCCCATGTAGTCCAACATCGAATCACCGTCATATCTGAATGCCCCATAAATTTGGATTTTGCACGATCTGGCCAGCTGCCCATGAGGAGACCCACAACGAAGCCCATTGCTAACTGTCATGTGCTGATGATGTTGTCTCATATGAGTACACAACATCTTAGTGTCCTTCAGAGTGACCACTGAATATCTGGTATTGTTCAGTCCCCTTATATATCGTACCCGGTCTGGTCACAACACTTAAAACGAACAACATTAGCACACACTAGTGCCCGTTCCGACAAAGAGAATCATAACTCTGTTTATGTGTAATTCATCCAATTTTTGTCCAGATTTATTCTATTCACATAGATATCATTGTCTTATCGACTTAATCTAAAAAATGGTTCAAATGGCTCTAAGCACTATGGGACTTATCAGTCCCCTAGACTTAGAACTACTTAAACCTAACTAACCTAAGGACATCACACGCATCCATGCCCAAGGCAGGATTAGAACCTGTGACCGTAGCAGCCATTTGGTTCCGGACAGAAGCGCTTAGAACCGCTCGACCACAGCGACCGGCTCGACTTAATCTAATAGTTTACTAATCAGGAATGAATGTAATTTCTTTTATCTGTCTTTATGAATATTGCATTACCATTAACACCAATGCTGTTCAATCTAAATAATGCATCCTTGATACCATACCAAATAAAAATAAATACACTTAACACAATGGACAATGTTAAGCGTAATAAATAATTACACACACATCAAAAAGGCTTTGCATCACCTCGGTTCCGAAAGTTCCGGAACCAGTACAGAAAATTGGAATGCAGATCAACATAAACATCTTTTCCGCCAATTTTATTCCTCATGAAAACCACACATTGCCTGTTGTACCACCACACAGCGAGACCTTCATAGGTGGTGCTCTACATTACTGTACATACCAGTAACTCTAATACCCAGCAGCACGTCCTCTTCCATTGATGCATGCCTGTATTCGTCGTGGCATACTATCCACAAGATCATCAAGACACTGTTGGCCCAGATTGTCCCATCCCTCGACGACGATTCGGCGGAGATCCCTCAGAGTGGTTGGTGGGTCACGTCGTCCATAAACAGCCCTTTCCAGTCCATCCCAGGCATGTTAGATAGGGTTCATGTCTGGAGAACATGCTTGCCACACTAGTCAAGCGATGGCGTTATCCTGAAGGAAGTCATTTACAAGATGTGCACGATGGGGCCGCGAATTGTCGTCCATGAGGACGAATGCCTCGCCAATATGCTGCCGATATGGTTGCACTATCGGTCGGAGGATGGCATTCACGTATCGCACAGCCGTTATGGCGCCTTCCACGACCACCACCGGCATTCGTCGACCCCACATAATGCCACGCCAAAACAGCAGGGAACCTCCACCTTGCCGCACTCACTGGACAGTGTGTCTAAGGCGTTCAGCCTGACCGGGTTGCCTACAAACACGTTTACGTTGTCTGGTTGAAGGTGTATGCGACACTCATCGTTGAAGAGAACGTGATGCCAATCTTGAGCAGTCCATTTGGCATGTTGCTGGACCCATCTGTACCGCGCTGCACGGTGTTGTGGTTGCAAAGATGGACCTCGCCATGGACGTCGGGAGTGAAGTTGCGCATCGTGCAGCCTATTGCGCACAGTTTGAATCGTAACACGCCGTCCTGTGGCTGCGCAAAAAGCATGGTGGCGTTGCTGTGAGGGTTCCTCCGAGCCATAATCCGGGCAGTAAAAGCCCTTGGGAGGGGTGAGGGAGGCATTCCATCGATAGTTCCTGTCTCTCTGTACCTCCTCCATGTTCGAACAACATCGCTTTGGTTCACTCCCAGCCGCCTGGACACTTCTCTTGTTTAGAGCCCTTCCTGGCACGAAGTGACAATGCGGACGCGATCGAATGACGGTATTCACCGTTTAGACGTGGTTGAACTGCAGACAACACGAGCCGTGTGCCTCCTTCCCGGTGGAATGTCTGGAACTGATCGGCTGTCGGACTCCCTCCGTCTAATAGGCGCTGCTGATGCATGGTTGTTTGCATCTTTGGGCAGGCTTAGTGATATGTCTGAACAGTCAAAGGGACTGTGTCTGTGATACAATATCCAGGAGTTCTGGGAACCGTGGCGATGCAAAAATTATATAAACTTTCCCTACTTAACACGTTATAACATTGAAACTAATTACTGTACGAGTACCAAACCTGGTAGCATTAATGTGCAGAGTATGGGGTGCATGTTTATCAAGCGTCACAGCGCCACCATTCAGTTCCAACTACGGCCACCGGGTGCCGTGATCAGTCATTGTGATTCATAGTCTCGACCAGTAGCAGTGCACTTATTGACATGTCAACAAGAGCTTCGACAAAAGGAGCAGTGCATTTTTTGAACAGGTTAGCGCTCAAGGACCAAAGACGTGCAGTGTGACTGGCCAGCGTTACTGTGATACCCTTCGCCAGCATGTCATACCAACCCGCAGGATAGAGACGCACAGAACAACAGTTTTCATGCAACATGGGGCTCCACCGCACATCTCTCGTGAAGTTCAGCTGCCTCTCCGAAACACATTTGGAAACGATCGATTTTCATCCGATCGTTTCCAAATGTTTGGCCAGCACGATCAACTGATCTCACTCCCTGTGATTTCTGCTTTTTCTTCCTGAAAGACAGAATTTACCAGAGGAACATTCACACATGAGCTGATGTGAAGCGCAGCCAGCATACCTACGGACATGCTTCGTTCTGCTGTGCAGAATGCAATCCAGCGCTTTCAGATTCTTCTGGATACTGATGGGCGCCATATTAAGAACCTTTTGTAGCAGTAATGCTACCGGTATGTAATGGTATGATGTACGTAGTAGGGCATTAAAAGTGTTTCAGTTGCACTGGTTCTGCATTATTTCTCTTCCCCACGTCCCTGACATTAATGCTACCAAGTTTGGTACTCGCACGGTAATTGGTTTCCGTATTATAACGTGTTAAATAGGAAACGTTTAATTATAACCACCCGGCATATAAATATGTGCTTAACACTGTACATTGTTTAAAGTGTAATTTCAAAGTTAAGTAACAAATTTGATACACAACACTCCATGCAGGTGATTATATCTTTGTCTATAATGTTTGGTTACCTACGAACCAGTGTTCCTTCCAGACGCAAGTCAGTTGTTTCCTGAAGATGGCCTAATAAGCCAAAAACTAGTTTGAAATAAACCAACACCAGAAGAACAAAAACAAAGTGCTTGTTATTCAAGTTTAAGTATGGAAGTAATGGAAGAATCTATAATAAGATATCTCTAATAATCATTTACATATGCGCTGATGGTGTGTACATGTACGATGCTGCATTGACGTCTTACCATGGACTCTGGGTACTTAATTCTTTTTATAATGCAGTGTAGAGAGTGAGAAGTAATTTGCACGTAGTGAGTGCCGTTTAAGATTGAAGTATTCATGACACTATAAGTTTTATTGAGATACCGTGGCATACTTTTTTCACTATAATTCAATAACGGGTTTCAACGAATTCTGTAATAAAGTAATAGTGATATCTCAATACAGTGTCCTTAGCAGACTGCACTCATCCGATCATCAATAGTCATAAGTAACACCAACAACTGAAACGCCAGTAGTAATTAAGAAGGAAGCTCACAAACTTTCAGCTACTATCAAGACACGTGGGATCTCCGGTATTTCGGCTGCTATCGCGACGATACGTGTGTGTGTGTGTGTGGGAGGGGGGGGGGTGACACGCGTGTGCATGGCTAATTGATACAGTAACAGCGACATAAGGACCATGACAGTAAAGTAACTGGGTGGACAGCTCTTACAACAACTTTGCCAGATCATGGTAGGCAGGAGTGGAAGTAGAGATCTAAGGTCTACTGCGCCTGTATCAACACCACAAAGCTGTCTGCTGTGAATCTCACGTTTTCTCGGCGACACTGATAAATGAAATACCTCTTGGTGGAGCTGGGGAAGCGGTAGTCGCGTCCGAAGGGGCTCGAGATTCCCCGGTACACCGTTGTCCTCTAAATAATATCGAACCTACTCCAGCAATCACTTGCCGTTTGACTCCCGTGACGCGAGTTCAAGAGATACACGAGAAATTATGAACGACGCACGACAACAAGTTGCAGCCTGAAAGAAGAGAAAGAGACAAAGAAACAGTGTTATATCCTACCATCACACAATCTCTTGTACTTGAACAAAGTTGCTATAAGAGATGTCATGCAGTACTGGTTGGTATGGTTGTACGAAAACGTATGCTGACTTTTAAGCAGACTCCTGCCCACTCATAGACGATAATGACCCCTTAACCGACAGCCTAAGCAAAGGCAGCCACTTTGCATCCCACCTCTCTGTCACCTTCACCATCCCTGACGATACCCACCCACTTGGATTACTCCTTATTCCCGACAGTCCATGAGCCAATACTACCATCTCACCTCTCGCTCCTAACATGTAGTACCTAGGCAACATTCCACATACAGAACTCAGTACTCCAACAACAACACAAGGCATACAACAGATACTCCATAACAAACGCAACACTGCTCCCGGTCGCGACTGCATGACCTACACACACCTGAAAGAATGCCCTCCCCTCCTTCCTGGAAACCCTAGCCACCCTTTGCAATGTAATCCCACACACGAGTTTCCATACTGAACTATGGAAAATCTCTTGAATCCTTCTCTTCCTCAAATCTAATAAACCTGCCCCTGACACCTCCTGCTACCTTCCCATCAGCCTCATCTTCATGTTTAGCAAGGCTTTCGAGTTCATCCTATCCTGACGTAACCATACACACCTACATCAACAAGTATCCATTCCAGTCCATCAGGATGGCTTCCGTCCCAACTCCTCCTCCGATGGCCAACTCCTGCACCTTAAGGCGCGTACACTTTAAGCCAACCAAGGCCAACGAGCGACAGGGTGTCCTGAAATTCGCACCCAGTGAAATTCGCACCCAGAAAAGATCGATGTAAGGTCCTGTAATCTCTCCATCCGATCTCCACCCGGCAGGTGGAATCGCCGCTCGGCAGGTGGGAGATGGCTCAAATGGCTCTGAGCACTATGGGACTTAACTGCTGAGGTCATCAGTCCCCTAGAACTTAGAACTAATTAAACCTAACAAATCTAAGGACATCACACACATCCATGCCCGAGGGAGGATTCGAACCTGCGACCGTAGCGGTCGCGTGGTGCCAGACTGTAGCGCCTAGAACCGCTCGGCCACTCCGGCCGGGCAGGTGGGAGAGTCGAAGGCCTTATTTTACGGCAATGTGCGGCCGCAATAGTGTTGCTAGCAACATTGCTGCAAGGCGTCAATGCCCAGGCCATATTCGACTCAGTTCTTGTCTGTATGTATTTGCCTTTCACTCTCAGCCTCGATTCTTCTTCCTCAGCTGACAGTGCTGCTGTGAGAAGTCACGTCAAACAGCATTATTTCGTTCTTGGAGATTAGGTTCGTCTAACGGATTACACGAACCACTGCTCCAAGAATGCAGAAGCAGCTACAGGTATGTAAAATTGGGCAAGTGAGACAACCAACGAGAAATCCATGAATGTGATAAACACATCTACAACTAGAGCGAAAGAAACAGAAAGTAATGTATACAAAGAGCGAATTCTGGGAAAGGACGTTCTCACTGCTATCGTTTTAGAATATCTGTAGTACTGAACGGAAATTTTATTCTACATCAGTTATTAAGACGCCTGAACGTTTTTGAAGCTACATCACACGTTTTAAATGACTATCAATTTGCCAACTGTTATTATTTTATTGCGATGGTTGTACACATTAATTTGCACACCCTATAACTCTGGTCGACTCTGGTCTCCTACATTAATAAATTCTTTGAGCCCTTCGACCAAAGCACTGCAAATGCCTTGTACCAAGAAGCATATGGATGAGGAATGAACTTTAAAAGATATCAAATTTTTCAGTGCGTCGCGTCTGGCAGCTCAAAAATGTGGAAGAAAAGACATATTTAAACAGTTACAGCAAAAGTTGCTAATTAATTATTTAGTGTTGGTTGACTAGTTTCGGACTTCGCCGATTTTTCACAAGCCACTTGTTATGCAGAACAAAATCTGTTACGAGTGGATTCGTTGATTATAGATAATAAAGGTGCCATTACTTATTTTGTATGTAGGATATGTTGGTGTGGACAGTTCTACTTATGTCACCACACATGAATGTATCTCAGATCTGTGTTCGAAGATGTCACAATTGTATTTACACCTTACTGTACCGTATTATGTTAATGTATGTGCAATACATTTAACTGTGGTACCGTCATTACTCAGCATGATGTGATCCACATGACAAGGACATTTTATATATAGCGAAGAATTTGTTCTCATTGGATTACGCTGGCTTATTTATTGCAGGCATTATCGCAATTTTAACAGAAACACACTCGACACCATCATCATTTATAAAGTAGCCAAAACATGAGGATATAACTATTCAGGTAGATAAAAAAACGAATGCAACGAATGTAATAAAGCCTACGTTGGACAGACGGACGTTTAAGGGGGCCTGGATGTGAAATGACTGACATTTTCGAAAACATATTTTTGTCACGATCTGAAAGACAAATTTTTCCCGTTTAAAAAATGTATTTTTTATCTACTTTTCAATTGTTGACTTGGTCTTAAACGCTCTTACAACAAATGTCTGTGAACCAGCCACGCTCATGCGACGAGCAAGGAATATCACCATAAATATTTCTTGTCTGCTACAGTCATGGAAACAATAAAGCCAATATACAGGAACCTTGAAGATACAAAATTACTTAGCAGATGTCTACATGGCCATACACCAAACCCCAATGAGAATTTCAACAGCTGCATGTGGCAAATAGAAAGAAACAGTATTTATTCCATTTACAATACTCAGGCGTAATGGATGCTGTCGTCTTTTTCAGTGATAGTGTAATTAGCAAGACAAATTAGGCAGCAAATTGTATCATCTGACAGCCCACCCCCTCCCCCCCTCCCGCATAAGCGTGGAGGAATACGAAATAACACTAAGGAAAAAAATATTGAGCAAAGTTACAGGCACACTCGACAACGTTGTCCTTCAAAATATATTACTTGGCACTAAATGCGGTGGCCGTCATCAAGTATAATGGATGCCTCAGTTCTTTTGCAAAATACTGTCCGCCTGCTTAGCTGAGTGGTAATGTGGTCGGTCACCTCCAATGCAAGTGGGCCCAGGTTCCATTCCCGGCCGGGCTGGAGATTTTTTCCGCTCGGCTGTGTTGTCCTCATCAGCATTTCATCCTCATCACCGGCGAGCAAGTCGCCCAATGTGGAGTCAACTGAAATGAGACTTGCACTTGGCGTCCGAACTTCCCCAGATGGGGCCTCCCAGCCAACGACGCCATACACTCATTTCATTTCTTTTTTTTTTTTTTTGCAAAATACTATGAAATGTGCAACAATAATTTATAATATCCTTAGGATGAGCTCAGACCTTATACGTTTCATGTTCATCTACATTCTTAAGGCTGGAACAATAAACAAATAATATCAGATCATCTTATGCAAGTAGTTTCACTCGGTGTCGATTACATCTTTCTCTATATGTGTATCATCAAATACTGATAAATCAATCAAATCATATTTTAATAACACACTAAGGGCACTATGAAGTAACGCTGTTCTGTTGCCATGTGAAAGAATTCCGCCATTATAGAAGTAAAGTAACATACTATTCAGCAGGACATAAGAAGCGCTCTAGCAGAGGGAAAGAAAGTGTTCTTTGTAAATAAAAGTCTCCTAGTAACAAATACAGGCCTTAATTTGTGAAAGCAATTTCTGAGTATGTACATCTGGAGTATATCATTCAATGGAAATCCGGCGTTTACATATTGTTTAATCTATGAGCTGATGGGAAGTATGGAAATCATCGTATAATCATAAAATTACGTAACAGTGTGAGTTCAGAACACATTAATCTATTTTCACCAGTCCTTGTCATTATTTTGCTCGGTAATATGACTCAATTGAAGACTTCCCTCAAAGAAGATTATACATCAGAATTTCACAATATTTCAGGAAGTAAACATACACATTTATACATTTTATTATCTATGATCAAGTGATACAGTTTGCATTACAGAACAGCAACGTCTATTTGCCATATTTTAAAATATTCAGGAAGTTATCTTAATTTTTACGTAGCTTTCCATGTAAAACGCTGCATATCCTGTAAAAGTACGTGGTGGAATAGCTCTCAAATTTTAAAAAAAAAATTAGTGTTGTGTTATAGTAGCAAAAATAACGCAAAGTATTAAGGGAATATATTATCAGACACACTGAAATAATACAATGTCTTTATTTGATTAACTTCCAAACTAAAAAAAAAAAAAAAAAAACGGGATCTATGCAGGACAAGAAACAACAACGGAAAGAAAAATAAACTGAACAGTCACAAGGTAAGTTCACATATAATTCTCGGTATTGTACATCAAGGTATCTACACATATCCAACAAGACCCTCATTATCCTAGCCAATAGATGAAGAAGTTTTTTATACAATAGAGACCACCACACGAGCACAAACAATTTTCCCAGCAGCGAATTCACTTAGCTCCTACAGAATGCACTCGCAACCACAAAAAACCCTGTTCTGACTACAACTGACACGTGCAACAGATTGAGGAGATTATACAGGCATTGCGCAGATATAGGAATGTTAACTTGAGGTTGATTTTCTCTTTTTTTTTAACAGAGAGTGACATATCCAAGGTTGGATATTATGACTAAGACGAAGAAAAAAATGCATATGAGTCATCTGCATCGATATTCAACTGTGCAACTAATAATTTTCAAGTTTCGGTCAGACTTTATAATTACTTGAAGACCAGTGACAGCAACAAAACCATTTGGTTCATTTCCTTTGTAACGAAATGTGTACTTAAACAGGCTTCAGGTATTACACACTTCCATTCACAGGTAATCATGACATCCATTACTCTTCTTATTCTCCAGTTAATCCACAATGGTCCCAAGGTAGAAAGTTATGCCGTGAAACAATAAACTCATTCTCTCCTGTTCTAAGCCGGCCGGAGTGGCCGAGCGGTTCTGGGCGCTACAGTCTGGAACCGCGCGACCGCTACGGTCGCAGGTTCGAATACTGCCTCGGGCATGGATGTGTGTGATGTCCTTAGGTTAGTTAGGTTTAAGTAGTTCTAAGTTCTAGGGGACTGATGACCACAGCAGTTAAGTCCCATAGTGCTCAGAGCCATTTGAACCATCTCCTGTTCTAAACTATCCTGACAAAACAATATAACTGTGCAAAAGTATCATCGTGCAGTTATTTAGTTTTTGCCCAAACCAACGGCCAGACCATACAATTTTTACGTCATAGTGACACACAACATACTTATACGTACCACTATTGACGTATATTTTTTAGGCACCTCTTTACCAGCTGTAGAAATATAAGATTTTCCTTTGTTCCTCCTACTTTTTTTATATTGTACTTCCAATTTGATGTATTGTTGTCTTCTTTATGCTTTTATTTAACGATAAGGTATCCTTTGTGATTAAACTCACATCACCCACGTCTGTCATTTTCATTTATATAATACTTTCTTTCAGGAGGGTCAACTTTACAGTTACAAATATCTCAACTTGTAGATGTGGAAAAGACATCTGTTGCTATGATAGCATGTCTCATGCGATGTACAACTTTGTTCCAGTGAAAATTCAACTTTGCAAAAAATGTGATGTACAGCCTTTTTTAAGGGAAGTATTCAATCGTATTTGTTGAGAATCATCATTACATGTTAGCTATCAGCTATTATCTACTCTGTATCTCCTTACACACGTTTTTTTACTATCAGATATACCACTTATGTAATCAAGTGTCACTGCATGTTGTGTACACCAAATGCCAACAAATAGCAATTATAAGAGTAGTGTTGATGAGTATTTAAATCAAATAATATGGATTGTGTGTTTATTACCATGAATGATTTTAACGATGTGTGTGCAGAAGCCAGATCTTTGATGTGGTACAGCGACAGTTAGGGAAAAATAGGCGCCAAACAGAACATATGTTTGTTGAGCAACAACTTCATGCAGTAAATCTGCCATGTCATGCGTCCACCTTGCATAAATGTGTTTCAAACTGAAACAACAAAAGTACATAACCGCACATAAGTACTGAAAATTTGAAGAGAATGTGGCATCGAACATCATAAACCGATATTCCACAAAAATCAAACGAGTGACCATTCACTTGACTCAAAATATCAGAAGAATTACTCTAGCGCCAAATGGGAACTCTTTTGAACAGGAACGCATTTCACTCATAATACAAATCGGAATAATTAATCACCAGCGGGAAATGAAATATGTGTCAGTACCAGCGATTGCCCATATTTAACAAATATAGATTACAATTTCCTATACCCAATTGCAGGTTCACATAAATAAGGAGCCTCCATGATAGCAAGTTTCCTTATCTGTAAGAAAGAAGATGCGGCGTGGCTCATAAACCGGAAGGGGATGGCTGCTCCAGCAGGAATCGCAGAAGGCAGCCGGACACCTGCAAAGGAGAAATGGAGGCCTTCTGGCTGAGCCGTGCTTTTTGAGGTAAGCTGCTCTGCACGCCGGACGTGCTAAAGCCACAATACAGATTGTTTCTCCAGGTTGCATTGGGGCAATGGAGTCTGTTTTTAATGTACTATGTATGGTAGGGGGACTGCACGTCATGTTTGGTAGCGTCCCACAAGAGTGCTATGTGTTGGTTGGTTGGTTGGTTTGGGGAAGGAGACCAGATAGCGCGGTCATCGGTCTCATCGGATTAGGGAAGGATTGGGAAGGAAGTCGGCCGTGCCCTTTCAGAGGAACCATCCCAGCATTTGCCTGGAGTGATTTAGGGGAATCACGGAAAACCTAAATCAGGATGGCCGGACGCGGGATTGAACCGTCGTCCTCCCGAATGCGAGTCCAGTGTCTAACCACTGCGCCACCCCGCTCGGTGTGTGCTATGTGTTTCAAACTGAAACAACAAAAGTACATAACCGCACATAAGTACTGGAAATTTGAAGAGAATGTGGTATCAAACATCATGAACCGATGTTCCACAAAAATCAAAGTCAGAATACGTCGAAATACACAGACCTCTCAAGATAACTTCAGAAAGTGGAATGGTAAACTAAAGTTTAGAGCGCATTTGAAGACCTTAGTAAAAAAAAATGGTTCAAATGGCTCTGAGCACTATGGGACTCAACTGCTGTGGTCATTAGTCCCCTAGAACTTAGAACTACTTAAACCTAACTAACCTAAGGACATCACACACATCCATGCCCGAGGCAGGATTCCAACCTGCGACCGTAGCAGTCGCACGGTTCCGGACTGCGCGCCTAGAACCGCAAGACGAAGACCTTAGTACACCGCCACCGACCTCAAACGAAACGTTTGACAAAACATGAAATCAGCTGCTATTAAGTAATCTAAATAATTTAGAAGTGCGAGTGAGACACACGGCTGTGCTTACAGAACTCCACCCTCACTGGCTGATAAGCGGACGTAGACAACTAGGGAGGACAGTAGCCTACAGTTTTCCAGCGCCAGGTGTTAAGAATTTTATTACTGGTTAACCAGCTGAAATGAGAGTAGGTGAAGGAAACTAGTGTCTTTTATAACAGTTTGTTACTGGATAGCACTGGGAATATTAAGCAGTCAGCCAACCAAAATTACATGAAGCCAGTAAATCACAGAGACCCGAGTCTTCCTTCTCCGAAGCAGATGAATAAAAGTTACTCTTCATCGTAGTGCCTTCTCAGGCAGCCTTCTGACTTCAGCATCTTGGTGAATGGGGACCTTCACTGGCAGACTTCAGTTAGGCATTTAGTTGGCTGACTTGAACTGTGATGCAGGTACAAGTTGTTGGGAGACAGCCAATGAGAGATTTTCGAGCTACTTCAACCACCATTTCCAGATTAATATGTTGAGATCTAATCATAAAAATGAGAAAAACTGTAAGCGAATTCGACCCGTTTTTGCCAGCATTCAGTAACTTCAATCTTCCTTCTGAACACTTGTTTGCAGTTACAGATTCAATATGCTTTCAACTCCAGCCATAGATACATGTGCATACCTTCTGTAGCACTTTATAGAATTCGATACCTAAATCGGTAAAAGTGGAACCCTTATGGGATCATGTGATTCTTGAGTTTCTCCCGTCATATTTGATAATCAAAATATCCACGGGTGTACTGCCGGTCTACAGTGTCCAATGGGCACAATATTTCGGCGATCATACATGTCGCCATCATCACCTGATGATGGTGACTTGTATGATAGCCGAAATATTGTGCCCGTTGGACACTGTAGACCGGCAGTACACCCGTGGATATTTTGATTACCTTATGGAATCACTTTGTTGTCTGTCTCTCTATCTATCTGATGGTTAAAAACCTTTTTCTCAGGATTGGGTAAGTAGTGGGATAACTGATGTTCTGAGGCGTTTTGCTAGTGCAGGTTGCCCACATCAGGGGCAAGCATACATTCAGGAGCAAAACTATTATTCTGCTCCACGTCAGCCCTTAACCTACTGTTCTCTTTTGGTTGACAAGTCCTTAATCTATTGTTCTGCTATGTGGATTTTGACCCCCTGGGGATAATCTATCCTTCCAAGAAACCCACTGCCTACTCCCTCCTCCTCCCCCTTATCCTGCATTCCTCACCCTACTGGGAACTCCCCTCGCTGATACAAGAAAAATTTTGATATCAAATTGGTTAACTAATTCATGAAATAGATCAAATTAATTAATTAACCCTACCCCTCTGGGAAACCCCACCAGCTCTCCCCCTCCCCTCCTTAACCTGGAAATTGGTGGGAAAAAGACTCCGTTGATTGGCTGTTTCGTGGGGAATCAATCAATTGCAGTGAATGGAGTATTGTTTCAGCAATTTGTGGTAGACAAGGCAATGTGTGAAATATTGGATCTATGACTGTGTATGGAATACAGTTTATTTACTTATTTAAATAAATTGGTGGGAAATACACTGGTGTCAAAAATTAAAGCAACAAATTGCTATTTCCCTGTTCTGTGTCTAAGTCACGACATAATCATACAAATTGTCAGCAGACATCAGTATGATTGTGTTGTTCATGGAAGATCGCATTCCAGTCAATGGACGACCACATCAAAAAATGCTCAGATGTGTGTCAATTTCTAGGGGACAGAACTACTGAGGTCAACGGTCCCTAGACTCACACACTAATTAAACTAACTTAAATTAACTTATGCTAAGAACAACACACACACCCACGCCAGGGGAGGACTCCGAACTCCGGCGAGAGGGGACACGCAATTCGTGACATGGTGCCTCTAACCACATGGCCACTCTGCATGGCGACCACATCAATGACGATGTCTGGGCACCTATCAAACAAGGTAGTGTTTGCCAGGTAGTCCCACATCCAAAATCATTGTGTACCACAGTCAAAGATGGCCATTATGGCATAGAGAAGACACCTACCAGTCTCTCTGCAGTGGAGAGCTGTAAGAAGACAGGAAACAGGGCAGTTGCAATCTGATGTGACCCTATGGCTTGATGTGAATTGTTCTGTTGTTCTCATCTTATGGAGACTGAAACTGTATCCTGAAGACTGGGGCAGGGCCAACCACGTGTAACATCAGAAAGAGAGGACCGCTCTTTGACCATAATGGCACAATGGTACCACCTTAGTACTGCAAGGTACTGTAACTGGCTTCTGACCTCACTGCATCCACTGGACATGTTGATCAAGGTAAATGATGTGCATAAGGCTTTGGCAGAGCGGCCTTTTTTGTGAGGGACCTGCTTATGTGTACCTCCAACGCTTCTTCACAGAAGGGAACATCTAGAGTGGAGTCACCAATATGCCACGTGGATGGTTGAACAGTGGACCAACGTTCTTTTCGCAGATGAGTCCCGATTTCATCTGGAGAGTGATTCTCGACGTATTCACATCTGAAGGAGCACACAACACTGAGAAAAGAGATCAATATCGAGGAGGATATGATTAAATGATGATGTCGTCCTCTTGAGTAAAATATTCCGGAAGCAAAATAGTCCCCCATTCGGATCTCCGGGCGGGGACTACTCTGGAGGACGTCGTTATCAGAAGAAAGAAAACTGGCGTTCTACGTATCGGAGCGTGAAATGTCAGCTCACTTAATCGGGCAGGTAGATTAGAAAATTTAAAAAGGGAAATCGATAGGTTAAAGTTAGATATAGTGGGAATTAGTGAAGTTCGGTGGCAGGAGGAACAAGACTTTTGGTCAGGTGAATAGAGGGTTATAAATACAAAATCAAATAGGGGTAATGCAGGAGTAGGTTTAATAATGAATAAAAAATAGGAGTGCAGGTAAGCTACTACAAATGGCATAGTGAACGCATTATTGTGGCCAAGATAGACACGAAGCCCACGCCTACTACTGTAGTACAAGTTTATATGCCAACTAGCTCTGCAGATGATGAAGAAATTGATGAAATGTATGACGAGATAAAAGAAATTATTCAGGTAGTGAATGGAGACGAAAATTTAATAGTCATGGGTGACTGGAATTCGACAGAAGAAAAGGAAGAGAAGGAAACGTGGTAGGTGAATATGAATTGGGGCTAAGAAATGAAAGAGGAAGCCACCTGGTACAATTTTGCACAGAGCATAACTGAATCATAGTTAACACTTGGTTCAACAATCATGAAAGAAGGTTGTATACATGGAAGAACTCTGGAGATACTAGAAGGTTTCAGATAGATTATATAATGGTAATACAGAGATTTAGGAACCAGGTTTTAAATTGTAAGACATCTCAGGGGCAGATGTGGACTCTGACCACAATCTATTGGTTATGAACTGTAGATTAAAACTGAAGAAACTGCAAAAAGGTGGATAAACTGACTAAACCAGAGGTTGTACAGAGTTTCAGGGAGAGCATAAGAGAACAACTGACAGGAATGGGGGAAAGAAATAAAACAGAAGAAGAATGGGTAGCTTTGAGGAATGAAATAGCAAGGCAGCAGAGGATCAAGTAGGTAAAAAGACGATGGCTAGTAGAAATCCTTGGATAACAGAAGAGATACTGAATTTAGTTGATGGAAGGAGAAAATACAAAAATTCAGTAAGTGAAGCACACAAAAAGGAATATAAACGTCTCAAAAATGAGATCGACAGTAAGTGCAAAATGGCTAAGCAGGGATGGCTAGAGGACAAATGTAAGGATGTAGAGGCTTATCTCACGAGGGGTAAAATAGATACTGCCTACAGGAAAATTAAAGAGACCTTTGGAGAAAAGAGAACCACTTGCATGAATATCAAAAGCTAAGATGGAAACCCAGTTCTAAGCAAAGAAGGGAAAGCAGAAAGCTGGAAGGAGTATATAGAGGGTCTATACAGGGGCGATGTCCTTGAGGACAATATTATGGAAATGGAAGAGGATGTAGATGAAGATGAAATGGGAGATATGATACTCCGTGAAGAGTTTGACAGAGCACTGAAAGACCTAAGTCGAAACAAGGCCCCGGGAGTAGACAACATTCCATTAGAACTACTGACAGCCTTGGGAGAGCCAGTCCTGACAAAACACTACCATCTGGTGAGCAAGCTGTATGAGACAGGCGAAATTCCCTCAGACTTCAAGAAGAATATAATAATTCCAATCCCAAAGAAAGCAGATGTTGACAGATGTGAAAATTACCGAACTATCAGTTTAATAAGTCACGGCTGCAAAACACTAACGCGAATTCTTTACAGACGAATGGAAAAACTGGTAGAAGCCGACCTCGGGGAACTTCAGTTAGGATTCCGTAGAAATGTTGGAACACGTGAGGCAATACTGACCCTGCGACTTATCTTACAAGAAAGATTAAAGAAAGGGAAACCTACGTTTCTTGCATTTGTACACTTAGTGAAAGTTTTTGACAATGTTGACTCTCTTTCAAATGACTCTCTTTCAAATTCTGAAGGTGGCAGGGGTAAAATACAGGGAGCGAAAGGCTATTTACAGTTTGTACAGAAACCAGATGGCAGTTATAAGAGTCGAGGGACATGAAAGGGAAGCAGTGGTTGGGAAGGGAGTGAGACAGGGTTGTAGCCTCTCCCCGATACTATTCAATCTGTATATTGAGCAAGCAGTAAAGGAAACAAAAGAAAAGTTCGGAGTAGGTATTAAAATCCATGGAGAAGAAATGAAAACGTTGAGGTTCGCCGATGACATTGTAATTCTGTCAGAGACAGCAAAGGCCTTGGAAGAGCAGTTGAACGCAATGGACAGTGTCTTGAAAGGAGGGTATAAGATGAACATCAACAAAAGCAAAACGAGGATAATGGAATGTAGTCGAATTAAGTCGGGTGATGCTGAGGGAATTAGATTAGGAAATGAGACACTTGAAGTGGTAAAGGAGTTTTGCTATTTGGGGAGCAAAATAACTGGTGATGGTCGAAGTAGAGAGGATACAAAATGTAGACTGGCAATGGCAAGGAAAGCGTTTGTGAAGAAGAGAAACTTGTTAACATCGAATATTGATTTACGTGTCAGGAAGTCTTTTCTGAAAGTATTTGTATGGAGTGTAGCCATGTATGGAAGTGAAACATGGACGATAACTAGTTTGGACAAGAAGAATATAGAAGCTTTCGAAATGTGGTGCTGCAGAAGAATGTTTAAGATTAGATGGGTAGATCACATAACTAATAAGGAAGTATTGAATAGAATTGGGAAGAAAAGAAATTTGTGGCACAACTTGACAAGAAGAAGGGACCGGTTGGTAGGACATGTTCTGAGGCATCAAGGAATCACAAATTTAGCATTTGGGGGGGGGGGGGGCAGCGTGGAGGGTAAAAATTGTAGAGGGAGACCAAGAGATGAATACACTAAGCAGATTCAGAAGGCTGTAGGGTGCAGTACATACTGTGAGATGAAGCAGCTTACACAGGATAGAGTAGCACGGAGAGCTGCATCAATCCAGACTCAGGACTGAAGACCACAACAACAACAACAACAACATCGAAGAGGATCTCTGATGGTGAGGGCAGGGATTACGTTGACCACTTGAATACCCCTTCATAAAATTGTTCTGGCAAATCGCCGAGGTTTAATTAGTGTCAGGTATTGTGACGAGAGCTTGGGACACCATGTGCAGTTGTCATGAGGTGCTGTGGGCGCCAACTTCATACTTATGGGCGATAATGCTCGACCTCATAGAGCGCAGGTGGTCGATGTTGTCTTGGAAACAAAAGATACTGCACTAGAGAGATAGTATCCACCAATCATTCTCTAAGACTGGATGTGCATTATTGTCTCAACATGAGATTGATGACATCATTCACAATATGCCTCGTCGTTGTCAAGCCTTCATTGCTGCCAGGAGTGATCACAACCCATAGTGAGGTCATTAACCAGTTGTCAGAATTTGTGTACAAATCTGTTAAGTTGAAAATAAAACGAAAAACATTTTTGTCTACCGTTATGCATGTGGCAGTTGATTACATTCTGTGTTCTTTACACTGTTTCCGCTATACTATCACATATTTATATTGTTTTGTCACAAAATAAACGCAATCTTGTAAAATTTACGTTTGTTACTGTTATTTTGGACACCAGTGTAGTTGGCAGTGTATAGATATCTTTTAAACAGTTTCTGGTAGGCAAGGTAACGTGTGGAATATTATTTATTTAAACAATTTATGGGATGCAAGTCAGTGTTTGGAATGCAGTATTATTTATTTATTTATTTAAAAGAATTGTCAGGAAATTGACTGAAGAGTATGGAACACTATTTATTTACACATTTTGAGGGTGGCAAGCCCGGATGGAATATTTAAACAACTGCCCACTCATGCAAGGAAAACTGTCAGTATAACTCACGCCACCTAATTACACCATTAAAAATCTTTCGCACTGACCACAGGGCATTGCGCGCCCACACCCCAACTGCTTTGTCAGGCCGACCACTTCACATAATCCCTCACATGTAGGCAGCACTATACCCGCTCAGGCTCCACACCTGGCAGAGCAGATGTCATGCTAATCCTGAACAAAATTCCTGTCAAAACATATGCTCTCTCTTTCTCTCTCTCTCTCTCTCTCTCTCTCTCTCTCTCTCTCTCTCTCTCTCTCTGCCTCCCAGGTGACAACGTCGTATTGCATGCCACTGCCAAGCCTGCAAGTGCCGTAAGTCACAATCATACCAAAGTACCAACAAAGCAGTGTTTACCTGGTATACCTCAGCTGTGGATGTCTTGGAGTATTGCTCTCACTCTGTCAGTCTGACTGACAAATTAATTAAATCGATACCCTTCGTGTGTGACCAGTTTTTCCTCACATCCTGTTGGTAGACACTAGGACTGGTATATTTGGCATGATTCGATCCTGCAACTGTCCGGTTTCCAAATCATACTGGATTTTTTTCTGGCCTCCAGTCGAAGATATTGGCACAGTTATGTCAACTGGTAGGAGGTAACTGAAGATTTAAAATTTTAGTCCTTTGCATGCTATGTCCTTAAACAACTTGCAGAAGGGGGTGGAAAAATGCGTGCTCGCAATACATCTACGAGAAACACTAAATTGATCAATTGGGAACTTCACATTCTGATTGAGTTTTTAAAGCAATATAGAATTCCTCAATTGTTTCTCTCCACTGCATTCAGAAGGAGGTGGAAGTACCTACTGCGTGATAGGAAAGAGACAGCAACAATTAATACCACTGCAAGACAGAGTCCAATGCGATGTATTGGGAAGGACTAAACACGACACACACAAACCACAATCCAGTCCATAGCAGTAGGTGTCATTGCTGAAACACTTGCACATCCCACATGCTAATGCGCTAATGTCTACAGACAATGCGGCAATTACCTCATGCACTGCCAGGGCAAAAGTTCAGAGGTCGCAGAAAACTGCAGCCGCAGTTGTTGGCATGCGTGTATGCCAGAGTGTACCACCCCCAGACATGGAGGGCATCCGGGGATGATTCGAGGGAATTCAGATGTTATAAATATGTCCAGCATCAACACTCGTCAGTGATCGATATTGAATCGATCACTTTTCCACAGAGAATACATATGTGATCGCGGAAACTGCACAATACATATTGAATATTACTTCGCAATTCAGATATCCGAGGGCACTGCCGCCAGGACTTGCCCCTGCAGCTGCCCCAGAAACCGACTAGCCAGCCGACCAGAATTTGTCTTGGCAACTGTCACATACGAGAGCCTTAAGCCAGAATCGCCCATTCATTATGGCCACAGGCTACCTCTGCACATGTCCTACATGCCAAACAGTGTCGTCCTAGGAAAGCAACTGCATATTTATCACTATAATTAAATTAAATATTATGACTGCAATCCTAATCTGAACCCATTCGACAAAGGGCAAACTATCAGAAATACCTCCTCCTGATGGCTGTAATTCTGAAAATACACTCCTGGAAATTGAAATAAGAACACCGTGAATTCATTGTCCCAGGAAGGGGAAACTTTATTGACACATTCCTGGGGTCAGATACATCACATGATCACACTGACAGAACCACAGGCACATAGACACAGCCAACAGAGCATGCACAATGTCGGCACTAGTACAGTGTATATCCACCTTTCGCAGCAATGCAGGCTGCTATTCTCCCATGGAGACGAACGTAGAGATGCTGGATGTAGTCCTGTGGAACGGCTTGCCATGCCATTTCCACCTGGCGCCTCAGTTGGACCAGCGTTCGTGCTGGACGTGCAGACCGCGTGAAACGACGCTTCATCCAGTCCCAAACATGCTCAATGGGGGACAGATCCGGAGATCTTGCTGGCCAGGGTAGTTGACTTACAGCTTCTAGAACACGTTGGGTGGCACGGGATACATGCGGACGTGCATTGTCCTGTTGGAACAGCAAGTTCCCTTGCCGGTCTAGGAATGGTAGAACGATGGGTTCGATGACGGTTTGGATGTACCGTGCACTATTCAGTGTCCCCTCGACGATCACCAGTGGTGTACGGCCAGTGTAGGAGATCGCTCCCCACACCATGATGCCGGGTGTTGGCCCTGTGTGCCTCGGTCGTATGCAGTCCTGATTGTGGCGCTCACCTGCACGGCGCCAAACACGCATACGACCATCATTGGCACCAAGGCAGAAGCGACTCTCATCGCTGAAGACGACACGTCTCCATTCGTCCCTCCATTCACGCCTGTCGCGACACCACTGGAGGCGGGCTGCACGATGTTGGGGCGTGAGCGGAAGACGGCCTAACGGTGTGCGGGACCGTAGCCCAGCTTCATGGAGACGGTTGCGAATGGTCCTCGCCGATACCCCAGGAGCAACAGTGTCCCTAATTTGCTGGGAAGTGGCGGTGCGGTCCCCTACGGCACTGCGTAGGATCCTACGGTCTTGGCGTGCATCCGTGCGTCGCTGCGGTCCGGTCCCAGGTCGACGGGCACGTGGACCTTCCGCCGACCACTGGCGACAACATCGATGTAGTGTGGAGACCTCACGCCCCACGTGTTGAGCAATTCGGCGGTACGTCCACCCGGCCTCCCGCATGCCCACTATACGCCCTCGCTCAAAGTCCGTCAACTGCACATACGGTTCACGTCCACGCTGTCGCGGCATGCTACCAGTGTTAAAGACTGCGATGGAGCTCCGTATGCCACGGCAAACTGGCTGACACTGACGGCGGCGGTACACAAATGCTGCGCAGCTAGCGCCATTCGACGGCCAACACCGCGGTTCCTGGTGTGTCCGCTGTGCCGTGCGTGTGATCATTGCTTGTACAGCCCTCTCGCAGTGTCCGGAGCAAGTATGGTGGGTCTGACACACCGGTGTCAATGTGTTCTTTTTTCCATTTCCAGGAGTGTATCAGTATCTATATCGTTCTTATGACAGGACATAATTTTCTACGTAAAATCCTTCACCCCCACTTTCAGATGTCAGTGCACTGCAATTGTAATCACCCACGTGAAATCTACACGTCCCTTGTGATTACATATAGTCATTTTCTTTCCACATGTCACAACAATGACCACAGTAACTTAACACCCCAACTGAGCCTTCTAATTCTGCTGATCACAGTGAATCTATGACACATCTTCTACTAAGTGTAATACTTCGCCAGTAACTGAATCCTGGTGGCAGCAAACAGTACTTGTCGAAAATACGCCAAGGATGGACATGCCTCGGTTGTTTTTTCTTGCAAGTGGTGGCAGTGTCTCTCAGGAAGAGAGACGTAATCGTCTTATGAGCGACCAGATGTTAAAAACGCGATCGCAGGGACCATGTTACTGTCACCCTGCAAAGAAAGTGGTCCTGATTCTACAGCCGCATACAAGTATTGCTGATGACATCCATGTTAAAAACTATAGATGCTTTATAAATGGAGGCATGGTATTGCTTCCGAATGATGTGGTCTCCCACACAAATAAGGCGATGTTGAACATAGACAGTGATCACGGGATAAGTATTAACAGACCGAAAGTGCAGGTAAACTCATAATAAAATCACCCTTATTACCGAATTTAGGAAGTGATTCGGCTAAGGAACGTGATATTACGCCGATATTTGCAACTTCGTCCTGCTGCTGCTAGATGCTTCCCACCCTTACAGAGGTTCTGTGATATAATGGGGTTATTGGCGAGGAACAATACGCCAGCTTTTCAGATGTATAGTGTATTTCTGGTAGAAATGCTGTCTGCAATTGGGAATCAACTCTCTCCATTCAACCACATACTTGCGTTGGATCCTATGGAGGAGTCTTTTCATGATTACAGCCAAGGGTGAATCACATTTATGACACTCCCATATCTCAAAACGAGTCACCTTTTTCGAACCTATCTGCTAAGGGCCCCATACGGCAAAACTCCAGCATGGTTATAGACAGTCGCTCCTCATCTTGTAACTATTCCTAAGTCTCTGCCCCACCCTCCCAGCAGCTATGTGCATGTGATCGTTCCAATTTAAGTTGGAACCATGCAGAAGTCACAAAGAACTATAAGGCCTTGTGGATCCCACGGATAAGCAGAGTGAGCCGAGTTAATGCGATAGGTCCATGTTTTGACCACTCGGCGGAAACAAGAAGATATTGTTATGGCTCTGCCAACCATATTTAGTGTCCAAGGCCAGTGCCAAACGAAGCTTTCTCCTGTAACACAATGTAGTAGAAAAGACAGTATGAGCACTTACAGTGCTGTTCCTTATCGGGAAAATTAGGCAGACTCCTCATCATATGGGACCTGGCAGAAGGACTAGGATTTTGCTACTGCATTATGCTGTGTCTACAAACTACATACAGGTATTGCAGTCCTTCAGCGTGCATTAATGTCTGTCGCCTAAGCATCCTTGTCATTTTGTACCATCCAAAAGAGAAAAACTATGAACTATAAAAAAATCTGCTGATGTCACCCAATAGAGAACTTCACAAGATATTACTGCATCCCTCTTCTCCAATATGTCGAAAACATGTACCGTCTGCATGCTGACATCGAGCATGTGTGTCAGTCCCATTAAATATACAGGTATTCGTCCACTGAATTAGGTGGCCAGTAATCCAAGTCGTTTGTGCAGACTAGCGTAAAGTTACATCACCTGTATTGTAGGAGGACTGTATCACACACATGATCAATCACAATATAGGGCCCCTGCGTTGTTCTTTCATAATCAGTTTGACACATAATTTTTTTCTGCTGTAACACATCCACGGCATACATTTTGGTTTTTCGCCATGACTTTGATGTCTCTGGCAGGTACTAAACCGACAACAACACGTTCTTACAGAAAGCTGGACATTACATATTGTAAACTATAATGCTCACATGACATACATGATGGTACCACAACATATGGCAACTGTAAGAGTTTTGCTGCATTGTGGAATGTTTCCAAACAGCTGCCCAAAGATGATGACCTCTACCTTTCATCTCAACTTTCACAGTGACAGGGGCAGACGTGTAGGTGTTCCGTTTTGAAGAGATCAAGAGCATTGATTCCTTGTATTGCAGCCACGTACACAAATACCATTTCTGTACTGGCCATCCCCCAGAAGGCATTGCTCCCACCAAGACCCTCTTCATCTCAAACAAGTAGTGTCCGTCAGTCATTATGTGGTAACCAACAGCGTTCCAGTGGACAGATGACACTGTTGATGTAGGACAGTGTGGTGTAATAAGCACCACAGTTGTTAGTGCCATCAGTTTTAGCAGTTTTACCAATTTTTCCGTAATTTCAGCACTGAACAATGACACGACGCCATGCTTCCCAATTTCTGTATCATAGCTCAACCTCACCTCCACTACTTTCCATGTACCTTACACTAGATTGCAAATAAAGACAGATGACTCTCTACTACGTCAATTCATGATTAATTCTTGAACATACACACCCAAGTATACCAGTCATTGTTTGATACTGATGCAGTTAGATTATCTACAAATTTCTAGCACTTCCATCATAGTGCATAATTTACAATTACGATTGCCAATCTTTCCCTATGTGTATGGGAGTCACAGAGTATTCTCGCATTCTTAGGACAAAGTTGGAGATTGAAAGATCTCCCTGCATTGTCTTTGAACAACCCTCCCAACAACACTGTCGCCGATTTAATCTGCAGCTGACCGAAAGTAGGAGGGTACTATATCCAGCACATTCCAAGTCTTGTGAAGGAACAGAGCTAGCTGAGTCAGTAGCTGCTGTTCAGCGAAGACTGTTTTGTATCAGTCTTACTCAAGAGACCCATCCAAGTGCGCAAGATCTCTCCAAATGTGCACTTGTCGAGGAGGTTAGCACCTCCTATCGATGTGTAGTAGGTATGAGAGTGTTGTGATGATATAACAGATAGTTAAGAAGAAACATGTGGCCTATGCATGATGGAGCTCCAGACGGATGGAGTTTGAAGCATCTCACATAAATCGAATGTGCTAGCAATTCTAAAGTATTGTTCTAATGTCTGGGTCAGTACCAAGAATGTATCAGCAAGAGAAAAATGATGGTAGAACACATGCACTCTCCTAAGGCTACATGATTCTGCACTTAAACACACTATAATGTTAAAGCCATGTTGTTTCTGAAATATTATTCATGTGGAGTGCAATGCTCTAACATTCTAATGCAGGACATATATGTCCAATATCTGACACAGATCCACCCTGCAAGTTTTCTGTCCCACTCACTATAGTGACAAGTTGATAAAACTACTTCCTTCTACACCAAAGAAAAACAAAGATGCTTTGTGACACACACAAACAATATAGGTGCATAGCGCCTACTGTTCACATCCGATCACAGTTCAGAAATTATACCCACGTCAACCCCATAAAATGATCATCAGCAATGGAAAATACCTCTTAAAAGTAAACAGTCAAATGGATAGCAGCTGTGTTTGACATCTGAAATTACACGCCATACTGCACTAAGTCCATAAACAAGACAACTGTCACGCAAATGTATATATAGGGTTTGCAGTACCTCACATACACCTGTCACTAACTTAGAATCACTGCAGTTACGAAACTGAAGAAATGGAGTAATTCGCATGCATATTCATTTGTCTAGACGAGGGTGCTGAAATCGGTTTTTCCATTCATGGACATGATTCATCATACATGCATTGGAAGCCCACTGCTGTTGATGACTGCAGGTAGATCGTATTCTAAGTCATGTACAGAACATGCAATTCTATTCAAGTCAATCACAAGTTATACTGCACAACTGATGCACCATGAGAGAACAACTGAAAAAAAATGGTTAAATGGATGATAAATGACCTTCTGCAACGTCTCCCTCTCTCTAGAATGCATAATTACTCTACCATT
The DNA here is from genome assembly GCF_023864275.1 of Schistocerca cancellata. NCBI lineage: Eukaryota > Metazoa > Arthropoda > Insecta > Orthoptera > Acrididae > Schistocerca > Schistocerca cancellata. The sequence continues at coordinate 23,981,260 of NC_064633.1, read as the reverse complement.
AAATCATACCCCCTTAGAACCCCTCTCAATCTGATCACTCCATCTACTTTTTGTCATCTTTTAATGCAGATCCGCAACACACACGCAGACAGACATGCAAATAGTTTGCTATCAATATTGTTTGTTAGTTGCAAATATCGGCTTAATACCACGATCCTCAGACGAATCACTTTCTAAATTCTAATTATTACGAGCTTACACCACTAGCGACGTGCACCCACACTTTCGGTTTTTTGATACTCATCCTCCGATCATCGTCTGTATTCAACACTGTGGTATTTCTGTGGGAGACCACTTCAAAATGGTTCTAACGGCTCTAAGCACTATGGGACAACATCTGAGGTCATCAGTCCCCTAGACTTAGAACCACTTAAACCTAACTAACCTAATGACATCACACACGTCCATGCCCGAGGCAGGATTCGAACCTGCGACCGTAACAGCAGCGCGGTTCCGGACTGAAGTGGCTAGAACCGCTCGGCCACCGAGGCCGGCAGACCACTTCATTCGGAAGCAATACCATACCTCGCTTTATAAAGCACGTGTAGTTTTTAACATAGATATCGTTAGTGATACTTGCGTGTGACAGCAGAACTAAGACTGCTTTTTATGCAGGGTGACAGTAACATGGTTCTAAAATGTAAACTTTCACGGCCGGAAATATCATGTCCATTATAATTATCCGGGCTGTTATGCCGTGGTCGGTTGATGAATTCTGTGGTGATTCCCAACGTTTCGTCTCCGACTGCGGGAGACATCTTCAAGGGGGAAATTGTAGAAGAGGAGAAACGGAACGATCAGCTGTTGCGGAGCATGCTTTCCAGCCAGGGAACCACAATATTCGTTTCGAGGAGACGCAAGTACTAGCGGCCACGAGCGGATACTACGAAAGGCTCTACAGGGAGGCAACCGAAATCGCTAAACACCCAAATAATTTCAACCGAAAGGAGGAGGGCGTCAAATTAAACGGTATATGGATGCCGGTGTTAAAGAAGATGTGTACCACTCGTCCACTACTGGGTGATGGCAACGGCGATCGACGGCGACGGACAGCGGCCAATTGCACTGACGTTTTCAAAACACGTGACGTCACGCCGCGGCGCGGGGGCGCGCGGACACGGAATTCAGCGGCAGTCAGTAGCGAGCCAGTGTGTGTGTTGGACCTTCCATCAAGCTACGGACCCCCTTGAAGATGTCTCCCGCAGTCGGAGACGAAACGTTGGGAATCACCACAGAATTCATCAACCGACCACGGCATAACAGCCCGGATAATTATAATGGACAGTAACATGGTTGCTGCGATTGTCTTTTTAACATCTGGCAGCTTATAAGACGAATACGTTTCTTTTTCTGAGAGACACTGGTACCACTCACAAGAAAACAAATGGGCATGTCCATTCATTGCGGATGGACACGCTTAACATCGTTTGGTGCTGCCAGCATTCGCTTATTACCCAAGTATTACACTTAGTGGGGGATGTGAGATAGACGCGCTGTGATCGGCAGGCTTATAAAGTTACTGTGGCCATTGTTCCGACATGTGCAAAGAAAATGACTATGAGCGATCATGAAGGACTGTACGTGGAAAGGTCACAAGAGGGATAACGATACTGACATTTCCAGAGCCACAGCCGACAGGAGGAGGTATTTCTGATACTTTGCTCGTTGTCGAATGTCGTCAGATTGGGGATGCAATCGTAATATTTAATTGTAATTACAGTGGTAAGTATGTGGTTGCCTTCCTAGGGCAACACCGTTTGGTATGTGAGGCGCATGGCGGAGGTAGTCTGTGTAATAAATGGGTATTTCGGGCTTAAGCCCTTGCAAGGAAAAATTCCAGACCGGTTAGTCAGTTCCCAGTGCAGCTACAGGGGCAAGTCATGGTAGTGGAGCCATCTGGATAGCTGAACAGCGAACTAATACTCAGTATGTTGGGCTGTCTCTGTAATCGTGTATCTTGTATGTATTCTACGTGGAAATTGAACAATTTAATAACAGTCAGTGACAAGTGTTGGTGCTGGATGTATTTATAACATCCTGCCACTCCAATCATCCCCAGGAGGCCTCTATGGCTGGCGGTGGTGCACACGTCCACGACTGCAGCTGTGCGACCTCTGAGCCTTGGGCCTGGCAGTATATGAGGTGATTGGCACACTGTGTGTGGGCATCAGCACATGAGAGTGCGAGATGTGCAAGTTTTCCAGTAATCTCCAATATGCAGCCACGACAATTACTGCTGTGGACTGGGTTGTGGTTTAAGTGTGTCATTTTTAGTGCTTCTCAATACATCACAGTGGACTCAGTCTTCCAGAGGTATTTTTTGTTGTTGTCTCTATCCTATGATGCAGTAACCCCTTCCTCCTCCTTCTGAATGTAGCAGAGAGAGCCAAGTTAGGAATTCTACCGTGCTTTAAAAATCCAATCACAGCAGCAAATTTCTGACTGATCAGTTTATTGTTTCCAATAGCTGTATTGTGAGCATACATCCATCCACCCTCTCCCACAAATTGTTTAAGGTCATAGCTGGCAACTGAGCTGAAATTTGCAATTTTCAGCTGCTTCCAACATAACAGACTTCCTACCAAATGACCTAACTGTGCCATCATCCACCGATAGGAGGCCAGGGAAAAAATATCCAGCAGGGTTAGCAAACCGGATAGTTGCAGGATCGAATCCTACCAAATATACCAGCCCAAGTATCCACTAATAGGATGCAAGGAAAAACTGGCTGCACACAAAGAGTATCAATTTAATTGATGAGTCAATGAATCTTATTCAGTGAGGGAATATTTCCAAGACATCCACAGTAGGAGGTATATCAGATAAATGCTGCTCTCTATGTGGTCTGGTCTGACTGTAGGCCCAGCAGTGGCACATAATAGGATGTGGCCACTTGAGAGAGAGATAAGAGAGCATGTGTTTTGACAAGAATTTCTCAGATATCAATATCAAAGGGTTGTCATCACCTGACGCTTTTGTTGAGGGATTAGCGCGACATCCGGTCTGCCAGTCGTGGGGCCCAAATGGGCGTAGTGCTGCCTGCACATGTGGGAAGCAGCCGGGGCATGGGTGCGCAATGCCCTGCGGTCAGTATGAAAGAGTTTTAACAATGTAGTTACATCTGGTGAATTACATTCACGGTTTTCCTTGCAGAATTTGGATAAAAAAGGCTCTGCAATTGTTTAAATATTCCATACTGCTTTGTCACTCTCAAAATTTTTAAATAAACAGTATTCCATACAATGTAGTCAATTTCCTGACAAATTCTTTAAATAAATCAATAAACTATATTCCCTTCACAGCCTAGGATCCAGTAAATTGTTTAAATAAACAATATTCTGCATGTTGCCTTGTCTACCAAAAATTGTTTAAACAGTATTTCATACACTGCAACTGATTCCCCACAAAACAGCCAATCAACTGAGTTTTTTCCCGCCAATTTCCAGGTTATGGAGGGGAGAGCGAGGGCTGGTGGGGTTTTCCTGAAGAGTATGGTTAATTAATTGATCTATTTAATGAGTTAGTCAATTAATTTGTATCAAAAGTGTGCCTGCATTGGCGAGGGGAGTTCCCAGTAGGGTGGGGAGGAGTGGGATGGGGATGGGGAGGAGGAGGGAGTGGTTGGTGGGTTTCCTGGAAGGACAGAATATCCCCACCAGGTCATAGTCCACTTAGCAGAACAACAGGTTAAGGGTCTGTCAATCAAAAGAGAACAATAGGTTAAGGGCTGACATGGAGCAGAACAATAGTTTCACACCTGACTGTAGGCTTGCCCCTGATGTAGGCAACCCACACTAACAAAATGTCCTAGTACACAGATTACCCTGCTACTTGGGTAGGTGTATCAACTTGAAATTTGTTTCACATACTAAGGTCTACAGTCCCTTGGCAGTGTAGCAAATCGAAGCTTATATGTCAATGCAATCAAGATACAGCCATTAATATAATATATTTTGATACTCAAAAATTTACTCATCGAAACCTCTAGTGTGCTTCCTGTAGGTCTAGAATCAAGAAATTTGAGAAGAAACAAGGTTACACAGTACAAGCAAAGAAAAAATATCGCAAAATTGTTAATTTGTAACTATAACACACACAAAATATTTCTTTTATCATTTGTTATCTTAATATCACACTTTAAGTTAAAACATTTTGGAATGTCTCGGAATCCATCGGACCAATACATTCCCAGTAACAACGTCGATAACAGGGAAAAGTCGTCGATATTTTCGATTCCCAGAATGGACGGACTGTCTATATACATAATTAAGTTCGTACAGAACCCTCAGTGCACGAATCCTATTCGCACCTGGCCATTACTTGTCTTTAAGAGACTGGCCCTTCGTCAATCATGCTACGACTTACGCGAATATAAGTGTCTATCTAAATGCATTATCACTGAATCGTATTCCAGATTTCTTGTCCAGATTTTCCACGGCATTAGCTTATCATTGTCAATGACTGTCAAACCGTTTATGTTGCATTTCTGTGTAATAAACTGAGTTAATTGCAATTCTTATTCAATTTTATAGGCAAGAAATACCTTGATTATTATTTTGGAGTACAATGACTTTATGTTCCGATATATAGGTCCATTTTCACATATCCATTTAACATAGCAATCGTTATCAAGCATAACTTCATGACCATTTACAAAGACGAGACTGTAGTTGTCTCTATTAGAAGAGTAATATGCGGGGAACACACAAAATTTTAATCACCATCACAAAAACTAAGGTGCATAATTGATTTTATGTTAATTTGTAGGTACATCTCTGCAGTTATGGCATACATTTTAATTCCCGCATACTGCTAAAGGAGCCAAAATTAAAAGGTGCAGCCCATTGTTTAAGTCGAGTATCCTGCAGCAAACAGTTTTCTGCATTTCGAGGGAACAACACTACAACAGTCCGTGCTGTGTTGATCAAAGCATACAGCAAGCAGCAACACACTATCATACGCCACAAGTGTCAGGTGCTGTGGACACTTCCACTGTGGTGAACAACACTGGATTACAAAGAACAATGTGGCAGACCATCTGTCTGTGAAAAATCTGGAATCGCAAGAGAACTGGAGGCGCACGTGGATGAAGACGTTTTGAACGTCGTGGCAAATGTCGCAGCCCACTGGGCCCTGTGACCACACTTACCAATCCGAAAGCTCCGCCAATCCGGGGCAGCAGCAAATAATTGTTGCAGCTGCATCAGACCAGAAAAGCTGACTTCTTTAGCCACCTATACACACCATGGGAGAGTTTAAGCTCTGTCGCTATGGCCCCGAGAAAAGAAGCGAAACAGGTTGTGGAAACATGTGAATTCACCAACGCCGAAAAAGGCGAAGACTTCACCATCGTCAGGAAAGGGAAGGATGGGTGCTTTTTGGGGACTGCCATGGTGTGAAGCGAAAAGATTATATTCACTGGAGGTAAAGCGACACAGGAACATACTAACTACTGACATCTCGAGGCCAAGATTCACGGAAAGCTGTCGAAGAGGTGTTTCTTGCTCCAAGAGAACAGCTCATTCCGTACAATACGGTCACATGCGCTGTTTCTTTCGCTCTCAAATTTTGTCTCACTCCTCCCCCCACTTCTCACCATCCTCTCGTATTCTCGTGACCCAGCGCCCACACCCCCTTACTTATTTATGTTATGAAAGAACCACTAACTGGCAGGTATTTCCATTACAATGACAAGGTGATTTCTGAGTTGGATCGCGTCCTGAACAGTCTAAATGCAAACTTCAGCACTAAAAGTCTCCGCCAAGTCATTTACCGTTGGGAAACATGTGTCAGATTAGATGGTGAAATACAGGAAAATGACAGAGAACTCTGGAGAAAACGTATCAAGTTTATGAATATCAAGATCTTAGATAGCAAGCAAGTACAAAGCAAAGAATGGAGAGCTCAAAGGTGTAATGAAGGAGGGCTATACAGGGGGAAATGAACATGAAGGCGACACTAGAAACTGTATCCGGTCAAATGATTAAAGTGATTAATTTCATTAAAGATATGAATTTTACAGTAATGAGGCAAGTTACACTACTGGCCATTAAAATTGCTACACCAAGAATAAATTCAGATGATAAACGAGTAATCATTGGACAAATACACTCCTGGAAATTGAAATAAGAACACCGTGAATTCATTGTCCCAGGAAGGGGAAACTTTATTGACACATTCCTGGGGTCAGATACATCACATGATCACACTGACAGAACCACAGGCACATAGACACAGCCAACAGAGCATGCACAATGTCGGCACTAGTACAGTGTATATCCACCTTTCGCAGCAATGCAGGCTGCTATTCTCCCATGGAGACGATCGTAGAGATGCTGGATGTAGTCCTGTGGAACGGCTTGCCATGCCATTTCCACCTGGCGCCTCAGTTGGACCAGCGTTCGTGCTGGACGTGTAGACGACGCTTCATCCAGTCCCAAACATGCTCAATGAGGGACAGATCCGGAGATGTTGCTGGCCAGGGTAGTTGACTTACACCTTCTAGAGCACGTTGGGTGGCACGGGATACATGCGGACGTGCATTGTCCTGTTGGAACAGCAAGTTCCCTTGCCGGTCTAGGAATGGTAGAACGATGGGTTCGATGACGGTTTGGATGTACCGTGCACTATTCAGTGTCCCCTCGACGATCACCAGTGGTGTACGGCCAGTGTAGGAGGTCGCTCCCCACACCATGATGCCGGGTGTTGGCCCTGTGTGCCTCGGTCGTATGCAGTCCTGATTGTGGCGCTCACCTGCACGGCGCCAAACACGCATACGACCATCATTGGCACCAAGGCAGAAGCGGCTCTCATCGCTGAAGACGACACGTCTCCATTCGTCCCTCCATTCACGCCTGTCGCGACACCACTGGAGGCGGGCTGCACGATGTTGGGGCGTGAGCGGAAGACGGCCTAACGGTGTGCGGGACCGTAGCCCAGCTTCATGGAGACGGCTGCGAATGGTCCTCGCCGATACCCCAGGAGCAACAGTGTCCCTAATTTGCTGGGAAGTGGCGGTGCGGTCCCCTACGGCACTGCGTAGGATCCTACGGTCTTGGCGTGCATCCGTGCGTCGCTGCGGTCCGGTCCCAGGTCGACGGGCACGTGCACCTTCCGCCGACCACTGGCGACAACATCGATGTACTGTGGAGACCTCACTCCCCACGTGTTGAGCAATTCGGCGGTACGTCCACCCGGCCTCCCGCATGCCCACTATACGCCCTCGCTCAAAGTCCGTCAACTGCACATACGGTTCACGTCCACGCTGTCGCGGCATGCTACCAGTGTTAAAGACTGCGATGGAGCTCCGTATGCCACGGCAAACTGGCTGACACTGACGGCGGCGGTGCACAAATGCTGCGCAGCTAGCGCCATTCGACGGCCAACACCGCGGTTCCTGGTGTGTCCGCTGTGCCGTGCGTGTGATCATTGCTTGTACAGCCCTCTCGCAGTGTCCGGAGCAAGTATGGTGGGTCTGACACACCGGTGTCAATGTGTTCTTTTTTCCATTTCCAGGAGTGTATACTAGAACTGACATGTGATTACATTTTCACGCACTTTGTGTGCATAGATCCTGAGAAATCAGTACCCAGAACAACCACCTCTGGCCGTAATAACGGCCTTGATACGCCTGGGCATTGAGTCAAACAGAGCTTGGATGGCGTGTACAGGTACAGCTGCCCATGCAGCTTCAACACGATACCACAGTTCATCAAGAGTAGTGACTGACGTATTGTGACGAGCCAGTTGCTCGGCCACCATTCAATTGGTGAGAGATCTGGAGAATCTGCTGGCCAGGGCAGCAGTCGAACATTATCTGTATCCAGAAAGGCCCGTACAGGACCTGTGACATGGGGTCGTGCATTATTCTCCTGAAACGTAGGGTTTCGCAGGGATCGAATGAAGGGTAGAGCCACGAGTCGTAATACATCTGAAATGTAACGTCTACTGTTCAAAGTGCCGTCAATGCGAACGAGATGTGACCGAGACGTGTAACCAATGGCACCCCATACCATCACGTCGGGTGATACGCCAGTATGGCGGTAACGAATATACGCTTCCAATGTGCATTCACCACGATGTCGCCAAACACGGATGCGACCATTATGATGCTGTAAAGAGAACCTGGATTCATCCGAAAAAATGACGTTTTGCCATTCGTGCACCGAGGTTCGTCGTTGAGTACACCGTCGCACGCGCTCCTGTCTGTGATGCAGCGTCAAGGGTAACCGTAGCCATGGTCTCCGAGCTGATAGTCAATGCTGCTGCAAACGTCGTCGAACTGTTCGTGCAGATGGTTGTTGTCTTGCAAACGTCCCCATCTGTTGACTCAGGGATCGAAACGTGGCTGCACGATCCGTTACAGCCATGCGGATAAGGTGCCTGTCATCTCGACTGCTAGTGATACGAGGCCTTTGGGACCCAGCACGGCGTTTCGTATTACCCTCCTGAACCCACCGATTCCATATTGTGCTAGCAGTCATTGGTAATCGACCAACGCGAGCAGCAATGTCGCTATACGATAAACCGCAATCCCGATAGGCTACAATCCGACCTTTATCAAAGTCGGAAATGTGAGGGTATGCATTTCTTCTCCTTTCACGAGTCATCACAACAACGTTTCACCAGGGAACGCCGGTCAACTGCTGTTTGCGTATGAGAAATCGGTTGGAAACTTTCCTCATGTCAGAACGTTGTAGGTGTCGCCACCGGCGCCAACCTTGTGTGAATGCTCTGAAACGCTAATCATTTGCATATCGCAGCATCTTCTTCCTGTCGGTTAAATTTCGCGTCTGCGGCACATCTTCGTGTAGTAGCAATTTTAATGGCCAGCAGTGTAGAATGTGAAGGAATATTGGGACCCAGAAATCGTACGTGTGTTACATTGTGTTGTGCAGTTCAGTGGCATGGTACCGCAATGCAAGTGCGTCGCTGAAGCGCAAAGTTATACAACACCAAAGAGAACCTGTGTCATCAACCAGCGGAGAACGTGAAAGGAAACAGGTCGCCTCACGTCGGGGTGTCAACATTGAGGGCAGTAATCAGGTCAGTTACGGCAGCCAGACGACACCAGAATATTGCACCGACCCACTGGGGAGGAGGAAGAATTGCAAACATCAGTGGCAGAAAGCAGTATTAAAAGACAGGCAGCCAGGTCATCAACACTGACTGTCGTGAGGCGTTGGTGTAAACCAGAGCCTGTGTCACTCAGCACTGCCACCAGATCGGAGTCATCACTGTCATTGTAATGGCCACCGTCGTAATGCAGATCGTCGCATAGGAGACGCCAGAGTGACACCACCGCTGTAGTCATCACCTTCACTATCGTGACCAGGCACCGCCTGTAATGGGAGTCATCGCCTGGGGTGAGATGTGGTCACAGATTGTCGCCTTCATTCTGGCACGGTGCCTCCACAAACACCGTGACCAGGGTCGGAGCCGGGAAACCTGGACCAGTGAAGCCAGACAGCTGCCACCAAGGATGGTCGATCAAAAAGGCACGGATCTGTCCCACTGCTGCTGCTGCCACGCCCCTCCCCCCCCCCCCTCTCCTTCCCCAGCTGCAATCACAACAGAGGCCCATGGCGCATGGTTCCAGCCGTTGCGGTATGACACAGCAAGGCCGAAGCGCCGCTGCCGGGGCAGCAGATTCCAGTTACGCCAGCACAGCTACAGTAGCAGCAGCGAGCGCACCTGTGGGCGTCCGCCGATCATCTTGATCGCTGCCAAGATTATTGCAAGTGGGAGCAAGCCTCGCCCAGAGGACCAACAACTGATGTCTTGCAGTTGATCAATAAATGTTGTTATCCTGTCGTCAGGAGCCATCTGGGGACACCTCCTCAATCATAATCTTCCTCATGGCCAGCAGAGAAGGCACATTCGAATCTGGCAACAAGCAGTACAGTCCCATGCCTGTTTATAAAACTGAAGAGAAGTTTATGAATCTAAGACAGGGGATATGAAACTGCGAGAAGAACCTCACAGAAGATTGAAAGACTTTAAGTCAAACCAAAGCAGCTGGAGTAGACAGCATTCCCACAGAATTAATGAGATCCTACTCTACTTGGTGTGCAAAATATATGAGACGAGACGCGTCCTCTGAGCTCAAAAATAACCTAATAATTCCAATTCCAAAAGGCAGATGCTGACAGGGATTTGTATTAACGAACTATCAGTTTCTTAAGTCATTGTTGCGAAATATTGATACAGAGGAGTAGAAAAACTGGTGGATGCTGACCTCAGGAAAGATCAGTTTGGAAACATTAGTCTAAAAAAATGGACAGTGCCTTGAAAAGAGGTTATAAGATAGAATTAATATCAACAAAAGTGAGTAAGAGTAATGGAATGCAGTCAGTTCAAATTTCATTAGGAAATGTAACATTAGAATTAGTAGATGAGTTTTGCCATTTGGGCAGCAAAATAAGTGAAGATCGCTGAAGTGGAAAAGGTATAAAGTGGAGATTGGCAACAAAAAGAAAAGCATTTCTGGAAAAAGTAAATTTGCCAGCATATAAATTGAAATGTTTGGAAGTATTTTCTCGAGGTATCTGGAGTATAGTCTCGTGTGGAAGTGAAGTGTGACAATAAACTGTTCAAACAAAAAGAGAGTAGAAGCTATTGAAACGTGGTGTTACAGGAGAGCCGGCCTTTGTGGCCCAGCGGTTCTACGCGCTTCAGTCCGGAACCGCGCTGCTGCTATGGTCGCAGGTTCGAATCCTGCCTCGGCCTGGATATGTGTGATGTCCTTAGGTTAGTTAGGTTTAAGTAGTTCTAAGTTCTAGGGGACTGATGACCTCAGAAGTTAAGTCCCATAGCGCTCAGAGCCATTTTTTGGTTACAGGTGAATGCAGGAAATTAGATGGGTAGATCAGATAACTGCAGTTAACGAACCGAATCAGGGAGAAAACAAATGTGTGTCTAACTTTACTAAAGATAGGAACAGCAACGCGCCTCCAACGTCCTCTCGACTGCCAGAATTTACACTCCTGGAAATGGAAAAAAGAACACATTGACACCGGTGTGTCAGACACACCATACTTGCTCCGGACACTGCGAGAGGGCTGTACAAGCAATGATCACACGCACGGCACAGCGGACACACCAGGAACCGCGGTGTTGGCCGTCGAATGGCGCTAGCTGCGCAGCATTTGTGCGCCGCCGCCGTCAGTGTCAGTCAGTTTGCCGTGGCATACGGAGCTCCATCGCAGTCTTTAACACTGGTAGCATGCCGCGACAGCGTGGACGTGAACCGTATGTGCAGTTGACGGACTTTGAGCGAGGGCGTATAGTGGGCATGCGGGAGGCCGGGTGGACGTACCGCCGAATTGCTCAACACGTGGGGAGTGAGGTCTCCACAGTATATCGATGTTGTCGCCAGTGGTCGGCGGAAGGTGCACGTGCCCGTCGACCTGGGACCGGACCGCAGCGACGCACTGATGCACGCCAAGACCGTAGGATCCTATGCAGTGCCGTAGGGGACCGCACCGCCACTTCCCAGCAAATTAGGGACACTGTTGCTCCTGGAGTATCGGCGAGGACCATTCGCAACCGTCTCCATGAAGCTGGGCTACGGTCCCGCACACCGTTAGGCCGTCTTCCGCTCACGCCCCAACATCGTGCAGCCCGCCTCCAGTGGTGTCGCGACAGGCGTGAATGGAGGGACGAATGGAGACGTGTCGTCTTCAGCGATGAGAGTCGCTTCTGCCTTGGTGCCAATGATGGTCGTATGCGTGTTTGGCGCCGTGCAGGTGAGCGCCACAATCAGGACTGCATACGACCGAGGCACACAGGGCCAACACCCGGCATCATGGTGTGGGGAGCGATCTCCTACACTGGCCGTACACCACTGGCGATCGTCGAGGGGACACTGAATAGTGCACGGTACATCCAAAGCGTCATCGAACCCATCGTTCTACCATTCCTAGACCGGCAAGGGAACTTGCTGTTCCAACAGGACAATGCACGTCCGCATGTATCCCGTGCCACCAAATGTGGTCTAGAAGGTGGTAGTCAACTACCCTGGCCAGCAAGATCTCCGGATCTGTCCCCCATTGAGCATGTTTGGGACTGGATGAAGCGTCGTCTCACGCGGTCTGCACGTCCAGCACGAACGCTGGTCCAACTGAGGCGCCAGGTGGAAATGGCATGGCAAGCCGTTCCACAGGACTACATCCAGCATCTCTACGATCGTCTCCATGGGAGAATAGCAGCCTGCATTGCTGCGAAAGGTGGATATACACTGTACTAGTGCCGACATTGTGCATGTTCTGTTGCCTGTGTCTATGTGCCTGTGGTTCTGTCAGTGTGATCATGTGATGTATCTGACCCCAGGAAAGTGTCAATAAAGTTTCCCCTTCCTGGGACAATGAATTCACGGTGTTCTTATTTCAATTTCCAGGAGTGTAGATCGCCGCCGCGGGCTAGATGGCGCATTCAGTCACAGACAGTCAGCCCAGTCGCAGATGAAGCCGAGTCAATGGCAGTCGCAGTCAGGTCAGTCACTAGCTCAGTCACTATCCTAGTTGACGTCTGTCAGTTCATATCACCGGCATCGAGAGTGTAGTGCTTATAGTGGGAGTTGTACTTCTCCAGCAGTAAGGCTAAAGTAGACTATTACGGAAGAGGTTGTACCACAACAACTTGCTTAAAGATGAGTAGCTTCTTTTTCTTATGAATGAAGAACGTGTATGCAATTGTGTTACAGCAGGAGGATACAGACCACCAAACATCCTCTCCTTGCTTCCCATGGCAACGACGACACAAAAGTTGAGACGAGGATAGTTCAATGCAAAAGACTTTGCTTGCTTCTCTTGTGTTTTAGCTTGCGTCACTTTGCTAATTTGTTGTTGAGTTCTTGCATGTATTCTAATATGGGAGCCGCCGAACTAATCAAGTTTCTCTTTTCAGAGGCTTTGCTTGCTTTTTGCTATAAAGTATTTGTGTAAACCATGCCTCCCCCCCCCTCCCCCCCTCCACCCCCAGCCCTCGCGCCTCAGCCACAGACTGCCAATGTGATGGATCTAACAAACTTTTCAGTTTCAGAACCAAGAAATTGCTGGCTAGCTGACGACGGTACAACAGCTACTGTCTGCACAATCGGCATCGGCTGCACGAAAGACGAACAAATCAGTCTAACAAGTGTCGCTAACCAGCATACCAATGTTCTGGCAATTCAACGACAAAGAAGAGGAATGGCTCGGATACCTGACACAGTTTCAGGCACGTTGTCAAGTTCATCGTGTTCAACGCACTGTAGAGCTCCAATACTTGCTTTCGACTGTTAGGTCCCCATTGTTCAGGTTAACACGAAAACTATTCCCAACCGCGTCTCCCGGCAAACTCACCTATGACGAAGTAATCGCTGCATTAACTCAATATTGTGACCAGCAAGTCCAAATAGCTGCAGCCAGATATCAGTTCTTTCGCCTGCAGAAGAAGCCGGAACAGATGTACCGTCAGTGGTAAACAGAATTAACGGTCGTGACTAGGAACTGTAAATTTAAGAGTAGTTGTGGCAACTTTTACAGGGAAATAATGATTAGGGATGCAATAACATTCAACGTTACAGATAGTAGAATACGAGAACAGATCTCAAAGTATACTGATCCATCACTTTCAGAAGCATTGTAAATCTTAGAGCGATATGATTCGGGTGCCGCAGCAACCAATAAGTTTGACCGGCTCCGATTTGTCGGGTCGAGTAGCGCATAGCTCGCGACCACCCCAAGTAGTCACAACATCGAGCGCGTGCGCAGCCGCGCGGACAGCCACGTAGTAAGGTAAAAAGACTTGAGAACTTAGTGAAGTCTTGCACTAGATATTTTTCTCGCCACATAAGACAGGTTTGCCCATCACGTAACGCAATGTGTTACACGTGTGGTAAAAAAGGCCATGTCCAAGCAGTTCGTTTGCAACGGCACAAAAACGCTAATTTTGCCCGTTCCCAGAAATAAACAGGATCGTGTACATGCAGTGAAAGCTGTCTTTTCAAAACTTACAAGAGGTTCTGACAAAAGTAAGATTAAGATTGTGCTTCTTCCCGCTTTAGTGCCGTGCGACGACGTTCTAACAAACTGTTTGTTTCATTACGTACTGCTAGCCGTCGTGTGAAATTTCAGTTAGACACAGGTGCCTCAGTAACTTTGCTAAATCCTGCCCCGTACGAACATGTAGGCTCACAAAGCCTTTCTAAATCTAGCAAACACCTCACTGCTTACAACTAACAGGAAATTCCAGTGCTTCGACAGTGTACTTTACCTACAACTTACAAATCTCACACTAGGATAGTGAATTTCACTGTGTTGAAATCCAGAGACAGTGAGAACGTATTCGGTTTGGATGCCTTTGATTTGTTTGGAGTTAGCCTCGAAGAGAACGTACTTTCCATATCCACATTTGACCAAAAGATAGTGTCGCAAGCTTGCTTAAAGAATTTCCTGGACTATTTTCAGAAGCAATGGGAAGAGCAAATAACTTCGTAGCGCATGTTACATTGAAAGACAATGCACAGTCTAGGTTTTTCTGGGCCCACCCCGTTGCAATTGTTTTACCACACAAAGTAACCAGTGAACTGAAAGAATTGTAAAATAATATTGTGTACTTGTTCTCATTCAAGCTAGTCAATGGGCAAGTCCTCTCGTTCAGTTGCCTAAGCTTTCTGGTCGCATCCACATTTGTGTTGACTTCAAGTCTACAGTCAACCCACAGACAGTAGTTGACACTTATCCGTTATTTGCCCTGAGGAACTCATGGACATGTCTGGTGCAGGACGTCACCTTTCTAACAAGGAGACGGCACGACCGTGGGGTCGGGGATTTGTCCGAAATTTTGTGTGGTGAAAGAGGACCCCTAACACCTCGCGTGGTTAAAATATTAGGACGCACTACTCGGAAAATCCCGAGAAAACTCGATCCAAAGTTTCTTAGGTGCCTTATGAGTATAAAATGTTAGTCCACTGCCGAGCCACCGTATGGCCTAGATGGTTAGGCCTTGCACTTTTACGCCAGAGGTCTCGGGTTCGATTCCTCGTGTGGCAGTTTTTCTTTTCTTCTGTTTCATTTTCTTTTGTTATTCCACCAATTATTCAAAAAGTTTCTCAAACCTACAATATTTTTAAAACTTTATTTTAGCTCAAGAACGTAAAGTTTTTGATTCACTGAAAAATATTCGTGCTCGTTGTTGCATTTCGTTTTATGGGGTTTCAAGGTTTAAAGGGGCTTTGTAATGGTCCCCTTGGGATTAAAATGGTCATCTGCGTATAGGACTGTGCGCGAGCCGTGAGAAGGTCATTTCGGACCTCGTATTCACAAATTAATAGATGGCTATGCCAATACTTATACGAACGTCATCGTAACATCATCGAAGAAAGGAAAATTAACAACAGTTTTATAGATGGATTTTCTCCGGAAATGTTTAAAATCTTACGTCGGGGAGAATAAATATTTACTTCTCATTGACTCTTGGGGAGGTCAAACGAATCCGGAGATATATTATGCAATTTTTCAAGGTGACGAAAATATGCCAACTTGGTCTGTTAAAGTCATACCTCCAAAATGCACTTCTTTGGTACAACCTTGTGATGTTTACTTTTACAGGCAAGTTAAAAATTTCATAAAGCGCTTGTAAAATTGCAGCGCATTGTTACAGGAGAATCGTGAAATTAATTCCCGGGAAAATTGTATAAAAATTCATTCTATAATTCACCATCAATTATCGTCACCAATATTGCGAGACATGATTCAATACGCCTGGTTTGCTTCAAAATTATTACACATTTTCGTAAATGTTAATGGGGCATGTTTTTGTACAGATTTATTGCAAACCCACTGTGATTGTAAAAAATCCGCTTTTATATGTTGCGCAAAATTATTGCTTTGTATGTTTTTACGATAATTACCACTGCGGTTCTTGTTTACAATTATTGTATGTATAAAAACTGAATGTTTCCAAATCGACCTTGCCACTCTGGTTAAAAACCCAATGTTTTTCCTCATACTTTACGATGAAAAATGGAAAATCCACCGCCATGAATTGTGTTGCTAGACAAAAAGAAAATAATTTTTATTCCATAATGTAACTAATTTGTTTTAAAGTAATGTAGGTTTTGGAAACTTTCTGAATAAATGGTGGAATAACAAAAGAAAATGAAACAGAAGGGAAAAAAAGTGTAAGAGGAGGAATCGAACCCGAGATCTCTGGTGTAAGAGTTTGAGCGCTAACTATCTACGCCAGACGCCGGCTCAGCAATAAACTAACATTTTATACTCAGAAGGCACCTAAGAAACTTTGGATCGATTTTTCCCGGGATTTTCCGGGTAGTGCGTCCTAATATTTTAACCACGTGAGGTGTTAGGAGTCCTCTTTCACCACACAAAATTTCGGACAAATCCCCGAACCCACGGTCGTGCCGGCTCCTTGTAAGATATATCTGCGTGATGCCTACTTGCAAATTTCATTGCATGAAGAATCACAGAAAGTGTTTGTTGTAAATACACACTTAGGACTGGTCAAGTATTTGCGTTTGCCCTTCGGCTGTGCTTCTTCACCCACCATTTTTCAACGTTACTTGCAACAGCTGACTGCTAAAGTGCCATTTTGTTCAAACTACCTCGACGATACTGTCGGGTCAGGTTGTACAACAGAAGAACGCATTGCCAATTTGCGTACTCTTTTTCGAGTGTTGTCAGAAGCAGGACTCAAGTGTCGTCTCGAAAAGTGTGACTTTTTTCAAACTGAACTACAGTACTTAGGTCATGTGATAAACAATCAGGGTGTGCTCACCCTCCAGTCTCATTTGTTTGCAATCCTGACCTGCCTGTTCCTCGCAATGTATCTGAACTGCAGTCAGTACTAGGCAAGATGACCTACTACATTCGGTTCGTACCGAATACCGCTCAGGTCGCGGCTACATTGCATCGCTGGCATCACAAAAATGTGCCTTTTGTGTGGACTAAAGACTGGCAGGACGCATTTCAGAAACTCAAAAATGGTTTGCTTAGTGACAGCTGTTTAGTACATTTTGATCCTGCCAAGCCAGTAGTTTTGCAAGTCGATGCTTCTTCCTACGAAATGGGCGCTGTACCTTCGCACAGAATTAGTGCACAAGACAGACCTATAGATTTGCCTCAAAGTTGTTAATTCAAATTCAGTGCATTTATTGTCAAGTAGAAGAAGAGGCTCTCGCTATTGTATGTGGCGTGGGCCAATTCCATCATCTATTTAGTGACAGATCACAAGTCTTTACAGTCCTTGTTTCATCCGTCAAAGCCATTTCCTACACGCAGTGAATTTTACTGCAACGATGGGCTTTGTTGCTTTTGCAGCATCAATATGAAATTGTGTACAGACCTACGACAAATCATGGCAATGCAGACGCCCTATCTCGCCTTCCTATTGGCCTAGACTCTGATTTTGATACATCTGTCGCATCGTGTTGCAAAATCGATGCGAAGGCCTCTGTATTGTTGTAATCATTTCCCTTGCACAACAGAAAAATTGCCCAAGCCACAGAAGCAGACCCAGATCTCAAGATTTTGTTGCATTACATTCGCACGTCTTGGCCTCGTTCATTTAACAGTATCCAGAAGTCAGTTGCACGCCGATATTTTGCACGTCGGCATAACCTTTCAGTTCAACAGGGTATGATTCTAATTCAATATGACAATAGACAATCGCGGGCCTTATTCCCAAAGTGTTGCAAAAGGATGTGTTGCGATTCCTCCACCAAGGACATTGGGGAATTGTTCGTATTAAACAGTTAGCGCGCCGGCACTGTACTTGTAAGTAGGCTGTTTATATTTTCTTATTGGCAACGTTACGTAGCGCTCTGTACGCTCTGTACGAAAATCACTGGCTGTGCTGTGTGCAGTCTGTGGCTAGTTTGCATTGTTGTCTGCCATTGTAGTGTTGGGCAGCGGCAGCTGGATGTGAACAGCGCGTAGCGTTGCGCAGTTGGAGGTGAGCCGCCAGCAGTGGTGGGTGTGGGAAATGAGATGGCGGATTTTTTAGTACAGAATGGATATTATGAACTGCTATGTATATTATGCTTTTTCAACACTATTAAGGTAAATACAGTGTTTGTTCTCTATTAAAATCTTTCATTTGCTAACTATGCCTATCAGTAGTTAGTGCCTTCCTTAGTTTGAATCTTTTATTTAGCTGGCAGTAGTGGCGCTCGCTGTATTGCAGTAGTTCGAGTAATGAAGATTTTTGTGAGGTAAGTTATTTGTGAAAGGTATAGTTTAATGTTACTCAGGGCCATTCTTTTGCAGGGATCTTTGATAGTCAGATTGCGTTGCGCTAAAAATATTGTGCGTCAGGTTAAGCACAGTCGTGTATAATTTGTTCTAAGGGGACGTTTCATGTATAAATTATTCAAAGGGGACGTTTCATACTTAGCAGCGCATGGACGCCCACATTGGACAGATGACGTCACAGTGTCGCGCATGTGCGGATCCGCCCCGCCACAAACATTCTCAGATCGCCTAAGACTCAATCGCCATACCAACTAGTGCACATTGATTTAGAAGGACCATTTTGGAACACTCGTTGGCTCATGGTGATAGACTCTTTTTACGGAGTTTCCATTTGCGCTGCCTATGAAATCTACCACATCACGTAACACCATTTAAGCACTGTCCACCATATTTTGCATAGAAGGTTTACCACAAGTACACCGGAAAAATGGAAATCAAGTCCCATCCTTCTTTACAGAGCGTAGGGGAAATGTGCGGGAAACCCTACTGGCCATTAAAATTGCTACACCACGAATATGACGGGCTACAGACGGGAAATTTAGCCCACAGGATAAGATGCTGTGATATGAAATTGATTAGCTTTTCAGAGCATTCACACAAGGTTAGCGCCGATGGCGACACCTACAACGTGCTGACATGAGGAAAGTTTCCAACCGATTTCTCATACACAAACAGCAGTTGACCGGCGTTGCCTGGTGAAACGTTGTTGTGACGCCTCGTGTAAGGAGGAGAAATACGTACCATTACGTTTCCGACTTTGATAAAGGTCGGATTGTAGCCTATCGCGATTGCGGTTTATCGTATCGCGCGACATTGCTGCTCACATTGGTCGAGATCCAATGGATACTAGCAGAATATGGAATCGGTGGGTAGAGGAGGGTGATATGGAACGCCGTGCTGGATCCCAGCGGCCTCGTAATACTAGCAGTCGAGATGACACGCATCTTATCCGCATGGCTGTAACGGATCGTGCAGCCACGTCTCGATCCCTGAGTCAACAGATGGGGACGTTTGCAAGACAACAACCTTCTGCACGAACAGTTCAACGAATATTGCAGCAACATGGACTATCAGCTCGGAGACCATGGCTACGGTTACCCTTGACTTTGCATCCCAAACAGGAGCGCCTGCGATGGTGTACTCAACGTCGAACCTGGGTGCACGAATGGTAAAACGTCATTTTTTCGGACGAATCTAGGTTCTGTTTATAGCATCATGATGGTCGCATCCGTGTTTGGCGACATCTCGGTGAACGCACATTGGAAGCGTGTATTCGTTATCGCCATACTGGCGTATCACCCGACGTGATGGTATGGGGTGCCATTGGTTACACGTCTCGGTCACCTCTCGTTCGCACTGACGGCACTTTGAACAGTGGACATTTCAGATGTTTTACGACCCATGGCTCTACCCTTCATTCGATCCCTGCGAAATCCTACATTTCAGCAGGATAATGCACGACGGCATTTTGCAGGTCCTGTACGGGCCTTTCTGGATACAGGAAATGTTCGACTGCTGCTCTGGCCAGCACATTCTCCAGATCTCTCACCAATTGAAAACGTCTGGTCAATGGTGGCCGAGCAACTGGCGCGTCACAATACGCCAGTTACTACTCTTGGTGAACTGTGGTATTGTGTTGAGGCTGCATGGGCAGCTGTACCTGTACACGCCATCCAAGCTCTGTTTGACTCAATGCCCAGGCGTATCAAGGCCGTTATTACGGCCAGAGGTGGTTGTTCTGGGTGCTGATTTCTCAGGATCTATGCACCCAAATTGCGTGAAAATGTAATCACATGTCAGTTCTAGTATAATATATTTGACCACTGAATACCCGTTTATCATCTGCCTTTCTTCTTGGTGTAGAAGTTTTAATGGGCAGTAGTGTACTTCTGTCAGACAATGGCCCACACTTCACTTCACGTCATTTTGAACAGTTTTGTGATAAAGATGGCTTTCGTCCTCTAGCAAGTGCTCCGGTTCACCCACAATCCAACGGAAAGCAGAACGTTTCGTATTCACTTTCAAGCAACAGATGGCGTAGCTTCACACCACCCACACACGGAACCAAGCATCGCAGCTCTTTCTCGCCTCTTATCGCTCCCACCATGAGTCAGACCACCACCACCAGACTTCTGCATGGCCGCCAACATCGGTCGCTGCTACACTTGCTACATCCACCGCAGCATCCGACGCCACCAATGGCCCGCAAGTATCGCTTTGCGCCGCACGTTCTTGTTCTTTTCAGGGTTTTTGGCAACGCGCTGGGAAAGAGGCGTAATTGAGGAACGCATTGGCTCTTCTATGTTTTTGATTGCAGATCCCGATAGTCTGCAGCGCCGGCACAAGAGCAAAATTCGCGCGTGTCATTTTCCGCGTGATTCTGCTGCTTTCCTACCCCCAGATTCACGGCCTGACGGGAGCGCGCTGCCATCGCTCCCTAGCAGGAGCGAATGGACGATGTGCCCTCGCCTCCTCCAGCCCGATGAACCTGGAACCGCCGTCGCCGCCATCGCCCCTGGACACGCCCTCAGGTCTGGACTAGAGATGGGTAGTTCGCGAACGAACGGGTGCAAAGGAACGGTTCACCAAGATGAACGAAAGGACCGAGGAACGAATTCCAACGAACGATCGGTTCATAGTCCACTTCGGTCGCGGCGGTCACTTCGGCAGTTCTCGTTCCAGCCTCGGTAGCGTGCTCGTCTCAGTCTCGGTCTCCCTCGGCCGCACTCGTCGTTCTTCGCATGACCGCCTGTCGCAGTTCCACTGCCGACTGCTCCTAGTTAGTTCAGTATCCGGTTGTTCGTTTCTTTCACTGCGCTCGTCCATTTTACATGTGTTCCAAACTGTTCTTGCACTTGGTTCTGGCTATTCAGCGTCCACGTCCGGTAATCAAAAAGTATTTTATAGTTACGTAAATTACATAAAATTTACGTTGTATCTAATAGGTACGTCTTTTCAAGTAACAAAAGGGCATATCAGCTCATTTCATTACATCGATGAACAGCAGAAGACATAACAAGGCAAGTTTTTTTTGTTATTCATATATTTTTTGGTTTCATCGACTCCATTTGAAAAGACATAGATTGCCATAAAATCGTATTTACTTATTATCTCAGAAACATTTGTTCAGAAGGAGCTTTCAAACCAAAAACTTTACTACTGCGAACTTTATTATTATTATTATTATTATCGCTGCATTACCTTTAATAACGCAACAGAAAAACCTAATTTTTACTAAGCGTGTGACGCAAGTGTGATGAGAAAACCACATTTTCTTTATGCTTCCATAAAGTCTCTACTTCGCCTACGAACTCAGAGACAACGTGAAGTATATATAGGGTGTAAACGATTATTGTTTACAACGTAGCATAGCTATGTAGTGGAAGTCGAAACGAAGAATTTTATACGAGAGACTTGTGGTCTATTAAGTTGGGAAACAGCCACCAACAGGTTTACAAGACAACATGAGCTATAGCCCATGCGCGTCGAGTGAAATTTTCGTGTTCCCTTCTCCAGCTCTCTACACATCGTCATCGATTGTTTCGCAATTGTTGCTTGCATTAGCTTCTTATTTCTTCACTGCCTAATTATTACATGTTTGTCTGTTTGTTGTATCTGATCGTAACGGGCAACTCATCGTCCGTAATTGGCGAGCAGTCTGTACACGGGGCCGGTTTTCCGTGCGCCACCCTCTATTATTCCCCTGCGATCAGCCACACAACGCTACAGTTGGCTAAACGAGAGGTTCTGCAGAATCACAGAAATTACTTCTAAAAGTGTGTAATGAATAAAAACTCTATAGGGGGGGAGACATGTGCCCCCTCTTGGTGCCCTCCCTCCTTCAGTCACCTACACTACTAGTTTTCAGTTTTTCATAAGAACCATACACCAAGCACAATGAACGGTTAACAGTGAACGAGTAAAAATGAACGGTTCCCAAAAAAGAACGATCAGCAGTGAATTAGTTCCCACAGATGAACGAGTTTGCCCTGGCGGGAGTTTCCCAGAGGATGTTCCTGTTGCCTCACAAGCCAGGTGGCGGGGTACATTTGGGAGTACGCTGTCCTCCACAGCTATGGTTCCCGGATCATCTCTACTTCCAGCGTCCCGCCTCCCTCCCCATTGTCGTTTGCAGCCTCACTTCATAACAATGGTACGACATTTCGGGGGGGGGGGGGGGGGGAGGAAGGAATGTGCGGGCGCAAGCTGTTGGCAGCACACAGGTCAGCAACGAAGTTACACTTCTCTCGGTAATAGGCGCTGAATCAAGCGCGCCTATCGGGAGAGAGGCCAAAAGACAGACTCGCAAGCAACGCGCCACCAACGCCCTCTCGACTGCCAGAGCTTCGATAGCCGCCGCGCACTGGAGGGCCCAGTCAGTCACAGACAGTCAGCCCAATCGCAGACAAAGTCGCAGTCAGCTCATTTACTAGCTCAGTCACTATCCTAATTGGCGTCTGTCAGGCTAATGTGGACTATTATGGAAGAGTTTGTGCCATAACAACTTGCTTAAAGATAAGTAGCTTCTTGATCTTATGAATAAAGAATCCTGTTAATACATGTGTGTAGTTGTGTGAAGAGGATACCGGCAACCAAACAACATCCTCTCCTCGCTTCCCATGGTACAATACTCTACATTGGCAACGACGACACAAAAATAGGTACGTCCTTATGTGTCAAGCATTTGTCAATTTGGTAATGGTGGGAAGTGTGAGGCATATAAATTGTAGAGGCTGACAAAGGTTTGAATAGAGACTGAATCGCCTAAGACTTGCTTCCCCCATATTTCGGAACTGGCAAGTATTGTTGATATGCGGTTTTAACAGAATGGATTGGTAGTCAGCGGCTCGTATTGCTAGCCAATAAACAGATTGTAATAATACTTAGAAGTCTTTTTGTGAAAACATACATTTTTTAAATGGAACAACGTCTACTGATATTAATAAAGTAAAATCAGGGTAAATTAGAGTGTTAGTGGCGTTTGCTGCAGGATTCTAGTGAGGGAGTCGTTTACGAGATAAAGTTATTTTTTTTTTTTTTTAATTTTCCACATCGACATTTGTTTGTACCATAGAACCTGTTTAGTTGCTAGGTACGATATTGCTATGTTTGCTTACAGTGTGTTTGTGTGTTGGTTGAGTGCACTACAAGTTGTGTGTAACAGCCCAAGCTGTACGTCGTGGGCGGCTGGTGTGGCCGAGCGGCTCTAGGCGCTTCAGTCTGGAACCGCGCGACCGCTATGGTCGCAGATTCGAATCCTCCCTCGGGCATGGATGTGTGTGATGTCATTAGGTTAGTTAGGTTTAAGTAGTTCTAATTTCTAGGGGACTCACGACCTCAGATGTTAAGTCCCATAGTGCTCAGAGCCATTTGAACCATTTTTGTACGTCGTGAGTGAACGATTGGATTTAACAATGCAGAAACAGCCGACATGCTCGTGGTGCATACGGAGAGTGCAGGAAGAATGCAGTTCGTAATTGTACGTTATATAGAACAAGATGTCCCAACTGACGTCAACCATTTCAGCAGTTATTTATCAATTTCTTAAACCAGTTACGGGAAAGTGGTACTGTAACACCTACACAACGCAGCAGAAGGAAACAAGTGGCGACAGAAGAGGGGGCAAACTAATGTTCTTACTGCTGTGGCAGTTGGTCCACACGTTAGCTCCCACGCAACTGCACGAGGAATTGGTATCAGTCAAGGAATTGTTCTACGCATTCTCCATCGACATAGGTTCCATACTGATCACAACTCCCTCCATCAAGAGCTGCACGGAAACTACGAGGTGCATTCAAGTTCTAAGGCCTCCGATTTTTTTTTTCTAATTAACTACTCACCCGAAATCGATGAAACTGGCGCTACTTCTCGACGTAACCGCCCTGCAGACGTACACATTTTTCACAACGCTGACGCCATGATTCCATGGCAGCGGCGAAGGGTTCTTTAGGAGTCTGTTTTGAGCACTAGAAAATCGCTGAGGCAATAGTAGCACGGCTGGTGAATGTGCGGCCACGGAGAGTGTCTTTCGCTGTTGGAAAAAGCCAAAAGTCACTAGGAGCCAGGTCAGGTGAGTAGGGAGCATGAGGAATCACTTCAAAGTTGTTATCACGAAGAAACTGTTACGTAATGTTAGCTCGATGTGCGGGTGCGTTGTCTTGGTGAAACAGCACACGCGCAGCCCTTCCCGGACGTTTTTGTTGCAGTGCAGGAAGGAATTTGTTCTTCAAAACATTTTCGTAGGATGCACCTGTTACCGTAGTGCCCTTTGGAACGCAATGGGTAAGGATTACGCCCTCACTGTCCCAGTACATGGACACCATCATTTTTTCAGCGCTGGCGGTTACCCGAAATTTTTTTTGGTGGCGGTGAATCTGTGCGCTTCCATGAAGCTCACTGGCGCTTTGTTTCTGGATTGAAAAATGGCATCCACGTCTCATCCATTGTCACAACCGACGAAAATAAAGTCCTATTCATGCTGTCGTTGCGCGTCAACATTGCTCGGCAACATCCCACATGGGCAGCCACGTGATCGTCCGTCAGCATTCGTGGCACCCACCTGGATGACACTTTTCGCATTTTCAGGTCGTCATGCAGGATTGTGTGCACAGAACCCACAGAAATGGCAGCTCTGGAGGCGATCCGTTCAACAGTCGTTCGGTGATCCCCCAAAACAATTCTCTCCACTTTCTCGATCATGTCGTCAGACCGGCTTGTGCGAGCCCGAGGTTGTTTCGGTTTGTTGTCACACGATGTTCTGCCATCATTAAACTGTCGCACCCACGAACGCACTTTCGACACATCCATAACTCCATCACCACATGTCTCCTTCAACTTAGAACTTGAATGCACCTCGTATTATGAGAATCGTGTTAAGTTCTGTACATGGGCTTTAAGACAGGATACTCCAGATGTATCATGTATCTTGTTAAGTGATGAAGCCATATTTACCTATCATGGCCTGGTAAGCCGCCGATACACGCACTATTGGTCTGTTGTCAATCCTCGTTGGCTTCGTCAGGTGCAACGTCAGTGTCCATGGAGTGTAAACGTGTTCTGCGAGACAGCAAATCATCAGCTCATGTTTCATAGATGGAATACTGAACGTGCACAAGTACTGCAGCCTGCTAGCAGATCCTCTTCCACGGATGCTAGAACACGTTCCTCTGCAGACTAGGAGGAACCTCTGCTACCAACAACAGCTGTCCAGTCCACGGTGCACGAAGTACTAGTGCATGTCTTCACGAATTGTTTCCACGTCGTTGGATTGGAGGCAGAGGGTCTGCACCTTGACCAGTCCGTTTCCCGGACTTAACGCCTGTAGATTGTCATCTGTGTCAGACGTTGTCTGCAAGGACATACTAATGATATGCAACGACTTATTACTGCAGACTGCTCGGACGTCTCCTCTGAAACGCTAGCATGTGTGCTGCAGTCGTTCCACGCCAGACTGGAAGCCTCTATTGTCGCTGCCAACAGCCATTCTGAACACGACCTGTCGTGGTCAGCTCTCCTGTTGTTGGTCAGAATCCACATAACTGGTGCGTGCACTTATGCTGTTCTTCAGTGTGCGCTACCACAAGTATTGCAAGTATTGTACAAGTGCCGATGTGGGAACTTTTCAAAATATGATATCTCGTAAACGACTCGCACTAGAATCCTGCAAAAAACACCACTGACATTCTAATTTACCCTACTTGTAGACTTGTACTGTCAAAAGGCATTGTTCCAAAAAATGGTTCAAATGGCTCTGAGCGCTATGGGACTCAACATCTGTGGTCATAAGTACCCTAGAACTTAGAACTACTTAAACCTAACTAACCTAAGGACATCACACACATCCATGCCCGAGGCAGGATTCGAACCTGCGACCGTAGCGGTCGCGCGGTTCCGGACTGAGCGCCGACAACCGCTAGACCCCCGCGGCCAGCCGGCATTGTTCCACTTAAACAACTGCATGTTTGCACAAAAATATACTATTTAAGCATCATTACAATTTGTTTATTGGCTAACAATGTGAGCCCCTAACTACCAATCCATGCTGTGAAAACACTTTCCATTTAGGCAGTGTTTGCAGTGAAAGTGTCTGGTGACTCACCCTGTATATTAAGCATATTCAGGTCTGTGACATTACTGCCAAGTTTCTATGTGATATTGTTCCGTTCTCTGCTACTATTTCACGGTTATTATTTAGTGAGTGCTGGGCCCGTGTGCTTGAGAGAGAAACTTTGCATTCTCCGCACTTGGATGATGCACTCCCAGTGTGGTCTCAGGGTCCTGTTGTAGGCGGGAGGCAATCAGTGAGTTTTATTAGCAGAGGCGCGCCTGCCCAGGAAGATAGAAAATTTTCACAGAAGTCAGGCTGCTGCTTGCTTCGCGCTGTTCTGGGCGATCCGGCCTCCTTTCGTAGCTGTGAAGGGGGGAGCAGCGCAGTGCTGCCGAGTTTTACATTTTTCCCCTTTCTGCACGTACGTCAAAGAGCGAGATGGTTGACTGATTCGTGGGAGGGGGCCAAAAAATGTTCAAATGTGTGTGAAATCTTATGGGACAGAACTGCTAAGGTCATCAGTCCCTAAGCTCACACTACTTAACCCGAATTATCCTAAGGACAAACACACACACCCATGCCCGAGGGAGGACTCGAACCTCCGCCGGGACCAGCCGCGAAGTCCACGACTGTAGCGCCCTAGACCGCTCGGCTAATCCCGCGCGGCGGAGGGGGCCAAACAGCGAGGTCATCGTGTAAGTAGGCTGTTTATTGGCAAAGTTACGTAGCGCTCTGTATGAAAATCACTGGCTGTGCTGTGTGCAGTCTGTGGCTAGTTTGCATTGTTGTCTGCCATTGTTGTCATGAACTGCTATAGCTGGATGTGAACAGGGCATAGCATTGCGCAGTTGGAGGTGAGCCGCCAGCAGTGATGGATGTGGGGAGAGAGATGGCGGAGTTTTGTAATACTGGATGTCAATTATGAATATTAAGGTAAATACATTGTTTGTTCTCTATTAATATCTTTCATTTGCTAACTATCCCTATCAGTAGTTAGTGCCTTCTGTAGTTTGAATCTTTTATTTAGCTGGCAGTAGTGGCGCTCGCTGTATTGCAGTAGTTCCAGTAATGAAGATTTTTGTGAGGTAAGTTATTTGTGAAAGGTATAGTGTAATGTTACTCAGGGCCATTCTTTTGCAGGGATTTTTGATAGTCAGATTGCGTTGCGCTAAAATTATTGTGTGTCAGGTTAAGCACAGTTTTGTATACATTTTTCTAAGGGGACGTTTCATATGTCGACCCTTAGCCTAGGATACCTCACTGGAATCTTCTGATTTTTTCTTGTAGTTTGTGTATTTAGTGTAGCTTTTGTTTATTGCTAGCGCGTAATTGTAGAGAGAATCTCCTTTGTAGTTTCAGTCTTTCATTGTTGTACTGTAAAACAGTTGTGGCATGCATGTAGATTTGCACCAAGTATTTCGCAGCTGCGCTTGTAATTAACTACATATTATTTTCAGTGCTATGTTAATGTGTTCTCTTATTTTTGCTATTCAAATTGTGCTTTTCTGTGTTATAGCGTGAAATATTGGGACAATAATGGCGTGTGAAAAACGTAACACTCGGCTCCAAAGTAAGCTGAGAAATGACAGTGAAGACGAAAGCAGTGTGTTGGCCCCACCATTTAATGAATTAACTAATATTCAAAGTAGTAATTTGGTAACTGTGCATAGGGAAATGGAGCGGGCGTCAAACAATGGCGTAGGCAGTGAAACAGGTAGTGAACAGGGAAGCATTATCGATCGATCGGTCGGCAACAGCTCGCCTCAGGAATCCGAAATGATAGGACACAATTTTGCAAATACTGTAGATTCAGGTTTTGCGTCCTCACCGTTTTATCAAATGAGTCAAGACACATTTTCCGCTTGTCAAAATGTGAATGTTGCCGGTGCAAATTCACTGCCGAAAAGCACTGAGGAACATGTTTCAGACACCAGTGCATTGTTATTACAGTTAATGCAACAAATGGGACAAAGGCTACAAAAGTTAGACACAACGCTTGAACAAAATCAGAAACAAATGGGACAAAATCTTCAAAAGTTAGACACAATGGAACAAAATCAGAGACAAACACAGCAAAAGCTTCGAAAGTTAGACACAATGGAACAATACCAGAGACAAACACAGCAAAAGTTAGACACAATGGAACAAAATCTTCAAAAGTTAGACACCACACTTGAACAAACACGTGAAGATTTAACTACTGAGTTACATAACATCGAATCGAAATGTCAAAAAATGTGTAATGACGTAAAAACACAAATTTGTGAGCATTTCCAACCTATTTTTTCACGTCATGAAAATGCATTACAGAACCACGAAGCAGCCATAAAAGAACTGCAAACTATTGTTCATGAAAATCATGAGACCTTGCAAGCTAAAATGGACTCAGTTGCATCTACCGATTCGGTTACGCAACTTGCAAAAACTCAGGAAAACTTAAAGGACACAGTAGATACTCTGAAAATTGGTTCAGAAAGACACATGGAGGAAATTAGTTCATTATCAGAGAAAGTAGCCGAACTTTCGGATCAGGTCACTAACTTATCTACGAAGGTAGATGATAATCTGAATGACACAAAACCAGTAGTCTTTAATGACACAGAAGAGTGCGAACAAATTAGGAAATTCAAACAAAATCAGAATCAAATTAATACGCAACACCAAAGGGAAATCCGGGAAGTACAAGATCAGCTGACACAGGTAATACAAGAATTACATATTTCAGAGGACACTCGCGCTCCAATACGGGAAGAGGGACATAGAAATACGGAACAGCCACAAATTAATAACACAGGGCACTTCGGAAATTATGAAAGAAATTGGCAAGGTACACCGAATTTTGAGATGGAACTGCCGACACGACGTAACAATGACCGATATGCTACTCGCCGACACGATGATTTTGATTATAAACTGTTCATTACTACACATAAATTCAAAACATTTAAGAATTCTGGCAACGACATTCATCCACAAGCATGGCTCCATCAATTCTCACATTGTTTTTCTCCCAACTGGTCATTGGAGCACAGATTAGAATTTGTGTGTGGCTACTTGGAGAATGAACCAGCTGTAA
This sequence comes from Schistocerca cancellata, assembly GCF_023864275.1. NCBI lineage: Eukaryota > Metazoa > Arthropoda > Insecta > Orthoptera > Acrididae > Schistocerca > Schistocerca cancellata. The sequence goes on along the minus strand of NC_064633.1, from coordinate 23,951,883 downwards.
GAATGCGATCGGTCATTCACGATTGTCACAGTGAAGGAGAATTTTATCATGCCTTCCTCTCAGCGTATTGGTCTCAAGCTACACAAGACCGTGTAAAACATAGCATCATAATGATGAAACACTTTGAACAATCTGAATTTTCCAGTCTTGTGAAATATTTTGAAGACATGTTGCACAAGAATCAATACCTGTCAAACCCATACAGCCCCTCAGAACTCATCCGCATTTGCTTAATCAAACTGCCCAAACATTTGAGACATATTATTTTAGCAGGACGTTGCAAAGACGACATTGAAGCTTTTCAGGGACTGTTACAAGAATTAGAAATTGACACAGACAGTCGCGGGATGCAAAAACAGGAAAACAATCACTACAGGTCACATCCGTCACAATTCCGTGACGACAGAAACGATGTCTGGACGCGACAAGGCTATTCTCACCACACAAATCGTGACCAAAATAGACACCACCTGTATGACAACCGTTGGCAGAGTAGTAATAATTACAGGGAAAGATCACCTTTCCGCAGTAATGACTATCACAGAGACAATCAGAGAAACAGACAATATGGGAACCAAAAAAAATTATTATCAAGGGAGACAGAATAACTTTAGATGCAATGGTCCAGCGCGCAGTTACGACTCAGGGAGAAATTCTCCACCACGTGACCGACACGAAAGAAACTGTGTAAACTACCGACAAAACGACAGACCTGAATTCTGTCAGAACTGGCGAGCTTTAAACAGAGCTGGGCCCTCTCGGCAAGGCGAATTTGTGGAAGTTAGGCCTCCTAATCCCAATAACGGCGCACGCCAACAAAGAGGTAGCAGACAATGACTCCCACCGCAGGCACCCGCGTGCGCCGGCTGGCTCAGAGAAAAATAACATTGACGCTAACCTTGAGCAAAATTCCAGTATTCTTTACAGACGAATACCGCATGATAATTGCATTCAAGTTGAAACTCTGCGTACTAGGAAGAGTAAAGGTTTACACCACATTTCTCATGTAAAACCATTTATTGACAGATAATCTGCTTTTTAACTTAGTCTTTGCAATTTTCACTTCACGCTACTTGTACAATTTGTCACACTGAGAAACTGTTAACATGCAACTATGTTTTAAAGCTAACTAACCATCCAGTCAAGAACATAGGTAACTTAGACAAGTAACTGCGAATGCATTGTTATTGCGAACAGACGACACAGTGTTGTTATTTATACATTCTTGCTTGTTAGTTGCACGATTACGTAACGACTATAAGGCTGACATACTTGGAACATATACCGGCACTGCTAATGAAATTTTCATGCAACATTTTGGTTTGCTTGAGAGTGGATTCTGGATTTAAGGTACTTTCAGTGAGATACCAGATGACACAGTGGTTAGTTTATGTGACAGCTACACGATTTTATCACGACGCTGCTAATGCATGACAATTTACAATGTTGCTTTTGCGGTGTATCTGTTTTATATCTGCACAGTTTTTTTCTGAATTCTTCTATAAAGTGAGACATGTTTTAGTGGTGACTTTTGTGCTATTGCTACAAGGAGACAGCCTTTTCCGTAGGACAACAATACGTTACAGCACAGTAATTTCTTCATCACAACAATAAGTGTAATAACTAAGAAATCTATACGCACAGCATTTCACTTTGTTTATCATGAGTTAAGTACATTGACTTCTGCAGAACTTAGCTTTCGGAGGACAATAACTACGACACTTCCACAGAGATTATCTTACAGCAAGACGCACATTTAGCGCTACAGGACACGTATTTGAGTGATTAATTTTGTACTTAAAACATTTATTTTTTTAAGATTTTTGAATTACAAAGAAAGTTTTCCGTTATACATTTCATTCCATTGCTGTAATCTGTAACACCTGAGGGTATAATTACAATAATCCTCAGGGGGGTGTGCGCTTACTTTGTGTACCATGTGTTTGGCAAGCACAAGGAGCCCTAGCTAATATGGTATTTGCTTATACAACTTTACACATCGGTACCATATTTCTCTAACACATAATTACACAGCTATCTGATCATTTAACAGAGAAACAAACTTTTTTTTATTACATCAGTGACATGTTTACGCAATTAAACAGTTGGATAACTTCACACTTATGAAATTGTATTCTGTCTGTACTTCGCGAACTGTTCATATTTTTTCGGACCCATTGTGATACTATGAGAGCTTTGAATGATGTATTTGGTAAGGGAGCATGATTTTAAAGTACGTTTGAGGCAGATGACACTTTTGACATGAGCAGAGAATTTTTTTAATTATTGGAGGAAGCTACGACGATTTTGAGAGTTGACTGAGGTGTTATGATGTTATTACTGCGATGACTATGTGTATTATGCTGTTGAGGTATGTTTATGATCAATAAGCTAATGCTATATGAGTTATTTGATTATGCTACGTATGTTATGATGAAATATTGAAGAAGTGTTGACGAATAAGGTAAGGAATAATGAATAGAAGTTAGGGATTCTTGACTTGTGAAAAAGGATGTTGGAAACCAAGAATCGTACTTTAAGAGTTATGAAATGTGTGTAAATGCGTGAATGTATCACAATGCTTCCATAAGAAAGTTAAGTGACCACCTGCACGTGCGTCGTCGGCACACAGCTGTGTCAGACACCTGGAGAACAAGCCATTAGGGTGTGCCTTTCATCGCTAATGCGACACGCTCGTTACTTGAAAACATATGATTTTTGTAATGCGTTGTGGGCACACAGCTGTGTCAAACACCTGGAGAACAAGCCATTAGTGTGTGCCTTTCATCGCTAATGCGACACCCTCGTTACTTAAAAACATATGATTACTCGCACTTTGTGCTAATTATTGAAATGCTTGTGAATTGATGAGAAATATTCGTACATCTGCACACCTGATTATGACAAGTGTCTTTCTCCGAGAGTTGAGTGCTACTGACTTACGAAATGCCACATGACTATTGAATGATATTTTTATGCTTTGCTTTTCATAGTTGCTTCTTTCATTTGATGTCTGGTTTCCAGCTGTGTTGCAGCATTGCTTTTATAAAATGAAATGCATTTGCTAAAGTGAACACTTTCTGTCAACAGATCTATTAAATAATTATTTTATGATCCACATTCTTTAAAAAAGGAGCACTTGGAAAGGAAAGAACAATAAGAAGGAACTAGTAACAGTAACACATAATTTTCTTTTCAAGTACATGGTAATATTTTTTTTACAATAAGTTGTTGTGGTGCACCACTTTAATTACATAAACATTAAGATGTGAATAGACATTTCCCTTTTCTGAATTGTTGTTTTTACTGTAATATTTTTTCTGCTTGAGCTATGTCATGTTTAGGTATAAGTTGCTGCTGTTTGCCAGGCATAGTGTTATTGAATTTGACTTTTGCTAATTTCTTAATGCTGCTTGCTTCGCAAATTTGCGTTTTTTTTTTCATTGCTGTTTATATTAACTGTTTTATGTGATGCTGCATTGCCTCGTCCCTTAGTTTAGCATCTGAGCTCAGTAGATTTAAGTTAGCTTAAGAGGGGGTAGACTATATAAGAAACTATGGACAATAGGTAAAGAATGCATTGCGAAGTTATATGAAAAAGATTTGGGCCCAAATGAGTATTGTACAATCAGAAATACTTATTTTGGAAGAGATATGAATAGAATACAGGAAGGAGGTATAGATAGGACTTTTTGGGAACAATGATGAATGAAGGGAGATCTCCAAGAAGCAAAGAAAGTTTTGTTTGCTAAATACTGCAGTAAAACAAGCCCTGTCCTTTCCTTGTGTTATCCCACTATGTCTTTGTGTACCCTTGTGTATTTGTTTTCTTCCTGTCTCTGTGCAGTTTCATAGAATTTTTTCTTCTAATATTAAGATACATTCACTATGATGAGGAATACTGTTCTCCTCAAATATAATTGGCGTTAAAAATATGTTATTTTCTTTGTAAAGATGCTTAGACATCATTTATTCTGTTTTGTTTTAATGCTCATGTGTGAAGTTGACGTTTCAAAAGTGATTCTGATCTTTTATTTTTGTACTCATGTCATAATTTCTGTAACACTGATGTATATGTTTATTTCTATTGTTTTGTAGAGCCTATATTACTACAAATATTATCTGTATTGTTATCTTTTTAATGATGTATTTTGTACCTTTGTAATTGTATTCTTATGTTATATAATTGTAATTGACACCAGTTCATCATATTAGTAACTTGTAAGCATTCATTTCACTGCACACATTTATGTTGGTCATAGTATATGGACAATATGTAAGAAGTAGGGACTAATAGTGTTTGCACGTGTGTTAATAATTCAGCAAGGGACTGGATAACAGCATTGCTGGTTCTAAGGACAATTCCCAAAAACTTTGTGCGTGCACAAGTGGTGGTTTATGGACTTGCTATCTTCTCTGCAAGACTCTTCGATGGTGATTGTGCACCTGCACAGTCGCAGCAGATGGCTGCTGGCCATCTCTACAAGGACTACAGTGGGTCTGCACCTCTGGTGGCCCACCAATACCACAATCTCTACCAGGACTACAGTGGGTCTACTCTGTGATGACCTACCTACCAATCTTCTTCAAAACGTCGAATGATTCTGCTGTGGGTTTGCTCCATTGTGGCCCATTACCTGTCTGCATGTCAAGAGTCAGCACTGTCTTTCCGTTGGAAGGACCACACTACTTCTTCAAGACTGCATGGAAATCCACTACTTCTGTGTGCAATTTTTTTTACTAATGAGACAATGTGAAAAAAAAAAACTGTAATTACTATTGTGATGAACGATCAGGACTGTCTTTATGGACTGTGAGAAAATTTTAGCTTTTGACCAACATTGTTTCAATAAGTGTGTGCATTGGATATCTTTGTTAGTGTAATTATAAAAAATTTTCTCAAATCATTATTGGCCACTGGCCAAAAAAATTTGTAAAATTTTTTTGTGGGGAGCATGGGGGCTATGTAAGTAGGCTGTTTATTTGGAAAGTTACGTAGCGCTCTGTATGAAAATCACTGGCTGTGCTGTGTGCAGTCTGTGGCTAGTTTGCATTGTTGTCTGCCATTGTTGTCATGAACTGCTATAGCTGGATGTGAACAGCGCATAGCATTGCGCAGTTGGAGGTGAGCCGCCAGCAGTGGTGGATGTTGGGAGAGAGATGGCGGAGTTTTGTAATACTGGATGTCAATTATGAATATTAAGGTAAATACATTGTTTGTTCTCTATTAATATCTTTCATTTGCTAACTATCCCTATCAGTAGTTAGTGCCTTCTGTAGTTTGAATCTTTTATTTAGCTGGCAGTAGTGGCGCTCGCTGTATTGCAGTAGTTCCAGTAATGAAGATTTTTGTGAGGTAAGTTATTTGTGAAAGGTATAGTGTAATGTTACTCAGGGCCATTCTTTTGCAGGGATTTTTGATAGTCAGATTGCGTTGCGCTAAAATTATTGTGTGTCAGGTTAAGCACAGTTTTGTATACATTTTTCTAAGGGGACGTTTCAATCGATCCCATTGGATTAGAGAAGGATGGGGAAGGAAGTCGGCCGTGCCCTTTCAAAGGAACCATCCTGGCATTTGCCTGAAGCGATTTAGAGAAAAATACGGTAAACCTAAATCCGGATGGCCGGTCGCCCGTTTGAACCGTCGTCCTCCCGAACGCGAGTCCAGTGTGCTAACCACTGCATCACCTCGCTCGGCAAAGACCGAGATGCCATGACATTGCCTGGCTAGCTCTCCCCCAAAATTTTGGGTTGTCCAATCGAATTGAGTCATCCCACCACTGCACTTGGCACAAAGGGCGACGAGCAATCGAGGAAACACTCCTCCAGACCAGTATCAACATTATGTTTCTTAATGTGCATTTTGTACGTCACGGTTGGGAAGTTTCTGCTGCCTTCCTCTGTTTATTCGTGAAAGAAGAGATACTTTCGCCCGTCACAGCCTTGAGACGTCCCTCCATGCAGATACTTTTGAAAGTAGAGAGTGGAGGGCTGTGAACTTAAGATTCTGGACCTACGTCTCCGGGCCGTCGTTCAGCCATCGCCGGCCGCCGTGTGGTGGTGACTGGCGCACGCCAGCTGGTTTGGAGAATGTGAATGTCGTCAAGTACGGTAGCGCGGTCTACATTCTGAGCGGCTCCTTGCTTGCTTACTCTGCCACGCAACTTGTCTTGCTTAATATGGTTATAATTTGTAGCAAACTTTGATTTTTTGATTTCCTGAGCGGAGCGTGTTGTGCTTCCTCCATACAGTCTTCCACACTTCTTGGTACTTCTCCACATTGCTATAGACGTTACGTAATTTGATTTGAGAGAACTTTGCTCTCTGTCAACTTAATGTCTCTGTTAATTTACGTCTCCACATTGCTATACCCATCCCGTAAGTTGATTTTAGGGAACGTTGCTATTTGTTAACTTTATGTCTCTGTTAACGTATGTATATCATTAGAGCAAGCCGGCCGGGGTGTCCGAGCGGTTCTAGGCGCTACAGTCTGGAACCGCGCGACCGCTACGGTCGCAGGTTCGAGTCCTGCCTCTGGCATGGATGTGTGTGATATCCTTAGGTTAGTTGGGTTTAAGTAGTTCTAAGTTCTAGGGGACTGATGACCACAGCAGTTAAGTCCCATAGTGCTCAGAGCCATTTGAACCATTATACCAAATAAATAACTGTTATCTCAGTCAAGACTTAGCTTTCAAGATCTTTCACTGTCTTACGAGTTTTCCTTTGTTATGCTTCCTGCAAATAAGAAATAAAACCTAGTGTACACCAAAGCTGTTGTTCTGACTGTGGTGGAGTTTTCTTTACGTACAGTGAGCAAACTCAATGATCAGTTACGTTAAGCGTTCAGAGAAAATAATGAGCAATCCACTCGCTCGTCTGGCATTATCAAAGATTCGTTTTATAACCAATATTGCTCTTACTTTCCTCGAGTGAGTGCAGGACACGGATTTCAAGCTGATACAGGATACTGAAGTTATGCAAAGACGAAAAAGCTTGTACGGGAGAGAACAGTGTGGAGAGCTTGTAGTTTCCCCCCTCCTTCCTTCTTCCATCTATTGTCCACATTAAATAATGCGCAGTCCAAGTAATTAATAAGCAAAATCTTTTAGGGGTCTGATTCTTGAAGCTGAAAATCTAACATCCAGTTTTCGCGGTTGGTTTGAACTAAAGAAATTTGAAGATTGTTGTTGCAGAATTTTTTACATAAATATACTTTCCACTGATTTTCTCTCATTTTAGTATATGATACAGTATTTTGATTTTTCACATTAACAGAGCCGAAATTTACATTGTCCGTACCTATTATACTAAAATATGTCCGATCACATCAGACGCAAGCTTACGAATATCACACTCTGCGGAAGTAACAATATTCAAAGGGTTTACAACTTTTCTTAACAAATGAATTCCTATTACTTTTCAAAAACTGGCTCTGAGCACTATGGGACTTAACATCGGAGGTCATCAGCGTTACCGTGCTGAGCAGTAGACCGATAGAGTGAGTCGTAACGGCACTGTGAAAGAAACGAAGACCAGCGAATCGATTTTTGCGCCGTACGTGGAGGTATGGGCTTCGATGGGTCGAACAACGTAGTCAATGGTTTATGGTCGGTGATGAGAATAAACTTGCGATCATACAAGAAATCATGGAATTTTGTCACACTAAAAATGACAGCTAAAGCTTCCTTCTCGATCTGTGAATAATTTTTCTGAGCAGATGAGAGCAATATAGATGCAAAAGCAATTGGATGATAGTGAGAACCGGTCATCAGTCCCCTAGAACTTAGAACTACTTAAACCTAACTAACCTAAGGAGATCACACACATCCATGCCCGAGGCAGGATTCGAACCTGCGACCGTAGCGGTCGCGCGGTTCCAGAATGAAGCACCTACAACCGCTCGGCTACTCCGGCCGGCTATTACTTTTCGTTACATTATTAATTTTGATTATTATTTCATAAATTATTCCAGAAGTAAAAATAGCAAACAGTACAGGATTGCGTTATTAATAATAGAAATTTTAAGTGCGCAAATAATTCGCAATTTCAAAAAATAAATAAATAAAAGAATTAACTGTACATTCAGAACGAGTACTTCTCGATTATAGCATCGAAATAAAATATTTTATAATGTAATTTCTTTTCATAAATTTTAGCCTGAAGGTAACATACCGTGTATAAAATTACATGGAAGTTTTTAGAAAAGCAACTGACATAATACTGTCCCGTCCAAAATTGGGAAAAAATAATACTGGTATCGACAACTACTGTTGAGGAAAAGTAATGCTAGAGGATGATGTCCCGTTAGAACCTGCAGCGAACCACTCTTCATACCGCAATAACAGCAGCAACAATCACAACTGCTGTAATGGGAGCCTATTAATGTGACCTGTTGCAAGTGATCACAGTGGACAACCGTGACTGAAGACACGCCGAAAGAAGCGGAACCGTTTCTTTTTCACCTGCCGGAGCGCCGACCTACAAACGCCAGCCCTCATCTCCTCGGCCGTCCAGTCACAGCCGGCAGCGCTCTGATAACTACAACACTGCGCCGGAGCGGCCTGCCTTCCGGCTGGAATCGCAGTCCTCGGTTCGCTGCTCCAGTAAAGATCGTGCAGCGGACGGCGGCTGCTGGAGCAATAACGGCGCCCGTGGGCATTGTCGGCCACCCGTGACCATCTCCGTCATCTCTTCCGGCCCCGCTATTGTTAGCTGATGGGTGGCGTGCTCGCGTTCACTCAGTACTTACGCCACACCAATACTACGCATTAAGTACTATATGTTCAGGCTAAATTGACAGTCCGCGGAGGATCGAGCGACCACAACGGATTCTGCGTATTACATCGCTCCTGCGAGTAGTGAAAATACAGTATTTGTGGAGTGAGCAAAGTACACTGCGCATCAATACCAAACTGGTATAGTTATGAGACTTTCGTATAACGCTGTAACATTGTTTATTTACGAGAGGTATACATAAAGTTTTAATTATCATTGTGGTGTCGCCGCCAGACACCACACTTGCTAGGTGGTAGCCTTTAAATCGGCCGCGGTCCGTTAGTATACGTCGGACCCGCGTGTCGCCAATATCAGTGATTGCAGACCGAGCGCCGCCACACGGCAGGTCTAGTCTGGGAGACTCCCAAGCACTCGCCGCAGTTGCACAGCCGACTTTGCTAGCAATGGTTCACTGTCTACATACGCTCTCATTTGCCGAGACGACAGTTTAGCATAGCCTTCAGCTACGTCATTTGCTTCGACCTAGCAAGGCGCCATATTCAGTTACTATGAGTGTATTCTGAACAGATAATATTGTGAATCATGTACCGTCAAGAGCGACGTTCATCATTAATGGATTAAAGTTAAGTATCAAACTAATTACGTCCGCTTTCTGAATTCTAATTCCTTGTCATGTTCCAGACCTCGCATCAGAATAGTTCTTCCCTCCTCACGCCAGCCTGCGTGAGTTAAAACGCGTGCATTTCGGCCTCCTTTCGTAACACGGTGTTGGTTCTTCTGCCAACACAACAGTCATCTACATTCACGTAAGTACATAATTACTCTGAGGTTTACAATTAAGTGCCTGGAAGACGGTACACCTCACAGGCTTCAAACTATTGTTCTACAGCTCCACTCTCGAACAGCGCGCGGGAAAAATAAACACTTAAATTCTCCTGTGCGAGCTCTGATTTCTTTCATTTTATTACAGTGATCATTTCTTCCTATATACACTGAAGCGCCAAAGCAACTGGTTTAGGCATGTGTATTCAAATACAAAGGTATGTAAACAGAATACGGCGCTGCTGTCGGCAACGCTTATATAAGACAACAAGTGTCTGGCGCAGTTGTTAAATCGGTTACAGCTGCTACAATGGCGCCGGCCGCGGTGGTCTAGCGGTTCTGGCGCTGCAGTCCGGAACCGCGGGACTGCTACGGTCGCAGGTTCGAATCCTGCCTCGGGCATGGGTGTGTGTGATATCCTTAGGTTAGTTAGGTTTAAGTAGTTCTAAGTTCTAGGGGACTTATGACCTAAGATGTTGAGTCCCATAGTGCTCAGAGCCATTTGAACCATTTTTTTGCTACAATGGCAGGTTATCAAGATTTAAGTGAGTATGAATGTGGTGTTATCGTCGGCGCACGAGCGATGGGACACAGCATTTCCGAGGTAGGGATGGAGTGGGGATTTTCCGTACGACCATTTAACTAGTACACCGCGAATATCATGAATCCGGTAATACAGGACTATTACAAATGATTGAAGCGATTTCATAAATTCACCGTAGCTCCATTCATTGACATATGGTCACGGCACACTACAGATACGTAGAAAAACTCATAAAGTTTTGATCGGCTGAAGCCGCACTTCAGGTTTCTGCCGCCAGAGCGCTCGAGTGTGCAGTGAGACAAAATGGCGACAGGAGCCGAGAAAGCGTATGTCGTGCTTGAAATGCACTCACATCAGTCAGTCATAACAGTGCAACGACACTTCAGGACGAAGTTCAACAAAGATCCACCAACTGCTAACTCCATTCGGTGATGGTATGCGCAGTTTAAAGCTTCTGGATGCCTCTGTAAGGGGAAATCAACGGGTCGGCCTGCAGTGAGCGAAGAAACGTTTGAACGCGTGCGGGCAAGTTTCACGCGTAGCCCGCGGAAAATTGGCTCATGCCACAACTGGAGACCGACAGCGCCGACTTCATCTTTCAACAGGATGGTGCTCCACCGCACTTCCATCATGATGTTCGGCATTTTTTAAACAGGAGATTGGAAAACCGATGGGTCGGTCGTGGTGGAGATCATGATCAGCAATTCGTGTCATGGCCTCCACGCTCTCCCGACTTAACCCCATGCGATTTCTTTCTGTGGGGTTATGTGAAAGATTCAGTGTTTAAACCTCCTCTACCAAGAAACGTGCCAGAACTGCGAGCTCGCATCAACGATGCTTTCGAACTCATTGATGGGGACATGCTGCGCTGAGTGTGGGAGGAACTTGATTATCGGCTTAATGTCTGCCGATTCACTAAAGGGGCACATATCGAACATTTGTGAATGCCTAAAAAAAACTTTTTGAGTTTTTATATGTGTGTGCAAAGCATTGTGAAAATATCTCAAATAATAAAGTTATTGTAGAGCTGTGAAATCGCTTCAATCATTTGTAATAACCCTGTATATTAAATCTCCAACATCTCTGCGGCCGGAAAAAGGTCCTGCAAGAACGGGACCAACGACGACTGAAGAGAATCGTTCAACGTGACATAAATACAACCCTTCCGCAAATTGCTGTAGATTTAAATGCTGGGCCGTTAACAATTGTCAGCGTGGGAACCATTCAACGAAACATCATCGATATGGGCTTTTGGAGGCAGAACCCTGCACGACACAAAGCTTTACTCGTCACCTGGGTCCGTCAACACAAAGCTTTACATCTCGCCTGGGTCCGTCAACACCGACATTCGACTGTTTATGACTGGAAATATGTCGCCTGATCGGAAGAGCATCGTTTCAAATAACAAACATACAGCAGATGGACGTGTACGCGTATGGAGACAAACTCATGAATCGATGGACCCTGCATGTCAGCAAGGGACTGTTCAAGCTAGTGAAGGTTCTGTAATTGTGTGGGACGTCTGCAGTTGGAGTGATATGGGGCGCCTGATACGTCTAGATACGTCTCTGACAGGTGACGCAGATGTAAGCATCCTGTCTGATTACCTGCGTCCATTCATGTCCACTGTGCATTCCGACGGACGTGGACAATTCCAGCAGGACAAAGCGACACCACAAACGTCCAGAATTGCTACAGAGAGGCTCCAGGAACACTCTTCTGAGTTTAATCACCCGCTGGCCACCAAACGCCTCAGACGTGAACGTTATTGAGCATCTCTGGGATGCCTTGCAATGTGCTGTTCAGAAGAGATCTCCACTCCATCATACTCTTACGGATTTATGGACAGGTCTGCAGTATTCAACGTGTCAGTTCCCTCCAGCACTACTTCAGACATTAGTCGAGTCCATGTCACGTCGCGTTGCGGCACTTCTGCGTGCTCGCTGGAGCCCTACACGACATTAGGCAGGTGTACCAGTTTCTTTGTCTCTTCAGTGTAGACGCGAGCCAACAAAATGTTTTCGCATTCGGAGGAGAAAGTGATTGAAATTTTGCCGAAAGATCCTGTCGCAACAAAACTGTCTTTCTTTTAATGACTGCTACGCCAACTCGCATACCATATCCGTGACACTTTCATGTTGCGCGATATAGCAGAACGAGCTGCCATTCTTCGAACTACTCTGTGTCTCCCGTCGCTCCTACATCCACATCTACATCCATACTCCGCAAGCCACCTGACGGTGTGTGGCGGATCGTTCCCTGAGTACCTCTATCGGTTCTCCCTTCTATTCCAGTCTCGTATTGTTCGTGTAAAGAAGGATTCTCCGTATGCCTCTGTGTGGGCTCTAATCTCTCTGATTTTATCCTCATGGTCTCTTCGCGAGATATACGTAGGAGGGAGCAATATACTGCTTGACTCTTCGGTGAAGGTATGTTCTCGAAACTGTAACAAAAGGCCGTACCGAGCTACTCAGCGTCTCTCCTGCAGAGTCTTCCACTGGAGTTTATCTATCATCTCCGTAACGCTTTCGCGATTACTAAATGATCCTGTAACGAAGCGCGCTGCTCTCCGTTGGATCTTCTCTATATCTTCTATCAACCCTATCTGGTACGGATCCCACACCGCTGAGCAGTATTCAAGCAGTGGGCGAACAAGCGTACTGTAACCTACTTCCTCTGTTTTCGGATTGCATTTCCTTAGAATTTTTCCAATTAATCTCAGTCTGGCATCTGCTTTACCGACGATCAACATTATATGATCAGTCCATTTTAAATCACTCCTAATGCGTACTCCCAGATAATTTATGGTATTAACTGCTTCCAGTTGCTGACCTGCTATTTTGTAGCTAACTGATAATGGATCTATCTTTCTGTGTATTCGCATCACATTACACTTGTCTACATTGAGATTCAACTGCCATTCCCTGCACCATGCGTCAATTCGCTGCAGATCCTCCTGCATTTCAGTACAATTTTCCATTGTTACAACCTCTCGATACACCACAGCATCATCTGCAAAAAGCCTCAGTGAACTTCCGATGTCATCCACCAGGTCATTTATGTATATTGTGAATAGCAACGGTCCTATGACACTCCCCTGCGGCACACCGGAAGTCACTCTTACTTCGGAAGACTTCTCTCCATTGAGAATGACATGCTGCGTCCTGTTATCTAGGAACTCCATAGAATTCGATACCGCACAACAGTACTCTAGCACAGGACAAACAAGTATGGTGTATGCGGTCTCTTTAGAAGCCTGTTGCATCTTCTAAGCGTTCTGCCAATAAAACACAGTCTTCGATTTCCCTTCCCCACAATATTATCTATGTGATCGTACTAATTTAAATTGTTCGTAACTGTAAGTCCTAAGTACTTAGTTGAATTGACAGTCTTTTCATTTGCGTTATTTATGATGTAACGGAATATTAACGGATTTCATTTATTACTTGTATGGACGACCTGACACTTTTCCTTTTCTATAGACAACTGCCGCTTTTCGCGTCATACAGATATCGTGTCTAAATCATTTCGCAATTAGTTTAGATCTTCTGATGATTTCACGAGACAGTAAATGGGAGCATCAGCTGCAAACAGTCTGGGAGGGCTGCTCAGATAGTCTCTTAAATACCGGGTGAACAAAAAGTCAGTATAAATTTGAAAACTAAATAAATTACGGAATAATACAGATAGAAAGGTACAAATTGACACACATGCTTGGAATGACATGGGATTTTATTAGAACCAACAAAATACAAAAGTTCAAAAAATGTCCGACAGATGGTGCTTCATCTGATCTTAATAGCAATATTTAGCCTAACGAAGTAAGACAAAGCAAAGATGATGTTCTTTACAGGAAATGCTCAATATGTCTACCATCATTCCTGAACAATAACTGTAGTCGAGGAATAATGTTGTGAACAGCACTGTGAAGCATGTCCGGAGTTCGGTCGATCACGATACACTTGCGACTTCAGGTAACGCCAAAGTTAATAATCGCACGGACTGAGGTCTGGGGACGTGGGAGGCCAAGCATGACGAAAGTGGCGGCTGAGCACACGATCATCACCAAACGACGCACGCATGAGATCTTTCACGCGTCTAGCAATATGGGATGGAGCGTCCTGCATAAACATCGTACGTTCCAGCAGGTGCTTAACAGCCAGGCTGGGGATGATGCGATTCTGTAACGTATCGGCGTTCCTCTCACCCGTCACGGTAGCAGTTCCTCGAAGAAAAAAGGCCCGATAACGGTAGATGTGGTAAATCCAACCCATACCGTGACTTTCTCGTCGTGCAATGGAGTTTCCACGACAGTTCTAGGATTTTTGGTAGCCCAAATTCTGCAGTTGTGGGCGTTGACAGACGGTGCGTGAAATGAGCTTCGTCGGTCCACAACACGTTACTCAGTCAATCGTCATCTTCCGCCATCTTTTGAAACGCCCACACCGCAAATGCCCTCCGCTTCACTAAATCGCCAGGTAAACAGTTCATTGTGCCGATGCATTTTGTACGGATAGCATCGGAGAGTACGCCTAAGTGCCAACCAAACAGTAGTGTATGGAATGCCGGTGCGACGTGCGACTGCACGAGCGCTGACTTCCCCGTGCATAGGCGAACCCGCTACAGTCTCCATTTCTTCCTGGACTGTCTCAGCAGCATTACGCCTTGTGCTCGGTCGGCCACTACGGCGTCTATCGTCTAAACAACCCGTGGCTTCGAACTTCGAAATCATTCTCGTCTCAGCTGCATTTGTCAACGGACTTTTACCCGTTCGAATCCCCTTCCTATAGCGATAGGCAGAGCTAGCACATTCCCCATTCTGGTAATACAGCTTCACTAAAAGCGCCTTTTCAGGTAACATCAACATGCTGCGACTGCTGGCGCGTCTGATTCTCTCTCTCATTACAGCTCCGTTTTGCTATCCAGCGCCATCTGTCGGACATTTTGTGAACTTTTTTTGGTTCTAATAAAACTGCATGTCATTCCAAGCATGTGTGTCAATTTTTACTTCTCTATCTACATTATTCCGTGGTTTATTAAGTTTTCAAATTTATACTGACTTTTTCATCACCCGGTATATACAGGATGACTGAAAAGTCCGTTCACGTTTGAAATTTCAGTACATAATATAGGCAAAAATTTACACTCATATAATGACATGGAGTTTTATTGAAAGCGAGAGGGAGCAAAAAATGACCAACTGGTAGCGCTCCGTATGATACAAGAGCAATAGTGAACGTAGTAGCAATTGCCGCGCGGGGTAGCCCCGTGGTCTAGGGCGTCTTGTCACGGTTCGCGTGGCTCCTTCCGTCGGAGGTTCGAGTCCTCCCTCGGGCGTGTGTGTGTGTGTCGTTCTTAGCGTAAGTCAGTTTAAGTGTGTAAGCATTTTTTCGAGAACTAACACCTAACGGAAAGATGTACGATATTTCATGCAGGAAAAAGCAAGGTCAAACATTGCCAATTCTTCTTATGACAGCAATACAAAGAGTTTTCGATGATAAGATAGCTGCCCTCCTC
Organism: Schistocerca cancellata; assembly: GCF_023864275.1. NCBI lineage: Eukaryota > Metazoa > Arthropoda > Insecta > Orthoptera > Acrididae > Schistocerca > Schistocerca cancellata. Next base: position 23,936,264 of record NC_064633.1, on the reverse strand, counting down.
GTCCTCCAGATCAAAATCCATGTGATTTTTATCTTTGGGAAATGTTAAAAAACAAGGCGTTTGCAACTAATCCCCACACGCTCAAAGAGTTGGAAAGCAGGGTTCGGCTAGTCATTTCCCAGATTTCGGCAGCGGAAATTCGTCGAGTGTTTGCTATTCTGTTCGGGAGATGTCAGGCTGCTCTTACCACAAGAGGGACATCATTCTGAGCAACTACTGTAAAAGAAAAGGTAGACTTAAGTTCATCAAATGGCAACGTTGTTTACGCTTGACTCAGGGGAAGCGCGCGCAGATTGGTGTGCGAGAATGGGGCGCGGTGCCGGCCGGTGGCGACGCCGCGCGACCTGCTGACCCCTCTGGGGCGACTTCCGTGTGACACCCTGTGCTGTCAACCCCGGGAGGATGCTAAGTTCACCCAACTTGGATATGATGTGACGTCATTATGACGTATATTCGCTTTAGTCGATTAACACACCTATCGACTTTTACGAACGTTCGAGGTACTAAACTGTCGTCTGCTAGTGGTTTGTTTTGACACGTGCGATTCTGAAAACAGCTCAGTGTGGCAGCGTATATGTATTTCACCAAAATAAAAGTAAAAGAGCTGGATATAAGTAGAAATATTCCTGACCGTGGCCTTGAAAACACCCCGGACAACACGTTTCGTAAAAAAGTGAAGTCTTCTTATGTCCCGACCAGATTAGATTGTGTGATTGTTGTATTGAATGCTTACGCCGAAAATAATATTTATTTACTATCAACATTTTAGTATGGTTTCATACAATTGGTCTTGTCAGTACGTATTAGATTGTAGCAGCATACCCTTGCTGACTTTTCTTCTTAATTTATATAGCTGGAAGAGAACTCGTGCACGTTTGTTAGCTAAGTAATTTATATGTCCCTCCCAAGATAGTCTTTTATCAACCATAATTCCAAGTAATTTTACACTCGGACCGCAGAGACAGGTACCTTAGTGTCCAGTAATGACTGGTGTGTAGAATGATTGAATGTCAAACTTAAAAAGGAAAATATGAGGCATTGTTGAAGAAAAATCGTCGACCGGAGATGAAATACGAGGGGAAGTGGATTTCTCAATGTAATCTTAACCAAAGGTTAGTGTCTAGTACTGATTGACGAATGAAATAATTGAATGCAGTGTCAAAGCATTCCACGGTGGTATGATAAACCAGACGTACTGTTTATTATGTCATGTATACAACCACAATAGTTTTAGCATGTACCTGGCCATGTCAATGTGATTTATGTCAGCAGTATAATTTGCTAAGACAAGATTATGCAAAATACGAATTGCATCACAACATGAGCGGATACCTTAAACTATGCAGAAGTCTCGTTACTTTTGCTGGATGCAGCTTGCAGAAGATGGCAACAGTAAAGGTCTCTTACTCGGAGAACCAATGTGTTAGGTAATCATATACTCAGTTCAGCTTTGAAGTCTACTCTTCACAAACGAATGACGCAGAGCACAGCGCTACCCTGTCACAACCTCTCGAAAGTTCACAAAAGTCGAATAGTCGATATACGGTTTCTATCGTTTTCGATGTAGCGTGTATACGTCATAAAGACGTCACATCGTATCCAAGTCCGGTGAACTTAGCATCCTCCTCAACCCCGATTACGCGGTACCTCACGGCAAGTCGACCGATTCGCCCTCACTCCCAGGTCCAATAATATTATGGCCGAGCAATACTATATGCGCAGTCGAAGTTGACACTCCACACGGGGGACGCTGGGAGCGACAGCAAGGGATCCTTCCTCCTCCATTGCACGTAGCATAATTAGACGGCGCGTATAGGAGACGTGCTGTATTTTACGGACTATAAGACGCACTTTTTTCTTCTAAAAATTTGCCCCAAAATACAGGTGCGTCATATACTCGAAATTAATACAAAAATGTGCAGTGTTTGATTTAAAATTCCCGCCAGTTCAAAAGTGGCCATATACACTACTGGCCATTAACATCGCTACACCACGAAGATGACGTGCTACAGACACCAAATTTAACCAACAGGAAGAAGATGCTGTGATACGCAAATGATTAGCTTTTCAGAGCATTCACACAAGGTTGGCGCCGGTGGCGACACCTACAACGTGCTGACATGAGGAACGTTTCCATCCCATTTTTCATACACAAACAGCAGTTGATCGGCGTTGCCTGGTGAAACGTTGTTGTGACGCCTCGTGTAAGGACGAGAATTCCGTACCATCACGTTTCCGACTTTGTTAAAGGTCGAATTGTAGCCTATCGCGATTGCGGTTTATCGTATCGCGACATTGCTGTTCGCGTTGGTCGAGATCCAATGACTGTTAGCAGAATATGAAATCGGTGGGTTCAGGAGGGTAATACGGAACGCCGTGCTGGGTCCCAACGGCCTAGTATCACTAGCAGTCGAGATGACAGGCATCTTATCCGCATGGCTGTAACGGGTTGTGCAGCCATGTCTCGATCCCTGAGTCAACAGATGGGGACGTTTGCAAGACAACAACCATCTGCACGAACAGTTCGACGACGTTTGCAGCAGCATGGACTATCAGCTCGGAGACCATGGCTGCGGTTACCCTTGACGCTATATCACAGACGGGAACGCCTGCGATGGTGTACTCAACTACGAAACTGGGTGCATGAATGGCAAAACATCATTTTTTCGGATGAATCCAGGTTCTGTTTACAGCATCATGATGATCGCATCTGTGTTTGGCAACATCGCGGTGAACGCGCATTGGAAGCGTGTATTCGTCATCGCCATATTGGCGTATCACCCAGCGTGATGGTATGGACTGCCATTGGCTACACGTCTCGGTCACCTCTTGTTCGGATTGACGGCACTTTGAACGGTGAACGTTACATTTCAGATGTGTTAGACCCGTGGCTCCACCCTTCATTCGATCCCTGCGGAACCCTACATTTCAGCAGGATAATGCACGACCGCATGTTGCAGGCCTTTCTGGATACAGAAAATGTTCGACTGCTGCCCTGGCCAGCACATTCTCCAGATCTCTCACCAATTGAAAACGTCTGGTCAACGGTGTCGCGAGCAACTGGCTCGTCACAATACGCCAGTCACGATGAACTGTGGTATCGTGTTGAAGCTGCATGGGCAGTTGTACCTGTACACGCCATCCAAGCTCTGTTTGACTCAATGCCCAGGCGTATCAAGGCCGTTATTACGGCCAGAGGTGGTTGTTCTGGGTACTGATTTCTCAAGATGTATGCACCCAAATTGCGTGAAAATGTAATCACATGTCAGTTCTAATATAATATATTTGTCAGATGAATACCCGTTTATCATCTGCATTTCTTCTTAGGTGTAGCAGTTTTAATGGCCAGTAGTGTATGCCGCGGGAAAGCTATCTCTATCTGGCGACATTGGATTCAACTGGCAGCAGCACTGCACTGGTGCGACGAACATGAGTTGCGGGGATTCACAAGCATGCTAACACTGTCTCCCTCCCGTCGCGCCGTCACAAACCCGGAGCACCGTCTAGCCTACGATGCGTCAATGCAGTCTACGGTGCCAGTTAACTTGAAATGAAAGTGATTTGTGTTATCGCTAACAGTACAATATTGTTATTACAAACCAATTTCGTAGCGGAAGAAAATAAAAGTTGTTCATATGATGCGAGCTGTAAATTGAAAGTAATATGCAGAAGACCCGTGGAAACAGAGCAGCTGAGTATCATTTAGGCCAGCACCGGCCAAACGCTGCACAGTGCTGCACATGTGCGCACGTGTGCGACAGCGAGCGACAGCGGCATCTGTTATTAGACATGTGTCCTAAAAGAACGGCGGCGGCTCCACTTCCCTGTTTATGTGGTACAAGCAAGAGCGCAACATACCCAGTCTCGTTTACCCCTGGTGACCGTAACCGTAACAGAGAAGTACTGAGAAATGGCAAGTACTGTGAAAAAGCAAAGGACGGGAGATCTATGTTCTCAGTCGTTTAAAAATGACTGGGAACTGCAATTCTTTTTTGTAGCCGTTGGTGAAAACTCACAGTGTTTGCTGTGCCGCCGAATAATGGGCGTCCAGAGTAAGTTTTCAATTGAAAGACATTAGAATACTTATCACAAAGATGAGTGTAGTGTACTTAACAGTGAAGAACGGCAAGCAACATTGAATGTCCTTCAGAAAATGGATGAGACAAATCAACTCGATTTTACTGTACGTCAAAGTAACTGATACTTCTTGAACTCTTAGTGTCTTGTGTTACATTTATGTCTGTTTTACTGTACGCTGTGCAATATACTGTTTTCGGTTTTCCAGAATGACAACCACACTAAATGTTCACTGCGAGCAAGTTCTAAAATCGCACTAAGAATTGCGCAATCTGGGAAACCCTTTTCCGAAAGGGAGTTTGTGAAAGGGTGTCTGATTGATGCTGCAGAACTTGTGTGTCCCACGAACGTTAGCAGGTTTCAAGAAATCAGTCTATCCAAACAAACAGTCACAAGACGTATCAGTGCTATGGCCGGCGATCTGCACAGGAAGCCAATAAATAAGGCTAAATACTTTGTTGCTTTCTCTGTTGCGCTCGATTAAGCAACAGATCTTACAGATACAGCCCAGGTTGTGATGTACATACGAGGTGTCGATAACGCACTTTGTGTAACAGAGGAGCGACGTCTGTGCGTAGAAACATGCACTACGTGAACGCTGACGGCTGCGGCGTGCACGCTATGACCCAGAACTTGCACATGTGCAGGAGCACCCCACGCGAGCAGAATTTCTGGCCGGCCCCGATTTACGCCCTCCACCAACAGAAAAAGACAGGCTAATACAGAAGAACTGAAAAAAATGAGAAAGACTAAATCTGCAAATAGAGGATTGAATGAAAAATTTCCAAAACTATGTGATCAAAAGTATCCAGACACCTGACTAAAAATGACAAGTTCGTGGCGCTCTCCATTGGTAATGTTGGAATTCAACATGGTGTTGGCCCGGCCTTAGCCTTGATGACAGCTTCCACTCTAGCAGGCATACGTTCAGTGAGGTGCTGGAAGGTTTCTTTGGAAATGGCAGCCCATTCTCCATGCAGTGCTGCACTCAGGAGAGGTAGCGATGTCGGTCGGTGAGGCCTGGCACGACGTCGGCGTTCCAAAACATCCCAAACGTGTTCTAAAGGATTCAGGTCAGGTCTCTGGGCAGGCCAGTCCATTACAGGGATGTTATTGTCGTGTAACCACTCCGCCACAGGCCGTGCAGTATGAACAGGTGCTCGATCGTGTTGAAAGATGCAATCGCCAGCCCAGAATTGCTCCTCAACAGTGGGAAGCAAGAAGATGCTTGGAACATCGATGTAGACGTGTGCTGTGATAGTGCCACGCAAAACAACAAGGAGTGATAGACACCTCCATGAAAAACACGACCACACCGTAACACCACCGCCTGCGAATTTTACTGTTGGCACTACACACGCTGACAGATGACGTTCAACGGCCATTCGCCATACCCACACCCTCCCATCGGATCGCCACATTGTGCAACGTGATTCGTCACTTCACACAACGTTTATCCACTGTTCACTCGCCCAATGTTTACGTCCTTTACGCCAAGCAGGCGTCGTTTGACATTTACCGGCGTGAGGTGTGGCTTATGAGAAGCCGCTCGACCATGAAATCCAAGTTTTCTCACCTTCCGTCTTACAGTCATAGTACTTGTAATGGATCCTGATATAGTTTGGAGTTCCTGTGTGATGGACTGAATAGATATCTGACTATTACACATTAGGACCCTCTTCAATTGTCGGCGGTCTCTTTCAGTTAACAGAGGAGTTCGGCCTGTACGCTTTTGTGGTGTACGTGTCCCTTCACGTTTCCACTTCACTATCACATCGCCACTTGCATGAAAGGAAACAGTAGACCTAGATATGTTTAGGAATGTAAATACGCGCATACAGACGTATGACACAAGTGACACCCAATGACGTGACCACGTTCGAAGTCCGTTGAGTTCCGCAGAGCGCCCCATTCTCGTCTCTCACGATATCTAACGACTACTGAGGTCGGTGATATGGAGTACCTGATGTACCTAATATGAAAAACGTATTGTAACCTCCCAAGAAAAATATCTAATGACAATGCTAATGAAAACGTGTGCCAAAGGTTGTCTTCCCAAAAAAGTGAATAATAAAATGAGCCAAGCGTAACCTCGTTGCAAAATTAAAGAATAATAATGGCCCAAATGTAAACTCCCCACAGTAATAAAACGCAATGATAATAAAAATGTGGAAAAATGTTAAGTCCCCACAAAATTAACGTTAAGATCAACCTGATAAATTTTATAAGGGCAGCTGCGCTGACCTTAGGCCCTGTGCAATAATTAATCTGATAAATTGATTCTGGGAGGAAAAGCATAGGAAATATTGTTTCAATTGGAATGATTCTTTTCTTAAATACGATTGCTTTGAAAACAAAATTATTATTGGGGGATTTCTTGAACAAATTAATTACAATCAACGGATGTTGTTGGCTGAGCGCAATGCTGGTTCATTACCTTCTATAACAGAATACCTCGTCCTGAATCGTGACCAGAGATGGATGCAGAGTACGCCGCCGACCCATGTCGACGTCCGCTCAGTACAACCGTCCACTCGCAACAACTACTCGCGACTCGCAACACGCTACTAGCAGAACTGTACTCGACTACTACTGTCGTCTCGCGCGGTCAAGCGCAGACTAGCAACGATAAATAACTCTCTGGTCAGAGATTCTGTCATGCCTCGCCATCGCTGTGCTGAATACACTGAACACATGCGTGTTTCAGTATGTTTTCGTGGGTGTTCGAATACTTTTGATCACATACCATAGCTTCAATGACACCGTCAAAATGGGACTGAAATTAATACAAAAATGATTCAAATACATGCTCATAAGCTAGCGCTAGAGCGGAAATTAACAGACTTTAATAAGAGCGCAGTTGGCTGGTGCTACGGGTCTATGAAGCATCAAGGACTTAGCATGCGAACCAAAATCATAATATCTAAGAAAACACCACAAGGTTTTGACGATGAAATATTACCTTTCCATCAGTTTATTATTCAATATCGAAAGAAAACCAGCGTGGAACTAAGCCAAATGGCATTTGATGTGGTGAGTAACCATGCATGAGCAGGGTCTATTAGACGGAGGGGGTCCGACAGCCGATCAGTTCCAGTCATTCCACCAGGAAGGAGGAACACGGCTCGTGTTGTCTGTAGTTCAACCCTGCCTACACGCTCAATATCGCGGTTCGATCGCGTCCGCGTTGTTACTTTGGGCCAGGAAGGGCTCTCAACAAGGGAACTGTCCAGGTGTCTCGGAGTGAACCTGAGCGATGTTGTTCCGACATGGAGGAGATACAGAGAGGCTGGAACTGTCGGTGACATGCCTCGCTCAGGCCGCCCAAGAGCTACTACTGCAGTGGGTGACCGCTACCTACGGATTATGGCTCGGAGGAACCCTGGCAGCAGCGCCACCATGTTGAACAGTGCTGTTCGTGCAGCCACAGGACGTCGTGTCATGACTCAAACTGTGCGCAGTAGGCTGCATGATGCACAACTTCCCACTCCCGATGTCCATGGCGAGGTCCATCTTCGCAATCACGACACCATGCAACGCGGAACAGATGGGCCCAATAACATGCCGAATGGCATCACGTTCTCTTCACCGATTAGTGTCGCAATCGACGGAGACGTGTTTGGAGGCAACTCGGTCAGGCTGAACGCCTTAAACACACTGTCCAGCGAGTGGAGCAAGGTGCAGGTTCCCTGCTGTTTTGGGGTGGCATTATGTGGGGCCTACATACGCCACCGGTGGTCATGGAAGGTGCCGTAACGCCTGTACGATACGTGAATGCTACCCTACGACCGATATTGCAACCATGTAGGCAGCATATTGGCGAGGCATCGTCTTCATGGACGACAATTCGCGCCCCCGTCGTGCACATCTTGTGAATGACTTCCTCCAGGATAACGACATGTTCGACTAGAGTGGCCAGCATGTTCTCCAGACATGAACCCTATCGAATATGCCTGGGTTAGATTAAAAAGCGCTGTTTACGGACGTCGAGACCCACCAACCACTCTGAGGGATCTACGCCGAATCGCAGTTGAGGAGTGAGACAATCTGGACCAACAGTGTCTTGATGATCTTGTGGATAGTATGCCACGACGAATACAGGCATGCATCAATGCAAGAGGACGTGCTGCTGGGTATTAAAGGTACCAGTGTGTACAGCAGTCTGGACCACCACCTCGGAAGGTCTCGCTGTATGGTGGTACAACATGCAATGTGTGGTTTTCACGAGCAATTAAAAGGGCGGATTTGATGATTACGTTTAACTCTATTTCAATTTTCTGTACAGGTTTCGGAACTCTTGGAACCGAGGTGATGCAAAACTTTTTTTGATGTGTGTATAAAAACAAGCAGACAAGAAAAAATGCACTACACTGTTGTCTTTTCATGTTGTGCTGACCGTACTAAACTTCATCCAGTGATCATTTTTAAGTATAAAATAAGGCCAAAACATTCGTAAACACCACCAGGTGTTGTTGTTCACGTGCATTATAAAGGTTGAATGGACGAGGCTGGTATGAAATTATCGATCAACAGAAAAAATCGTTCAAATAGTTCTGAGCACTATGGGACTTAACATCTGAGGTCATCAGTCCCCTAGACTCAGAACTACTTTAACCTAACTAACCTAAGGACATCACACACATCCATGCCCGAGGCAGGATTCGAACCTGCGACCGTAGCAGCAGCGCGGTTCCGGACTGAAGCGCCTAGAACCGCTCGGCCACAATGCCGGCTCGATCAACAGAGTATGGGAGAGAAGGAAAGGTGCTTTATTGAAGAAGAGTTCTCTTTCTGTCCTACATAAGTTTATTAGCCATTCGAAAAATTCAGTGAAAGAGAAATTGTAATAGAGAAATACAGAACTTGCTGTTGTTCCAGGAGGACTTAACTTAACAATTGAAACTTCTTGATGTCTCGATAAATTAACCATTTAAAGTGTATATGAGGGAAGAATGGAACAAAAGGATGGTGGAAGAAACCCAACATGAATTTTTTACGCTGAAGGGGTATTTAAAAATAATCTACAATCAAAGAAGTGTATTGGTAGATAAAACAGTCGTAGTTTAGGTGAGAGCAGACATTATTGTTAAATCTTTCAAGAAGTGGGGCATTAAGTAGCTCTCTCAATGGTAGTGGCGACCATCTTATACACTCCTGGAAATGGAAAAAAAGAACACATTGACACCGGTGTGTCAGACCCACCATACTTGCTCCGGACACTGCGAGAGGGCTGTACAAGCAATGATCACACGCACGGCACAGCGGACACACCAGGAACCGCGGTGTTGGCCGTCGAATGGCGCTAGCTGCGCAGCATTTGTGCACCGCCGCCGTCAGTGTCAGCCAGTTTGCCGTGGCATACGGAGCTCCATCGCAGTCTTTAACACTGGTAGCATGCCGCGACAGCGTGGACGTGAACCGTATGTGCAGTTGACAGACTTTGAGCGAGGGCGTATAGTGGGCATGCGGGAGGCCGGGTGGACGTACCGCCGAATTGCTCAACACGTGGGGCGTGAGGTCTCCACAGTACATCGATGTTGTCGCCAGTGGTCGGCGGAAGGTGCACGTGCCCGTCGACCTGGGACCGGACCGCAGCGACGCACGGATGCACGCCAAGACCGTAGGATCCTACGCAGTGCCGTAGGGGACCGCACCGCTACTTCCCAGCAAATTAGGGACACTGTTGCTCCTGGGGTATCGGCGAGGACCATTCGCAACCGTCTCCATGAAGCTGGGCTACGGTCCCGCACACCGTTAGGCCGTCTTCCGCCCACGCCCCAACATCGTGCAGCCCGCCTCCAGTTGTGTCGCGACAGGCGTGAATGGAGGGACGAATGGAGACGTGTCGTCTTCAGCGATGAGAGTCGCTTCTGCCTTGGTGCCAATGATGGTCGTATGCGTGTTTGGCGCCGTGCAGGTGAGCGCCACAATCAGGACTGCATACGACCGAGGCACACAGGGCCAACACCCGGCATCATGGTGTGGGGAGCGATCTCCTACACTGGCCGTACACCACTGGTGATCGTCGGGGGGACACTGAATAGTGCACGGTACATCCAAACCGTCATCGAACCCATCGTTCTACCATTCCTAGACCGGCAAGGGAACTTGCTGTTCCAACAGGACAATGCACGTCCGCATGTATCCCGTGCCACCCAACGTGCTCTAGAAGGTGTAAGTCAACTACCCTGGCCAGCAAGATCTCCGGATCTGTCCCCCATTGAGCATGTTTGGGACTGGATGAAGCGTCGTCTCACGCGGTCTGCACGTCCAGCTCGAACGCTGGTCCAACTGAGGCGCCAGGTGGAAATTGCATGGCAAGCCGTTCCACAGGACTACATCCAGCATCTCTACGATCGTCTCCATGGGAGAATAGCAGCCTGCATTGCTGCGAAAGGTGGATATACACTGTACTAGTGCCGACATTGTGCATGCTCTGTTGCCTGTGTCTATGTGCCTGTGGTTCTGTCAGTGTGATCATGTGATGTATCTGACCCCAGGAATGTGTCAATAAAGTTTCCCCTTCCTGGGACAATGAATTCACGGTGTTCTTATTTCAATTTCCAGGAGTGTATATGAAGAGGACAACGTTGACGACGAAAAGGAGGAAGAAGAAGAAGAAAAAGTTTAGATGACAATTTTCAGTGATTTTAGAGGTAGTTCGGTTTTATAAACTAAGAATTTTTTAAATTTGGCTTTGCAATTTAGTAATAAGAATGGTAAAAATATGATTTAAAAAAATTGCTTTAAAATTAAGATGCGTCTATAGTCCGTAGCGTATTATAGAACGTAAAATACGTTTCTACAGAATGAGCAAAGTGCACTGCGCATATCGCAAAGATCAAGCTGTGACTGTTACGTGAATTTTTATAACGCTGTTTGTTTACGAGTTGTAATCACATAGTTTTAATAATCACCCAGAAAATATCAAATTACGACCTTGAAAGATGATGATGGTGTTAGCCCTTCGTTACGTGTTCACCCTTCAATGTGTATATTTCCCACAATTATGGAGGAGGCCTCGGTTGCAGAACTCTGAATTTTATTCGTTCGGGAAACATATCAACTCGAAAATCACCACGTCCCCATTGTGGAAATGCTTGACACGCCATGGTTTATTCATCCGAGAGATGAGTAAGAAGTCGCTGAATGCCATGTCAGGAAAACAAAGAAGGACGAGGCAAACTTTGACAGCTCAAAGAGGCAGGTTGTGTGACTGTGTACCGAGCAGAGTAAGATGAGGTTGTATTTCATACGTTGTGAGTCAATCCGACGGCTAGCAACTAATAATCGGATTCCTCTTGCTGCTTACAAGCTTTTTTTATCTTCGTATGTCAGCTGTGCTGATTTTTGTGAAGATTTTATATCCGGGATTATGTATCCTGTGGTTGTTACGGATAACGTTTCCAACAGTGAAATATAAGCTGATAATTGCTTACCTCTGTATCTACCTATAGTTCATGTTTTAGTTTTATCCACTTCGGATAGCAAAATTCGATTAACACTAAATAAGAATAAGGAATGGATCAGAGGAAGCCTTTCTGTCAGAAAGAAAATTAGGATGTAGAACCATTCTCTTTGTGTCCAGAAGTAAGTGTAGAGTTTTAAAAACTGCTACTGCGCCTACACAATTGTCTCATAATACATTAACAAAGTGCGCCTCCATTACCTACGCGAACAACAGTAAGTGTTTCAGACACACAAGCCGCCAGTTAAACAGAATAATCAGGTATTGCCTCCAAGAAAAACAAAGAAGGAGGAAAACAAAGAAAGTAGTACATATTCTACGCACGTGCTTCTTTCATCCGGCCGAGTTGACCTTTTTAAGTGCAGAAGGGCACCATCTTTCGCCGGCACCGTTTAAATGCCCTCGGGACTCGTCGCCTGTGCGCCTGCGCAGTCCCTGCTGTTTCAACTGCTACGCTCGATTCGGGGCCGCCGACGGGCCCGCGTGGAGGGGAGAAGCGGCCCGGGCTCAGCGTGTTCGCGCTGGCTCAGAGTTTGACCAGCCTCGTTGGAGGACGGTCGTGCGTTTGGTTTGCAGTGTCTGTGCGCGGAATTTCCCTTCAGGCGTTTTCTGTCTGAACGCAGTGATTCTCCTCTGCTAGTAAGTACGCAGCTGGTTCTATCAATGACTTCATACAGTCGTACGACTACCGATATTAAAAAAAAACTGAAATCTATTTTTGTTTACATGTGTGATCTGACATTTCGCAATGTTTATGTTTGTGTTTGGGATGCACATTTCCGGCGCTGACAGATAGTTCTCTGTTATGTAGCCAGTATTTGAGTTTAGCACGGAAGAACTGCCAACCGAGGCAGTGATCACATTTGAAAGAAAATGCCGTAAGTGTTTTGGCAGCTTTTATGCCTATTCTTAGCACATTTTAAATACCAAACAAGAAAACTGTCTATACCAGCAAAACAGGATGTAGGTAAAGGAGTTACAACATTTGTTTACACCGTTCAGTTGCCAACTTTAGCATGTAAGAAGAATGTATAGTAGTCATAGGATATGCCCATGCATTTCATATATGCGTCTCTCTCTCTCTCTCTCTCTCTCTCTCACACACACACACACACACTCAGCGGAGTGCCAAATTTACGATATGCTAAACTTTTTCTATACAGACGTAGTAGAAATAAGTGAAATCGTTCTCTCTCATGTTTGTAGTTTATAGATGTCGATATTTAACGACGTGAGACGCTAATAAGTAATTGCGATTGATTGTATTTGCAGAAACTGAAGAAACAATGCATAGTACAATGGCAAGATTCTGAATACACACAGGTGACAACGGGATAAGCAGAGGGGACAAAAATGCAGACTGACAATAGCAAGAAAGGCGTTGAGATACAAGAATGTGGTACCATCTCATATTAGTTTCAGTATTAGGCAGTCTTTTCACAAGCGTGTAGCCTTGAACGGAAGTGAAATGTGGACGATATGGAGTTAGGATAAGAAGCTTTTGAATGGGTAGATAGACTAACAAATGAGGGACTGAGTCGAATTTAGGATAAAAGAAACTTGTGGCACAATGTTACTGACACGGGGAATCGGTTCATCCTGAGGGATCGAGGCATTTTCAGTTGGTAGTGGAAGTAGGTATGGGAATAAGAATGGTAGAGGGAAACAAAGTACTGAATACAGTAAACAGGTCAAGATAGACGTAGATTGCGGTAGTTATACTGAAACGAAGACGCTTGTGCAGGATATACTTGAGTGGAGATCTGCAGCAAACTAGAAAATAACGTTATTCGTACACAGTACTTGCTATTTTTCTTGACAGCAAATATAATAATAATAGAGAACTGATACAATGCTGCCCACTTAAAGATAAATGTAGCGTTCTCGAGCAAGGAAGTTGCTTTATACAAACAAGTTACACAGGGTAGAGCGGATGTTGACAGCTGTGCTATATCGGAGGAGGAATACAAGTGCTCTTTGTTTCAGTTACAGCCATTAACTACAGTTATTTCATTGAAATTAAACGAATAGACATTATGTGGATGAAATGAACGTAGCTGAAATGAAATTGTGAAATCTGTTCGGAAGTGCTGAACCTAAAATGTTGTTTACTACAGAAAGTGTTTTCGATAGTGATCATCAGCCTCCGACCCGTGTTCGAAGTATACTTCTTTGTGATTCATTACATGTATGGTTGTTTGGTGTAGTCAGAAACTTGGCGTTCTATTTCATAGAACGACAGTGGTACGACGAGTGATACCTCATGAATGTAATGGAAAGTGAAGATTTTGGAGTTTGAAAATATTACCCCTTATAAACACGCTGCAATAAGAAATTTTATTTAAACGTGCTCTTATTGACTGAATGGATTCGAGTGACACGTTATCTGTCATACCCCTAATACGAGCTTGTAGAAAATTTCGCCATTTTTATTTTAATATTTCGCGCTGCTAAACAATAGCACAGTATCCAGCATGAAATCTTAACTCTGCAGCGGAGTGTGCGCTGATATGAAACCTCCTGGCAGATTAAAACTGTGTGCCGGACCGAGACTCGAACGCGGGACTCTTGGCAGTACCACCAGCGACTTTTCATTTTAAATTATTTGTTTTAGTTCACCCGCCTTTCAAATTTGCAGACGTTTCTTGCGCTTTATAAGGCATTTCTCCATCAATGACAGTTTTTGTACAGGAGCAAGCTCGCCAGTATTTCCTGATCATCCATCAAGCCTTTAGTTGGAACATGAGATGTCTAATTATTTCGCTGCTTTTTCCTCCTCTACAGTTTCCTAGAAGTCGTGTGTTCGTCAAACAGTTTTTGTTTCCGTGACCTCTACAGTCGTGCAGTTCTGTCGTCTGTAACGGAAACTTTATCAACTACATTTTCAATGCGTCTGCATTCCAGAACTTTTGATCTCATTGTAGAATCTAGCAGGTTTGTCAAAATGTTGTCAATTTCCTCCAGCGATTCATTGCTTCGGATCCGTCTGTATTTAGGCATCCTCAGAAGTAGTATGACCGAAATTTCAAATTTTCGTACACAGATACAGGTATTTCTTCGAAGAGTTTTGCTTAGTCGTCGGTACTCAGTATTTGAAATTTGCGATTTGAAGTGCCGATGGCTGTCAAAATAAACGTTGCGGAGACAACGGTGACCTTCCTTTGGTGATGCCGCTTGCGTTCGAGGCTTCGCGCCTGTTGGCACCCCCTTCTCCTCCCGCCATTGTTGGCAGGCCCATCTTAACTTTTATCTCGTTGGTCCAATGATCCGTTCGAATTGGATAATGGGCGCTCCACTGCTAGTAACTCGACTGCTCCACAATTCTCAGCTGCGGTGCTGTTGCCTTCTGTGCAGCAGAATTTTCTATACGAGAAGCGGACGGAGGCACTGCACGATCAGAGACACTGAAACGGCAGTAAAGATGCAGTTTCCAAACACGCCTCGTTAATTCAAACCAGAATACGCCGTCTTCGTTTTCCCCAGTATGAACACGCAGTCAGGTCAGTGTATTTAACTGCGTTGCTCATCGTTAAGGTTAGGCCAACGGTAGTCACCCTGGTCCCTACCGCCCACCAGAGGACGTTCCAGCTTTCATAGTGGGCGGCGGGCGGTAGAGCTACCAAAAACTTTTTCATTAGGTTTTCATAAAAATTGACATAAAAAAATTTGCTAAGTAATCATTATTTTAACTTGCTGTACGTCTGCTTTATAAATTTTTGTAAGGTAACGTTACTTCCCTACTTTATAAATCGTCATTACTCTAGAACTGGCGGGCAGTTAGAAAAACATAGACGCCAAAGTGGTTTAGGCGATTCTGGTGACATTGACTCCGAAATTAAATCGTTGTCTAGATTATGTGACTAACCACTCGCAGCTTACATTGCTTTATCAAACAATCAATATCCCAGTAGATGATCATAAATCCCATTTCTCTCCCACGCTTATAAATGAAAAATGAACTAATAATAAAACGGTAAAAATGTGAAAATAAATAAATAATAAAAAGGCCCGCGCGGGCGGACACACACACACACACACACATATATATAGATAGATAGATAGATAGATAGATAGATAGATAGAGAGAGAGAGAGAGAGAGAGAGAGAGAGAGAGAGAGAGAGAGAGAGACCAGCCGGCCGGTGTGGCCACGCGGTTAAAGGCGCTTCAGTCTGGCACCGCGCGACCGCTACGGTCGCAGGTTCGAATCCTGCCTCGGGCATGGATGTGTGTGATGCCCTTAGGTTAGTTAGGTTTAAGTAGTTCTAAGTCTAGGGGACTGAAGACCTAAGATGTTAAGTCCGATAGTGCTCAGAGCCATTTGAAGAGAGACCGACCTACCTACCTACCTACCTGAGAAAATTGGTAACATTTGTAGAAACGAACGACACTCGAGACACAGAAAAAGGCACTTACATAAACGCAATTTTCGGTACTTCGAAGAATAGCGCGCCTGTGTCGTCTGCTAGCCGCTAGCTGCTTTCCCAAAGTATCCACAACAATGTCATGACCACGTCCATGAGAGATTCCAAATGTGGTATCGATGTGCTGCAACATTGTACGAATATTGCACAGAATCTTAACTTACACGAATAACAATGTCTCAGAACGTGTTGTATATATGTAGAGGAAAAAAAATTTTTTCATCCACCCACGCGCGAACTCGTGTCCTTTCGTATAGCACTCCCGCGCGCTGACCACTTTTTGGCCACGCCATACAAGAGCCATATAGTGCTCAATTCTTGTAGTGTTGTGTAGAGGAACGTAGACTGACTTTGTTGCCAAAAGGTGCTGCGTAAGTCATAAATGCGTGATAGTTTGGAAGGTTTTCAATATCAGGCTTCACATATTTGATTTCCATTATTGCTGGTGATGCTGAGAAAATTAGATTAGGAAATGAGACACTTAAAGTAGTAAAGGAGTTTTCGTATTTGGGGAGCAAAATAACTGATGATGGTCGAAGTAGAGAGGATATAAAATGTAGACTGGCAATGACAAGGAAAGCGTTTCTGAAGAAGAGAAATTTGTTAACATCGAGTATAGATTTAAGTGTCAGGAAGTCATTTCTGAAAGTATTTGTATGGAGTGTAGCCATGTATGGAAGTGAAACATGGACGATAAATAGTTTGAACAAGAAGAGAATAGAAGCTTTCGAAATGTGGTGCTACAGAAGAATGCTGAAGATTAGATGGGTAGATCACATAACTAATGAGGAGGTACTGAATAGGATTGGGGAGAAGAGGAGTTTGTGGCACAACTTGACCAGAAGAAGGGATCGGTTGGTAGGACATATTCTGAGGCATCAAGGGATCACCAATTTAGTATTGGAGGGCAGCGTGGAGGGTAAAAATCATAGGGGGAGACCAAGAGATGAATACACTAAGCAGATTCAGAAGGATGTAGGTTGCAGTAGGTACTGGGAGATGAAGAAGCTTGCACAGGATAGAGTAGCATGGAGAGCTGCATCAAACCAATCTCAGGACTGAAGACAACAACAACAACAACAACATTGAAAGTTGTAAACACGTTTCGATAATTACTAACTAACCCAATCGTGGGAAAAAGTACACAAAGGCAATAATGGTTCAAATGGCTCTTAGCACTATGGGACTTAACATCTGAGGTCATGTCCCCTAGAACTGCATCACATCCATGCCCGAGTCAGGATTCGAACCTGCGACCATAGCGGTCTCGCGGTTCCAGACTGAAGCGCCTTGAACCGCACGGCCACAACGGCCGGCCCACAAAGGCAATAGCAACGTCAATTCACACTCATGTAATATACGTAAGCAGAGCCGATGTCTTGATATTTAATGAACTTTAAACTCTTATTTACATAAAAATAACACGTATTTTGAGAGAATATTGACCGAAAAGCTTTTTTGGATGTAATCATTCACCGTAACAACCTAACCTAACCATATTTCTAACAAATAAAAATATATTATGAACTTACTTTCCAACCGGATGCGTCCTCTGGTGATTCTTTAGTAACACAATCATTAAATCCAAACCTGAAACCGCTAAATATGTTTAAAATAACAAATTATAGGTGTACATAAACCACAGCTCACCGATCGACAGGGCCAGGCCGAAATCCAAAACCTCTCACTAAAATTGTCGTAAAATCGGTGGGAAGACGGTTCGGTAACAAGTCCCAGAAGCTTACTGAATTGGATATTTCAATAAAGAACCGAAAATGAAGTCACTACAGAGCCTAACCTACTACACCGATCGGTATGAACGATACAGAATAGGGCTCCAGGGGCCGTACCATGTGTAGTGTTGTGAAGAAATCATCCTCCAATTTGAAGCGGATGAAGATGGCTTTATTGCGAGGTATGTGACAATGGACGGAACGTGGATTCACGACTGATCCTGAGACAAAACAACAGTCACAACAATGGAAACATCCTATCCCAAAAACAGTTCTGGGTGCAAATATCAGCTGATAAGGTGATGGCATCGGTCTTCTGGAATGCAGAAGGGGTAATTATGGTGGATTACTTGCAAAAGGGCGTAACTATGAATGCATCATACTACTGCGCCGTTTGAGGTAAGAGATAAAGGAAAAAAGACGCGGAAAATTGACGCGCAGAGTTTTTTGCATCGGGACAACGCACCAGCGTACAAAGCCCTCGCAACACTGGAAACACTGCGTGACTGCGGGTTAGAATTGTTACGTCA
Organism: Schistocerca cancellata; assembly: GCF_023864275.1. NCBI lineage: Eukaryota > Metazoa > Arthropoda > Insecta > Orthoptera > Acrididae > Schistocerca > Schistocerca cancellata. The sequence goes on along the minus strand of NC_064633.1, from coordinate 23,918,034 downwards.
TCCGCCATATTCTCCAGATTTGGCTCAGACTTTTTTCTTCTCCCAAACCTAAAGAAAGACCTCAAAGGACGACGATCTGACAATGATGCTACAGTGATTGATGTTGTGAACGCGTGGTTAGACTCGAAATCTAAGATCTTTTATTTGAATGAATGGTTTGTAGAAGTTATCTTAGCGTGCCCGCAAGTGTATTAGTGTACATCGACTTACGTGTCGATGGGGATAAAATGATGACGATTAGCACAACACAACACACAGTACCTGAAAGGAGAAAATCTCCGACCTAGCCGTGAATCGAACCCGGGCTCTTGGGATTGACGTTCTGTCGCGCTGACCACTTTTTTAATTTTTTTTAAATCTTATTTTGCTCGTTGCATTTGTTCAGGGCGGACATCCCGTGACACCCGCTGAAGTTCACTGTGCACCGGGGGCGGACTGTATTTTTGTAATGTCTTGGACTCATCTCGAACACATTTTGAACAGTCGAGCTTAGTATAGATGTGATTGTATGCACAGTAGCACCAGTAACGTTACAAAAATAAACAGTCCTGACATGTTTTGCGTTTTCCTTAGACCACTTACGCGATTTGTAACACGTCGGCCAAGACTTCTGAACGATAAATGTTCGCTATATTCGTCAATGTTTCCACGCCTTTCACATTTTTCAACATACTGTTTCAACATTCTCGAGTAAGTGTAAACTTGTTTACAAAGGTCTCGTAGATGAACAATTTCCTTTACTTCAACTTGGCATGTGGCGTATCAGTTTTCGCCGACAGGTTAATATTCTAGACGAGCTGAGAAGGCCTTGTACAGCAGCGTGAGAAAATCGTTGCGTCCTGTAGCCAGTAGCGCTTGCTAGCGGAACTGTGCTCGAACTATTCTCCCGTAACCATTCTTACATTGTCGCCCAACATAGGTGTAACGAGAGTGACTGTTGCAGCCTGTGAACGATGGAGGGGTTGATCACAAAATGCTTCATTTTTTATGATGAAACACGACAGCATTTATGGGTGTACGGATCTCACAAAACAGCCAACTCTGGAGGTCTGAAATTCCTTCTCATCAATTACAATTCCAAGGTCTGTGCGTGGTGTAAAAAATATAAATAAATAAATAAATAAAATTGTTGTGGATTGGCAAGACCGCCAACCCACTATGAGGAAGCCGAAAGGCACGCGTTTAAACTCACGCAGGCTGGCGTGAGGTCTGGAACAGGACAAGGTATTGAGACTAGCAAAAAACGTACGTATCTTCTGGAATACTTAACTTTAATCCATAATTGGTGAACATCGCTCTTGACGGTACACGTTTTACAGCATCAATAGTAACTGGTAATGGCGCCTTGCTAGGTCGTAGCAAATGACGTAGCTGAAGGCTATGCTAACTGTCGTCTCGGCAAATGAGAGCGTAATTTGTCAGTGAACCATCGCTAGCAAAGTCGGCTGTACAACTGAGGCGAGTGCTCGGAAGTCTCTCTCGACCTGCCGTGTGGCGGCGCTCGGTTTGCAATCACTGATAGTGGCGACACGCGGGTCCGACGTATACTAACGGACCGCGGTCGATTTAAAGGCTACCACCTAGGAAGTGTGGTGTCTGGCGGTGACACCACAAAAATAAAATAAAATAAAAAAGTGTGCTGTACAGTTAGAACAACTCTGATTATTGGACAGGTATTTTCCTGCCAAACTCTAATCTGTGATAGGTATGAGGAAAATATACTGCAACTTGTTTTTCAAAGTACAAACAGCCGTGTAAAACACTGGAACATGTCGTCTCCCGGCCACCCATTTGTACTACCCCTGCTCGCTATTGTAGCCGCCTGAGCCTGCATCCGGCTGAAGGGACGAGACGCTTTTCTCCCAGTCTGCAGCTGATGGGTCGGTCTTTCCCCAGTTCTCCTGAATGGGTTGTGGCCGGGAACTGCATATCGCACTTAACAGGAAGAGTTATTTCCCCACGACGGCTGCAACTTCCACAGTCTGTTGCAGAAAAGGTTCTCAGTGTCCTGGCAGGAGGCAGCATTGTACCTGATTGGCTGGAATGCCTAAAGGGTTAGCAATGTCGCGGAGCGATGTGGAGTTCGTGAAGTTGAGAAGTCAGCTGCCAGCCCTCAATGGGGTTGAGGTGGCAAATGGTGGTCGCTCTCCGGCGGATGTGTTTTTTAAAGCGCTTATCCTTCCGGAAGTCTGGAGTCAGTGATCAACGAGTCTATTTTTTCGGCTCGCAAAGGGTGCAAAACATTCGAAAGTGCGCGCCATTGAATTCTGCGCAGGCAATTTCCCATTTTTCTCCGCGGTTTTTTAAGATAAATGAGCATCGACTTGTGCGGTAGAAAGAGTCGTGAGAGCAGCGTGTGGATGCATTAGTAGCTGGACGTGGCGGTGGATAAAAGTGACGGGGCTAATTGATACCAGGTAAATTTCAATTTATTTGTTGCTAATTTGAAAGAGATATTTTGATACGACTTTTTCCCTAATGAAATTGAGCTGTATTACTGATTTGTTCAGTGGAAATTACCGGCGGCAGCAACTACGTCCCAATGGAGGCGGTGTATGAGCTGTTTGCGCTGAATACATTCCAGCTCAGTGATCGGGTTTCGGAATCCTTCTTCAAAGTAGTTAGATAGCTACAGGGCTTTTAATTATTGACTTCAGAGTCGTGATGTTCAACTGTATCTCGCGGGTCAAAGTGAGGCTGGCGACCTTTGGAGTGATTTTATAGTGCAGCGGAGTCTTAAACTGATGCGCCACTCACCACATGACATGATCGCAGCCTGCCTAGGGTGTCCATACTGGAGAAAGCGCTCACGTTGTACATGAGAGAACATACTGCACAGAACGTCTGAATAACAGGGCCTCCGGAATCCAGATATACCAAAGGAATTGCCCACGGTGTCCTATCGGAATTCCCACTTGGCCTCAGAGGTTCAGATGTGAGCACGAGATTCCTTACGGATATATTAATATGTCGCGTGACATCAGCTGAGGCGTCTTTCTCGTGTTTACGCGGATAAGGCGAAGCATCGTGATTCCCCTCCCATGCTCGCCGCCCCCCCCCCCCACCCAAACTCGTCCTCCCGGAATGCAGCGATAGTTCGGAGCGCCGTCGTCGTTGGCGCTGGTGCTGCCTGTGTTTTGGTGTGCTGGCCAGATGCTGGTCGGTTGACCTTGACCCCGGTGTTAGGAAACTGCGCGCAACGCAACACACTGGCGGGACTGGACCGCCTGCACTTCTCGGCGCTCAAGGGCGCAAGTCGAGCGCGAAGATAATGGTCGCGGAAGACACAACTTCAGTGCTTGCTGTAAAATACCCCCCGCGTTTAGCGCGTTCCACTGAGCAGAAACAGTTTTGCTCATGCTATGAGATACAGACTCGGGGCGAAAGAAAATTGCTTTAAAAACTTTCAGCTACAAAAGTCGCGCAAAAAAAATCTTAAATTCACATACGGTATATGTACCTGTCGTGGCTCTAAGCACGTAAAAAAATCGGTTCTTCTTTTTTAAACGATGGTGTATTCTTGTCTGTGAAACACTAAGTCATGTCTCCCAAGCTACTGAGCTCTTCACAATAACTCATTTCCCGTTGATTACCAAATTATCTCGCTCAGCAACTACTCTTTCAAAATCTTCGTATAACTGTGCATTTGCCTCGAGAAATGGCGTTTTTTGCGATCTACAAAAACCACATATGTCTGTTCTTGACATTTATTGGAGCTGTAGTAACGTTTCCGTTCGAAATGGGTGAAATTTTGGCGCCCGTAGAAATTTCATACATAACCCGTCGAGCAGCGTGCGGTCTCATGCGAACTGCAGGCAATTTTGTGTGTGTTTTTTTTTTTTTTAGTTTGGGTGTTTGTAACACTGTAGCACTACAGTTCTCACAAGGGAAACTCTCAATAGTACCCTCTCTCCCCACCCTCCCCCCTCAGATTTAGTGGCAGGAGAGCCCAGTCGACAGACCGTCACAAACAGAACACAGATTAAGCATGAAAACGGGAAGGAGGTGGACTGAACTGCGAAAAAGAGCAAAATGTAAACAGCGAACGGTCCAAGGATGTATCAACCTGTAACAGAAGTGGCGTCGTGGTTAAGTGAAAATAGTGTTGGACTGCCACGCCTTCCACGTACCAATATTCTCGTTGTTCGCTTTATTCAAATTTGTGCCTGTGCCTGTGTCGTGGTGTAACGTCCTTTTGCAACCACGAGGTGTAGAGAAGGGACCTATAATAATAGTTGATTCTTCACAACTACTCTATTAGCAGTCGAAAGGAAGTGGCTTTCGAATGGGAACTCCAAACGTTTGGTGACAAGGCGACAACATTTGTGACAATACGTGTCGTATGATAGGAATCTCTTATCGACGCACTTAATTTGTACGCCTAGTGAGTGAGATATGCCTCCTTGCCCGATTTAGGTGATCGTAAGAATATGAATGTGATCACTCCCAAGGAAATTATGAAAGCGTAATACCACACAGTTTCTCTGTGCTCTGTCAAAACATATGTTTCTAACGTTTTTGAAGTTGCCTTCCGTTTTGGAAGTTTTGTATCTTGAATTTCTTTGTTGTAACGTAGTTCACACCCATTCATTTGTGGTTTTCATTTTTGTCAGACGTCTGTGTGGTACCTCGCCTGCTCTCACTATTCATCACGTTTACGTGCAACGATAACTATTCTTACCACATGACTCATATTCTATAACCAGTGTAACTGCCAAGACTACAGAAAAACACACATTTCAATGACCAGACGGGCAGTTCTCAGTTGTGAAAGAAAGTTTCATAAAGTTGTGAAAACATAAAATAAATATGTGACACGAGGTAGTTTTGAACACGGCACCTCTGCCGTACTATTGAGTTTCCCTTGTGAGAACTGCAGTGCTACAGTTCAACACCATTACCACTTTTCTTCTTCTTTCTTAATCTCCAAAAATAAAAGAAACTAAATCAAATCACCTCTTACTTGGCACCACCACTTTAACTCTTCCATAAAAAAGAAATGAACTAATCCTTTTCAGGCTTTGCCCCTAACAATTCCCTCACATTTTTATTTTTTTATTTATGTATTTTTTACTAGATTACATTTAGGAAACGTGTACAAATGAGAATTCTAGTAACTGAGTGTTACAACAACAAAGGTAGAATCCAAATCTTAACCACGACGCCACTGCTATTCACCTTCCATCAATATTGCTCTTGATAGCTTCGACCGTTCATTGTTTCTATTATTTTTTATTAATTTTTTTTTTTTTTTTTTACATTTCAGTACAGCTTCTTTCTGTTTTCATGCTTGATCTGTATTCAGTTTTTGATGGGCTTTTTTATCTCATGTTACCACGAAATCTAATGTGACGGGGAGTTTCCCTTGCCAGTACCTTCCAGTTTCCATTGAGCTGTGGAACACAATGACTGTGCTTTAACAGCTGGTAGCCTCATCTGAGTTGCCGCTCCCAGACAAAGCCCGCACATGTGTCAAATCGAATTATTGCCCCGCACGGATACTGTCTTAACATAAGTCGCTATACTGCAGTACCGAGATATGTTTGCAGCATGGATATGTGATGTGCGACGTATAACACTTGCACATCCGACTTGACTGGGCAAGGCACGGTGCATGCGATTGTCGACTGTCAGTGGCTTCTCAGTGTTCTCAGCAAGAAAGTATGGAAAATATGTGTGTACGAAAGCGGCTAAGCGTGTTTGCCTCTGGTTTTTAATATAATACGAAGGAAACCGTCTACGCGGTAGTTTTAAATTAGTGAATTTTAACAAAGACTTATTAAAATCTATTCATTTCCAGGCAGTCGAATTTCTCCGGATACAAGAAGAAATAACCCTCCCACAAGGACGCCTCCGGAGGCCCATAAAACTATGACAGTTCCGAGGAAACCCGCACTTACGGCAGATTAAATTGACGAAATTACGCAGCATTGGCTGGCGAAAGGCTTTACTGAGCTTACAGTGAACACAATAAAACATTTAGAAAATATTAAAAATTATGTTTATCATTGCTAGTTAGAGCACTCATGCATTTTTGTTACCTTTAATTTTTTGATAAAAGTCGTTGCATGTTGCAAACTTCAAATTACGACTGCATAATTCAGTTTTTATCGTATCAACACACAATTTGTTTCTCCATCGTCAAGTCATTAATGATTCATGTGACTTAAGACTCTATCTGCATGGGCATAGAACCGCCATTATCAAAATGGCTCAAATGGCTCTGAGCACTATGGGACTTTGGTCATTAGTCCCCTAGAACTTAGAACTACTTAAACCTAACCAACCTAGGACATCACACGCATCCATGCCCGAGGCAGGATTCGAACCTACGACCGTAGCGGTCACGCGGTTCCAAACTGACGCGCTTAGAACCGCACGGCCACACCGGCCCCGCCATTATCGTTTGGATAATATTTTCATGTAAGGCGTTTCTTATGAGTTTAAAAACGTTTTCCCACAAAAGCAAGTTTGTGAACTTAGAAGCTTGACTTTTTAATTGTTCCAACGTTTTATTTAGTATACGGGGTATTCATAGAGACTGCCAAAATTAGTGATGTGAATGGAGTTCTTAAAAATACACAGCAATTCTTGCTTCATGCTTCCTTACCGAACGTCAAATACAGGGCTGAAATGCAGAGCAGTACCGCGCCCGGGTTCCCGGGTTCGATTCCCGGCGGGGTCAGGGATTTTCTCTGCCTCGTGATGACTGGGTGTTGTGTGATGTCCTTAGCTTAGTTAGGTTTAAGTAGTTCTAAGATCTAGGGGACTGATGACCATATATGTTAACTCCCATAGTTCAAAAACGGCTCTGAGCACTATGGGACTTAACATCTGTGGTCATCAGTCCCCAGAGCAGTTAGGTAACAAACCGAACACCTGGCAACCCAGATGGCTGTGCTAACAGCAGGTAAGTTTGTGCCCGTGGAACAAGATTGACCCCATGATACTGTGTAAGAGATTTTTCCAACGAAGCATTTGTTGGTATCCTAGATTGAACGGCGTGAAAGTAAGTGACCCTAAACTGTGTGAGTGGGTACGGTCATATGCTCGGTGAAGTAGAGTGCGAGTTCAGCTGCACCCATGACTCGGATCTTGATCTAGATTACCGAAGCGAACGTGGCAGTTATTCAGAATAAGGCATGGAAGAGGTAAATGAGTATGAGGTAGAAAAGGAAGCGGTATTAGGGGCAACTAGATCAAAATACAGGAAAATAAAACTTTCCACATTAGTTGTGGCACAGTAACTATGCAAGAAGTGTTTTTAAGAAGTGTGTGTAAAACTCATGTGTGGTTGTTTGCTTCCTGTTTAAAGTAGTTTACAATATACGTTATTTCATTGCTAACGTTCCTGTTCTTATAATCCATTAATAATATCCTAATTTCACCTGTTTTGCAAGGTAAAACACACAAATTCGTTGTACACAGAATTTTTTTTACTTGAAAAAATTTAACAAGAAAATGTTTGCAATTCATTTTAAGTATGTTCACCTTAAAATATTAATAACTATTAAGATTAAATTGATTATAAGGGTTCGTTTTATTTCCATACACCTAATTTTGAAATAAAAATCTGGGTTCCTTATTAGCGTGGCGGAAGTGGCAACATAGTCGATGCCGACAATGCTAGTATAACTCGCGTTTCTCAGCGACTCCAGACTGGCTTTTTCCATAATTTTGGGAAAAAAATTTTCTTGGGGGAACGGAAACCTTAGGAAATTTTTTGGGGGATAAAATTTCATAGGAGGGAAATTGGGGGAAGCATTTTATCTGCCTAGCCTTACACTAAAGCCGTCTTTGATATTTTAGTTCAAATAACTCATCGTTAGATTTCTAGATATTCTCTCTCTCTCTCTCTCTCTCTCTCTCTCTCTCTCTCTCTCTCTCTCTCTCTTTTTCTTTCTTTCTTCAAATTAGCCGATGCACCTTTGCTTTTGTGGGAGACATTTGGTTCACCACGATGACACATCACAATAGCTTGTACATATCCAGTTTCGACTATTTGGAATGTCTGTTGTCGGCTCTCGTGGTCGTATCGAGTTCTGATGAGGCACTATATTGGATTTCATCGTTTTAGTTGAAGCTTTTATTTGATGGCTTTTTATATTATAACGTATGTTCTATGAATATATGCTGTTTCGGTTATTGAGGATGTGTAGAAAATGCGTCGGTATTGGTGTGATTTGTTATAATTTAAGTTAAGGCAATGACATAGTGGCGGTTAAGAGCTTTCAGGGGATGTGAATAACTATCACGGGCACGGATTTTGTGTTCAAAGTAGCATAGTGGACAGAGGGGTCCAGTTGCAAACTGAGGTGTAACTGGTGCTCTAATGATAAATCAGTAGAAAAATAACGAAAACAGATGTGGCACCCCTACAGCAGGTTTCTTGTTTTTCTGGTCAAGGTATTTTTCCGATTTAGAAATTAAAAATTTTAGTTTACTTATAATTTTCTGATATGTACGATAATTTCACGGCCCTAGATACACAATTCCATCTCTTCAAGATGCCCACATTGCTAACAGTTTAAAAGAATAAATAGGTTTAAGATATTTGCGGAAAAGTTGTTAAAATGGTATCATTTTTGGGGATTTTATATTTGCTATGGGGGAGTTTCGAAAACTCAGTCTGGCGTTGCTGTATTGTAGACAGGAAACCTCGTTCTGAAATGCCCACTAATGTTAACTGGTTCCTATCATTTTTTCCTCACTTGCCCTTTTCAGTTCGTCGACAGTAACATAACTGAAAGCGAATTTGTTGTTGCTGTTGTGGTGTTCAGTCCAGAGACTGGTTTGATGCAGCTCTCCATGCCACTCAACCCTGTGCAACCTTCGTCATATCCGAGTAACTATTGCAATCTAAATCCTTCTGAATTTGTTTAGTGTATTCATATCTTGGTTTCCCTCTACGATTTTTACCCCCCACGCTTCCCTCCAATGCTACATTTCCCTTGATGCCTCAGAATGTGTCCTACCAAGCGACCCCTTCTTTTAGCCAGGTTGTGCCACAAATTCCTCTTCTCCCCAATTCTATTCAGTAAACTATTTATCGTCCATCTTTCACTTCCATACATGGCTATACTCCAAACAAATACTTTCAGAAACGACTTTCTGTCACTTAAATCTCTACTCGTCGTTAACAAATTCCTCTTCTTCAGAAACGCTTTCCTTGCCATAGCCAGTCTACATTTTATATCCTCTCTATTTTGACCATCATCAGTTATTTTGCTTCACAAATAGCAAAACTCATCTACTACTTTAAGTGTCTCATTTCCTAATCTAATTCCCTCAGCATCACCTGATTTAATTCGACTACATTCCATTATCCCCGTTCTGCTTTTGTTCATGTTCACCTTATATCATCCTTTCAAGATACTGGCCATTCTGTTCATCTGCGAATTTATGAAACTAATTTAGGCGCAGGGAATGAAGTTGCGGCGTTATGGTTATGTAATTATTGATAATGCTGCAAGTGGTCATAACAGACTAGGCAGAGCTTTGGAACGAAACCAAGTGTCGTAGAAGAAGGGATTGGAGAAGGCAACCGAAGGCCACGTTCTTGCAGCGTAGAGTGCAAAGTGGTCCTTCGTGGGTGTGTCAGCTATTTGCAGAGCTAAATATCCCCAACGTAGATTGCTGGTGGCCGTAGCCAATATTTGCCGTTCACAGGCGTTCGGCAGAGCACCAACAATTTTACAGAGTGGAATATATGTTTGCAAGCGACGCGCATGCATCCAAACTTTACACATTCGTCGCTAAGGTATTTGGAGGGTTCTTACTTGTGTTTTCCTCGCAACCTGCAGCTCAGTGTAATGTACATTTATACTGTGTAAATCACTGTAAGACTCCTGGCAGAGGGTACTTGTGCTACGTACAATTCGTTATACTTATAAAAGTCTTGGTCTGCCTCTACAATTTTTGCGCCCCACACTTCCTCTCAGTATCAAAGTGACATTTAGACAAATTGTGCCATAAATTGTAGAACAGAAGGTAGCTGCAGCATTCAAAATGGAGTCAAGAAACACTTTCTGAGGATGATCTAAATGTTTATATATAAGAAGGTTCGGGATGAAGAAATACGTTAGTCATTCTTTGCGAAACTGAGTTATTGCTGCAGCTCGGTTCAGACTGATCATACGCATCTGTTGAGAGGCTGGAGCTGGAAAAAAGATAGAGAGAGTCCAGAGATATTAGCATTCAAAGTGTTGCTGTAAAGGGAAAGAACCACTTAAGTTATTCAGGGGAGAGAAACAGGCAAGTCAGTGGTGACTCATCAGGGCTTGAGAGGGCAGAGCAAACAGAATTCTGATGCAGTAAATTGGTTGCAAGGAAAAGTAAAAAGAAGGTAGCTATCTGCATAGACTTTGCAAAAAAATATATCCCTGCCAAATATAGCAACCAATGACGTTTAGCGTACATTAAGCAGCAGTTTTCGACGTATTCGTTCAATACCCATGTTCTTTCAACAGGTAAATCTTTTATTTACGTTTATCCTGAATGCATTGCGAGAAAGTGAGCAAATAAAGTGAGGTCATTCCTTTTTCACTTCGTCACTCATGTGGACACTGAAGATCTCCGTACACAGTGTGTCCCAAGAGGAATGGCCAATATTTAGGGATATGACAGTCAGGAACGTTCGCTCGGACCAAAAAAATCTGGTAAACATGGGCTATGGAATGCATGTCTTAAAACCTATGAGCACTTGTTCAATAGAAGAGATGTTTCATGTAGCGAAGATGAACAAGTATTCGTTGCTCTTAGGATATGCTCTTTAGAGCACATGAAAAGTAAAAAGCGTGCGGTATAAGAGATTTGTTTCACAGTATGGAAGATGTTGGTGTTCATAGCTCTTAAGACAACTTTTAGATCCCATGTTTACTCGACTTCTTTGCTTCGAATGATCGTTCCTGTCACATACATGAATACTGACCGTTCCTGCTGGGACACTCTGTAAATATTGTGATTCTGTTGGTGACCAAAATAGAAACTTCACCGTCGTTCCTTTATTCATTACGTTACTCTCGATCAAATTAGTGGCTTGAAGAAGATAAAAATTACATTCCCAGTGCGTGGCCGTAAATAAAAATGTTGGAATATGAAATGCAATGACACTAATGGAAACTCTTGAATATTTCAAGGAAATGACCGAAGCATCCAGATGTAATCCATCTCCTATGACTGTGGTCAGGGTTAATCAACAAATGGAAAATACTGTTGGCTCAAAGTCGCTGCAAAATACCCATTTAAAACCCAGTGTATTAAGATAACATCATCTGGGTTCAGCCACTGCCGTGTGCTGAACCATTAAACAACTTATCACTGAGAAATGCAACTTGGCATCAGAAGGACACCATTGCAATATCGCTAAATGGATAAGCTGTTTGAACTGCCCATACCTGCTTAGAATGGTATGTTTAACTGCAGGGTTCCTTACTTGCCTAGTACACTGTAGCTATGCAGTTATCTTCTGTTCGCTGAAATCTGTGTCGAAAAATTCCGTTCTGTATTCTAGTTCTCCTAGCAATTCCCAGACTAAAACATAAAGAATTGTAAAGCGTTATTAGAGTTTTCCGTTCTAGTGCTGTGATGTTTTTCAGTCAGCCGACCTATAGCTAAATATAAGTCATATGAATACTGTTGCTGTGTTGTCTCAACACATGAGTGTTACAGAATTATTGCGTCTGTTTCATTCCGTTTACAGAGTGACGTCTAACTATATTTTGAGAAATTGCCTCATTCTGGAAACACTCCGGATACCAGTAGCGGTATTCCACATTCGATACACCCAACATGTTCAGTTTATGAAATAAAAAAGTATTCAGTGTTCTTACGTGTTCATGTAATCACTATCCAAACATTACAATCGCCTTTTCTCGACTGTCACAAAAATTACTGACCCGACATTTCTTTTACGATTAACGCAGAGACTCTAGTACCATCCATCTGCAGCACTTATGAACTGTGACGTGTACATGATGTACGGAAAGAGCGTAACGCGGGACATTTTTTTTAATCGAGCAGCGCGAAAAATTTGTAATGTTTGCGTATCTTACCTACATTATGGACGCTATGCAAATGTGAATTATGTATTTACGTATGTTGTAATATAATTGTTAACTGTAGTTTTTATTTTACATATGCTGTGACTAGGCCCATCGTCACTTAAGCTGCCGAACCTGGACAAAGACTTTGAAAACGCTGGACATGCGGGTGAAATCGGGTGTTTTCGCGGACACATTCAGTCCGGCGACAATAAGTTCGTTTTTTAAAACAAAACGAGAGAAACTACCTACGCCGCTGTGGTTATTTCATAAATTTTAGTAAAGATTTATTAATTTTTTTTCAATGACTCTGATTTCTCCAGATACAAAAAAGTACTTGTGTATCAGGGACAGTTGTATAAACACGCCCCCCCCCCCGTCCCCCTCCAGGACTCCCTAAACCTTAACTTGGACAAATCCAGGGAAACCGGACATAAGGTTAGCCCTAGCTGTAACTGACCTGAAAATGACTAACGCCAAAATAGGTAATCAGTGACTGAAACCAATTGCAGTAAAAATTTTTACGTGCATCTGGTTTGTTAAAAACAAATTTCATAGACTTAGAGTTCCTCGTTTTCTGGTATTATTGCAGTTCACTTTATAAACCAGTGCAATACTTCATTTCAGACGTACAGTTTCAGGAACTCTGTATAGAATCCCTTTGTAAATACTTAATACCGGTACAGCTTCGATGCCGCAGAAATTACACTATTGGCCATTGTCATTGGACAAATATATTATACTAGAACTCACATGTGATTACATTTTCACGCAATTTGTGTGCATAGATCCTGAAAAATCAGTATCCAGAACAACCACCTCTGGCCATAATAACAATCTTAATACGCCTGGGCATTGAGTCAAATAGAGCTTGGATGGCGTGTACAGGTACAACTGCCCATACAGCTTCAACACGATATCACAGTTCATAAAGAGTAGTGACTGGCGTATTGTGACGAGCCAGTTGCTCGGCCACCATTGACCAGACGTTTTCAATTGGTGAGAGATCTGGAGAATGTGCTGGCCAGGGCAGCAGTCGAACATTTTCTGTATCCAGAAAGGCCCGTACAGGACTTGCAACATGCAGTCGTGCATTATCCTGCTGAAATGTAGGGTTTGGCAGAGATCGAATGAAGGGTAGAGCCACGGGTCGTAACACATCTGAAATGTAACGTCCACCGTTCAATGTGCCGTCAATGCGAACAAGAGGTGACCGAGACGTGTAATCAATGGCACCCCATACCATCACGCAGCTGATACGCCAGTATGGCGATGACGAATGCACGCTCCCAATGTGCGTCCACCGCGATATCGCCAAACACGGATGCGACCATTATGATGCTGTAAACAGAAGCTGGATTCGTCCGAAAAAAATGACGTTTTGCCATTCGTGTACCCAGGTTCGTCGTTGAGTACACCATCGCAGGCGCTCCTGTCTGTGATACAATGTCAAGGGTAACCGCAGCCATGGTCTCCGAGCTGGTAGTCCGTGCCGCTGCAAACGTCGTCGAACTGTTCGTGCAGATGGTTGTTGTCTTGCAAACGTCCCCATCTGTTGACTCAGGGATCGAGACGTGGCTGCACGATCCATTACAGCCTTGCGGATAAGATGCCCGTCGTCTCGACTGCTAGTGATACGAAGCCGTTGGAATCCAGCACGGCGTTCCATATTACGCTCCTGAAGCCACCGAACCCATATTCTGCTAACAGTCATTGGATGTCCACCAACGCGAGCAGCAATGTCGCGATACGATAAACCGCAATCGCGATAGGCTTCAATCCGACCTTTATCAAAGTCGGAAACGTGATGGTACGCATTTCTCCTCCTTACACGAGGCATCACAACAACGTTTCACCAGGCAACGCCGGTCAACTGCTGTTTGTGTATGAGAAATCGGTTGGAAACTTTCCTCATGTCAGCACGTTGTAGGTGTCGCCACCGGCGCCAACCTTGTGTGAATGCTCTGAAAAGCTAATCATTTGCATATCACAGCATCTTCTTCCTGTCGGTTAAAATTCTCGTCTGTAGCACGTCATCTTCGTGGTGTAGCAATTTTAATGACCAGTAGTGTATTACTTCCAGTGTGTCAACCCGTGTCTGATTTCTTCTTCCGTCGATCATACGTTAAATTCTATTCTCTGTTCCGAAGCGTCATGCACAGTTTTTATGTTGTAATTGTGGTGTCACCGCCAGACACCACACTTGCTAAGTTGTAGCTTTTAAATCGGCCGCGGTCCGCTAGTATACGACGGACCCGCGTGTCGCCACTGTCAGTAATTGCAGACCGAGCGCCACCACACGGCAGGTCTAGAGAGACGTACTAGCACTCGCCCCAGTTGTACAGCCGACGTTGCTAGCCATGGTTCACTGAGAATTACGCTCTCATTTGCCGAGACGATAGTTAGCATAGCCTTCAGCTACATTTGCTACGACCTAGCAAGGCGCCGTATTCAATTGCTATAATACTTCTGTATCATCAAGAGCAATGTTCTGCAAATGTGGATTAAAGTCAAGTATTCCAGAAGCTACGTACTTTTCTTTATAGCATTCATTACGTATCCTGTTTCAGACCTCACGCCAGCCTGCGTGAGCTTATAGCGTGCATTTCGGCCTACTCTAAAAACAGTGTTGGCAATTCTGCCGACACTTCAGTAATAGTATATGTTCTCGCTGCTAATGCCCATCGTATGCATCGTTCTTCTTCTATTTCTCCTTCAGTCGGGGCCTAAGTACACTGAGGGCACAAAAGTCATGGAATACCTCCTAAAGTCGTGTCGGACGTGCTCCTGCCCAACATAATGCAGCAACTCGACGTGGCATGCATTCAACAAGTCGTTCGAAGTCCCCTTCAGTGGTGTTGAGCCCTGCTGTCTGTACAGCCGTTCATAACTGCAAACGTGTTGCAAGTGCTGAACTGACTTCTCGATTGTGTCCCACGTCGGGCGATCGGGGTGGTCAAATAGTTTGTTCGCTGACGTGGCGCATTGTCATCAGCTAGAATTCGATCGTTCTTTGGGAACATGGAAGTCAATGAACGGCTGCAAATGGTCTCGAAAGTAGCCGAACATAACCATTTCCAGTCTCTGATCGGTTCAGTTTCACCAGAGGGCCCAGTCCATTCCATGTAAACATAGCCCACGCCATTATGGGGCCACCAGTAGCTTGCACAGTACCTCAGGTCCAAGGCTTCGTTGGGTGTGCGCCACACTCAGACACTACGATCAGACCCTACCACCTGAAGTAGGGGCTTCTGACCAGGCTACAGCTTTTCATTCGTCTTGTATCCAACCGATATCGTCACGAGCCCAGTAGAACCGACGCAGGCGATGTCGTTCTGTTAGCAAAGGCACTCGGCGTCGGTCGTCTGCTGCCATAGCCCATTAACGCCATATTTGGCCGCACTGTCGTAACGGATGGGTTCGTCGTACGTCCCACATTGATTTCTGCGGTTATTTCACGGTGTGTTGCTTGTCATTTAGCACTGACAACTCCACGCAAACGCCGCTGCTTTTGGGTCGCTTAGTGAAGGCCGTATGTCTCTGCGTTGCCCGTCGTGAGAGATAATGTCTGAAATTCGATATTCTGAGCACAGTCGTGATGCTGTGGATCTCGGAGTGTTGAATTCCCTAACGATTTCCGAAATGGAATGTCCCATGCGTGAGTCGGCGCTTCAGTCCGGAACTGCGCGACTGCTGCGGTCGCAGGTTCGAATCCTGCCTCGGGCATGGATATGTGTGAGGTCTTTAGGTTTAAGTAGTTCTAAGTTCTAGGGGACTGATGACTTTAGATGTTAAGCCCCAAAGTGGTCAGATCCATTTGTCCCATGCGTCTAGCTCCAAATACTCTTCCGCTTTCAAAGTGTGTTAATTCCTGTCGTTGCTATATATGACGTGGAGTACAGACTGCTCCGGCAATGCACTGCCCGTTTCTACCTTGTATACGCGTTACTGCCGCCATCTATCGCTGGCCCATGGCTTTTGGTAGCTCGATGTAAGCTGTCCAGGTTTTCTAACTCGTGGTTAGTTTTCTGAAGGCCTATATCATCTGCGAAACTCAACATTGTTTTCTCTCGCAGTTTTACTTCACATTCTTTGTCATCTCTTCGACTAACAATTGAAACGTTTGTTGCAGTAAACTGAAACCAAACATCAACCTGCCCCTAACGTGCGCCAGTGTTTCCTGATTTTCCATTTGTATTACCTCTCTCTCCGTTACGAACGATTTCCTGCTGCCTGCTGACCAGAGACAGGCATGCGAGGAATTGCCTGCGACCTCCGGTCTCGGCTGCCGGTGCGGGCGTGGGAACCGGCTGGCAGAACAGACGGCGGCTATGGCTGTGGCCGCCGCCCGCCTGTACTCACTTTCTACGGACACTCCCGTTACTCGACCCGCTTCGCAGCGGATGCCGTGCCTCGCTGTTCTGTTCTCAGGAGCGCCCGGAAGGCAGACGCTGGGCAAGCCGCCAGGTGGCAGGATGGCTTTCCACCGTGCCTCAGGCTTCGTCTACACCCGTTTGCGCTTCGCAGTTGAAAGCTGTCAATAGCACTGGCAGGTGTCAGGAATCTCCTTCAGGGGGGTAGGACGTCAAACGGGCCGACTTGGAGCAGGAGAGGCACCACAGGACATTTTAATTTCCACTGTCTACACTTCTACAACTAAATTCATAAAACTCTGTCAGCATGACCAGGTAGGATTCAGGATTCACACTCGTAGCTGCGGAAGCTCAAAAACATAACAAAATAATTTTTTTTACATGTGAAATTTCATCATTTTTCCACGTACTATTGGCTGCATTTGTTGCTATAGGTACACTTTTCTTCATAAGTAAGAGAGACTGTTCGATGAATTTTGCACAGCATACAAACCATACTTAAAGGTGTCGGAAACTATAGAATCTATTTAATTTATGAAAAAAAATGAATGAGCTGTTACGTTTTAAACGTTATGTTTAGAAAAAAAAATCAAATTTTGTAGTTAATTATCACAATTTTTCCAACAGTTTTTAATAGATTCGGAAAATTATAGAGTTTCATACACCTGTAAGTATGGTTTGTATGGTGTGCAAAATTCATAAAAGAATCTCTCTTACTTGTGAAGAAAAATGTACCTATAGCAACAAATGCAGCCAACAGTAAGTGAACAAATGATGAAATTTCATATCTAAAAAAAAAATTATTTTGTTTTGTTTTTGCACTTCCAGTGCTATGAGTGAATCCTGAATCCTTCCTGGTCATGCTGACAAAGTTTTATGAATTTATTTGTAAAAGTATAGACAGTGGAAATTGAAATGTCCTGTGGTGCCTCTCCTGGTCAAAGTCGGCCCGTTTGACCTCCTACCCCCCATAAGGGGAGTTGGAACGCCCTATCCCGACAATGCGAAATTTAGTGACTTGACTTCCCTGTGTTTCAGGAACCACTGTAGCCATTGACATGAAACTTTTACAGGGCATTAAACTGTATGTTCTGAGACTAGTGAACTACGATAATTGCAATTCAGCCACCGCTTTCGGAAATGCAATTTTTTAATTACACGGTTAAAATTTTGTGTACTTTCTGTACGTTATCCTAAACAACTTTAATTATACATAACATTACGTTCTTCTTTTAATTCAGTAGATTCAGGATATCTGTTATTACTCCCTGAAAATTTGAATACTCTAATCGAAGTGGTTTCTGAGATTTAGGGAAAAATACAACAGAACATGTGCATTTTCAGGAACCGCTTCTAAAGTTTCAAAAGACTGTAACTCATTTAATATATGCTTAATTTTTTATTTTTAGTACTCAGAAACACCCTGTAGCATACTGTATACTATATCATCCACTTGATCTTTTTTCCAAGTTTTTTCTTCTTTCTGGACTCCTTAATGGCCAACTGTGCTGCACACACTGCTTTGTATGTATATATACTCAAAACGATGTTCGTCAACCTCAATGCATTTGGCAATACGTGTAACGACATTCCTCTCAACAGCAAGTAGTTCGCCTTCCGTAATGTTCGCACATGGATTGACAATGCGCTGACGCATGTTGTCAGTCGTTGTCGGTGGATCACGATAGCAAATATCCTTCAACCCTCCCCACGGAAAGAAATCCGGGGACGTCAGATCCGGTGAACGTGCGGGCCATGGTATGGTGCTTCGACGACCAATCCACCTGTCATGAAATATGCAATACCGCTTCAATCGCACGCGAGCTATGTGCCGGACATCCATCATGTTGGAAGTACATCGCCATTCTGTTATGGAGTGAAACATCTTGTAATAACATCGGTAGAACATTACGTAAGAAATCAGCATACATTGCACCATTTAGATTGCCATCGATGAAATTTCTCTTGTGCCCAGTGGCATAACTGTACACGACTATCAAAGTCGTCGCCATGCAATTCCTGGTTCGGGTGATGTAGCATTCTCAACACGAACGTTTTTGAGATTCCCGATTCTCGCGCAATTTGTCTGCTACTGATGCGCGGATTAGACGCGACGGCAGCTAAAACACCTACTTGGGCATCATCATTTGTTGCAAGTCGTAGTTGACGTTTCACATGTGGCTGAACACTTCCTGTTTCCTTGAATAACGTAACTATCCGGCGAACGGTCCGGATACTTGGATGATGTCCAGGATACCGAGCAGCATACATAGCATACGCCAGTTTGGCATTTTGATCACAGTAGCCATACATCAACACGATATCGACCTTTTCCGCAGCTGGTAAATGGTCCATTTTAACACGGGTATTGCATCACGACGCAAATACCGTCCGCACTGGCGGAATGTTACGTGATACCACGTACTTATACGTTTGTGACTATTACAGCGCCATCAATCAAAAAGCCGGAAAAGTGGTCCAACTAAAACATTCATATTTCTTTACGTACTACACGAATATGTAATAAAAATGGGGGTTCCTATTTTAAAAAACGCAGTTAATATCCGTTTGACCTATGGCAGCGCCATCTAGCGGGCCAACCATAGCGCCATCTGGTTTCCCCCTTCAAGCTAGACGAGTTTCGTTGTTTGTTGTTTTTTCGTTTGATGCTTATTTCTTGAGATATTTGGCCCGGTCACTATCAATGGACCACCCTGTATATAATCATTTTATTCGACAAAATTGCAAATTTTATAATGAGATAAAAATTCTAAAACGTGAAAAAAATTTTCCGTTCTAACTCCCCTTAAGTTGACTTGACTGTAGGATCGTCTTAGCAGTAATGAATACATGTATTAAAACTTCAAGCGTGCTGCGGCATTTTTTTCACCCATATGACGTCATATGTCTTGAACAATGTGTCGTACCATGAGGCAAGACTGCGTATGTACGTTCAGCGACCTCTGTGGATACTGTGAGTGAAATATGTAGAGAATGTAGTTAGTACCAAAGAGGTAATAAATGTAAGGGTCATGCATCTCATTTTTTCACGCATCTCATTGTTTATGACGTCACATCACCTGAGCTATGACAGGTAGGTGGTTCTGACGCCGATACCGGCTCACACACACACACACACACACACACACACACACACACACACACACACACACACACATTCTATATTCGAAGCATCAGATTCAGCCTTAGATTCTGCACGCACAGTGGAATCGACGTGTCTGCTG
The DNA here is from genome assembly GCF_023864275.1 of Schistocerca cancellata. Classification (NCBI taxonomy): domain Eukaryota; kingdom Metazoa; phylum Arthropoda; class Insecta; order Orthoptera; family Acrididae; genus Schistocerca; species Schistocerca cancellata. The sequence goes on along the minus strand of NC_064633.1, from coordinate 23,898,375 downwards.
ATTAGCAATCAGCTATTTCTAAATCAGATGTTTTGGCCTCTTCTAGGCAGTCGAGTTTGTGTGTGTGGGGGGGGGGGGGGGGCAGCCTCTCCTGTCCTGCTTCCCAGCAGAAGGTCTTCACGCTCTCCCTGAACGAAGCCTGCGCTGATCGCTATCCACCACGGCCTGTGCGAGAGCCCGCCGCTTCTTCCCTGAGACATTCAGACGCAGCACGCGGACGCCAGGCCGATGCCCTGTACAACAAGCAGTGCTTTCTCTTTCTGTCAGCCACTGTTCTCGTCACCTGGCCTGTGAGGAGTCTCACGCCTGACCACAGTACGCCTTAAGCTGCCGACACACTTGTCGACCAGATTAAATCTCGCGCAGATAATCTTTCTCCGGTGTTCGTTATCAGGAACACGACCGCCGATTCCGGTCACCACTTGACCGCTCTTTACTGCTGCCCACCACAGCTGAAAGATTATCAAGTTGTGTTTTACAATTAGCTCCTCTCCTCTTTGTTTTCGACCACACATAACATACCCTAAGACACCAAAGAAACTGGTATAGGCATGCGTATTCAAATACAAAGATACGTAAACAGACAAAATACGGCGCTCCGGTCGGTAACGCCTATATAAGACAAGTGTCCGGTGCAGTTGTTAGACCGAGCGAGGTGGCGCAGTGGTTAGACACTAGACTCGCATTCGGAAGGACGACGGTTCAATCCCGCGTCCGGCCATCCTGATTTAGGTTTTCCGTGATTTCCCTAAATCACTCCAGGCAAATACCGGGATGGTTCCTCTGAAAGGGCACGGCCGACTTCCTTCCCCATCCTTCCCTAATCCGATGAGACCGATGACCACGCTGTCTGGTCTCCTTCCCCTAACCAACCAACCAACCAACCAGTTGTTAGATCGGTTACTGCTGCTACAATGCCATGTTAGCAAGCTTTAATTGAGTTTGAATGTGGTGTTATAGTCGCCCCACGAGCATCTCCGAGATAGCGATGAAGTGGGGATTTTTCTGTACGACCATTTCACGAGTGTACCGTGAATTTCAGGACTCCGGTAAAACATCAAATCTCCGACATCACTGCGGCCGGAAAAAGATCCTGCAAATACGGGATCAACGACGTCTGAATAGAGTCGTTCAGCGTGATAGAAGTGCAACCCTTCGGCAAATTGTGCAGATTTCAATGCTGTGCCATCAACAAGTGTCAACATGCGAACCTTTCAACGAAACATCATCGACATGGGCTTTCGGAGCCGATGACTGCACGACACAAAACTTTACGCCTCGCCTAGGCCCGTAAACACCAACATTGGACTGTTGAGGACTGGAAACATGTCTGGTCGGACGAGTCTCGTTTCTAGATGTACCGAGCGGATGGACTTGTACGGGTATGGAGACAACCTCATGAATCCATGGACCCTGCATCTCATCAGCGGACTGTTCAAGCTGGTGGATGCTCTCTAATTGTGTGGGTATGCGAAGTTGGAATGATATGCGACCACTGATACGTCTAAATACGACTCTGACAGGTAACACGCACTTAAGCAGCATGCCTGATCGCCTCTATCCATTCATGTCCACTGTGCTTTCCGGCGAACTTGGACAATTCCAGCAGAACAATTTGACACCCCACACGTTCAGCGCCGGCCGCGGTGGTCTCGCGGTTAAGGCGCTCAGTCCGGAACCGCGGGACTGCTACGGTCGCAGGTTCGAATCCTGCCTCGGGCATGGATGTGTGTGATGTCCTTAGGTTAGTTAGGTTTAAGTAGTTCTAAGTTCTAGGGGACTGATGACCACAGTAGTTAAGTCCCATAGTGCTCAGAGCCATTTGAACCATTTTTTGAACCACACGTTCAGCGGTGCTACAGAATGGCTGCAGGAACACTCTTCTGAGTTTAAATACTTCCGCTGGCCAGCAGACTCCCCAGACATGAACATTATTGATCATATCATGGTTGCCTTTGAACTGTTCAGAAGAGATCTTCACCCGATAGTAGTCTAATGGATTTATGAGCAGCCCAGCAGGATTCATGGTGTCAGTTCCGTCCAGCACTACTTCAGACATTAGACGTGTCTATGCCACGTAGTGTTGCCGCACTATGCGTGCTCGCGGGGGCCCTACACGATATTAGGCAGGTGTATGTTTCTCTGGCCTTTCAGTGTACTTCACAGTAACAATAACCGCAGCGCAGAATAAAAGTGGGGGACGGTTGGAGGTATGTAGTTAGCGTATTCAAGTAATTTTGAACTTATTAATTTAAGATTTTTTATTCTAAAAACAAACAGGAATTAATTTCACATTTTATCGTATACGTAGGCGGAAAAAACCGCAAAACAAGAAAATAGATAATATAGAATAATAAAATTTGCCTAGGTAACATATTTAAGTGACTAACAATTAATGCAAGGGCGAGATAAGCTATTGCAAAAGCGAAATTTTGGTACACTAATAACTAGTGTACCCACCATGTTGTTGAATGTAAGCATGCAAACGTGCATGCAGTATGTTGTACAGATTCTGGATGTCAGTTTGTGGGATGGAGTTTATTGCCAGTTGCACTTGGTTGGTCAATGCAGGGAAGGTTAAAGCTGTTTGTGGATGACGCTGGAGTTGTCATCAGATATTAAGTCCCATAGTGCTCAGAGCCATTTAAAGCATCTGAATCTAATTCTTGCTTCAAATCCAGAAGTATGGCTGCGCATTTAATCTTATTTATAGGATTATGTTTGGCCGACGTGTTGAAATGAAAACAGTTGTTTGCATTTACTTGTGCTTGCCATAATTTGATTTGGAAAGCTTTCAGTGTTTGAAACATTGTACTTATGAGTAGGTTTCTACCTTGACGACGCTTGTTTAAGTCATCTAAATGAACAGTCAAGGCCGAGCGGTTCTAGGCGCGACAGTCTGGAACCGCGCGACCGCTACGTCTCAGGTTCGAATCCTGTCTCGGGCATGAATGTGTGTGATGTCCTTAGGTTAGTTAGGTTTAAGTAGTTCTAGGGGACTGATGACCTCAGAAGTCCCATAGTGCTCAGTGTCATTTGAACCATTCTTTTGAACAAACTAACAACAAATGCGGCGGCAGTGTCTGCCATCTAGTTGGCATCAAGTACTAACGCAGGTTTTGCTTTTGATATCGTGAACTATTTGATTTCATTAATTATGCTATAAAATCTTTTGAACATCTGACCTTGACTGAGCTCCATTACTTCCGAAAATATACGACAGCACCATACACAGCATCCATACTTCTGAGAAATTCCTGGCATCGGTGATTCAGTCTCTTAGGAAGCTAGTCCGTTGGCTATCTAGTTAAGAAATTAAATTGAATTAAAGCTCATCTCGTTGTACCGATCATCTGCTCTGGTAGAAACTGCAAATCAAACTAAAAAGATTTCTTGAAAGCCCATTATAGGGACGTTAGTGTCCAAATAAGGTTCTTACATTTAGCAATGGATATTATATCAAATTAAATTTGTAATAACTGAATTACGGTACTGTTAGATAGCAAACAGTGGCAGTAATTGCAACCCACGTGAAGGTGTCTTGCTTCTACTGATTTTTAGTGATCGGAACTGCGGTGAAAAGACCTCATCACAATTGTACAGGAATACCACAAGAGTTTGTTGCTATTCCCATAAATTAATTTCATTAACGTTTCTAAATCTATAGTTCCGCAGATGCACCTGAAGTAACCGTAAGATAATAGACCAGCGCGTCTGACGGATTGGCCGGCTGTAAGAACGAGTTTTTCGGACCTTGGCGCTTCAGGTATAGCACGGGCAACGTTGTTAAGAAAGGGGTCGACCAACGAGAGGATAGCATCGTATGGCGGCAGCGTCAGATTGAAAGTATTCAGTTTATCACAACTTTCCGTTAACGGAATTTTACGGTTTTTTTAATTTTTTTAACAGTTCGTATGGTAGATGCTCACTCGTGGGTCACACACCACTGGTGCAGTCCAAACACTTCGTTCCGGGCCCTACCAAGTCTTTCCGGCTCTTAGAGCTGTCGACAAACTTTCGTAATTGGCTGGGTATAACATTACAGGGCCGTATAACATTACAGGTTGGGATTGATGTATGAGGTCTTGAATATCTTACTTGTATCTGTCAGCTGGTATGGAGAAATTGAGATTTCGGGGATTTCTTTATATAGTTTTGCGTGACTAAGTCCCGACGCTATGCAAAGCTGTCATTTAGTTACGTGCGATTTGCGATCTGTTATGTGTTACTTTCCGATAATAAATCATATTTTTTCTGATTACCGTTAAAATTTAATGACTATAAATGTTTGAGATCATTTGGAATAATATTTTAAGAACTATGTAGATGACGTGACGCCATTCGTTTACTCTTAGAAAAAAAAAGTGTTAATTGTGCGTTTATGGACGGTCAGTGTCGGGATCAGTGATTACGATTCCAGAAATAACTGATTGGAAGAAGTTCAATTGCACACAATCGTGTAGGGCGAATTATGACCTTAAAATTGGTTGTAAATGTATGGAGGTCAATGTCGTGACAAGCTAGTAAGCGTTGCGAGTATGTCGCGGTATGAAGACTACTTTCGCTCCGCCAATGGTTAGCTTTAAACTCGCGAAAATACACTTTAAGCGAATTCTTCATTATCGCGAAAGGGCAGAATATTTGATGAGCCGTTGTGGATAGAAAGATCATTTTCAAAATCCAATATAAATGATGTTGATAGGAGTAGCCTAGCAACCCAAAAGCTCATACGTGGTTGTCAGCGGAAACAGTGTACTATTTTCCATGCACACGTTTACACTCTACATCGAGTTGAGGATGATATTTGGGCGCGAAATAAACATTTGAAAGCATTTGATTAACCAAAAGGAAAAATATAAAGAAGTTTATTCTTATATTTTGTTATTTCATGAACAGTGATATTTTCTTGTAGTGGTGTAGAGCCTTACGTATTATTACTATTGTGACAGGCTGATAGTAAGTACTCTCGTTGAGTTTTGGGCCTGATTAAGAGTAGCTGATTCTTAAAGTCTCAAAGATTAAGTGAAGATTACTATCAAACTTAAATAACGCTGCATCGCAACCCACTATCTTCATACTGTATTCAGCTAGCTATTCCGGAATCAGGTGATACCGCTGCCGTGTAGTTGTGTGTTGTCAACAACAAAGAGGTAAACACAAACATAAACATTTCTCATGCTCTGATATCGACGAGGGAAAGAAGAGTAGACAACGACGACATAGACGTATACGTATACATATACAAACGGTATACGTGGCTCCTTACAATACAACAACACAGTGGACGTCACGGTATATGGGGTGTTGATAAAAACAAACGTATTACGGGGAAATTTGATTGATATAATCGTTTCGTGCCTGGCATACTGTTAGTGATGGAGTTTGCTTTTAAATATCAACCTACTATTCATAATCTTGTGAAGATAGTAACATCATGTGTACTGGAACACGAAACAGATAGTTGGAAAAAAATTTGGATGACGAAGAAAATCTCGTGAGTAAACGCGTAAAGGTATGATATAGCTATAGTTGCATGTTCACAACGTTTTCTTTAAAACAGGTATTCGAAATATCGAGCTGACACTATCATCGACAGTTGCAAACGCTCTAACACACCAGGAGATTGCAGTAATAGCAACCGGACCCCAGGAGCAGTGGTCCAACGCCAACTGCCCTTGATGGCCACAGAACATGACCTCCAACATCTGCCCGTCGCGAGCAAGAAGGGCGAATGCTCCTCCATGTTGAAGACGCAGCAGTATCCGAATTACTAGCAACACGCCTTTCAGAAAGTGTGGAACGATATGGCCAACAAATTTTGACGAATGATCTTTTTCAGTTTTTCTTCAGCTATATTTATTGATGTTATAAGTGCAGACAAATGAAAAACATCCCTCAATTCTGAGCAATTTAAGTCCCTCAGTACCTTTCTACGAGATAGATGAAAGGTGATGTCCTAGGCACGTTTTGAAAACATTGTCTGTTTCCTGTACTGCAAAATGCAATTGCCCAGTGACTCCTTCCCCCAGACGAGTCAGCAGACACCCCTAAACCTCCTCTAAAACTTTGGTGGTGGAGGTCGTGTCACCTTGCGCACGCTACTTCTGGGCAATCGGCTCGTATTTTCCTAGGCGTGTTATCCCATTATCAGCATGTAATCAAACAATGAAGACGGACTTCTTCGGTACACTAAAACTGAAACAGAAATTACTTGCAGAACTGAAAAGGGGAGGTCACGACGTTTGGAACGCGGATTTACTGCAAACTTCGTACACTCTTAGTACTCCATTAGGACAACAAAATGTGTAAGCAGTAGCGCGTACGTCTCAAGCGTTATTGAGGAAAATCGCAAGATAATTTCAATCGTCAAATATATACACACGTGCGTGGCCGTTTTTACCATGAAGCGCCGGCAGCCGAGTGGTTAGCGTTCAAGCCCCGTAGTCGCTGGATCGAGTCCCACTAGTCAGTTTCTTTTTCTTTTTCTTTTTTTTTTAATTTCTAACACAGACATTTTCTTTACTATTTATATTACAGTTGATGTAATGGGAAAAATACGTGTAATCGGATGAACTTTTATTAAATTTACAATGTTATTTGGCAGTATACAAATTTTTATTATCACAAATAATGTAATATTCATAACTACCGACTAGTAAACGACCAAACGCATAAAGTGATACTGAAAATGTATGCTTGTCCGTGATTTGAGAAATCCTTTATACCTGGAAGGAGCCCGAAACGACTTGTTACCTCCAAGTTTTGACCGGCACAGACGGCTTTCGAAAGATGTACAATTAATCGTCGCTTTCGACATTACGATTACAAGTTGCGGGATGGTATTTTTCGTAAAAACTTGAAAAACAAAGGTAAACGGCACCAGCTGCATTGAATAAATGCTATGTTTCCGCACACGCAAGGTGTTTTCAGGTTTTCCGTGGAAAAAACAAACCTCGTTAACATTTTCAAAAACCTCTCTTTCAGCCGATAATTTGGAAGCAAACCATGCATAACGCAGCATTTCCTTAAATTCCGGCGCTGATCATTGGTCATGCAGTATCGGGTGCATTTTAATAGCGTCCTTCACGAGAAGCAATTTCTCGTTCTCTTTCGATTAGAAGACACGGACAAGTATACATTTTAAGTATCACTTTATGCGTTTGGTCGTTTACTAGTCGGTAGTTACGAATATTACATTATTTGTGATAATAAAAATTTGTAGACTGCCAAATAACATTGTAAATTTAATAAAAGTTCATCCGATTACACGTATTTTTCCCATTACATCAACCGTAATATAAATAGTAAAGAAACTGACTAGTGGGACTCGATCCAGCGACTACGGGGCTTGCCGGCCGCGGTGGCCGTGCGGTTCTGGCGCTGCAGTCCGGAACCGCGGGACTGCTACGGTCGCAGGTTCGAATCCTGCCTCGGGCATGGATGTGTGTGATGTCCTTAGGTTAGTTAGGTTTAAGTAGTTCTAAGTTCTAGGGGACTTATGACCTAAGATGTTGAGTCCCATAGTGCTCAGAGCCATTTGAACTACGGGGCTTGAACGCTAACCACTCGGCTGCCGGCGCTTCATGGTAAAAACGGCCACGCACAGGTGTATCTATTTGACGATATTTGACGATCGAAATTATCTTGTGATTTTCTCAATAACGCTTGAGAAGTACGCGCTGCGGCTTACACATTTTGTTGTCCTAATGGAGTACTACGAGTGTACGAAGTTTACAGTAAATCCGCGTTCCAAACGTCGTTTTGAGTTGCGTACGTCATTCTTTAGGCCTCGTATGTATTGATCATCACCAAGGGATGGGACACCAAGGGATGGGACAGATATGTGAACGCGCATAAACTGCTCCGCAGGGTGAGCAGGTGATAACAGCGGAGCAATAATATTTCTCGGAAAATGTACGGCGGTGTTGCGATGCTCGCGCAGGGCCTCATATTTTCCGCAGTGAGCAGCGAGGGGGCGACGCGATAAGCATGGGTCAGGGACAGGGAGCGTGTCGCTCTGTAGTCAACACTGGAATTCTGGCTAATCTGTCTGTGCTTCGAAACTGCCGAGGAAGCTCCTTGCAGAGTTCCTTACTGCGGAATACTCAGTAGGGAGAAGGAAAAGCATATGTCAGAACTTCCAGATGATTCTCATGCTCCGATACCCTTAATACTCCATACATGGCAGGAGCACCGTGTGGATAAGTCTTAGAAATCTCCACTTGCCTTAACGGCGCTTATGACTTCATTTTGCCACTATTAAAGTTCGTAGCTTTCGGAAAAGACTTTTCATTACGTTATGATGGACAGTGACGGCGAAAGTTGTTTTCGTTGGTCAAAATGTTATCATAGGTGCCATGTGTATTTTGCTGTGTGGCCCAAATATTTAGGTTTATTTGTGCTGATAAACAAACTCTGTAGATGCAAAGTGTATTATCTTGCTTACCCTTCGGCGTAATATAAACTGTTATGATTTACAGTCACTTTGCCCTAGCTGTGGATTCTTTGATTGCTCCGGGAGACGGTTCTTGGGAACTACAGCATAAGAATTTATTGCAAAAAAATGATAAAAAAAAGATTTACTTCATTAGCTACAGTTCTTGGATACAGGAGTGCATGATGACTGACAACTGTCACTATTAGAGTGTGATTTTATGCACTAATTAAACAAACTGTTCTGTTGAAGTAGAATTTTCAACATTTACAAAAGTAAACTTCTATCTGAGACGGGAATAACTATTTACGCCTACTCGATGATTTTGACTGCTTCAGCTGACGTCTGGAACTGGGGCGGAGCGCTTCCAGGCTCAGCTCTATATTGACCACAGTGTGAGGGCGCTGCTGTGTTGACAGGGTGTGTCCTGTTCAGCCTATTCATTCGTATTTGCGGATTGCAGCGAATTATCGCTAATGTCTGTTGTATCGATGTGCGTTGCAGACTTGGCGTGTTACCGCAATCTTTGGACGATACCCACATAAACTTCTTTAAAGCACTCGGATGCTGTAAAAATACCCAGAATTTTTGATCTAAGCTCACTCAGTTCTTACCGTAGAAATTTGTTTACGTTGTTGTAATTCATTGTTAGGTCCTATTAAAGTAGTTTTTTCTATTACATTGTTTGTTTGCTGTAGGACACCACAACACCAAGTAACTTTCGCCACACCAAAACCAATCAACATTGTATATAAGTGACACTATAAAACTAAACTCCGCTCGAACAGGCCACGAAGGCCCAACGTTACCCACCGGCCGCCGTGTCGTCCTCATGCCTACAGGCGTCACTGGACATGGATATGGAAGGGTATGTGATCAGCACACCGCTCTCTCGGCCGTATGTCAGTTTACGAGACTAGAGCCGCTACTTCTCAGTCTAGCAGCTGACTGCACCCCATTTGCCAACAGCGCTCGGCAGACCGGATGGTCACCAATTCAAGTGTTAGTCCACTTCGACAGCGCTTAATACGAGGGTAAGTCAAATGAAAACCTTAAATTTGTAATAACAAATCGAAATTTCGCGCCGTTATCCTGTAAGTTGGTAAGGGTGCTGCAAACAGCGTGCAGAATGGCCTGTAGGTGGCAGCATAGTGCAGATGCACACATACCGTCGCAGTATCACTATAAAGATGGCCGCCCCACTTGCGACTTGCACCAGGGAAGAACAGCGTTCTGTTGTCCGGTTTCTGCGTAGTGAAGGTCTGAAACCTATTGAAATTCATCGACGAATGAAGGTTCAACATGGTGATGCATGTTTGTCACAGCGGCAAGTCTACGAATAGAGTAGGAAAGTTCGCAGATGGTGTGACTTCAGTGGAAGATGCTCCTCGTCCAGGTCAGACACAACGTTTTGTGACGCCCCAGAACATTGCAGCAGTTGAAGCCATAGCGAAGGTCAATCCCACGTCCGGCCATCCTGATTTAGGTTTTCCGTGATTTCCCTAAATCGCTGCAGGCAAATGCTGGGATGGTTCCGTCGAAAGGGCACGGCCGACTTTCTTCCCCGTCCTTCCCTAATCCGATGAGACCTATGACCTCGCAGTCTGGTCTCCTCCCCCCGAAAAACAACAACAACAACAACAACATAGCGAAGGAAAACCACCGAGTGGCACTAAATGACAATGCAGCATGTTTACAGACGAGTCATGGGTCAGCACACCACATCGTGCCTGATGTGCTCCAGTTTCACAAAGTGTCTGCAAGGTGGGTGCCACGGCAGCTGACTCCTGAAATGAGAGAACGACGTGTTGATGCTTGTGAAGAACTACTTCGGCGCTTTGAACGAGAAAGTGATGGCTTCCTTGCAAGAATCGTTACTGGGGAGGAAAGAAGTTCCGTACTGATGAAGAGGTACGCCACGCGGTGCATGAGTGGTTGCGCGGACTACCAAAAGAATTTTTTCCTAAAGGAATTTATGCACTTTGTAAACGCTGGAGGACTTGCATTGAGCGTGGGGGAGATTATGTTGAAATGTGATACAGCTATGTACCACTTCTGCACAATAAATAATAATTTTAAAAAATATTTAAGGTTTTCATTTGACTCACCCTTGTACTATAAGTTAAATGTAATCTGAAAAATGAACAGCCATCTGATGGTGAACCTGTCAGCTCGAAAGCAGTAACGATTCTACTTGTTCTCAGTAAATAGCATTATTAATAGTGGCTAGCATCTGTTTTGTAGATGAAGATGAAATGGGAGATGTGGTACTAAGAGTTTGACAGAGCACTGAAAGACCTAAGTCGAAACAAGGCCCCGAGAGTAGACAACATTCCATTAGAACTACTGATGGCCTTGGGAGAGCCAGTCCTGACAAAACTCTACCATCTGGTGAGCAAGATGTATGAGACAGGCGAAATTCCCTCAGACTTTAAGAAGAATATAATAATTCCAATCCTAAAGAATGCAGGTGTTGACAGATGTGGAAATTACCGAACTATCAGTTGAATAAGTCACAGATGCAAAATACTAACGCAAATTCTTTACAGACGAATGGAAAAACTGGCAGAAGCCGACCTCGGGGAAGATCAGTTTGGATTCCGTAGAAATGTTGGGACACGTGAGGCAATACTGATCCTACGACTTACCTTAGAGGAAAGATTAAGGAAAGGAAAACCTACGTTTCTAGCATTTGTAGACTTAGAGAAAGTTTTTGACAATGTTGACTGGAATACTCTCTTTCAAATTGTGAAGGTGGCAGGGGTGAAATACAGGAAGCGAAAGGCTGTTTACAATTTGTACAGAAAGCAGATGGCAGTTATAAGAGTCGAGGGACATGAAAGGGAAGCAGTGGTCGGGAAGGGAGTGAGACAGGGTTGTAGCCTCTCCCCGATGTTATTCAATCTGTATACTGAGCAAGCAGTAAAGGAAACAAAAGAAAAGTTCGGAGTAGGTATTAAAGTCCATGGAGAAGACATAAAAACTTTGAGGTTCGCCGATGACATTGTAATTCTGTCAGAGACAGCAAAGGACTTGGAAGAGCAGTTGAACGGAATGGACAGCGTCTTGAAAGGAGGGTATACGATGAACATCAACAAAAGCAAAACGAGGATAATGGAATGTTGTCGAATTAAGTCGGGTGATGCTGAGGGAATTAGATTAGGAAATGAGACACTTAAAGTAGTAAAGGAGTTTTGCTATTTGGGGAGCAAAATAACTGATGATGGTCGAAGTAGAGAGGATATAAAATGTAGACTGGCAATGGCAAGGAACAAATTTCTGAAGAAGAGAAATTTGTTAACATCTAGTATAGATTTAAGTGTCAGGAAGTCGTTTTTGAAAGTATTTGTATGGAGCGTAGCCATGTATGGAAGTGAAACATGGACGATAACTAGTTTGGACAAGAAGAGAATAGAAGCTTTCGAAATGTGGTGCTACAGAAGAATGCTGAAGATTAGGTGGGTAGATCACATAACTAATGAGGTATTGAATAGAATTGGGGAGAAGAGGAGTTTGTGGCACGACAAGAAGAAGGGACCGGTTGGTAGGACATGTTCTGAGGCATCAAGGTATCACAAATTTAGCGTTGGAGGGCAGCGTGGAGGGTAAAAATCGTAGAGGGAGACCAAGAGATGAATGCACTAAGCAGATTCAGAAGGATGTAGGTTGCAGTAAGTACTGGGAGATGAAGAAGCTTGCACAGGATAGAGTAGCATGGAGAGCTGCATCAAAGCAGTCTCTGGACTGAAGACCACAACAACAACAACAGCATCTGTTTTACCTCTTTGCTAAAAGTAAACTTATATTTTTAAAAAGAAGCCGTGTCACCATGTGAAATTTCGACAGTAATGTGACAACGAAATGTAATCACTGTACACAGGAAAAGAATTTAAAGTATGTTTGGTAGAAAATAGCATGTGGTAGCACAAACATATTGCCGCCATATGGCAGTGCTGCGGAGAGACGCAATCTGTTGCTTTTATACCGAAGTACTTCCTATCTGAGGCCCACGAGAAAGATAGGTCGCAGTGCGTTCGTCAGAGCATGGGATACTGCAGGTCGTACAAGCGCCAGCAGCTGTCTCCAGCAGGGAGCGCGTAACTGTTTCTAACGAGTTTAATAAATCTTAAACTGCGCGTTTAAATGGATGCAAGCTCTCGATAGCACAGGAAAAATTTAAGACCTTTAGTGTGTACCTTTTCATTCACATATTGATTTCCCATGAGCCCTGCACAGCGCCGAGCGTTCGCGAAGTATGGCGGGCAAGACATCTAGTGTGACGTCACAAGTTCGTAGCGGCCCCGTTCGTACCGTACGTTGCAAAAGCCTTCTTTGTCAGCGGAGACAGACTGATGCACACTGAATATACACTGCTGGCGCTATCGAAAGCACGCAGCGGCGGCCGTCATTGCAGTGGCACAGATCCTGGAAGCACGGCCCGATGAGTTTAAGAAAGGCCCGTGTTTACTGCGGCGTATAAACGAGTCAGGGACGGCGGCGACAAGTCGCGGAGCAGTAAGCGGTCAAGGCGGCAGGTAACTGGATTTGCCAACAGGCTTCGCTTCCAATCCGCGGACTTCCTGCTCAGGCGGCAAATCGAATCGGCCAGAATTCCAGCCGCAGTATCTGAATATAACCCGTGGGGGAAAGAAAAAGCTGCTGAAATTTCAGACGTGTGTCAAAACGCGTAAAATAACTCGGACGTTCGTTTCGAGCACCGGTAAAATAAAATCATTAAAACAATGGCGCTCGTCACTATTTCTTCGTTTTCTCCCAATCCCATGTCACCTAATGATCATTGTTGACTTGTTTTGTCAGCTTTACACATTTAACTATACTCTTATCTGTTCACATTTTTTTTGTTTCTTCTCCTGCTGTCCATTCTCTTTCTTCCATTCTTTTATCTGATTTATTCACACTTCTGATTTCTCTCTGATTAATAGTCTCTGAAATGTCATACCTGTCTATATGTTTTGTGCTTCCTAAGGGAATAATGTTTGCCTGGTAATTCTTCAAAGTGCGTCAGTTTTTGACAGCCTCTTAGGATTCGCTCTTTAGCTGTGTCGGTTAGATATTAACGTTTTTACATCAATATTTCTACATGTTTGTTTCCTCCACGTTACCTTTGATAAAAAAAGTTTTGTACTTTTGTTCATCTTACAAGTACACTGCCTAACAAAAAAACTGAAGTACCCAAAAACGGAGAACGAAATAAAAGTAAACTTAAGATACTGAATGATTATGCGATGTTATTTCAGTGATTACAAATATTTCATCAGATTTACGTTGCACATCTTTTGACCTGGTTGCATGCACTGATTTGGTTGAGAAGGGCGTCATAAAGCCGTTGTATCGTCTCCTGATGATGCATGTATGCAGACGAAAGCGATGAATGAAAATTTGTTCCAAGGCCAGTATTCGAACACAGGTCCTCGGCTGGCTAGGCGTATGCACCAAGCAGTACGCCGCACTAGCACAGTGGCCTTAGGCAACTGCACGGACAACCTCAGCATGTCCCCTGTTGTTGTTGTTGTTGTTGTTGTTGTCGTCTTCAGTCCAGAGACTGCTTTGTTGCAGCATTCCATGCTGCTCTATCCTGTGCAAGCCTCATCATCTCCGAATAACTACTGCAACCTACATCCTTCTGAATCTACCTGCTGTGTCCATCTCATGGTCTCCCTCTACGATTTGCAGTACTAAACTGGTGATTCCTTGATGTCTCAGGACGTGTTCTGCCAACCTATCCCTTCTTCTAGTCAATCTGTTCCACAAGTCCCTCTTCTCCCCAATCCTGTTCAGTACCTCATTAGTTACGTGATCTACCCATCTAATCTTCAGCAATCTTCTGTAGCACCACATTTCGAAAGCTTCTATTCTCTTCTTGTCTAGACTGTTTATTGTCCATGTTTCACTTCCATACATGGCTACATTCCATCAGATACTTTCAGAAAAGACTTCCTGACACTTAAGTCTATACTCCCTATTCAGTCAAAATTCCCATTTACGCCTCAGCCCACGTGGTATTCCAGCTAAGCTCAAACAGCAGTCCACGGGTACTCCAGCTGTACTGGAATAGCACCTCTGTATCTAATGGAGCAGAGGGTCCTGCCTGAGACTCAGACATAGATGCTCTAGTCATGAAACTATCTGCTTCCAGAGACCTCTTCTAGTCCCAAACATTTACGATATATATATGAAGACTGACGTGATGAATGAAAATTAGAACGCAGGTTTACTGCCTGGGTTTTAGGCAGGATCTCCCATTCCATTCGATTCTGAGGTGCCATTCCCACAGGGTTGCAGAAAGTCTCAAGTGCTGTTTGAGTGTCGTCGGAACACCAAGTGGGATAAGGCGTGAGCAGAGGTCGAATACCGGCCTTGGTACACATTTTCATTCGCCGCATGAGTCTGCGTACTGTATACAGGGTGATTCACGAAGATATGCAAATCTTTTAATATGTTATTCTACAAGTAAAACTAAAGAAAAATTCATATAAACATAGGTCCGCAAATGTTTAGTTACGGACTTACGGCTAGTAAAAGATTTTTCTTGAAATTTAGCAACTTCGCTAATAAGAAGTCATCGCAAAACTATACGAGGTTAAAGTAAAGCACGATTTCCTATTATTTTGTTGTTATAGGTCTGGTGAATCTAATAAACCATGTCCCAGACGTGTATCTGCAGTAGTTTTCAAGAACATCTAGAGAAACAAAGACGCAATTTCGTAAAATTTTAATTTATTAACTACTTGCCCTAATATGTTTTTTAAATTGCAGACAATTGCATAAAATTTTCAACAGAAATTGTAGAGAATTTAATTTTGGAAAAATGATGGTAATAACGTTAAATGTAACTGTATGAATGTGTCAGATAATCTGCTTCTATTAATACCATAGCACACGTGAATTCATGGTAAACCGGAAAAAACAAAGCTCAGTGTTCAGGAAGTTGTATACATACAATTTCACAATACATTCACAATACATGTTGAAAAATGTCCCCACCGAGTTCAGTGCATTTAGCTGCACGTATATGAACAGATTTTGTTTTTCTTTTGGTTTCACAAGATTCTTGATAATTCTTAATGGCAGATACACGTCTGGGACATGTTTTATTAGATTGACCAGACCAATAACAACAGAATTAATGGAATTCATGCTTTACTTTAACCTCGTACAGTTTTGCGATGGCTTCATATTAGCGAAACTGTTGTCGCTGTTGTGGCTGAGCACCTGAAGGATAATTTGGAAAATATTTCGAGTAGATTTCCCCACCATGTTATAGTTCTGGGTGGACATTTTAATTTGCCGGATATAGACTGGGAGACTCAAACGATCATAACGGGTGGCAGGGACAAAGAATCCAGTGAAATTTTTTAAAGTGCTTTATCCGAAAACTACCTTGAGCAGTTAAACAGAGAACCAACTCGTGGCGATAACATATTAGACCTTCTGGTGACAAACATATCCGAACTATTTGAAACAGTTAACGCGGAACAGGGAATCAGCGATCATAAAGCGGTTACTGCATCGATGATTTCAGCCGTAAATAGAAATATTAAAAAAGGTAGGAAGATTTTTCTGTTTAGCAAAAGTGACAAAAAGCAGATTACAGAGTACCTGATGGCTCAACACAAAAGCTTTGTCTCAAGTACAGATAGTGTTGAGGATCAGTGGACAAAGTTCAAAACTATCGTACAATATGCGTTAGATGAGTATGTGCCAAGCAAGATCGTAAGAGATGGAAAAGAGCCACCGTGGCACAACAACCGAGTTAGAAAACTGCTGCGGAAGCAAAGGGAACTTCACAGCAAACATAAACATAGCCGAAGCCTTGCAGACAAACAAAATTACGCGAAGCGAAATGTAGTGTGGGGAGGGCTATGCGAGAGGCGTTCAGTAAATTCGAAAGTAAAGTTCTATGTGCTGACTTGGCAGAAAATCCTAAGAAATTTTGGTCTTACGTCAAACCAGTAGATGGATCACAACAAAATGTCCAGATGTCCAGACACTCTGTGACCAAAATGGTACTGAAACAAAGGATAACAGACTAAAGGCCGAAATACTAAATGTATTTTTCCAAAGCTGTTTCACAGAGGAAGACTGCACTGTAGTTCCTTCTCTAGATTGTCGCACAGATGACAAAATGGTAAATAACGAAATAGACGACAGAGCGATAGAGAAACAATTAAAATCGCTCAAAAGAGGAAAGGCTGCTGGACCTGATGGGATACCAGTTCAATTTTACACAGAGTACGCGAAGGAACTTGCCCCCCTTCCTGCAGCGGTGTACCGTAGGTCTCTAGAAGAGCGTAGCGTTCCAAAGGATTGGAAAAGGGCACAGGTCATGCCCGTTTTCAAGAAGGGACGTCGAACAGATGTGCAGAACTATAGACCTATATCTCTAACGTCGATCAGTTGTAGAATTTTGGAACACGTATTATGTTCGAGTATAATGACTTTTCTGGAGACTAGAAATCTACACTGTAGGAATCAGCATGGGTTTCGAAAAAGACGGTCGTGTGAAACCCAGTTCGCCCTATTCGTCCACGAGACTCAGAGGCCATAGACACGGTTTCACAGATAGATGCCGTGTTTCTTGACTTCCGCAAGGTGTTCGATACAGTTCCCCACAGTCGTTTAATGAACAAAGTAAGAGCACATGGACTATCAGACCAATTGTGTGACTGGATTGAAGAGTTCCTGGATAACAGAACGCAGCATGACATTCTCAATGGAGAGAAGTCTTCCGAAGTAAGAGTGATTTCAGGTGTGCCGTAGGGGAGTGTCGTAGGACCGTTGCTATTCACAATATACATAAATGACCTTGTGAATGGCATCTGAAGTTCACTGAGGCTTTTTGCAGATGATGCTGTGGTGTATCGAGAGGTTGTAACAATAGAAAATTGTACTGAAATGCAGGAGGATCTGCAGCGAATTGAAGCATGGTGCAGGGAATGGCAATTGAATCTCAATGTAGACAAGTGTAATGTGCTGCGAATACATAGAAAGAAAGATACCTTATCATTTAGCTACAAAATAGCAGATCAGCAACTGGAAGCAGTTAATTCCATAAATTATCTGGGAGTACGCATTAGGAGTGATTTAAAATGGAATGACCATATAAAGTTGATCGTCGGTAAAGCAGATGCCAGACAGATTCACTGGAAGAATCCTAAGGAAATGCAGTCCGAAAACAAGGGAAGTAGGTTACAGTACGCTTGTTCGCCCACTGCTTGAATACTGCTCAGCAGTGTGGGATCCGTATCAGACAGGGTTGATGGAAGAGATAGTGAAGATCCAACGGAGAGCAGCGCGCTTCGTTACAGGATCATTTAGTAATCGCGAAAGCGTTCCGGAGATGATAGATAAACTCCAGTTGAAGACTCTGCAGGAGAGACGCTCAGTAGCTCGGTACAGGCTTTAGTTGAAGTTTCGAGAACATACCTTCACCGAAGAGTCAAGCTGTATATTGCTCCCTCCTACGTATATCTCGCGAAGAGACCATGAGGATAAAATCAGAGAGATTAGAGCCCACACAGAGGCATACCGACAATCCTTCTTTCCACGAACAATACGAGACTGGAATAGAAGGGAGAACCGATAGCGGTACTCAAGGTACCCTCCGCCACACACCGTCAGGTGGCTTGCGGAGTATGGATGTTGATGTAGAAGTTCGTACATTTCAGCCAGTCTTTTATGAACTGTAACTCCGTAAGTAAACGTTTGCGGACCTATGTTTATATGCACTTTTTTTTCTTTAGTTTTACTTGTAGAATAACATATTAAAATATTTACATAGCTTCGTGAGTCACCCTGTATACGTCACAGAGACTTTGAAAGATTTCTGGAACCAGATACTTTCATTTGATCGTCTCCTGTCAGCTGGCCCTCAACTATGTGACTGGTCCTTAATGTTCTGGACGACGTAGCCGGTGCTACCCAAGTCCAATAGGAGACAGATCTGAGTATCTTACTGGTCACGGGAATGCCTCGGCATCATGGAGACAGATCGTAGCGACACATACCAAATAGCACCACGATACTGGGATACTGGCGCATGAGAGGTTACACATGCGACGCAGGTTGTCTGTGACCTGCCGTTGTGTGTTCGGTTCCGTCAATCACTAGCAGCGATGACCCCCGAGGTCATACCAGATGGCTCCCCACGCTGTGACACCAGCAGGAACACTGCTGAGCCTCTCCAAACCAGTGGGAGGACGGACAACCCCCTCCCTCCCATGTCTCCACCATACTCGCCGACGGTGGTCATCAGTGGAAGTGCAGAACAGCAACTCATCGCTCTCACAGTGCGACGCCATTCGTCAGCTGTCCATGCTTCCCGGTGACGATACTTCTCCAAACGCAGCCGTTTGCAATCTGATGTTAACCGGAGCCTACGCGTGCGACGGTAATTCCCAAGTCGGGCTGCCGCCAGTCTGCAACCAATGGTGCAGGAGAGACACAGAATGTTTCTGGGAATCCGTTAATCGTTCTCCTTTGGCCGGCGAAGATGTGAAGGAGTAATGAGGTCTGTTCAGAAAATTTCCGGACTTTGTCCTCAAAACTTTTAACGCCTACCTTTTATTTATTGTGCTTCCTCTCCTCGGAAATACTTTCCTCCACAAAACACCGCTCCCGACGCCGTTTCCACTTCCGGAAGCAGTCTCGGAACGCCTAATACTGCATCGCGCGAAGCGCCGTCTGCGAATTTTCTTTTCTCTCATCTATCGTTGTACGAGGTGCATTCAAGTTCTAAGGCCTCCGATTTTTTTTCTCCGGGCTCGAAAGAGATAGAAACATGCGCATTGTTTTAAAATGAGGCCCCGTTCATTGTCAAAACGTCCCAGAGATGGCAGCACCGTACGGCAGATGGAATTTTACCGCCAGCGGCGAGAATGAGAACTGTTTTAAATACTTAAAATGGCGACGTTTTCCTTACTTGAACAGTGTGCAATCATGCGTTTTCTGAATTTGCGTGGTGTGAAACCAATTGAAATTCATCGACAGTTGAAGGAGACGTGTGGTGATGAAGTTATGGATGTGTCGAAAGTGCGTTCGTGGGTGCGACAGTTTAATGAAGGCAGAACATCGTGTGACAACAAACCGAAACAACCTCGGGCTCGCACAAGCCGGTCTGACGACATGATCGAGAAAGTGGAGAGAATTGTTTTGGGGGATCGCCGAATGACTGTTGAACAGATCGCCTCCAGAGTTGGCATTTCTGTGGGTTCTGTGCACACAATCCTGCATGACGACCTGAAAATGCGAAAAGTGTCATCCAGGTGGGTGCCACGAATGCTGACGGACGACCACATGGCTGCCCATGTGGCATGTTGCCAAGCAATGTTGACGCGCAACGACAGCATGAATGGGACTTTCTTTTCGTCGGTTGTGACAATGGATGAGACGTGGATGCCAATTTTCAATCCAGAAACAAAGCGCCAGTCAGCTCAATGGAAGCACGCATTCACTGCCACCAAAACAATTTCGGGTAACCGCCAGTGCTGAAAAAATGGTGGTGTCCATGTTCTGGGACAGCGAGGGCGTAATCCTTACCCATGGCGTTCCAAAGGGCACTATGGTAACAGGTGCATCATACGAAAATGTTTTGAAGAACAAATTCCTTCCTGCACTGCAACAAAAACGTCCGGGAAGGGCTGCGCGTGTGCTGTTTCACCAAGACAACGCACCCGCATATCGAGCTAACGTTACGCAACAGTTTCTTCGTGATAACAATTTTGAAGTGATTCCTCATGCTCCCTACTCACCTGACCTGGCTCCTAGTGACTTTTGGCTTTTTCCAACAATGAAAGACACTCTCCGTGGCCGCACATTCACCAGCCGTGCTGCTATTGCCTCAGCGATTTTCCAGTGGTCAAAACAGACTCCTAAAGAAGCCTTCGCCGCTACCACGGAATCATGGCGTCAGCATTGTGAAAAATGTGTACGTCTGCAGGGCGATTACGTCGAGAAGTAACGCCAGTTTCATCGATTTCGGGTGAGTAGTTAATTAGAAAAAAGATCGGAGGCCTTAGAACTTGAATGCACCTCGTAAATGTCCGCAGCTCGTGGTCTAGTGGTTACCGTTGCTGTCTCTGGATCGCGGGGTCCCGGGTTCGATTCCCGGCCGGGTTGGGGTTTTTCTCTGCCTGGGGACTGGGTGTTTGTGTTGTCACCATCATCATCATCCATGATAGTGGCTAGATTGGATTGTGTAAAAATTGGGACTCTGTACGGGTGCTGATGACGGCTCAGTTGAGCGCCCCACATACCAAATCTTCCTCTGTTCAACGGGATCTTCAGCTTTGAAATAAAAGAAGTCTGTCGCTGGCCTGGTCTGGAGGGTACGGAGCACGAGCAGCGCACAGTGATTTCGTTTTTTGTGCAGAGTCTTGCAGCAACAGGTACGAATGTACGGATCCGTTATCGTGGTGCAAGAGCGATGAATCGTCTCGCCACATTTCAGGCCGTTCTCTTCCCACATTTTCTCGCGTCGCGACACATCCCGGTAGTACCATCGATGAACAGTTTGTCCCTGTTACACGAATGCATGATGAACTAATTCAAAGTCGAGGAACATTACCTCTCGTGGTGTTAAGTTCCTATGGGACCGAACCAGTCCTTAGGCTTACATACTACTTAATCTAACTTCAACTAGCTTACGCTAAGGACAACACACACAGCCATGCCCCAGGGAGGACTGGAACCTCCGACGGGTGAAGCCGCGCGAACCGTGGCAAGGCGCCTATGACCGCCCAGCAGAAAATTATCAGCATGGCTTTGACGTTTAACCTGACCTGAAGAGCCGTTTTTGGTCTAGGAGAATCTTTTCTGACCCATTGTGAAGAGTGAACCTTGGTCTCAACATCATAACCACCGTAGACTGAAGTCTGATCACCAATTATGATTCTCTTAAGGAACATCTCGTTTTCATCTGCGCGATCCAAAAGCTCTTCACAGATTGCGAGGCAAAGGTCTTCCTGCTCTTGACTCGTGAGCTGTGAGACGAACTTAGCGGCAACACGATGCGTTCCAAGATGCTGTGTCAGGATTTCATGACGTGATCCAACTGAAATGTTAAATTCGTGTGCAATATCTCGGACAGTCTGTCTTCGTTTGGCACGCACAATTTCGTTGACGTTCCTGACACGAACGTAGTTGGCAGACGTCGAAGAGCGTCTTGAACGAGGGTCATCTTTAACTTGGTCCGCCTATTTTTAAACTGTGTGAACCATTCGTAACACAGAGTACTGGTTAAGCACTTGGTGTGTCTGTCTCTGTAGACGTTAATTTAATGTAGACGTGCTGCTCCTCTAACTCTCTCACTGGACTCGCATTCGGGAGGACGACGGTTCAATCCCGAGTCCGGCCATTCTGATTCGGGTTTTCCGTGATTTCACTAAATCGCTCCAGGCAAATGCCGGGATGGTTCCTTTGAAAGGGCAGGGCCGACTTGCTTCCCCGCCCTTCCCTTAGGGCTGATGCGACCGATGACCTTCCTGTCTGGTCTCCTTCCCCAAACAACCCAACCCAACCACCAACTCCGCCATCTCGAAATTCGCAAACTGACACAACGTTCTACTCAATACAACACTGAACAATAACTAACAGACATACAACAATGAAGCTTCGGGTAGTTATACTTAAAGTACAGGCGTGTGCATGGATGCCAACCGCATTTCCCTCCCACACACCATTGACGCGAAATGATGAATGTTCGGGAAATTTTCGAACAGATCTCGTACGATATGCTTGGAGCACAAAACGGCGATCCTCCCATATGATGGCCGGACGTGGTCGACCGAATACATGTCGAGGAGTGTGCCTGGCCTCACGTTCCCATACAGTCCAACAATGGACCACTGTTATATCCGACTGCCCCATAAATCTGGGTGTTGCACGATTTGACTAGCCATTCAAATGGGGCCACTTTCAAACTTTGCCAGATGCTGATAGCGCAGTTTCAAACGAGTAGGCGGCGTCTTCATGTCCTTCAGTGATTACTCAACATCATCTCCTGTTCACGCATCCTATCAGGCCTGCTAACAACACTAAGCACGAACAACAGTAACGCTCGGTGATGGCCGCTTTACCTGTAACAGAGAATTCAACTCCAATTATTTACGTACCCCACAACTATGCATACGCGGCTTACGACGTTAGAATGACATCTGACTGTATCTCTAGGGTGCTTCACTGGTTTTGTCAGGCGGTATATGTTAGTCTCCTGCGGGTTTTTATTTACTTTCACACACCGATTTTGTTTGCTTGCCAGTTCTTTAAAGTGGTGTATGATTTTTGCCTGCCGTTACGGTTTGCCTGGCAACTGTGCCGTTAAAGTAACAACTCTTTTACGATTCACTAATTTTTCTACATATTTGTTAATTCGAGTAATCTTTTGATCAAAAGTGTTACTGCTATTGTTCATGTTACTAATATCTTCTGCTAACATTTGTCTGTGTTCGTGGTTTAATCGTTACCTTTTGTGGGTACTGAAACACGTGTTGCTGAAGCATTCGTACTTCATGGGCGTGATATTTTTTCATAAACTTCTATGTCTATAGTAACAACACTTTTGCTGTAAATAGCCGAATAACGATTAAAGAATATACCAAAACCACATTATAAATGGCGAGGATGACTATCGTACGGGGATTTAGAGAGACTGCACGCGAAACATTCAGCCCATTTTCCTAAGCTTATTGACCCAACAGCATTACAATAAAAATCATCAAGAATGTGTCAAGTTTTCACGGGAAATAAAAGAACGCAGTGAAACGGCGTAGTTGTAGAGGAGATGCAGAGTTCCAATTACAAGGCTCCCAGACGGTAGTGCTATAGGGTTGTGATAGTAGTTGTAGTAACAATAATTCTTCTCGCACAATGTTTTCATTTTTCGGTAAAAGGAGAAACCTCATCGTGGCTGCGGAAGTAGGTCCTTTGTCGCCCCCACACGGTCATTAGCGCGTCTTGCAGACGGAGATTAGCGTGGGCTCAATGGGTGACCACAATGGTTGGCGCGTCCACCCCCTGGCTGACCTCGTTATGAAGCTGGTGGTGGCCGAGTTTTGGCGGGGAAGCCCCCCCTCAGCCGCAGCCGCAACTGCGCCCAGGCTAGCCAACACAACCCAGGCCGGAAGTCTGGATAATGAGCAGACCGCAAGCGACTGGCTAATGGGAGGGACTCGCCCGTGCTGTTATGGTCTGCGCCATCCCCCACACCTCACCATATCACACACCGCCTTGTGGCCTGGCCTGGGCGTCCCTAAATACAGGGTGATTCAAAAAGAATACCACAACTTTAGGAATTTAAAACTCTGCAACGACAAAAGGCAGAGCTAAGCACTATCTGTCGGCGAATTAAGGGAGCTATAAAGCTTCATTTAGTTGTACATTTGTTCGCTTGAGGCGCTGTTGACTAGGCTTCAGCGTCAGTTGATGCTAAGATGGCGACCGCTCAACAGAAAGCTTTTTGTGTTATTGAGTACGGCAGAAGTGAATCGACGACAGTTGTTCAGCGTGCATTTCGAACGAAGTATGGTGTTAAACCTCCTGATAGGTGGTGTATTAAACGTTGGTATAAACAGTTTACAGAGAATGGGTGGTTGTGCAAAGGGAAAAGTTCTGGATGGCCGAGAACGAGTGATGAAAATGTAGCACGCATCCAGCAAGCATTTGTTCGCAGCCCAGGAAAATCGACTCGCAGAGCTAGCAGAGAGCTGCAAATTCCACAATCAACTGTATGGAGAGTCCTACGAAAAAGGTTAGTTATGAAACCTGAACGTCAACTACCCGAGGCGTTGGATCGGCCGCCAGGCAGCCCGTGACAGAGCACTTCATCACTGGCCTCCAAGAAGCCCTGATCTTACCCCCTGCGATTTTTTCTTATCGGGGTATGTTAAGGATATGGTGTTTCGGCCACCTCTCCCAGCCACCATTGATGATTTGAAACGAGAAATAACAGCAGCTATCCAAACTGTTACGCCTCATATGCCCCAGAGAGTGTGGAACGAGTTGGAGTATCGGGTTGATATTGCTCGAGTGTCTGGAGGGGGCCATATTGAACATCTCTGAACTTGTTTTTGAGTGAAAAAAACCTTTTTAAATACTCTTTGTAATGATGTATAACAGAAGGTCATATTATGTTTCTTTCATTAAATACACATTTTTAAAGTTGTGGTATTCTTTTTGAATCACCCTGTAAATAAACCCTTACCGGCTGGCGGCCCGGCCCATGTCTGTAAATTTAAAAATACTCCTGTGACGAGTGTGTTGACTGCCCTAGGTGACCTTTGCAGTCAGTGTTCCCCTTCTGAAGTATCAGCACATCTCACCTCCCTTCTGACAAAAGCCTGAGTTACGGGTCATCTTCTTATGATCGTTCAGAACTTAAAGTGCTGTTAAATTCTCCATTTGTATGGCCATAGTGTCCGTAGTTGCTTTATAATTCATGAGGGTATTTTTGATCCGTCGTTGCAACTAAAAAAATACGTGATTTTTTTTTCAGCAGACGCGTTTCGCTTTATTGAGGTAAAGCATCATCAGTGCTCTGTCATTAAGTTTATTTACATTTTGATTTGCTTTTTAGATCGAAAAACAGTTCGTTAGGAATAGGTTGATTCGTACTTAATGCCGTCTGCTAGCACATCGTTGTTTTTCTGTGTTAGACACTGAAAATTTTCGTCTACTTTTTAGATGTTCTGCAGCACTATGCATTTCTCACAACATACTTTTATGCACATCACTGTATTCTTTTTGTTTTCGTACTTCAGGCGTGTGTTGATGTTTGTTTTTTGTAGTTTTACCAACATAACCTTTGCACCACTTTGTCTTTGACCTACAAATATTCTTTTTTAAATTAGATTGTTGTATGTGTGTAATTCTATTTAAGTATGTTCCTGTGTATTTATATACTGTGTAAGAGTAGAGAAAGAATAGCGATGGAGATTTTTTTTGGGAGGAGAAACCATGAAGTGTGGACATAAGTCTATAGCAGTGTGATGGAGTGTGGGTTAGAGGAGAAGGTGAGGAGCAAGAGGTGAAATGAAACTTTGAGTGAGGGGGGGGGGGTGAAGGATGGAAAAGGCTCTTTTCTTTTTCATGTGATTTCATCAGTTATTCTTTATAGTGTCTGGTTTCCGATATTTATCTGGTCATTGAGCAACTGTTTATTTTGTGTTAATGCTTTTTGTAGCTGGAAATTTTCTTGCAAGGGAAGGTGTCTGTCTTTACTGATTTTTATGATATCATATCGTTTTCAATATTGATAGGTCTATGATGTTCTTCTTTTAGATGATCTGCAAATTCTGAATGACTTGCACTGTATTTGAATGCTCTGATGTGTTCTTTATATCTTGTGACAATTGTCCTGCCAGTTATTCCAATGTATATCTTCTCACAATCTCAGGAACTGAGCTGATAGATACCTGTATCTGGTTGCTGCTTGTTTCTGGTTCTGTGGGTGGTGGTTTGAAGTTTCATTTAAGATAATGTCACTTGTGGGTTTCTGTATGTGTCGAATGTGTGTTTATTATTGTCTTTCCTTATGGTTATGTCTAAAAAGTTGAGTGTTTTGTTTTTGTGTACAGTATTTATGTCTTTTTGTAGTTGCTGTATTCTGTTTTTGGGTTCATCCTACCATGCATATTATGTCATCCGTTTATCTGTACCAGCAGATGACGTTGTAGCTTTTCTTTGTTATTATGTCTTCAAATATTAGTTTTTCTATATGATGTTAGCTAATGTTCCTGAGATAGGTGAACCCATGGGTAAACTTTCTTCTTGTATGTAGTATTCTTGATTGAATTCAAAATAATTTTGTTGTGTTATGAACTGTAATAATTTTATGGTTTCATTTGTGTGTTATGAGGTAATTGGTTGTGTGTTTTCAGGTTTTCTTCAATTATTTTTATGGTTTCATTAACAGGGATTCAACTCAACATATTTTCTACATCAAAGGAGAGCAATATTGCTGCGTCAGGGATTTTAATGTCTATTGTATGCTCTACCAGTTGAGAGCTATAAAATGCTGTTGTATAAAATCTGTTATCAGTTTAGATAGTCTTCCAAAGATACCTCTTCCTTGATACTTTTCACACTTTTCTTTTGCAAACAGTAACTCGAGCACTCAATCAGCGCAACATATTTTTTGCTTGGAGATGTATTTGTTGTACATAACAGTAAATTATCTTGTGAATGTATAAAATAAATTGTCATTGTTTCTGTATCTAGTGACTAAAAACAGACGATGCTACATTTTACACCGATGTCCATGTTCGCGGATCGTTGGCACAGCTAAATGAGAAGCAGTGCCGGGTTCCCAACAGAATGCTCTCACAAGACGGCTTCCTTGTCGGGGCACATCTAAAGTAATTAGTAGAAACCATATTCTGAAGAACAGTACCTAGCGGTTTCTGTGAAAGTTATCAAACGGTTCAACAGGAAGTCCTATCGCAAGCAGTTCTGATCGTTTACCTCGTTGTGCAGTGCATTGCTCGCCACATTTCTTTCTGTGTCCCACATACAATAATACACCGATGCAATAATGCATAAACAATAATGCACTGATTAGCCAAATAATTATGCCATCGTTCTTAACTGCGTTGTTGGACTCTGCAACACAGTTGCGATTCTGCGTGTTATGTCCTACACGAGTCCTTGGTAGCTTTTTGGAGATGTGTGGAATCAGACGTCTACACATAGAATACACAATGCCCGTAAATTACGAAGCGGTGGTTTCTAGGCGCGGAGGTGGCGCCAGTATTGCCAACAATTAAAGTGAACTCCCCACCAGTTCGAAGTGCAAAAACCATCAGAAAACCACCAACAAAAATGCCCCTACTCTCATAATCGCTAAAATTTCAGTTTCTTTTATCATTAAGTAATAAAATATTCACAATCATTAAATGATCATACAATAAGTAAATTAGCAGGTCAAGGTCACCAATATACAAAAAGTTCTATAACAACAACTAATTATTTAAATGAATTCGTCTTTTTCAGATGAGTCATTTTTGTCTGCATCATCATCATCATCATCATCATCGGTTTCAGATTGATACAGTTCTTGGGTTCCGATTTTTACAACATTTATTGGAATTTCATATTCGTTGCAGCATTTGCCTTCCAACTTCAAACCACAGCGTAGTGGCTCTGAGCACTATAGGACTCAACATCTGAGGTCATCAGTCCCCTAGAACTTACAACTACTTAAACCTAACTAACCTAAGGACATCACACACATCCATGCCCGAGGCAGGATTCGAACCTGCGACCCTAGCAGCAGCGCGGTTCCAAACTGTAGCGCCTAGAACCGCTTGGCCACACCGGCCGGCCCACAGCGTATTCTTAATACAGTATAGCAGTTAAAAGATTTAACTTCACTCTAGTCCTCTGCTCGTTATTTTTTTTTATATTCATACTGCTAAATAGACTCTCAACATCTGCATTGGAATGCGGCAGTATTGGGAGAGTATTCGCAAAAGTCTTTAATTCCTCAAATCTGGATTCCCCTTGAGTATCTTTGAAATGCAATACTTCATTCCAAAATTTGTTTGTGTCTTTGATCTCATTCCAGTTAAAAAATGAATTGTCGCCACTGATCATCCACTCTTGCTATAAATTCAATACTTTTATTGAACTGAGTCATTATATCAATTAGATTTTGTTTGTTGTGATTAAGTGCTTGTTCAACGGTTACTCCGAATTTTTTTTTTTCATCAACGTCAAATTTTCTGGTAACCTGTTTTTTATTTCTTCGATCAGACGTACTATAAATGTTATGCACCAATTACACAACATTTTGTCATCTTTCCGTCGTAATCCATTTTCTCTCATTTCAAGCAACTGTTTTTCAAAGCGGAATCCCAGGTAATAGCATCGATCGGAGAAATCGCCAATATTTTGAGTGAAAATATTAACTTTATTTGCAGGTAACGGAACTTTGCTGACAAGCATATCTATCAGGTTTGTCAGCAAAGAGTTCGGTGTGATCTGTATCTTTCGACTCGAACGTTTTCAATTAATATTGGATATAAAAATGAAATATATACGTAATTAATCTCGTTCGCATACGTAGCGTCCAACAACTCTGCCATGTGACACCTTTCGCTCAGTTTAACTACGGGAAAATATGTGGTTCTGTCCATCGTTGATGGTTTTGTATACCTCCTTATAAAGACATTGTCTGGAAGAGGAGCGACTAACGAATCATGTGTCTCTTTAATTAAAAACTCCAAATTTCTCGGTAAAAATTCTTTTGAAGCAGCTGAAACAGCCATTTGCGAGGAAGGGCACAAGCAACGTACTAAGATCAGGTGTGATACATCTTCTTTCAATCTCGTAAATACTCCATTACTTACCCCAACCATACAGAGGCATTATCTGTGCCAATGCCCATTAAATTTTCAAGTCACAAATCGGATCGTTGAAGTGTCTTCTTTATAGCAGAGACAATAGCTTCAGCATTACACTCGGCAGTTCAGCCAGGTCAAGGTATGTAGACACTATTTTTGGTGTAATTTACTGTAATTAACTATAATCAATCTCAAGTATTTATGTACAGCGATATCAGTAGATTCATCAGTTAATAAGCTAAATGGTTGATCTTTCCAATCTTGTATTAGAACGTCAGTGAAATGCGATGCTTACACATTTTTTATAACTGAGGTACTCTTAGTTGGGACCAGCTGAACTTTTTCGATATCTTTTTCGTGACTGTGATCAATTACCTCTCCCTAATGGTCGACTACACTTACACTAGTATGCATGGCTATGAATAAAGCAAGTCTTGCTGCTTCCTTTTTTGTTTTATTCCCAATGGGCTCTGACTTAAAAGCAATTTTAGGCTGCATAGTTACAACTTGCAACAATTTACTTAGTCAAAGAATGGTCAAAAATGTAAAACCGACCAATGAACGACTAATCAATTAAAAAAGATTGTTTACCTTTTCATTTTTTAGATTGTTCTTTGACATCCCATGAGACTTCAAATATCCATGGTGACTCCTTAAAACTGTACCCTAAAATTTGCACTTAGTTACCTGACCCGAAGTACTTTCAGTAATTTGACGCTAATCTTTTAAATGTTGGTCTTGAAGCCAACAATCCCGAAACTCTTGCGTATGTTGTGGATTCGGCGTATTTATACACACATGAAGTCGTGAAATAATGCCATACACTGAGAATCACAGTTGTATAGTGCCACTTCGAGCGATGACAATAGAGTTACTTTTTCTGCGGATCTGACGTGACGCACCCTGCGTGAGCCAACAAGCGCTCAGTGGTTATTCGAAGCGACAATGAAATAAGTGAGCACCGCTGTTCTCTGTGCACCTTCGCAAGCCGACTTCGCTCGTGAAATGAACTATAACTTCTTTTAGTGTTAAACCCTGAGGTTGATTTGCAGCAGAGCGCCATTCCTCTCTTCTGCCTGCCTTCATTTCCACGTATGTCTTACATCCAACTTCATTCATGATCTGCTACATGTATGATAGCCTTGGTCCCTCAATAGCTCCTTCTGCTATTGTTCCAATGATGTTGTGTTGTAGGACGTGGCCTACAAGTTTCTCTTCTTGTTTGGATGTGCCTGTACAGAGATCTGGTTTCCTGTACTCTTCTAAGCACCTCTTCATTTGTTACTTTGTCTCTCCAGCTGATCTTCATCATCCTTCTATAGCACCACATCTCCAGGGCCTCTAGCCGTCTTCTCTCTTGTTTTACAATTGTTCGTTTCACATTCATATAGGGCCACACTCCAAGCGAAACCTTTCATGATACGTTTCCTTATTTTCAGACTGATGTTGTTGCCGGTGAGTAAGTTCCTTCTCCGATTAAATGCAATTTTGGGCTTTTGTATTCTGGTCGCAATTTATTTCTGGCTTCTACTATCTCTTGTGATTTTGCTTCCCAGATAAGTAAATTCCTCTATCACTTCCAGCTCCTCTCTTCCAATTCTCATTCTCAAAGGTTCATATTCTGCTCCTGTACTGCGTACCATCACATACTGATTGCATAGAATTTTTTCCATTGTTCTGAGGACTTCCTCTAGATCTTCTTTTGTCTCCGTTACTATAGCAATATCATCTGCATAACGTAGCATGTCTATCTTCTGCCCATTCATTTTGATCCCCACCTCAGGAGTTTCTCGAACTTGGCCTATAGCTTCCTGGATGTAAGCATTGAATATAAGTGGAGAGAGAGCACATCCTTGTCTTACCTCTTCCCTAATATTTGCTTCTTGTTCCTGGTGACAGTTCCTAATCACTGCCACCTCATTCTTATAGAAACTGAGTATCACACGGATGTCTTTGTACTTTATTCCACTTTTCCTCAGCACTCTGAACATCTCTTTCCAGATAACGTTACCAGATGCCTTTTCCATGTCTATAAAGGCAATATAAGTTGTTTTATTTTTCTGCAATTGCTTTTCGATAACGAGTCTCAGTGCCAGAATCTCCTCTCTTGTTCCCAATCCCCTTCTGAAGCCATAGTTTTTCCTCAAAATTATTCCAACTCCTCCCATTCCTGGTCTATCTTGGTCATTTTCGGTGTGAATGACTTTGTATTATCCACACCAGAAATCATCTGGCTGGGGCCATCTCATCTCCGATATGCCTAGGATATCGATTTCCAGTCGTTCCATTTCAAGTTTTACATTTTCTAGCTTGCTACACTGAAGCAGTGTTCCCACATTCCAAGTGGCTATGTTTAAGTTAAAATTGGGATTCTTTTCCTTCACGTTGTCTGTATCCTTTGCAGAGCCCACCCGGAGATCCGATTGGGGGACTATTTTATCTCCAGAAAATTTTACAGAAGATACTGACATGGTTTACTGCTTATGCTTGAGATAACCGTAATTCTGTAATGTGGTGGTTTCCCGTTGCCTTCCACATCCTATGCCGTTCACCATCAGCTAGTTTTTCCGCCTTTGGAGATGATTTCTCATTTCCAGGGCAAGAGGGTGCCCTGTCCAGCGAATGCTGGGGTGATGACTTAACCGGTCATCCCTCGGTCCCTGTCTACGTTAGCCATCGCATGAAGTGAGGTAGCCCACTCTCTACCGCGTGGAGGTGTAGATCAGGAGTTTCCCTTCATTGGGTCTAGGACCTTAACGGCATTTCGTAGTCCCCTCCAGTACTTCAGAGAGCGAACTATAACTAGGTGCTGCTAAATACTGTTCATTCTACAGGGAATCCCCGCATGTAGTCTATCGAGTGTGATGGCTCGTTTGATGTCACATTGTAATGCATCAGTGTTGTTTTCGTAGTAAAAGTTGAATACTCCTGAAACCAAGGAAAATATAAATATATTTCGCAACATACAAATAGCTTAGTGGTTGAGAGATCCCATTTTCAGCAAGTGAAACTGAATTCTACTAATTCACTATAGAATCCTCCAGACACTAGAAGCAATATTTCGCCACTAAAAGGAGGGTAGAAACCACCAGTTTTAGTGGAACATCCACTAAGTTGGTAACACTAGCTGGCGTCCGGTAGCGTCCCAAATGTGTTCCCAAGTTCAGACCAGGCGGCTTGGGTTTTCGGGGTACCACGTGAGTTCTCAGTCGTTCTCCTGAATCCACTGTAGCACGATCCTGCCCTTGTGACGTGGACAGTTAGCTGTCCTCTTGGATGTTGCCATCGTCATAGGGGAATACATCAAGCGTGAAATGATGCAGGTACTCCGCAACAACGTTCTCGGAGTCCACAGCTGTGGAGACCCATAGCCTACTGCTGCGCCGCGTCAGCTTGTATCAGTTGTGCAGTGCATTTCGAGCAGTCTTTCGACTGAGAGTGTATCTCGACTATCGACCGGTTGAACAGGAAATGGGATTCGTCCTACCGATATCGTTCCTAGAACGATTCCTCATTCTTCTCTGCTTCACTTGCATACCTTCCTTACCCTGTGAAAGTGCCAGTAACAGCACCAGGTGGCATTCGTTCTCGCGATGGGAAATTATGATTGTGGTGTCACCGCCAGACACCACACTTGCTAGGTGGTAGCCTTTAAATCGGCCGCGGTCCGTTAGTATACGTCGGACCCGCGTGTCGCCACTATCAGTGATTGCAGACCGAGCGCCGCCACACGGCAGGTCTAGAGAGACTTCGCAGCACTCGCCCCACTTGTACAGCCGACTTTGCTAGCAATGGTTCACTGACAAAATACGCTCTCATTTGCCGAGACGATAGTTAGCATAGCCTTCAGCTACGTCATTTGCTACGACCTAGCAAGGCGCCATTACCAGTTACTATTGATGCTGTAAAACATGTACCGTCACGAGCGATGTTCACCAATTATGGATTAAAGTGAAGTATTCCACAGCTACGTCCTTTCTTTGCTAGTCTAATTTCCTTGACCTGTTCCCGACCTCACGCCAGCCTGCGTGAGCTAAAACGCGTGCCTTTCGGCTTCCTCTCAAAACCGCGTTGGCTCCCTTGCCAATCCACAACAATGATAATGCTTTTGTTCGTCACTGTATCTTCTGTGGCATCTCTAGTGCCTTTGGCGTCCGCTGATTCTTTAGTGACATAGAATCAAACGCGCCCCACAAACTAGAAAAAAGGTGATTATACGATGGCGGTTTGAAAAGTACCCGGAACGGAATAGAACAAAAAGTATTTACATCACTGAAACTTTTTTTATTTTTCAATGTAGTCTCCTTGTAGATTAATGCACTTCGTCTACATCTACATCCATACTTCGCAAGCCACCTGACGGTGTGTGGCGGAGGGTACCCTGAGTACCTCTATCGGTTCTCCCTTCTATTCCAGTCTCTTATTGTTCGTGGAAAGAAGGATTGTCGGTATGCCTCTGTGTGGGCTCTAATCTCTCTGATTTTATACTCATGGTCTCTTCGCGAGATATACGTAGGAGGGAGCAATATACTGCTTGACTCTTCGGTGAAGGTATGTTCTCGAAACTTTGACAAAAGCCCGTACCGAGCTACTGAGCGTCTCTCCTGCAGAGTCTTCCACTGGAGTTTATCTATCATCTCCGTAACGCTTTCGCGATTACTAAATGATCCTGTAACGAAGCGCGCTGCTCTCCGTTGGATCTTCTCTATCTCTTCTATCAACCCTATCTGGTACGGATCCCACACTGCTGAGCAGTATTCAAGCAGTGGGCGAACAAGCGTACTGTAACCTACTTCCTTTCTTTTCGGATTGCATTTCCTTAGGATTCTTCCAATGAATCTCAGTCTGGCATCTGCTTTACCGACGATCAACATTATATGATCATTCCATTTTAAATCACTCCTAATGCGTACTCCCAGATAATTTATGGTATTAACTGCTTCCAGTTGCTGACCTGCTATTTTGTAGCTAAATGATAAAGGATCTATCTTTCTGTGTATTCGCAGCACATTACACTTGTCTACATTGAGATTCAATTGCCATTCCCTGCACCAGGCGTCAATTCGCTGCAGATCCTCCTGCATTTCAGTACAATTTTCCATTGTTACAACCTCTCGATACACCACAGCATCATCTGCAAAAAGCCTCAGTGAACTTCCGATGTCATCCACAAGGTCATTTATGTATATTGTGAATACAACGGTCCTATGACACTCCCCTGCGGCACACCTGAAATCACTCTTACTTCGGAAGTCTTCTCTCCATTGCGAATGTCATGTTGCGTTCTGTTATCTAGGAACTCTTCAATCCAATCACACAATTGGTCTGATAGTCCATATGCTCTTACTTTGTTCATTAAACGACTGTGGGGATCTGTATCGAACGCCTTGCGGAAGTCAAGAAACACGGCATCTACCTGTGAACCCGTGTCTATGGCCCTCTGAGTCTCGTGGACGAATAGCGCGAGCTGGGTTTCACATGACCGTCTTTTTCGAAACCCATGCTGATTCCTACAGTGTAGATTTCTCGTCTCCAGAAAAGTCATTATACTCGAACACAATACGTATTCCAAAATTCTACAACTGATCGACGTTAGAGATATAGGTCTATAGTTCTGCACATCTGTTCGACGTCCCTTCTTGAAAACGGGGATGACCTGTGCCCTTTTCCAATCTTTTGGGACGCTACGCTCTTCTAGAGAACTACGGTACACCGCTGCAAGAAGGGGGGCAAGTTCCTTCGCGTACTCTGTGTAAAATTGAACTGGTATCCCATCAGGTCCACAGGCCTTTCCTCTTTTAAGCGATTTTAATTGTTTCTCTATCCCTCTGTCGTCTATTTCGATATCTACCATTTTGTCATTTGTGCGAGAATCTAGAGAAGGAACTACAGTGCAATCTTCCTCTGTGAAACAACTTTGGAAAAAGACATTTAGTATTTCGGCCTTTAGTCTGTCATCCTCTGTTTCAGTACCATTTTGGTCACAGAGTGTCTGGACATTTTGTTTTGCTCCACCTACCGCTTTGACATAAGACCAAAATTTCTTAGGACTGCTGACTTGCTATATTGTAGCTAAATGATAAGGGTTCTTTCTTTCTATGTATTCGCAGCACATTACACTTGTTAAATCGTCCAACGATGTTCAATTGCCTTGATCCCATCTCGTAAATGAGTTTCCTCTAGACCTGCAAAATAGTTGTCAACTCCGGCTATCTGTTCTTCGTTTGAAATGAATTTTCGTCCACGAAGAAAAATTTTCTGCTTTGGGAAGAGATGAAGTCTGAGGGAGCCATATCAGGTGAATAAGGCGTGTGTGGCAACAATTCATACCTTACTTCGTGTAATTTTGCCATGGGTATCGGCACGTCTGCGGGCGCGCATTGTCCTGGTGGAAGATGACATTCTTCCTTAAACCTTTCCTGTTTTCGCGTATCTTTTGTTGCAGTTTGTCCAGGAGGTTAGCATGGTATTCTCCAGCAACTGTTTGCCTAGTGGGGAGATAATCTACAAATAGAATCCCCTTCGCATCCCAGAACACTGATGCCGTGACCTTTCCCGCCGAAGGAATTGTCTTTGATTTCTTTGGTGGCAGAGAATCAGTATATTTCCACTGCTTTGACTGTTGTTCTATCTCTGGGGTATACTAGTGCACCCAAGTTTCATCTGTGGTTACAAATCAGCGCAAAAAATCTTGTTCGTTTCTCCCAAAACGGGCCAAACATTGTTCCGATGTGTTCATTCTCATGCGTTTTCGATCCAGCGTCAAGAGTCGTGGCACCCATCTTGCCGATAATGTTTTCAATTCTAATTCTTCTAATGTGATATAACCTTTCAGATGACATCTGGCAAGCGTGAGCAATTTCAGACACTTTCAATCGGCGATCCTCCATGACCATTTTTTGCACTTCAGCAATGATTTCTGGATTAGTGACACATCTTGGCCGACCACTGCGTGGATCATCGTCTAAGCTCTCCCGACCAAATTTAAATTCATTTATCCATTTCATTTGGAAACAGTTGAATATGAAGGAGCAGACCTCCCCCCCCCCCCCCCCCCCAGTGTATTCTGGAAATCGGCATGAATTTGCTTTCATCCCTTTCTTTACGAAGTACTTAATCACTGCTCGAATCTCGATTTTTTTCAGTCTTCGCAAATCACTACGCGGGAACAACAACAACAAAGCCACGTCACTGCCACAGCTCTCTTCCAAGAGCACTGACGTGGCGTGTGTTTACAGACAGCAGTCCAATGAATATCACGTAAACAACTCGTTGCGCTAGTACTGACCTCTCATGGTGATTGCGCCAAGTTTTCAAACCACCCTCTCTTTAGAAGGACGTGCTGAAAAGTAATGCCTCTGAATTTTTATTCTGTTCTCAATATCGGTTGGGTATTACATGTCGTACATATTACTGAGTCGATTTTCCTGCTTTGTTGATTCAAGTTGCAACCTTCTGCCGCTAGAGGGCTCCGGATTGTAGCATATAACATGGCGGTGTGTAAAGTAACTACGTCGGCGAATGAGAAAGCGTGCTGTAATCGAGTTTCTAACCTCGAAAAAGGTGTGTCCAGTTGAAATCCGTAGAACAATGGAAGCTGTGTACGCTGATTATTGACATCAGTAATGTGCGACACGGATTGTTCGTGTGTGTGTGTGTGTGTGTGTGTGTGTGTGTGTGTGTGTGTGTGTGTGTGTGTGTGTGTGGGTGGGTGGGTGGGTGTTTTTGTGTGACAGAACTCGGTGTGGACGACCTCGTACGGCAACACTCATCGGAATCGGGTTGATGAAGTCATCGTCGAAAATCGTGAAATAACACGAACGCAGCTCTCTGTTTAAGCGTGGGGTATCTCGAGAGTATACACGGGTCACCGTTGCAGAACAGCGATATATATATAAAAAAAAAAAAACTGTGTGCACGGCGGATACCTCGAATGCTCATTTGCGGGAATTGTGTGACATGAAATACAGAATATATACATCTGTCAACAATTTCTTTTGCGTTTGGAGTGTAAGGTTGGTGGGTTGCTTAAGAACATAGCGACACGTGTGGAAAGCCGAGATTGCAATTTTTACTCCGCAAACAAGAGAACATCAATGGAGTTACGCAACAAAGGATGATCGACGTCAAAAAAATTCAAGCCCATGCCATCACCAGGCAGTCATGCTCAGTGTTTAAGGCCGTTCAAGGTGTTGTGGATCTGGAATTCAGGCGTAAAGGCACCACCATAAACTCTGCAAGCTGCTGCGAGACCCTCGCAGAACTAAAAGCATTGAGTCGATTAGTTTGTCCATACACGGAATACCCTCTACTTCAGCATGACAAAGCCACGCTACACACGTGCGCTCCGCCAAGTCCAACAATCCGACGTCTTCAGTTCACTGTCATCGATCGTACTCCATACAGCCCCGACTTGGCCCTAGCCGATTTTCATCTGTTTCCAAAGCTTGAAGAACAGCTTCGAAGACTTCACTTTGATAGCGATGAAGCGGTGCAAGTGGAGTTGATGGCTTCGTCAACAAAGAGCCTACAGTGGCGGCATCAACAAACGGGTCTATCGTTCCTCGCTGAGGTGACATGAAGAATGAAAATGTAGAATGTTACTAAACTGTGTTTTATTTAAAATGCTTTTGGGGTTTCAAATAAATTCTCAGGCATTACTTTTCAGCACGACGTCATAATTTACTTTAGAATCCTTTTTCGTTCCATAGACATGTACTCGAGTTTATAACTAATTGTTGGGGTATTTTAGTGAAGAATCGTCCCAATTTACAGCACCTGCCTATATGGAGGATATTACTACACTTAAGACATGCAGAAGTCAAATGTTACATAGCGTGACAGTCTAATTCTCTCTCTCTAGTCTATTTAGTTCGCAAAAAAGATTAAGCCACGGAGCATGTAATTCTGAGGGCTATGACAATTTAACAAGCCATGGCTGCAAAATACTAACGCGAATTCTTTACAGACGATTGGAAAAACTGGTAGAAGCCGACCTCGGGGAACATCAGTTTTTGTCCGCAGCTCGTGGTCGTGCGGTAGCGTTCTCGCTTCCCACGCCCGGGTTCCCGGGTTCGATTCCCGACGGGGTCAGGGATTTCCTCTGCCTCGTGATGACTGGGTGTTGTGTGCTGTCCTTAGGTTAGTTAGGTTTAAGTAGTTCTGAGTTCTAGGGACTGATGACCATGGATGTTAAGTCCCATAGTGCTCAGAGCCATTTGACCCATTTGAACATCAGTTTGGATTCCCTAGAAATATTGGAATACATGAGGCAATACTGACCCTACGACTTATCTTAAAGATAGATTAAGGAAAGGCAAACCTACGTTTCTAGCATTTGTAGACTTAGAGAAAGCTTTTGACAATGTTGACTGGAATACTTTCTTTTAAATTCTGAAGGTGGCACGGATAAAATACAGGGAGCAAAAGGCTATTTACAATTTGTACAGAAACATGATGGCAGTTATAAGAGTCGAGGGACATGAAAGGGAAGCAGTGGTTGGGAAGGGAGTGAGACTGGGTTGTAGCCTCTACCCGATGTTATTCAATCTGTACATTGAGCAAGCAGTAAAGGAGACAAAAGTTCGGAGTCGGTATTAAAATCCATGGAGAAGAAATAAAAACTTTGAGGTTTGCCGATGATATTGTAATTCTGTCAGAGACAGTAAAGGACTTGGAAGAGCAGTTGAACGAAATGGACAGTGTCTCGAAAGGAGGATATAAGATGAACATTAACAAAAGCAAAACGAGGATAATGGAATATAGTCGAATTAAGTCGGGTGATGCTGAGGGAATTAGATTAGGAAATGAGGCACTTAAAGTAGTAAAGGAGTTTTGCTATTTGGGGACCAAAATAACTGACGATGGTTGAAGTAGAGAGGATATAAAATGTAGACTGGCAATGGCAAGGAAAGCGTTTCTGAGGAAGAGAAATTTGTTAACATCGATTATAGATTTAAGCGTCAGGAAGTCGTTTCTGAAAGTATTTTTATGGGGTGTAGCCAAGTATGGAAGTGAAACATGGACGATAAATAGTTTAGACAAGAAGAGAATAGAAGCTTTCGAAATGTGGTGCTACAGAAGAATGCTGAAGATTAGATGGGTAGTTCACATAACTAATTAGGAGGTATTGAATAGAATCTGGGAGAGGAGTTTGTGGCACACCTTGACTAGAAGAAGGGATCGGTTTGTAGGACACGTTATGAGTCATCTAGGGATCACCAATTTAGTATTGGAGGGCAGCGTGGAGGGAAAAAATCGTAGAGGGAGACCAAGAGATGAATACACTAAGCAGATTCAGAAGGATGTAGGTTGCAGTAGGTACTGGGAGATTGAAGCAGCTTGCACAGGATAGAGCAGCATGGAGAGCTGCATCAAACCAGTCTCCGGACTGAAGACTACAACAACAAAAACAACAACGTCAGTCAGCTGATACAAGTTTTTTACTGTTCTGTAGCTGAGTGTTCAAATAGTTATCATTCGCGAAATGCTGCCGGTTTTATTTTTATAGTTGCTACACCTGCCGTAGCAATCGAAGTCGTCTGGCTTTCAACTGCGCGCTGCCTGTTGTGAATCTTCGGAACAAAAGAAGGGAGACTGAGGTTTTACGTTCCGTCGACGACCAGGCCATTAGCCACCGAGCACCAGCTCGGACTGGGTTTCAGGAAAGCCGGCCGCACGCATTTCGAAGGATCCAGCCTTGAATTTGCCTTAATCGGTGTAGCAACACGATGGAAAAACTACATCTGATTGGCGGACGGGAAATTTGAAGCATGGTCTCTTCGATTTCAGGCCCTTGGGTGACGTGAATCTTAAAGAGATGATAGGGAACTGCTGTGCCAAACTAACAAAGCCTCTTAGTAAGAAGCTGCGGAAGAATTCAGAGTGATACCGTGCCTGAGTCACTGTTGAGTGTTCGAGAAAGTGGACGGGGTGAATTGCCCGCTGCGAGTTCACGACCTCAGCTTACGGAAATGGCAGGAAGTGGGGAGAGTTACCAGCGAAAGCACTCAAACTCTGGAGTGTAGGCACACTGCTCATACACGCCGGAACTATGCCCGTGGCGTTCACTTGCATACTGTCTGTGTTTTAACGAGTCCACCTAAACGGATGGCAGGTGAACGGCCGTAGGGAAGCGCGCCTAAGAGGTGGGGCGGCAACAGGACTAATGACAGGAGAAACTGTCACCTATTCCGCCGTTATAGGGCGTTTCCAGATACTCTGCTCGTTTAGACTATTGCCACACTGGGCGATTTCCCTTGTTCGATAATATTTGCGGTTGAAGTAATCGCCGAAAGGTGGCGCACTGGAATCGATTGCAATCGTGACATCACT
This sequence comes from Schistocerca cancellata, assembly GCF_023864275.1. Taxonomy (NCBI): domain Eukaryota; kingdom Metazoa; phylum Arthropoda; class Insecta; order Orthoptera; family Acrididae; genus Schistocerca; species Schistocerca cancellata. The sequence goes on along the minus strand of NC_064633.1, from coordinate 23,858,250 downwards.
ACGAGACGCCAAAATAAAAGCTGAATATGAACGACACATCGTGTTTTGCATAAATCACATGGGACCACTAAACACTGAGTAATGGAAACTGGGGTTCCCCAGCGTGAACTTCCCCCAGCGTGAACTTCCCCCAGCGTGAACTTCCCCCAGCGTGAACTTCCCCCAGCGTGAACTTCCCCCAGCGTGAACTTCCCCCAGCGTGAACTTCCCCCAGCGTGAACTTCCCCCAGCGTGAACTTCCCCCAGCGTGAACTTCCCCCAGCGTGAACTTCCCCCAGCGTGAACTTCCCCCAGCGTGAACTTCCCCCAGCGTGAACTTCCCCCAGCGTGAACTTCCCCCAGCGTGAACTTCCCCCAGCGTGAACTTCCCCCAGCGTGAACTTCCCCCAGCGTGAACTTCCCCCAGCTCCATATCGACGACAGGTTGCACGCCCCCTATGAAGACTGCTGATCAATTATGGTCCAATACGAATCAGGAAACACACTACTCCTTGCAACACAGGTTTAGCACAATGACTAAAGATTTTAAAATGTGACTGAAGCTCGAAACTTAGCGCGTACATCAATGCGAGATGCTTTTAATTGTTTCCACAACGAGACTGTCTCGAAATCTGGCAGAAAATCCAGAGAGATTCCGGTTTTATGTAAAGTGCACCAGAGTCAAGAACACAATCAACACCTTCACTGCCCAATACCAATGGCAATATTACTGATGACAGATCCATTAAAGCGTAGTTGCAAATAGTTTTTGAAATTCCTTCACCAAGGCAGACGAATTTGAATGGAGAACAGCTACCAATAGGGGTAACTTAAAGGAGGTACCCTCGGCGTAGCGAAAGAGCTTAAATCCGGTACTCATTAGTTAGTCTGCCAATTGGGTTCCTTTCAGATTACGCTGATGTAATATGCTATAGATAAAAGGCTGTGTTCCGACTGACTGACTGACTCATTTACTCAGTGACTCATCATCGCCCTGTCCAAACCACTAAGGATAGAAATTTGCAGAGGATGCTGATCTTATGCTATAAGCGTCGTTTAAGAAGGGATTTTTTTGAAATACCGTCCACAAGGGGGTGAAATAGGGGATGAATGGTTTTTTGAAAATATGTCGCTATTAAGGCTACTATGAGGCTAGACCTACTAAAACTCGTATTTGGTTTCTTGGTCAGAAATAAAGAAATTTGTGCTCGAACATCCTTGGAAATATAACCCCTATGCTGGTGAAATAGTGGGCCAAAGTTGTCTTTGAAAAGAAATGATTATTAAAGAACTACTGAAGTACTTCTCAAGCTACATCCATGAAAATCGGCATTCCAGTGCTCGGTTGCAAATAAAAAAAAAATAAAAAAATACCGTATATGATTGTTCTTGAAAATTTAACCCCTAATAGGATGAAATAGATGATGAAATGTTTTATGAAAATATAACATTGTGAAAGCATTTTTAAAGCTAAATCTATTAAAATTTGAATTTGACATCTCGGTCGGAAATAAAAAAACTCGTGTTTCACTGTTTTTGGAAATTCAACCATTAAGGGGGTGAAATAGGGGATGAAAATTTTTATGGTAATACTTCACAGTTCGCGCGGGTCTCCCCGTCGGAGGTTCGAGTCCTCCCTCGGGCGCGCGCGCGCGTGTGTGTTCGTGTGTGTGTGTGTGTGTGTGTGTGTGTGTGTGTGTGTGTGTGTTTTGTCGTTAGCGTAAGGTACTTCAAGATAGATTAAGTAGTGCGTAAGCCTACTGTAGGCACCGGTGACCACAGAAGTCTGGTCCGGCAGCACGGCTCAATACGTGTTTCTGCAGGCAGCTTCCAACGCCATGTTGAGTGCGTACCACATCGAGTTGCTGCACTTCGCCGGGCTGAAACAGGTCAGACTCGGTATTAGGAGCTATCCAAGTGCCGGCCGCTGTGGCCGAGCGGTTCTAGGTGCTTCAGTCTGGAACCGCGCGACCGCGGTGGTGGGTTTGGCGGAGAAAAGGAATCCTCGGGAAAAAGTGTCAGCGTCCCACCAGGAACAAATCCATCCCCAGTAATTCTCTCTCCCTCCCGAGATTTTTTTTTAAAAAAAGCTGTTACATGTATGCTCTTCAGCCATTTGTTATTATGTATTGTTTACTATGGCTAGGTTTTAGGCACAGGATCAGGAGTGTAAGGCTATAGTTGCAAGATCCAGGTGTGCCGACATCTTGCACCTACGAAACCTCATTGTGCTGAGGAGGTGGGGCTATAAAAAAGCGCGAATATGTCAAGATATTTTGATTTTAATGTTTTTGGTGTTGCCAGATAAGTCTAAAAGCAAATTCCTTTCTTTTACATCCCTAACTCCGCTCAAGACAAAAATGGTTTAAAAAAATGGTTCAAATGGCTCTGAGCACTATGGGAATCAACTGCTGTGGTCATAAGTCCCCTAGAACTTAGAACTACTTAAACCTAACTAACCTAAGGACAGCACACACATCCATGCCCGAGGCAGGTTTCGAACGTGCGACCGTAGCGGTCGCGCGGTTCCAGACTGAAGCGCCTAGAACCGCTCGGCCACACCGGCCGGCCGTTCAGGACATATTCGCATTTTTTCCTACTATGGTTCAAATGGCTCTGAGCACTATGGGACCTAACATCTAAGGTCATCAGTCCCCTAGAACTTAGAACTACTTAAACCTAACTAACCTAAGGACAGCACACAACACCCAGCCATCACAAGGCAGAGAAAATCCCTGACCCCGCCGGGAATCGAACCCGGGAACCCGGGCGTGGGAAGCGAGAACGCTACCGCACGACCACGAGATGCGGGCTTTCCTACTATGACAGGACCATATCTCATTCTAGTTCCCAAATGGCGTACGTAAAAAAAGGTGTTTTCTCTGAACGTTAAATCCGAATGAAGCTATATTTTTGATAACGAGTTTTCAATTTTATGGTAAGACTGCAGTTTTTTATTTATTTGATTCACTTTAAAGCATTCTCGCCCATTCAGTTCACGTAAGAATCAATTTTACGTGCCACATTTAGGTCGACTTCAAACAACGGATAAAGGTTATTGGGTAAATAAATTTAGTTTTGACTTCATCACTTTACCTACCTTGGTGCAAAGTTTGAACCGATTCGTGCAAGTTTAAAACATAGAAGTGATGCGTTTCAAATACCTTCCAGAAAAGTGGTTTTTTGTAGGTTTTTGCACGTAAAATCCGGACGGTGCACATACAAATGGTGCTATTAGCTGAGAATTCTGCTTTCGTGTTGTAATGATACAATCTAATGGGAGAGGTGGGGGAGGGAGTTAACACTAGTACAAAGTGCGCACGATCAAAGGCTGCCGCATTTGTGGCTGTTCATTCTCAGGCATAATGCTCGTGTGTGCAGTGTCGCTTTGCACGTAGAACAGCAAACAAAGCTCATATTTTCTTTCGCGAAAAGTTCTATGTGTGAAAAAGAAAGGCAAATACGCATCGCAGGTGACGTAATCCATAAGTATTTAGCGAGGAACTTGTAGACTTAAGTAGACGCCATTTGCGGAGGTGCTAGGGGAGGCAGATGTGTAAATGGGATAAACATTGTTGACATAAACAAAGAGAAACGCACTCGGTAGCTATTTCGATTCTAACTCAACGACTGAGATAATTATTCCTCGTCACGATTAAACATTTTGTGTAAAGTCATAAATTTGATCTTCGAGGAAAAGTGTAATGATAAGCTAAGTAAATAAGGGAAACAAATTGGAGCCTTCTGTTGTTACACGAAACAGAGGAAGTAAAAATCCAAAATATAAGAATAGTTTAGCTTTACACAAGACTGAGATACAGAGAGGAAAATACCGTCATGACGTCACTGCTTTTACGCGCAGACTCCTCCAGCGACAATAACAACAGTGAAACGTAGTTTCCTAGCAACAGTTGTGCTACAGCTTGGACGTCACATCACACCGTTCCGAAGTGCCCCGCCGTATTTAATTATTCATCTCCTGACTACACAGTGCCTCAAGGTGGTAAGTTCCACGTACATTAGAAATGACGCGTTTCTTCTGTTAAAAAATTTGTCGATTATGAAACAAAGATATCAAAACGAGATATTACCCCTACCAGGCAGCACCTGGTTTCAAATTCACGTTGACGTCGACATGTAGCAGAATCGAAGCTTCTTACTGGTGTACTATTTTCTAATTTTTCACTTCTCGTGTGTGTCAATCAAAATAAATTTAACAATAAATCACTCTAATTTTCCAATTTCGGAAGAAACTCTGGAAATTTGTAATTTAGCAAGTGTTTTGGGCTTTTCTTCAACCACACCTGGTCCTTTTCCTTCTGCCTTTTTCCGGTACCTTCACGGGGTGGGCGTGCTTCTACATCTACATGATTACTCTGCAATTCACCATTACTAAGTGCGTGGCAGAAGATTCATCGGACCACCATCAAGCTGTTTCTCTACGGTTCCAGTCTCATAACAGCGCGCGGGAAAAACGAGCACAGAAATCTTTCCGTGCGAGCTCTGATTTCTCTTATTTTATCATGATGATTATTTCTCGCTATGTAGGTGGGAGCCACCAGAATATTTTTGCATTCGGAGGAGGAAGCTGGTGATGGAAATTTCATTAGAAGCTACTGCTGCAACGAAAAACGCCTTTGTTTTAATGACTGCCTTCCCAATTCACGAATCATATCCATTACACTCTCTCACCTATTTCGCGATAGTACAAAACGTGCTGCTCTTCTTTGGACTTTTTCGATGTCCGTCAGTCCCATCTGGTGCAGATCCCACGCCGCACAGCAATACTCTAGGATAGGGTGGGCAAACGTGGTGTACGCAGCCTCTTTAGTCGACCTGTTGCTTTTTCTAAGTGTTATACCAATAAATTTCAGTCTTTGGTTTGCTTTACCCACGACACTGTCTATGTGATCTTTGCAATTGAAGTTATTCGTAATTGTTGTCCCTAAGTATTTGGTTGGATTTACAGCCTTTAGGTTTGTGTGATGTTTCGTGTAACCGAAATTTTGCGCATTTCTTTTATTACTCATGCGGATGAGCTGACACTTTTCGTTATTTAGAGTTAACTGGCACTTTTTGCACCACATAATCTTGTCTAAATCATTTTGCAGTCATCTGATGACTTAACAAGACGGTAACTGACAGCATCATCTGCAAGCAATCGAAGAGGGCTGCTCAGATTGTCTCCTATGTCGGTTATGTAGATCAGGAACAGCAGAGGGCCTATAACACTTCCTTGGGGAACGCCAGACAGTACTTCTGTATTACTCGATGGCCTCCCGTCAGTTACTACTAAATGTGACCTGCCTGATAGGAAATCAGGAATCCAGTCGAACAACTGAGACGATGCTCCGTAGACACGCAGTTTGGTTAGAAGACGCTTAGCATCATTAATGCGGGGATAGCAGGATGCCCTTCCTGTCGTTACCTCTCAACAGAGTTTGTGTACTCACCGTGTCGGATAGCCGTGCGAGTTAAAGCACCGCTTCCGGCACAGGGAGGTACGCCGGATCCAAATTGGATCCGCCCAGCGGATTAACGGCGAGGGGGGCGTGCCGGACAGCCTGGATGTGGTTTTGGGGCGGTTTCCCGTATGCAACTAGGAGGATACCGGATACGATTCGCAAACATTTAGAATACTTCCGCTCACTCTCACATGAATAACAGTACACGCAGACAGTTGGAGTACTCACATTCCGCCCTTGTGGACGTTAATAACCATGGCCACCCTGCGCCAATGCGGGACAATAACACAAGAAAAAGACGGAAAAACAGGAGGCGGAGTTTGTGTACACGATACCCCGATTGACGCCTTGTGACTTCTTCCTGTGGGGTTTCATTAACGACAACGTTTATCCACCAGCACTACCACGTAACTCGGAACAGGTGAAGAACCGGCTCCGTAATCCCATGACACTAATGACGATGGACATGCTTGCTCGTGAATGGAAGGAATCCGACTAGCGATGTGATCTGTTCGTGTCGCTGGTGGAGCAAATGCGGAACATACGTAATGTGGACTTGAGAGATTCGTCAGCTCGTGCGTCCCAAGTTTCATAGCTGTACGTCCTATAGCTAATAAATATAGACGTTCGAAGTAAGTATATTCTTTTTGAAACACCCTTTATAAGATATGACCAGTATCAATTATAACTCTACAGGGTGGTCCATTGATCGTGACCTGGCCAAATATCTCCCGAAATAAGCGTCAAACGAAAAAACTACAAAGAACGAAACTCGTCTAGCTTGAAGGGGGAAACCAGATGGCGCTATGGTTGGCCCGCTAGATGGCGCTGCCATAGGTCAAACGGATATCAACTGCGTTTTTTTAAAAATAGGAACCCCCATTTTTATTACATATTCGTGTAGTACGTAAAGAAATATGAATGTTTTAGTTGGATCACTTTTTTCGCTTTGTGATCGATGGCGGTGTAATAGTCACAAACATATGGTTCACAACTTCAGACGAACAGTTGGTAACAGGTATGTTTTTTTAAATGAAAATACAGAACGTAGGTACGCTTGAACATTTTATTTCGGTTGTTCCAATGTGATACATGTACCTTTATGAACTTATCATTTCTGAGAGCGCATGCTGTTACAGCGTGATTACCGTCAACCTCAATGCATGTGGCAGTACATGTAACGACATTCCTCTCAACAGCGAGTAGTTCGCCTTCCGTAATTTTTGCACATGCATTGACAATGCGCTGACGCATGGTGTCAGGCGTTGTCGGTGGATCGCGATAGCAAATATCCAACTTTCCCCACAGGAAGAAATCCGGGGACGTCACATCCGGTGAACGTCCGAGCCATGGTATGGTGCCTCGACGACCAATCCACCTATCATGAAATATGTTATTCAATACCGCTTCCACCGCACGCGAACTATGGGTCGCACATCCATCATGTTGGAAGTACATCGCCATTCTGTCATGCAGTGAAACATCTTGTAGTAACATCTGTAGAACATCACGTAGGAAAGCAGCATACATTGCACCATTTAGATTGCCCTCGATAAAATGGGAGCCAATTATCCTTCCTCCCATAATGCGACACCATACATTAACCCGCCAGGGTCGCTGATGTTCCACTTGTCGCAGCCATCGTGCATTTTCCGTTGCCCAATAGTGCATATTATGCCGGTTTACGTTACGGCTGTTGCCGAATGACACTTCGTCGCTAAATAGAACGCGTGCAAAAAGTCTGTCATCGTCCCGTAATTTCTCTTGTGCCCAGTCGAAGAACTGTACACGACGTTCAATGTCGTCGCCATGCAAGTGTTGGTGCATAGAAATATGTTACGGTTGCAATCGATGTTGATGTAGCATTCTCAGCACCGACGTTTTTGAGATTCCCGATTCACGCGCCATTTGTCTGCTACTGATGAACGGATTAGCCGCGACAGCAGATAAAACGCCTACTTGGGCATCATCATTTGTTGCAGGTCGTGGTTGACGTTTCACATGTGGCTGAACACTTCCTATTCCCTTAAATAACGAAACTATCCAGCGAACGGTCCGGACACTTGGATGATGTCGTCCAGGATACCGAGCATCATACTTAGCACACGCCCGTTGGGCATTTTGGTCACAATAGCCATACATCAACACGATATCGACCTTTTCCGCAATTGGTAAACGGTCCATTTTAACACGGGTAATCTATCACGAAGCAAATACCGTCCGCACTGGCGGAATGTTACGTGATACCGGCGGCCGGTGTGGCCGAGCGGTTGTAGGCGCTTCAGTCTGGAACCGCGCGACTGCTACGGTCGCAGGTTCGGATCCTGCCTCGGGCATGGATGTGTGTGATGTCCTTAGGTTAGTTAGGTTTAAGTAGTTCTAAGTTCTAGGGGACTGATGACCTCGGATGTTAAGTCCCATAGTGCTCAGAGCCATTTGAACCTTTTTTTTTTTTTTTACGTGATACCACGTACTTATACGTTTGTGACCGTTACAGTGCCATCTATCAGTAAGCGAAAACAGTGGTCCAACTAAAACATTAATATTTCTTTACGTACTACGCACCGTATTTAAAAAAACGCAGTTGATATCTGTTTGAATTATGGCAGCTCCATCTAGCGGGCCATCCGTAGCGCCATCTGGTTTCCCCCTTCAAGCTAGACGAGTTTCGTTCTTTGCAGTTTTTTCGTTTGACGCTTATTTCGTGAGATATTTGGCCCGGTCACTGTCAATGGACGACTCTGTATAAGCATATTAAGTCGTGCGGCTTTGTGAATTACTGATCGCTGATATGGAAAACTATTTTAATGTTTTTCGTAAAATTTCTGTTGGGTACGTGCTCAACATTGTAAAATGTGTTTCCTGCTGGTAGATATCGTGGGATGGGAACAGATTCCGTGCGAAACGAGTAACGTTAGATATAGACGTAGGCTTCCGCGGCCATTTTCACATTCAATAAAATTTTGCTGGGTTTGTGACCGCATTGTCAATAGGTAGAACTAGAGGCGTTTCGGTCGCTTGCAACAGGGATCGAAACGTTGGTAGTTTTACATATTGACAATGCGGTAGCAAACCCAGAAGACTTTTATTGAAAGTAACGTTAGCTTTAGTGATAGATTGGGTTGATGTCAACTTAAGTTTAACGGGAAAAATCTTAACTCTCGAAGTCGGAAGCAGTGCTCTTTAAGGCGCTACAGACACTACACGAGTGTGATGGTAGAGGCGGTCTCCGCAGCTGCTCCCAAGAGGTGTACTCTACCTGCTGTGGCTGCGCAGCTACCAGCTACGCTGTTGGTGCCTTCAGCGGACTTTACAAGGCGGCTTATCTAGACGCCGGCCAAGTTTTCCCCTGCCAGAATCTGGCTATTAATAACGCCCCTTTAGTGCCGACTGCCCGCCTGGCTGCGCTGTGTATAATTTAGCCGTGCTATTTATCGAAGACTCGTGAGAAAAATTCCGCCCATTTTAGATTGAAATTTTTATTTTTGTTTTACAGTATAATATATGACGACGCCCATCCACGACAGTTGTTTCAGCAACTCATTTGTCCCTCGTACTTAATCTGTGGCTCTGGTGCGTGACCTTCTGAAGTAAGTTAAGCTCCTCTACGTCGCTGCCGAAACTTGCAGAAATTTGTGAAAATATTTTAGGTAAGCAGAAGCAAGTTGGCGTCCACATGACCCGTCTTTGGACAGAGTTAACTTTCTTGTTTCAGAAGCACAGTGTCAGATACGTTCTAAAAGTTGCAAGGAAGATATTTTTATATGGGAGTGCAGGCCTTCTCGGTGACTTTTTTTTTTTTTTTTAGAGAAATGTTGTCGGGTTGTCAGCAGAGTCGGGGTGTCGTTTTGCCGCAAAGTTTCGGCGAGGTTGCTACTCTTCAGTTGAAGTGTCTGTTTCATGTCCAGTTGGTTCCCTTACAGCTGCTGGTCAGGAAACTCCGTGCCGAGAGCCTGACGGGCGGGCAAAGGCCGTGCCTCGGGAAGGCATGTCGTGGCAAGTGACTGGGGGGGTCCGGGCGTCGAGCCCTGGTGCTGCAAGTCTGCTCCGCCAGCACCCACATCAGAGCGTTCCTCAGGCGTGCGTTGTGCTGTCATCAAAAATAGTATTGGTTAAAAACAGTCTTGGATGCAATTTTAGTTTTTTTTTTGTTTTTCAACTACGCGTTTCGCCTTATTTAGGCATCTTCAGGTTGATCTTAATTTGGTATTTCTTAGAACGATCCTTTAGACAGTGTAGCCAAAGGGCATGTCCAATAAATCAGGCCAACATCGCCTTCGTTAAACTCAGTAAAAACTTTTCTGTATTGACGCGAGTGACTCCAAGGCGTGCATAACGCGTTCCCGTTCACAGGAGCGAGTAACAGAATAAGATGAGGCTCAGGGAGTAAGCGTCCACCCAGAAAAGTTTTTACGAAGGCGATGTCGGCGTGATGTATTCGACGATGCCCTTTGGCTACACTAAAATTGCAACCAAGACTGTATTTAACCAATACTGTGAAGCACTGGTTTGCTGTATGCCACATACGGATTGGAAGAACTTCATCAAAAATGCGTCACGGAACGGTCCGATGTGAGAGCGGCGAAGGGCAGCTGGCGGAAGATGTGTGTGCGGTTGACAGCCGAAATACCGGAAGATGCAACTATTGGTGTCCCACATGCGCGAGCGAAAGATGATGGAATAACAAGTACTTCCATTGATGTTGCATACAGAGAACGATCTTTTGAGAAAGGCGAGCAATTGAACACTGAATGTATCTTGGCAACACCCACTGAATGACCGTGTGCTCAGAGGAGCGTGGGAGGTGAGACAGGCGGGTCGCTCGAGGATGAGGCTGCTGACTGGCTGGTGTACTTAGTTGGTGCCCTACACTAGACCAGCCACTGCCAAGTGGCGAACAGGTGGGGCAATGACCCAGCAGTGCCGTACAGTCTGAAGGAAACCCACCGTTGCTGTCCACAGCATCTTAAAAAGCACGGTAGAACAGCTGGAGCCAATTAATCCACTGTGAATGGCGAACTGCAACTATGATTTAAAAAGCGGGTTTATGTGCATGTAATTTCAAGCAGTCGCTTTCTTCAATTTGGATACGATTTGCTCTCTGGACCATTAACTAGTTCTCGGGCCACTACAGGGTCGTCAGACGGAGCTATCACAGTAACATTATTATCTAGACCATGTGGAGTTAGACGCTATGGTCGTGCTGCTGCTAGCGGAAGTAACACACGTTTAGTAACCAGTAATGAAAAGTTAACGGAATGAAAACATCGTTTGTTTTAAAATAGTTACACTGCACTGTGTCGTGGTATCCATGACCAATCGAGGGTATGATTTTGCTATCGAAATGCCATAGCAGCAAACGAGGAAGAGGTTATTATACATGCACCGTGTAATGGTTCTTTATTTACGTGACCATTACGGCACTCCAACCACAGTTCTCGATACCAGTAATATCGTACTACTTTTCCGCGAAGTAACAAACATATTTTTGTGACAATATTCACATTTGGTTTTATTAATGTATAGGTACTCCGATGTATCGATATATTACAGTGATATGGTTCTTGTGTGTGTTCATTTCTGTGAGACTGTCATAATCTTGCCGGCCGCGGTGGTCTAGCGGTTCTAGGCGCTCAGTCCGGAACCGCGCGACTGCTACGGTCGCAGGTTCGAATCCTGCCTCGGGCATGGATGTGTCTGTTATCCTTAGGTTAGTTAGGTTTAAGTAGTTCTAAGTTCTAGGGGACTGATGACCACAGATGTTATGTCCCATAGTGATCAGAGCCATTTTTTTGTCATAATCTTTGACTTACTTGTAACCGTTTTGGCGCGAATGCGCGAATTGCAGAAGTTATTTCGTTTTGTAAAAGAACAGTCAAGTCTTGTGTTTGGTTAAAGTGGAAATTAAATATATGAAGATTGATACAAAACTGTTTTCTTCATGATGTGACAATTAAGAAGTAGTATATGTGAATTTACAAGAAGTTTAATAAAAATGTGGATCGTGAACACCAAGTCAAAAATTATTTCTACCATACCATTGTTCTAATCTGGGATTGTTTGATCATTAAGAATTTCCTGAAAAACGCATTTGTTACGTCTTCAAATATTGCTAAAATACGGATCTGGACTTTCTAGCAGTCAAAGTGGAATCGCCCTGGAATCAACAAGATGAGCTATAACAACTTCGACGAAATCTACGTGGGAATCCATTCAAGATAAGTGCCAAAATTAATGACTCTTCTACAGTGACTTCATCATTTCCATTCTGACGATACCATCCACAGTCAATAACTTTGATGTTGCCCGATAAAGCGAACATATGCTGCGTGAGCACCATTATTAATCTGCTTTGCAAGTGGTGGTATTGTTAGAACCGGGACAAATCATTGACAAGAACTGAGACGGATATGACCTGGGCATTGACGCGTTGCAGCAATGTTGCTGGCAACACTCTTGCGGTGACACATTGCCTTCGGCTCTCCTACCTGCCGAGCGGCGATTCTACCTGCCGGGCGGAGATGGGACGGAGAGATTACAGGACCTTTCCTCGACCCTTTCTGGGTGCGAATTTCAGGACACCTTGAAGAACATATAACACTCCCGTCTGCTACTGCTATACCATAACCTCGAAACTGGAGGCAGTTTGCAAAACAGAATTATTTTGTTAGAGTAATAATGGTATAAAGGAACAGATCAGTGTTACCCTCTGAGAGGAATTTTGATATGTTGACCGTGTTGTACCTAACAGAGGTGGCTTATCGGAAGTGAAAGTCAGAATTACGTAAATATTTGAATAGTAACAAACAAAATTTTGCCTAGCTATACTGTTTATAGAATAAGGAAAACGGTCGCCAGCCTAATTAGGCAAGAGAAAGATTAACGTTCTCGTTTAAGAAAGTAGATATAAGTAACTATAACGGATCAACACAACCTATACTTTGTCACACGCGACTGCAGTGAACTCTGACACATACATATGTTTACGGTAAGATTGAAACTAACAGAGCAGCAGAAACAATTTGCAAAAGTATAACAGATACCGAAAGACACTATTACTTTCAGGGCTTACACAAAGTGAATGGTCTTTATAACATTACTATTAATATGCACTTCTAATACACAAGAGAGACAAACACTTAGCAAACATGAGTATATAACGTTTCACTACTGCAGCTTTCTCACTTTTACTACAGCGAAACACAATGTTGACAAAATTGCAAGAAACTGACTCACCTTTTAGAATCTACTACAGACAACAATGTGATCATTTACTTTATAAGCCTCAGTCTTAAGAACTTTTAATTTTGATGTTGGCAACAGCACTTTAATAAGCAGTTTTAATAGGCATATTTTCAGCAAACAACATTTACTTTAGCTCACTCTCTTGCCACATTAACTTTAACTTTCTTTTTACTATGTTGAAGAGGCATTAATAAGCAAAATACTAGACTTTAATGTTCTTTTAGTAAGGACACTCGGATATCACTTTAGCTCAAACGGAGAGGAACCTGAGAGGTGTTATGATGAGGAGAAAAATCAGGGTAGGTACATAAATTCAGTTATAAATTACCTTACATTTGAGCACACTAACACATCCATTAAGCTGATCCTTCACTGTACATCATTGTAGTATTCCGATGTAATGATTGCGCAATGTGGTGGCAACTGCATATTGTTAGGTGGAATTGCAGGTAGAATTGTTGGACTCTGTCATTTCTTGGTGGCGATGATTGATACCAATCCCAGAATACTTCCAGCTATTTATCCATTCTTCCGAGGCATTGGAAAGCGGCAGGAAAAGCCTCTCTCGGAACCAGCACAATATGCATCTTTTACATAGCAGTGCACCGACTCGTAGCTCGTCCCCGACTGACTATCAGTTCCACCTTTTCTACGTAGGCCAACCACAATTTGCGCGCGCTACACAGTTCCATTCCTGAGGGGAACCACTACACCATTTACATACAAACTCATTAAGAACCCTAAGTGAAGGTCAGCAGTTTATGTTGTGTCAGCAGATTAGCCAACACAACGCACTAATTGAGAGAGGAGGCCGAAATGCACGCGTCAACTCAAGCAGGCTTGCTTAGGTCTGAAACAGGATACGTAATGAATGCTATAAAGAAAAGTACGTAGCTGCTGGAATACTTAACTTTAATCCATCATTTGTATACAGCATTCTTGATGATACAAGTGAGACTCTCTCTAGATACGGTTAATGGCGCCTTGCTAGGTCGTAGCCATGGACTTAGCTGAAGGCTATTCTAACTGTCTCTCGGCAAATGAGAGAAAGGCTTCGTCAGTGTAGTCACTAGCAAAGTCGTCCGGACAACTGGGGCGAGTGCTAGTACGTCTCTCTAGACCTGCCGTGTGGTGGCGCTCGGTCTGCAATTACTGACAGTGGCGACACGCGGGTCCGACATGTACTAATGGACCGCGGCCGATTTAAAGCTACCACCTAGCAAGTGTGGTGTCTGGCGGTGACACCACAGTTTACATAACAGCAAACAAACACATTAAATAAAACAGAACATTTGCACATGTTGACATTTCTACAAAATTATTTAGACAAAATTAAAATCATATACAGTAAGATTTGTTCCCTCCAAATGGGACAAAGCATTTAAACGACAGATATATTACATTGCATAGAATCATACCATGACTCAAAGTTTTTACAAAGAAAGGAGTATACAGTTTTGTGTTATCTATTCAAACAAACACATTTACAGAAGCACAGCAATGTAACATTAAATGAAACAAGAGCAAAATAAATCAGTACAGCATTAGAGCTATGGTGTTACAAACAATCTGGAAAATGTGAACGAACTGTTTGCCCACCCGGGTCGCTCGACGTGGGACATAAGCGAGAGGCCGAGTCGTGCACAAAAGCCTGCTCCGGCAACACTTTCGCAATTGTGGACGGCTGTAGAGGCAGCAGCGACTTGAAACCATACCACGTCGTCTTGCTGCAGTGCGCCGGGTGAAAGGAGGCCCGATTAGGTATTATGAGGTATCCCGTGACTTTTGACACCTCATTGTAGAAGCCCAGCGCGAGACGTGAGACTGCTCTTCGCGACTGAGCTACGGACTGTGCGAGAACTGCGGCCACGCTCTACCGGGCGCAGAGCGCATTCCGCTAGCGCACGCTCGGCCGAGCGCAAAATGATGGTCCAGGAGCGATCTCGGCGCGTGATCTCCGCGAGGCGCAGCTAGTTCAGGCGGACGCGGGCGCTCCTGTACACGAGTTGCGCGCCTGTCAATCCGAAGGCTTCGAGAGCGACAGACGTGACGCGTTGCCGAGGTGCCGAACTGCACGCTCCGCTGGGCGCGGAATGTTGGCCAACCGCTCCACGCCGACGACTTTCGCACCTGTGTCTCAGGCGGCCGCTCGTGCGTGAAATGTCATGCGGAAAAAGCCAAACAAACAGCGAGCGAGCGCGGAAACTTTGATACACCCTACCACGGGAACTACTTGAAATGGAGCATTGTCTGAAAAGTTTGTTGTAGCACGTACAGAACAAAATCTGATAATAGTGGAAAATATTTGTCATTTTCCTCACCAGTCACATGATAGACACTGCTGGATGAAGGTTGCCTCTAGATATTTCTGTACGTAACTGAATTCAGCTATAGGCACCAATGTTGTTCCACCACGTTTTATGATATCATATACTCCCTTCTGTAAAGTTTTCGCCTCTGTCTGCTTATTTACTGAAATCGGGGGAAGAAGCCGGCCGTTGTGGCCGAGCGGTTCTAGGCTCTTCAGTCTGGAACCGCGCGACCGCTACGGTCGCAGGTTTGAATCCTGCCTCTGGCACGGATGTGCGTTATGTGCTTAGGGTAGTTAGGTTCTAGGGGACTTATGACTTCAGACGTTAAGTCCCATAGTGCTCAGAGCCATTTGAACAATTTTTTTTTTTTGGGTGAAGGAACTTACTTGGTATAGCTCTTATCCATTCCCTTGGCTGCATGTTCAGTCTCAGTGTTAGCTCGGCCCTAATTAAGACTTCCAATCCACACTCTTCCCTCATCTATTTCTTTATTTTGCTACCTCTTTTAGACAGAAGACTGGGAGCGAAAGGTTATCTGCAACTTGTGCAACAAACCAGACTGCAGTGATAACAGTAGAAGAACATTAAAGGAAGTCGCAGTTGGGAAGGGAATGAAACAGGTTGTGCCCTCTCCCTGACGTTATTTAATCTGTACACTGAGCAATCAGTAACGGAAACCAAGGAAAATCTGGAAAGGGTATCAATGTTCAAGAAGATACAAAACACCGCCAACTTTATAAAGAAATACTGTTTCAATCTATGAATACTAAAATGTGCAAACATTATGTTTCCCCATTTGTAGAATGACACTGTCGCGAATGATGAGGAAATGATGATGACAAAAACACCCAGTCCCCGGGCAGAGAAAACCCCAACGCGACCGGGAATCGAACCCGGGATCTCGTGATCCAGAGGCAGCAACGCTAGCCACTAGACCACGAGCTGGGGACTGGGCCATGTGTAGTTAGACGCTGTGGTCGTGGGACTGGCGGCAAAAACGAAAATTTAGGTACCGATAACGGAAAGTTTATGAAACGAAAATACTGTCACGTTTTAGGGTAGCTATATTCCACTGCCTTGTGGTAGCCATGGCAAACTCATTCTGATAATGTTCGTTTCGCACGATATACATTCGTATACACAGTATTTAGCTGCACTTGGTTCCAAGCTCATTTACAGTAAGTGAAACACTGAACGCAAGTACAAAGTATGTGTATATGCTAGATCTCACACTCTCACACTCTGACACATCGTGATCTTCGTGTTAACATGCATTCCATTACAAAATAAATACATACAAGTACAGGTAACTAACTGGTGTTACGTGAACACTGCAAGCTGCGGGAGTGATCATACGATGGCAAAATACATGTAATACGGATCAAAAAGTTGCACAGAAGATAATTAGCTTGAAACAATTACAAGATACACTCCTGGAAATGGAAAAAAGAACACATTGACACCGGTGTGTCAGACCCACCATACTTGCTCCGGACACTGCGAGAGGGCTGTACAATCAATGATCACACGCACGGCACAGCGGACACACCAGGAACCGCGGTGTTGGCCGTCGAATGGCGCTAGCTGCGCAGCATTTGTGCAGCGCCGCCGTCAGTGTCAGCCAGTTTGCCGTGGCATACGGAGCTCCATCGCAGTCTTTAACACTGGTAGCATGCCGCGACAGCGTGGACGTGAACCGTATGTGCAGTTGACGGACTTTGAGCGAGGGCGTATAGTGGGCATGCGGGAGGCCAGGTGGACGTACCGCCGAATTGCTCAACACGTGGGGCGTGAGGTCTCCACAGTACATCGATGTTGTCGCCAGTGGTCGGCGGAAGGTGCACGTGCCCGTCGACCTGGGACCGGACCGCAAGCGACGCACGGATGCACGCCAAGACCGTAGGATCCTACGCAGTGCCGTAGGGGACCGCACCGCCACTTCCCAGCAAATTAGGGACACTGTTGCTCCTGGGGTATCGGCGAGGACCATTCGCAACCGTCTCCATGAAGCTGGGCTACGGTCCCGCACACCGTTAGGCCGTCTTCCGCTCACGCCCCAACATCGTGCAGCCCGCCTCCAGTGGTGTGGCGACAGGCGTGAATGGAGGGACGAATGGAGACGTGTCGTCTTCAGCGATGAGAGTCGCTTCTGCCTTGGTGCCAATGATGGTCGTATGCGTGTTTGGCGCCGTGCAGGTGAGCGCCACAATCAGGACTGCATACGACCGAGGCACACAGGGCCAACACCCGGCATCACGGTGTGGGGAGCGATCTCCTACACTGGCCGTACACCACTGGTGATCGTCGAGGGGACACTGAATAGTGCACGGTACATCCAAACCGTCATCGAACCCATCGTTCTACCATTCCTAGACCGGCAAGGGAACTTGCTGTTCCAACAGGACAATGCACGTCCGCATGTATCCCGTGCCACCCAACGTGCTCTAGAAGGTGTAAGTCAACTACCCTGGCCAGCAAGATCTGCGGATCTGTCCCCAATTGAGCATGTTTGGGACTGGATGAAGCGTCGTCTCACGCGGTCTGCACGTCCAGCACGAACGCTGGTCCAACTGAGGCGCCAGGTGGAAATGGCATGGCAAGCCGTTCCACAGGACTACATCCAGCATCTCTACGATGGTCTCCATGGGAGAATAGCAGCCTGCATTGCTGCGAAAGGTGGATATACACTGTACTAGTGCCGACATTGTGCATGCTCTGTTGCCTGTGTCTATGTGCCTGTGGTTCTGTCAGTGTGATCATGTGATGTATCTGACCCCAGGAATGTGTCAATAAAGTTTCCCCTTCCTGGGACAATGAATTCACGGTGTTCTTACTTCAATTTCCAGGAGTGTATTTAAAAAGTGAATACGTTGCTCCTTGTCTGACAGCACTTTTTATTTTGTAAACAACTTAACGAACTAAGAGAATCAATACACGACTTTTTCTTCCAAAACTTCTAAGACAGGCGCTTCAGTCCGGAACCGCGCTGCTGCTACGGTCGCAGGTTCGAATCCTGCCTCGGGCATGGATGTGTGTGATGTCCTTAGGTTAGTTAGGTTTAAGTAGTTCCAAGTCTAGGGGACTGATGACGTCAGATGTTAAGTACCATAGTGCTTAGAGCCATTTAGAGCCTTCTAAGACACCTTGGCAACAAGTTTCAAAAATAACAATAAAATAGAGGCATCATCATGCATACATTATTATTCTCTTATTCATGTAACGAATTGCTTGCTGTTCTGGCATTTCGATAACAAAATCATAGCCTCGATTGTCCAAGTCGCCAAACTCTTCGTTATCTATTTTAGCAATCGAAGCCTCTTTGTGTCGTGATCTCTTCTTCGCTTGATTCAGCGTCTTTTTTACTTCTAAGCGAGTGTCATCCGGTGCACCACACTGATGCTTGTTTGAACTAAGACAGTCTTTGGTCTTAACCATTCCTCGGCAGCATGTTGTTCTATGTTTCGAACAGCGCCTTATCACAGTTCCATCTGCTTTCATTCCCTTTATGATGTACGAGTAACCATCGTAATGGCCGCATGATTTACCGTGGGTGGTAGTTGACAGTTCAATATCGGACGTATAAGAACACACAGATACAAGGCGAAGAGCTGAACACTACGAAAGTTAGACTCACATTGACAGTGGCCAGCCAAGCGGTCAGTCACTTGAGTGGACGAGAGCTTTCCGATTGCAGGTAGGCCGTGCCGCACAGGGATCTTTTGCAGTGGATGACAACGCCCGGCGGTGCTGGTAAGCTCTGTTCCTGAGCATGTAGCGTCCAGCAAAACTGGGTGCAAGTTTCACAGGTTTCTGACTGCGTGTGATTTTCACATATCCGTTCCTCAAACCAATTGTGAACAATTGTGGCCCGGTGGTTCAAAATGACTCTGACAAGGGAACCTCCCCATCGCACCCCCCTCAGATTTAGTTATAAGTTGGCGCAGTGGATAGGCCTTGAAAAACTGAACACAGAACAATCGAGAAAACAGGAAGAAGTTGTCTGGAACTACGAAAAAAATAAGCAAAATATACAAAGTGAGTAGTACTTGCGTAAGATAGGTAACATCAAGGAGGTGTTGAGCTCAGGAGCACCGTGGTCCCGTGGTTAGCGTGTGCAGCTGCGGACCGAGAGGTCCTTAGTTCAAGTCTTTCCTCGAGTGAAAAGTTTAATTTTTTATTTTCAGTTTATGTGACATACTCTTATGTTTTCATCACTTTGAGAGTGATTATCACATCCACAAGAAAACCTAAATCGGGCAAGGTAGAAGACTCTTTTTACCCATTCGCCAAGTCTACAGGTTAGGTAGGTCGACAACATATTCCTGTCATGTGACGCACATGCCGTCACCAGTGTCGTATAGAATATATCAGACGTGTTTTCCTGTGGAGGAATCGGTTGACCTATGACATTGCGATCAAATGTTTTGGGTTCCCATTGGACAGACACGTCCTTTCGTCTACTAATCGCACGGTTTTGCGGTGCCGTCGCAAAACAGACACTAAACTTATTACAGTGAACAGAGACGTCAATGAACGAACGGACAGATCATAACTTTGCGAAAATAAAGAAAGTAAACTTTTCACTCGAGGGAAGACTTGAACCAAGGACAGCTGCTCACGCTAACCACGGGACCACGGCGCTCCTGAGCTCAGTTTATCCTTGATATTGCCGATCTTGCACATGGACTACTCAGTTTGTATATTTTGCTTATTTTTTTCATAGTTCCACACAACTTCTTCCTCTTTTCTCGATTGATCTGTGTTTAGTTTTTCAAGGCCTATCCACTGTGCCAACTTATAACTAAATCTGAGGGGGTTGCGATGGGGAGGTAACCTTGTGAGCACTATGGGACTTAACTGCTGAGGTCATCAGTCCCCTAGAACTTAGAACTACTTAAACGTAACTAACCTAAGGACATCACACACATCCATACCCGAGGCAGGATTCGAACCTGCGACCGTAGCGGTCGCGCGGCTCCAGACTGTAGCGCCTAGAACCGCTCGGCCGCACCGACCGGCTGGCCCGGTGGCATAGCGCATTTATCATCCACTAGAATTCCATAGTTTGTAAACATGAAGTCGATGAACGGCTGCAAATGGTCTCCATGCAGTCGAATATAACCGTTTTCAGTCAATGGTCCGTTCAGTTGGACCAGAAGGACCAGTCCATTCCATGTAAACACAGCCCCCACCATTATGGAGTCACCACCAGCTTGCACAGTGCCTTGTTGACAACTCGAGTCCATGGCTTCGTGGCGTCTGCCTACTGTCAGCTCTTGCCAAGTCAAATCGGGACTCATCTGATCAGGCCACGGTTTTCCAGTCTAGGGTCCAACCGATATGGTCACTAGACCCAGGAGAGCCGTTGCAGACGATGTCGTGCTGTTAGCAAAGGCACTCGCGTCGGCCGACGCTGCCATAGCCCATTAACGCCAACGGACGCGTTCTTCGTACGTCCCACATTACTGCGGCGTTTCTTGTCTGTTAGCACTGACAACTCTAAGCAAACGCCGCTGCATTTGATCATTGAGTGAAGACCGTCGGCGACTGCGTTGTCCGCGGTATGAGGTACTGCCTGGAATTTGGTATTCTCGTCTCACTGCTGACACTGTGGAAGTAGAAATGTTGAATTCCCGAACGATTTCCGAAATGGAATGGCCCACGTGTCTAGCTTCAACTACCATTCCGCGTTCAAAGTCTGTTAATTCCCATCGTGCGACCACAATCACATCGGAATCCTTTTTACATGAATCACCGGAGTACAAATGACCGCTCCGTCAATATAGTGACCTTTTATACATTGTGGACGCGATACTACCGCCATCTATATACGTTCATATCGCTATCCCATGACTTTAGTCACCTTTGTGTATCTTACAAGGGGAGGCCGCCGATTGTGAAATTCAGATTCGATTCATACTGCGCATAATAAAAACTCATGGCCAGAGGTGTGATTTTCCGTTGACGAATCCCACGCTTCATTTTAAATTTGGTGACCCATGTTTTTGAAGCTTTGAAGTTGAAATCTGGGGACTGACTTGCGGCGACCTAGGCCCACTGCTGCAGGTTTCTGGTAGTAACTTGTTGGAAGTTTTGTCGAGCTTCTACGAAGCTACCATGCGCCCATGAATTGATGGTACAATATTTATCAAATTATCTACAGCCACGTTTGATTTGCTCTTCCCACCTGGATAAATAGCCCATATTTGTCAAACGAGAGCACCCCTTTTTTTGTAGAGTTTTGAGACTCCAGCCTGGATGTTCTTTGGCCAGATTGACAGCTCTAATTTTGTAATCCAAAGAAATATAGTCGTACCCTTTTTTTTTTTTTCTTCTCGTCCGGCTCGTATTCGTCTGATGATTCGTTGGCAATGGGACTCGTTTCAACGTCTTCGTAGGCATTGTTATCGTCGATTTCATTAACGTCTATCAGTTCCTCATCATGAACGAGGGATTTTTCGGCGAGCATTTGCAGCGTATTCTGGAACATTTCTTCCCCAATTACCATGGCTTCTTCGTTGATTGATGATGACGGTTCTGCTGCGATACGATTACTGTTACGAAGGAGGCTTTCAAAATACACAAACGCATCTTTCAATTGTTGTTTCGCCACTTCACTGTGTATAGAATCTTCTTCTATCACATCACTTTCATGCGAAGGGCCCGGATCGCTCTCCAATTGTACCGCCTACATTTTTCCGTTTATTTAACAGGGTGTACCAAAGCTCTCACGTACGCACTGATTTTCGACGATGTTATAAGTTGCGCTAGGGACGGCATCTACCTTCTTTCGAAGTTAGCAGGCAACTAAGCTGTTATGCGGCGGCTCGTTTCGGCCCAATCAGCATCTGTCCTTCAAGTGTAACGAGCGAGTAACGGAGTTTATATTTCATACCTGCCACAGCAAATTTGTGTACGTGGGGTCTCTATTCTAACTCGAACGTTTGACTTACACTATACGGATTCGTTTCGAAATATCGTTTCTACGTCTTCCGTTAACTATACATGGTAAACCTTATGAAGACAATTAATAACATTTGTGGAATACAACTTTGTTTGCGGAAAACATAATGATGTTCGAAGTCGCCAGTTTTTCCACGACAAACGACTTTCAACAACTTATTATATGCATAATTGTTGCAACTGATTGCTGGGAATTATATATATATTTGAATTAAAAAAAAACAAATAATAAAAAAAGTCGCATGGCGCGAGATTCGATCCGGCGACCTTCGGATTACGAACCAGAGTGCTTACTTTTTTTAAAATTATTATTCACCAAAAACAGTAACAAAAATGGCTACAATGAAATGACATAAATAAGGTGACAGATAATTGCACCGCTGCGCCACGACGCTGTAAAAAATTATTAATCGTAGAGAGTATTTCACCGCAACGGTTTCTTTTAACTGTCGATTTTCTCGACAACGGCTGAGAAGTGCATCTTGGTGCTTTGCCACGTTACACCTCTGGCCATGAGCTTTCATTATGCGCAGCATGAATCGAATCTGAATTTCACAATTGGCGGCCTCCCCTTGTTAGTGCAATAGCATATTTTCTCGGATTTGAGTGCTTACTGGTCTATTTAGGAACAAACCGCTATCCTCTCCTTGTTTCGGTAACATTTACACAGACAATACGCAACCTGTCATACCTTCCTTGGTGGAGGGTAACTTTTACGATTGTTACGCATTCCCTTCCTTAATCCACTCGAAAATGGAGCGACGGAAATACGACTGCCCGTGTCCTTCCCTCCAACTCCTGCTTTATCTTGTCTTGTACAAAATGTTGGTGACAGTACATCGCGAATGTCGTTCTCTAAAGTTTCTCACTAGTGTTTCTGTCGCTCCGCAGATTGCTAATCCAGTGCAGGTTGCGTTTCCGTATCCGTAATACTCGCGCGTTGATCGAACCTAAGGGAACTAAAGTAGCAGCGCGCATTTCGGTTGCAGCCAGATCATCTTTTAATACGACCTTGTCCGAATCCCAAAAGACACGAGAAATAATCAAGAATGGCTCGCACAAGTTTTGTGTATAGTGTCTCCTTTATACACGGTCCAGTCCCATTAATGTGACCACCGCCTGTGTTAGACGTCAACGTACAGTAAACTGGACGATAAATAGTTTAACGAGAAGAGAATAGAAGTTTTCGAAATGTGGTGCTACAGAAGAATGCTGAAGATTACATGGATAGATCACATAACTAATGAGGTACTTAACAGAATTGGGGCGAGTAGGAATTTGTGGCATAACTTGACTAGAAGAAGGGATCTGTTAGTAGGACACGTTCTGAGGCTTCAAGCGATGGTGAAGGCAGCGCGGAGCGTAAAAATCGTAGAGGGACTCAGAGATGAATACACTAAGCCAATTCAGAAGGATGTAGGTTGGAGTAGGTACTTGGAGATGGAGAAGCTTGCACAGGATAGGGTAGCATGGCGAGCTGCATCAAACCAGTCTTTGGACTGAAGACCACAACAAGAACAGTTCCAAAAAAGTACTATCGTCTTATCTGCCTCTCCCTCCTTTTCCGTGTGTGTGTGTGTGTGTGTGTGTGTGTGTGTCTGTGTGTGTGTGTGTCTGTGTGTGTGTGTGTCTGTGTGTGTGTGTGTGTGTGTGTGTGTGTGTGTGTGTGTCAACAGTAGATTTATCTCATGATGTTCATCTCCTGATGTTTCATAAACCTATTACTTGTTTCAGGGGCCCTGGAAGAGAGGATCTACAGAAGTGAACTTCTGCAGCATCGGCTGTAAGTAAATATATGCACTATAGTACTGCCAACATAATTATCAATATTTTTTCGACCTTAAGGAAGAGAATCTCATTTGTATGAGTTTTCTGGTGTAGACATGCCCGTAAAACCATTCCTTATAAATCGTAACTAATCAGTCTGGACCTGGTGACCTGATGTTATTTTGATTCAGTAATAATCATACTCATCACATATTGCTCCTAAAATAATGCAGTATTAGTGAGAAATGACCTAATTAATCAAGTAAACGTAAGAAGAAGTGTGATTTTCTTCGAATATAATAGCTATTCCATGTCTGATAGCATATATTTCCACGGCCAACTTTATGGATAAAATATTTTGTTGGTCAATTGTGGTAATGTAGACAGATATATTTGTCAACCACATTGCTGTTTATACAGTATACACAATAATAAAAAGTGCTTGAAGCGGATAGTTAGTGATACATTATTTTATTTCTCGAATAATATGATAGCATAAGAAGTTATCAGGAGAAAGAAAACTGGCGTTCTACGGATCGGAGCGTGGAATGTCAGATCCTTAATCGGGCAGTTAGGTTAGAAAATTTAAAAAGGGAAATGGATAGGTTAAAGTTAGATATAGTGGGAATTAGTGAAGTTCGGTGGCAGGAGGAACAAGACTTCTGGTCAGGTGAATACAGGGTTATAAATACAAAATCAAATAGGGGTAATGCAGGAGTCGGTTTAATAATGAATAAAAAAATAGGAGTGCGGGTAAGCTACTACAAACAGCATAGCGAGCGCATTATTGTGGCCAAGATAGACACGAAGCCCACACCTACTACAGTAGTACAAGTTTATATGCCAACTAGCTCTGCAGATGACGAAGAAATTGAAGAAATGTATGATGAAATAAAAGATATTATTCAGATAGTGAAGGGAGACGAAAATTTAATAGTCATGGGTGACTGGAATTCAGTAGTAGGAAAAGGGAGAGAAGGAAACGTAGTAGGTGAATATGGATTTGGGCTAAGAAATGAAAGAGAAAGCCGCCTGATAGAATTTTGCAAAGAGCACAACTTAATCATGGCTAACACTTGGTTCAAGAATCATAAAAGAAGGTGGTATACATGGTAGAAGCCTGGAGATACTGGCAGGTTTCAGATAGATTATATAATGGTAAGACAGAGATTTAGGAACCAGGTTTTAAATTGTAAGACATTTCCTGGGGCAGATGTGGATTCTGACCACAATCTATTGGTTATGAACTGTAGATTAAAACTGAAGAAACTGCAAAACGGTGGGAATTTAAGGAGATGGGACCTGGATAAACCGAAAGAACCAGAGGTTGTACAGAGTTTCAGGGAGAGCATAAGGGAACAATTGACAGGAATGGGGGAAAGAAATACAGTAGAAGAAGAATGGGTAGCTTTGAGAGACGAAGTAGTGAAGGCAGCAGAGGACCTAGTAGGTAAAAAGACGAGGGCTAGTAGAAATCCTTGGGTAACAGAAGAAATACTGAATTTAATTGATGAAAGGAGAAAATATAAA
Organism: Schistocerca cancellata; assembly: GCF_023864275.1. NCBI lineage: Eukaryota > Metazoa > Arthropoda > Insecta > Orthoptera > Acrididae > Schistocerca > Schistocerca cancellata. Next base: position 23,832,989 of record NC_064633.1, on the reverse strand, counting down.
AATGCAGTAAATGAAGCAGGCAAAAAGGAATACAAACGTCTCAAAAACGAGATCGACAGGAAGTGCAAAATGGCTAAGCAGGGATGGCTAGAGGACAAATGTAAGGATGTAGAGACTTGTCTCACTAGGGGTAAGATAGATACTGCCTACAGGAAAATTAAAGAGATCTTTGGAGAACAGAGAACCAGTTGTATGAATATCAAGAGTTCAGACGGAAACCCAGTTCTAAGCAAAGAAGGGAAAGCGGAAAGGTGCAGGGACTATATAGAGGGCCTATACATGGGCAATGTACTTCGGACAATATTATGGAAATGGAAGAGGATGTAGATGAAGATGAAATGGGAGATACAATACTGCGTGAAGAGTTTGACAGAGCACTGAAAGACCTGAGTCGAAACAAGGCCCCAGGAGTAGACAACATTCCATTAGAACTACTGACGGCCTTGGAAGAGCCAGTCCAGACAAAACTCTACCATCTGGTGAGCAAGATGTATGAGACAGGCGAAATACCCTCAGACTTCAAGAAGAATGTAATAATTCCGATCCCAAAGAAAGCAGGTGCTGACAGATGTGAAAATTACCGAACAATCAGTTTAATAAGTCACGGATGCAAAGTACTAACGCGTATTCTCTACAGACGAATGGAAAAACTGGTAGAAACCGACCTCTGGGAAGATCAGTTGGATTCCGTAGAAATATTGGAGCACGTGAGGCAATACTGACCCTACGACTTATCTTAGAAGCTAGATTAAGGAAAGGCAAACCTACGTTTCTAGCATTTGTAGACTTAGAGAAAGCTTTTGACAATGTTGACTGGAATACTCTCTTTCAAATTGTGAAGGTGGCAGGGGTAAAATACAGGGAGCGAAAGGCTATTTACAATTTGTACGGAAACCAGATGGCAGTTACAAGAGTTGAGGGGCATGAAAGGAAAGCAGTGGTTGGGAAGGGAGTGAGACAGGGTTGTAGCCTATCCCCGATGTTATTCAATCTGTATATTGAGCAAGCAGTGAAGGAAACAAAAGAAAAATTTGGAGTAGGTATTAAAATCCATGGAGAAGAAATAAAAACTTTGAGGTTCGCCGATGACATTGTAATTCTGTCAGAGACAGCAAAGGACTTGGAAGAGCAGTTGAAAGGAATGGACAGTGTCTTAAAACTAGGGTATAATATGAACATAAACAAAAGCAAAACGAGGATAATGGAATGTAGTCGAATTAATCCGGGTGATGCTGAGGGAATTAGATTAGGAAATGAGACACTTAAAGTAGTAAAGGAGTTTTGCTATTTGGGGAGCAAAATAACTGATGATGGTCGAAGTGGAGAGGATATAAAATGTAGACTGGCAATGGCAAGGAAAGCGTTTCTGAAGAAGAGAAATTTGTTAACATCTAGTATAGATTTAAGTGTCAGGAAGTCGTTTTTGAAAGTATTTGTATGGAGCGTAGCCATGTATGGAAGTGAAACATGGACGATAACTAGTTTGGACAAGAAGAGAATAGAAGCTTTCGAAATGTGGTGCTACAGAAGAATGCTGAAGATTAGGTGGGTAGATCACATAACTAATGAGGTATTGAATAGAATTGGGGAGAAGAGGAGTTTGTGGCACAACTTGACAAGAAGAAGGGACCGGTGGGTAGGACATGTTCTGAGGCATCAAGGTATCACAAATTTAGCGTTGGAGGGGAGCGTGGAGGGTAAAAATCGCAGAGGGAGACCAAGAGATGAATGCACTAAGCAGATTCAGAAGGATGTAGGTTGCAGTAAGTACTGGGAGATGAAGAAGCTTGCACAGGATAGAGTAGCATGGAGAGCTGCATCAAACCAGTCTCAGAACTGAAGACCACAACAACAACAAGTAGTTGTTATTTCACAGATAAGACACATCATTCCAAACGAGAATGGTAACAATGTAACTCTGCAAAGGTGCCTGAACTAGTCTGAAAGCACAAAATGTGTTATTGCTAAGCAAAATAGAAAGCTCAGGATTATTTTACTTCCTCAGTTAACCGAGTGCCCAGCCTCGGTTCTCGTTTACCTTTGGGTGCATATGGATAAATTATGCTCCTGAGCTTTTCGTACGTTCCGTCGTTACTGTCACTGAAGGTAAGTGTTTATTGGGAATTTAGACAACCATGAAAGTGAGAGAGGTAGAACGTTCTTGAACTTAAAGTGATGTACCTGTGTTCCAAGTAACTGAGCCGTTACTACGTACAATACAATTTCCTTGGGCACATCGGTAACTGCATGCCATTATAAGAACCAGTGAGGAGTCAAACTTAGTCGGTATCCCTAACCGTCCTGGCTTATGTTGGCCACCGCCCAACGCGAGATGAAGTGATGGCTGGTAGCACTGAGGGCTCGTGACGTAGCAAGGAAAGTACAGGATGACCCAAAAGTCCGCTAGCATTGGAAAATTCAATAATTCTCGGAATAATGTTGGTAGAGAGGTAAAAATTGACGCACGTACTTCAAATAAGATGGGGTTTTATTAAAACCAAGAAAGGGCAAAAAAGACCAAAGATGGCGCTTCATGTTATATAAAAGCAATAAGTAGCAGAACAGTTGATTTTTTAATAAAGACGATGTTCTTTATAACAAATGCTCAGAATGTCGGCCGTCGTTCATCAGCAATACCTGTAGTCGCGGGACAATGTTGTGAACAGCAGCACAGCATATCAGTAGGTATGGTGAGAAGTTTCCGTCGCAAGTCGTCTTTTAGCATCCATAATGGGGTCGGACGTTCACAGTAGACCTGAGACTCCAGGTAACCCTACAGTCAATAATCACACGGATTGAGGTCAGGGGACATGTAAGGCCACGCATGACGGAAGCGCAGCAGACGATTCTCACCAAACGATGTGCGCACGAGATCTTCCACATGGGTAGCAATGTGGGGTCGAGTGCCATCCTGCATAAAAGTCACATTTTCCAGCAGGTTTTGATCAGCCAGGCTAGGGATGATCTGGTTCCCTCTCTCACTACAGCTCATTTTACACACAATTGTCATGCGGCGACGCTGACGTATTACTGTCCAGCGCCATCTGTTGGCCAGTTTTTGCACTCGTTTTTGATGTCAGTAAAACCCTGTGTCATTTCAGGCATGTGTGTCAATTTTTATTTCGCTGCCTACGTTATTCCGTTAGTTACTGCGGTTTCGAACGTTACGTACTTCCGGGTCACCCCGAGTATATGCGGAGCAGAGGCGAATGGAGGATCAGTATAGCGATGAGACGGGCCGGAAATGGGGAGACGTGTGCGACTCTGGAAAAGGGCAGAATGTTACGGTGCTGTGACTAGCAGCATAATTATCAGTGTTTCGGAGTACGACACAGTTTAGCGCACGCTGCTGGACATGGGGTTGGTTGGTTGGTTGGTTGGTTGGTTGTTTCGGGCAATAAGACCAGACAGCAAGGTCATCGGTCTCATCGGATTAGGGAAGGACGGGGAAGGAAGTCGGCCGTGCCCTTTGAAAGGAGCCATCCCAGCATGTGCCTGGAGCGATTTAGGGAAATCACGAAAACCTAAATCAGGATGGCCGGACGCGGGATTGAACCGTCGTCCTCCCGAATGCGAGTCCAGTGTCTAACCACTGCGCCACCTCGCTCGGTCACTGGACATGGGGTTCCGCAACAGGTGACATCTAAGTATTCCAATGTTAACACAACGCCATTGTCAGTTATGATAACAGTGGACACTAGATCATCGAGATTGTACAGTGGGTGGATTGGAAACGCTCCGCCTTATTGTATTGTAAGCTTTCTATAAAAAATTTGTCTGTATGTGAGAAAAACAATATATTTACACTACTGGCCATTAAAATTGCTACCCCACGAAAATGACGTGCTACAAACGCGAAATTTAACCGACAGGAAGAAGATGCTGTGATTTGCAAATGATTAGCGTTTCAGAGCATTCACACAAGGTTGGCGCCGGTGGCGACACCTACAACGTGATGACATGAGGAAAGTTTCCAACTGATTTCTCATACACAAACAGCAGTTTACCGGCGTTGCCTGGTGAAACGTTGCTGTGATGCCTCGTGTAAGGAGGTGAAATGCGTACCATCGCGTTTCCGACCTTGATAAAGGTCGGATTGTAGCCTATCGCGATTGCAGTTTATCGTATCGCGACATTGCTGCTCGCGTTGGTCGAGATCCAATGACTGTTAGCAGAATATGGAATCGGTGGGTTCAGGAGGGTAATACGGAACGCCGTGCTGGATCCCAACGGTCTCGTATCATTAGCAGTCGAGATGACAGGCATCTTATCCGCATGGCTGTAACGGATCGTGCAGCCACGTCTCGATCCCTGAGTCAACAGATGGGGACGTTTGTAAGACAATAACCATCTTCACGAACAGTTCGACGACGTTTGCAGCAGCATGAACTATCACCTCGGAGACCATGGCTGCGGTTACCCTTGACGCTGCATCACAGACAGGAGCGCCTGCGATGGTGCACCCAACGACGAACCTGGGTGCACGAATGGCAAAACGTCATTTTTTCGGATGAATCCAGGTTCTGTTTACAGCATCATGGTGGTCGCATCCGTCTTTGGCGATATCGCGGTGAACGCACATTGGAAGCGTGTATTCGTCATTGCCATACTGGGGTATCACCCGGCGTGATGGTATGGGGTGCCATTGGTTACACGTCTTGTTCACCTCTTGTTCTCGTTGACGGCACTTTGAACAGTGGACGTTACATTTCAGATGTGTTACGACCCGTGACTCTACCCTTCATTCGATCCCTGCGAAACCCTACATTTCAGCAGGATAATGCACGACCGCATGTTGCAGGTCCTGTACGGGACTTTCTGGATACAGAAAATGTTCGACTGCTGCCCTGGCAAGCACATTCTCCAGATCTCTCACCAATTGAAAACGTCTGGTCACTGGTGGCCGAGCAACTGCCTCATCACAATGCGCCAGTCACTTCTCTTGATGAACTGTGGTATCGTGTTGAAGCTGCGTGGGCAGCTATACGTGTACACGCCATCCAAGCTCTGACTCAATGCCCAGGCGTATCAAGGCCGTTATTACCGCCAGAGGTGGTTGTTCTGGGTACTGATTTCTCAGTATCTATGCACCCAAATTGCGTGAAAATGTAATCACAAGTCAGTTCTACTATAGTATATTTGTCCAATGAATACCCGTTTATCATCTGCATTTCTTCTTGGTGTAGCAATTTTAATGGCCAGTAGTGTAAGTGTTCCTTTGACGACACAACGCTATTGTCAGTTATGATAACATTGGATACGAGATTGTCGAGATTTACGGTGGATCGATGGAAACTTTTCACCTTGTTAGATTGTAAGCTTTCTATAAAACATTTGTCTGTGTGTGAGAGAAACTGAATATATTTATTTCAAAAGTTGTTTCCTCATGTAACGTGTACTGTAAGCATCGTATTCAATAGCTGAGCAAAACTGACTGTGGGGATCGCCCTATGTTGCACATGCAGTGTCGTGAGATAATGTGAAATAAAGAAAATGAACGTAATTAAATGCCAAAATAAACTAAATGTGTGCTCAATGAAAACTATATAACTGAAACTCAGTACCTAAGTCCATTATGAACGTTGCGTGATAAGAAGTGCAACGTTTCACTTGGGATATGCACAAAAAATTACTACTCTCCTCGGAAGAAAATAACTGTTTGAAATTATAAGTGCTGCTAACTGATAATTAGTCTGCTTGTTGGCACGACACCCGACAGTCCTGACTACACATTGTTCTCTCAAGAATGCGAAGTGAAGTCCGCCCTGAAATAAAAGTGATTTATCTCTTGCTCAGCGTACTATTTTACGTCTCAAGTATTGACATTCCCGAAAGCAAATACAAATCAGCAGATGCGGCAGCTAAAGGTAAATAATCTACCTCTTTCTCAGAAACAGTCTGTGTCTTTGTGTGGCGTAAGGTGCAATGCAGACACGACAAAATCTTCACCACTTTGGTATGAACCACGGAGACGGGTTTTGCTGTAAAGAAAATCGTTTTTGAGAAATCAGACCATAATTATTGACAAAGAGACTGCACAAAATAAGAAGACTCTAGCTATTACAAAGTTTTCTCACTACAAAGAAAGTAAGTGCATCTAAAATTTTGTCCATCGTTATAGAGAACAAGAAAGTATTATAAATGAGTTTTTATCTCCAGAATAAAGTACTCCAGATAGTTTCATTCAAGGTTCACAGAAAACAGATCTCATTCTCTGAAAAACTCACCTGCTCGCTACTATACCTCAAATAAGAGTGCCCCACTGCTGCTCAACTGACTGACTAACAAGTCAGCCACAGATGAAACTAAAACAGATCCAAGGATCTTATTCACTACTCGTGCAGTGCGCTCGTTGAGCTTTGCCCCAGTACAATAAAGGTGAATTATTTACAATAGCAGAAAACATATGAGAATCTTACAGGATGGAAGACGTTTCTTGTTACACGTGGCTGATCGTCGCGTCCGTATACGCCGTCATCAAGATGGACGATTGCTCGAAACATCCAACACGTCACGGACGCAGGTCTGTGAGGCCAGTATCAAGTTACGGCAGATGTTCACCTGGCCTGCCATGGAACTCGCGGGCCACCTTTATCCTTTCGTGCTTGATGTCTTCTCCGAGGGCAATGGCAACCTCCAGAAGACATATCTGTGTTGCAAGGTCAGAATCCTGCTACAATGCTTTCAGCAGCACGATAGTGAATTCTCGTTGATGTCTTGGCCACTAAATTCGACCGCTATGAGCTCGATGGAACACGAAAATCCGGGAAGTGATATGTTTAAACACGGGTGCTCTTGCTAATTTGTTAATGTATTGCATTTACTTCGACTGTTAAACATTCAGATGATTATTGTACATAAATTACTCTTCCTAAGTCATTAATGCGAAGTCTTATGTTTACAAAATATCTTCAGGTAATACCGGTTTCGGATTACATACATTCCATCTTGAGATCTGTCCTTGTGGGAAAGTAACTTGCCAATTGGAGGAGCTAAGCAGTCTCGACATGGCAGAGGACTTTTAAATAGACATTGCCTCCTTCAAATGCCAACCTGCTGTCGACACAGTCGACCGCGGTCCGTTAGTATACGTCGGACCCGCGTGTCGCCGCTATCAGTGATTGCAGACAGAGCGCCGCCACACGGCAGGTCTAGAGAGACTCCCTAGCACTCGCCCCAGTTGTACAGCCGACTTTGCTAGCGATGGTTCACTGACTACATATGCTCTCGTTTGCAGAGACGACAGTTTAGCATAGCCTTCAGCTACGTCATTTGCTACGACCTAGCAAGGCGCCATATTCTTCAAGAATGTATTCTGAACAGATAATCTTGTGAAGAGCGACGTTCATCATTAATGGATTAACGTTAAGTGTAAAACTAATTACGTCCGCTTTCTAAATTCTAATTCCTTGTCATGTTTCAGACCTCACGTCAGTGTAGTCGTTCCCTCCTCACGCCGGCCTGCGTGAGCTAAACGCGTGCGTTTCGGCCTCCACTAGTAACAGGGTGTTGGCTCTTCTACCAACACAACAATATCTACTTTTGTATAAATGGAATATTAGCAAAGGAAGTCGGGTTCACCGCACTGCAGTACCTACCACCTAAATATAACAAGAGGAGGGGAAAGTATCTGCCTTTAGAGTCTTTTAGACGATACTTGCTCTTTAGTTGCGAGTAGGGACGAACACTGAAACAAAACGCACAGTTTGCTTTAGCAAGCTTCTATTCACCTGCATTGTGAAGGCAGATAAGGGCTCCAGCGATGCTGCCAGTTGTCAGAGGCTGTGGGGACAATACAGTACAATACAGAGCGGCGCCGAGTTGTCCGGAAGCTGGCTGCGTCCTGTAGAAAGCGAGAGAGAGAGAGAGAGAGAGAGAGAGAGAGAGAGAGAGAGAGAGAGAGAGAGCGTCGCATTGTGCCAGAGGTACCGACCACCGCCTGCCGCGTGTTCATCGCTTCATTTGCAAAGCCCCTACTTTCCAGCCTCTGGCAGCAAGCCTAGAGCAAGTGGTGCTGTCCGCTATCTGCTGTATCCAGTGCGTGACCCCCCGCAGGCAGCGAGGGAGGCGCGGCAACCACTATAGCGAACACTGCCTGTTACCCACTTTCGTTATAACTGTTATGTTTCACGTTATTCCGTGTTATTGTTGCAAACTAAATTGGTTTCCTATTCTTAACCTTTTAATGGTTCAAATGGCTCTAAGCATTACGGAACTTAACATCTGAGACTTATAACTACTTAAACCTAACTAACCTAAGGACATCACACACATCCATGCCCGAGGCAAGATTCGAACCTGCGACCGTAGCAGCAGCGCGGTTCCGGACTGAAGCGTCTAGAACCGCTCGGCCACAGCGGCCGACTAACCTTTTAATGTTTTAACGTTTACCTAATGGTGCAAGCCGTGTGCATATTTAAGCACTATCTGATAAAAGAATCGCCAAATCAGTCTGAAACTAACAGTATTAAATTAACTTTTACCAAAATTATTAGAAAACATAACTGTGCACTAAAGAAACTGTCCTTTGCAATTCCGTGTTGTGCAGTGCAACGAACAGTGCTTACAATTCGTGCCCTACGGAAGGTGGAGAGATTTGGTGAGTATGAATAAGAGTACCCAACAGTTCTTTCCACAACCTGTCGTCTTCTAAAGTTGTGTCCGCAGCGCAGAAGTCAGCCCGTCGGCGGAGGCTACTATGCCCTCATCTGGAACCTGTGATTGTGCTTTTTGTCGAATGCCACTTGCCAAAATTAGTCTCCTTACCTATAGAGAGCAAGATCTCTAGTACTGACAATGATGGTAGGCGACGCTTTACTGTATCCTGTTTCATTTGTAAGTAGGCTGTTTAGGTTTTTATATTGGTAACGCCACGTAGCGCTCTGTTTGAAAATCACTGGCTGTGCTGTGTGCAGTCTGTGGCTGGTTGGCATTGTTGTAATATTCGCTATTGTAGTGTTGAGCAGTTGGATGTGAACAGCGCGTAGCGTTGCGCAGTTGGAGGTGAGCCGTCAGCAGTGGTGGATGTAGGGAGAGAGATGACAGAGTTTTGAGAGCGGATGTTGTGGACGTGTGTCCATCAGAGAGAGTAAATTTGTAAGACTGGATGTCATGAACTGATATATATATTATGACTTTTGAACACTATTAAGCTAAATACATTGTTTGTTCTCTATCGAAATCTTTCATTTCCTAACTATGCCTATCAGTAGTTAGTGCCTTCAGAAGTTAGAATCTTTTATTTAGCTGGCAGTATTGGCGCTCGCTGTATTGCAGTAGTTCGAGTAACGAAGATTTTTGTGAGGTAAGTGATTCATGAAAGTTATAGGTTATTGTTAGTCAGGGCCATTCTTTTGTAGGGATTATTGAAAGTCAGATTGCGTTGCGCTAAAGATATTGTGTGTCAGTTTAGTGACGATCAGAATATGTAAAGAGAGAAATGTCTAAGTACGTTCAGTTTCGCTCAGCTGTTTGAAAATCAAATAACGAAAGGGCTTTATCAGCACAATCATTCTGAACTTTTTCTAAGGGGAGGGTTGGGTTGGGTTGTTTGGGGAAGGAGACCAGACAGCGAGGTCATCGGTCTCATCGGATTAGGGAAGGACGGGGAAGGAAGTCGGCCGTGCCCTTTCAAAGGAACCATCCCGGTATTTGCCTGGAGCGATTTAGGGAAATCACGGAAAACCTAAATCAGGATGGCCGGACGCGGGATTGAACCGTCGTCCTCCCGAATGCGAGTCCAGTGTGCTAGCCACTGCGCCACCTCGCTCGGTTTCTAAGGGGAGGTTTCACATTATTATTTACATGTTCATACATTTCACACTGTTTTTTCTAACACTCGACATAGCTTTCTTAATAGCACGGTAACTTTTGTGCCAACTTCCGACATATAGTACAACATGACCATCCGAAGAAGAGTTACGCGTCCGTCCCTCTAGAACGCCCGAAACAGTCTGACTAGCGCAGACGAAGCACTTCGTGTCCCAGGCGCACCAAAGCGACCCGAAGGTGCCCGAAGCACTTCGCTTGTAATGTCGTCACTCTTATGTTTCTCATAACTAGTCAAATTTAATTAACGGGAACGATAAACCCGTAGGGTAACCATGAGAGATTGTCATACTGAAAACTGGATTAAATACAATAAACAGTATATAAATAATTAATATGAGTAGTTAGGCGTTTTGGCGCCCAACACCCGAATGTGTCGACCAATCAGAAGCAAATTCAGTACAATTGGCGGACTCCCCCACGGATTCTGCCACTTGTACCTCACTCCACTTTTCTACCATATGCTACTTCGCGTGTATCAAGCTGCATGAAGGCGAATTTCTAGTAAGATAAAATACTGGCGGCCACAGCGAGGAATATCACAGTGACAAGCAATTCCAACACACGAAACAGACTAAAAATATTACAGAAAATTACAAATCGAATTTTGAAAGAATAAATGACCAAAATGCTTATATTGAAATGCCCTGTAAATTAATTCACGCAAACTGACTAAATAAAATTCCAAACATTAAACGACTCACATGCGAATGTAACTCCGTATTGTAAGAACAAGACTATCTGACAAAATGATGTAATCTCACCTTAACTTCACCTGATCTGAACGTGATAATTTCTAAATGCACTGGTTAACTGTTAATTCTCTCACTATGTCCTAACTGATGTTAATTTGGCCCTAACATCACTTACGTTGTAACAACGGAAACTCCGTACTGCTCGAAAGTGACGAATATTAAAATACAGCGCAGCAGCAAACCAACTGAAGACAAGAAAAAGTCTTGCCCAAAGGAATGCAAGGAAAATGAGCGACTATCTTCCGCCCAGTGCAATGTGACGACACACAATCAGAAAACGAAACTTTTGCGACGGGATGCTGGTAGAAACCCGTCTTTATCAATAAATGAAAAAGAGGCTAGCATTCAAAAAATATATTTCGTAGTCTGATTCCTTAACAATTATAACTATCTTTACAAAAATCACTTCTTACAAAAAACATGACACTGCCTTGAAATTAGTTAAAAGAATGGTAAAGGAGTGGTAAAAACTCATCATAAATTACGCACGCGGAGACACTGCAGCGACAACGTTACGTGAGAATCTTCACACCTCTCAAATCAGTCTTTACGGAATCATATTTCCAAAAAGCAACTTCCTCTACATTTATATCTGTGTTCTGCTAGATTTTCAGACAGTACAGCAACGTCACCAACACGCGACTCCTTCACGTCCTTCTCGTTGTATACCATCGGCAACCTCAATGTCACAAACAACCAAAGATCACAAATAGTCACACTCAGAATGTCTGTGACGTAAAATATCATCTACTGAAACCTTCCGTTTGAAAAATATCCGCTGTATAAATACGAGGTATCACACATCGGAGAAAGAAAATTCAAGGCTCTTTAGCGACAGAGGACTGGGTATCCCAAGGATCTCAAAAATTCTGCTGGAATGTCCTCTACGATAGAGGCCTGGTTTCGACTTACGTCTTTCAGTGCTCTGTCGGATTCTTCTCGCAGTATAGTATCTACCGACTCATCTGCAGCTACCTTATCTTTACTTTATATACTAATACCTAGAAGTTAGTTTCCGTTCTATAGCCATCCTATATATTCCTTCCACCTCTGAGGCTTCCCTTCCTTCCTTCCTTGTTACTGACTCTCGATATTCATGCAACTGCTTGTCTTTTCTGCAAAGTGCTCTTCAATTTTACTATCCGCACTGTCTTTCAACTTAGCTTTCTAGTCTAGCTATTTCTGGTGTGCTCATTTTTGCCTGGGACATTTTCTGCTTTTCTATATTTTTCCCCACGACTTTTCTGCTTATCTGTATTTTTTCCTTTTTTCAGTTGGGTTCAGTATCTGGTGCCTTATCCAATGATTTCGGCTGGGCTGTGTCTTTGTCTATTTGACCCTCTGCTGCCTTCACTCTTTGGCGTCTCAGGGGTACCCATACGTCATCTCTCAGTATGAAACTCAAAATAAATCACTCACAAGGGAAGCAAACACCCAGCGGTTCCCCGATTACGCCCAGCTTTCGCATGTTTGAAGTGCATACTTAGATGTAACAAATTCTGACGTATTACGATGTGCTTTAGATGCGTTTTCGACTATTCGAGGTTCAAAATTTTTAGAGCCTGTTTAAAAACAATACCAGAGCGTCACCCATAGTGCTGAGCCATGAGCTCGTGCAAGACAAATTCATGCATTGATCTGTTCAACCATTCTGCCATCAACCTGGTGCGAATATAAGTCTTCAACTAGAATAATTTAAGACTATTTTGCAGTACCCGCATAGACACATAGCGTAAGCCCTGTCCGCACGTAACGATCTCTCTGCTCAGATGTTTGTTCATGCAATACATCGTGGCAAATGGGCGTCCACGCGGTATCGAAACATTCCTCTGCTGTTGCTACTCCATCTGTCTGCCTACTAAACGAATTTCTTCGGCAAACTGCTGTGCTCTCGCAAAGGATATTTCAGTCAGAACACTGTTAGTGGAGGAAATTCTTATGTGGTCTGTCTTCACAACTTCTCTCGCAAAAAAAAAAAGTGTCAGAGGCGATACGACTGTTCTAAATGCTCAAGACATTGGCTTCTTCAGCAACTTAGCGAACTACAGGGCGAGCCCGATGAATGGCGAAATTATTTGCGCAAGGCACGGAGATGTGCCGGTACCTATTGACGCTCGTTACTCATGTTCCGTTTTCTCTGACGTTGCCTCTCAAATTTCGTCGAGTGGCGCTCCTGCTGCGGCTCTACATGTCCTGACCGACCAGAAAGCACAGGAGCTCAACTCAACTACTGCAAAGTTGGCTAATATCTTTGGTCGTCCCCGATGACACATCGAATAGATTTCGCTTCTTTGCTCAACATCCCGCGGCAGACAGTCCTACCGAGCGAGGTGGCGCAGTGGTAGCACACTGGACTCGCATTCGGGAGGACGACGGTTCAATCCCGCGTCCGGCCATCCTGATTTAGATTTTCCGTGATTTCCCTAAATAGCTCCAGGCAAATGCTGGGATGATTCCTTTGAAAGGGCACGGCCGATTTCCTTCCCCATCCTTCCCTAAACAGATGAGACCGATGACCTCGCAGTTTGGTCCCTTTCCCCAAACAACCCAACCCAACCCAAACAGTCCTCTCTGTTTGCCTCATGATCAGCTGTTCTCATTTTCGCCACTAAAGAATTAAATTATCCCGGTTGCGTGTCTCACTGGTAAATATCTAGATAAATTCAGCCATTAACACTCTAGGGCACTGACGCACATAAGCCACTTGCGAATTCAGTGTGTACGCAAAGACGCGAAACACTACCCGAACAGCTTGACTCAAACATCTTTCGGCAACAGATTTGCGGCGATCAAGTGTCCATCTACTGTTTGTCTGTAGTGGAGTAGGCGGATCGTTTCTTTATAGCTAAAAAAATCTCGAGTTGGCGCTAACTTCACCTGGAGGAGAACATGAAAAGAGAATTTAACAAGAGATTGGGGAATATACACCAGGTCATTAAATGTTAATGTAACCCCCGGTAGCACATCAAATTTTATAAACACACAATGCTGTCCCGTATAGAATATAAAAGTGGATATCATCTACATCTACATCCATACTCCGCAAGCCACCTGACGGTGTGTGGCGGAGGGTACCTTGAGTACCTCTATCGGTTCTCCCTTCTATTCCAGTCTCGTATTGTTCGTGGAAAGGAGGATTGTCGGTATGCCTCTGTGTGGGCTCTAATCTCTCTGATTTTATCCTCATGGTCTCTTCGCAAGATATACGTAGGAGGGAGCAATATACTGCTTGACTCCTCGGTGAAGGTATGTTCTCGAAACTTTAGCAAAAGCCAGTACCGAGCTACTGAGCGCCTCTCCTGCAGAGTCTTCCACTGGCGTTTATATGTCATCTCCGTAACGCTTTCGCGATTACTAAATGATCCTGTAACGAAGCGCGCTGCTCCCCGTTGGATCTTCTCTCTCTCTTCTATCAACCCTGTCTGGTACGGATCCCACATTGCTGAGCAGTATTCAAGCAGTGGGCGAACAAGCGTACTGTAACCTACTTCCTTTGTTTTCGGATTGTATTTCCTTAGGATTCTTCCACTGAACATGTCTGGCATCTGCTTTACCGACGATCAACTTTATATGATCATTCCATTTTAAATCACTCCTAATGCGTACTCCCAGATAATTTATGGAATTAACTGCTTCCAGTTGCTGACCTGCAATTTTGTAGCTAAATGATAAGGTATCTTTCTATGTATTCGCAGCATATTACACTTGTCTACATTGAGATTCAATTGCCATTCCCTGCACCATGCGTCAATTCGCTGCAGATCTTCCTGCATTTTAGTCCAATTTTCCATTGTTACAACCTCTCGATATACCACAGCATCATCCGCAAAAAGCCTCAGTGAACTTCCGATAGCCGGCCGAGGTGGCCAAGCGGTTAAAGGCGCTACAGTCCCCTAGAACTTAGAACTAAAGCCTAACTAACCTAAGGATATCACACACATCCATGCCCGAGGCAGGATTCGAACCTGCGACCGTAGCGGTCGCGCGGTTCCAGACTGTAGTGCCTAGAACCGCCTGGCTACCAGCGGCCGGCAGTCTACTTTTTTCTTTCGACTTTCGCAGTGAGAAAGTTACAGACAAACAGATAAGACAAGATATCTTTACGTGTTTCTCCTACACCGTTTGTACCTCGAAAAATATCAGGTTAAAGGGTAAGACATCATGAGCAGAAGTCGATGCTCGGCGCAGGACTGCCGTCGATTGTCAGCTGTTTGTGTATCCCTGGGAGAAGCGCTTGAGAAATTGCATTCCATTTCGCGGGAAGATCCTCTTGGCTAAGCGCTGAGACGCCAATCTCAGATTGCGAAACCCTCCCATTACGTGCAGGCAGAAAACGGTGATTACGTAGCGCGGTTGCTAGAATGCTTTGCTGCAGACACAAAATAACGTAAGACTTCTGTTTTTGGATTCACCACTCTCCTTCACCCTACAACACTAAAATCGGGAAAATGTTACATTGCTACTAAACCATCGTAAAGTGTAGTGCTCCACGTTGTATTCAAAGGAAGTTATAATTTACAGGTTATGCGTTAGTTAATTACGATTATTAGATCTCCAGTGGTATGTTAAATACCAAATTAAGTGCAGAATGTCCTGTTTTATAAACTACTGTAATCGTATATTTTAGTGCGGTTTAGTAATCTAAGGTTAATTTTTGTAAGAATAATCTCGAAGCTAAAAAGCAGTCGAAATTAAATGACATTGTTTCTTCATTGTGCAGATTGAATACCTTGTATATGGTGACCGATTTTCAGCTTCAGATTTGATTATCATGACTGGTTTTTTACTTGTGCAATATTTATGATAGTGAAGTGCAGGCTTGTCTGAAAGTACTACATTCTAATTAGAACAAATTTTCTAAAATGCAGGGGTGGTAATGGAAAGAAAAGTAGGTGGTGAAAGTTAGCGGAGATTCGGGTATAAATTGTCCAGCCATTGTTTCCATCACAACTCTCAGCTACTGTTCCATTTGCGGTCAGTATTTCAAAAAGACAATGAAACTTTGACCACTGACAAACAAATGCACTGAACTAACGTTTCCTTAAGTGTTTTATAAAGCCTCATAAAAGATACCTAGTACGGTACATACATCAGTGTGACCGCAAGTTCGTGGTGCTCCCATCGGTAATGCTGGAATTCAATATGGTGTTGGCTCGCCCTTAGCGTTGATGACGGCTTCCACTCTCGCAGGCATACGTTCAATCAGGTGCTGGAAGGTTTCTCGGGGAATGGCAGCCCATTCTTCACGGAGTGCTACACTGAGGAGAGGTACCGATGTCTGTCGGTGAGGCCTGGCACGAAGTCGGCTTTCCAAAACATAAAGGTGTTCTGTACGATTTAGGTCAGGACTCTGTGCAGGCCACTCCGTTACAGTGATGTTATTGTCGTGTAACCACTCCGCCAAAGGCCATGCATCATGAGCAGATATCCGATCGTGTTGAAAGATGCAGTCGTCATCCCCGAATAGCTCTCCAGCAGTGGGAAGCAAGAAGGTGCTTAAAACATCAATGTAGGCCTGTGCTGTGATAGTGCCACACAAAACAATAAGGGGTGCAAGCCCCCTCCATGAAAAACACGACCACGCCATGACACCACCGCCTCCGAATTTTACTGTTGGCACTACAGACGCTGGCACATGATGTTCACTTGGCATACGCCGTATCCTCACCCTGCCATCGGATCGGGACATTGTGTACCGTGATTCGTCACCCCACGCAACGTTTATCCAGTATTCAATAGTCCAATGTTTACGCTCCTTACACCAAGCGAGGCGTCGTTTGGCATTTACCGGCGTGATGTGTGTGGCTTATGAGCAGCTGCTCGACCATCAAATCAAAGTTTCTTCACCTCCCGCCTAACTGTCATTGCCTGTGCAGTGGATCCTGATGCAGTGGATCCTGATGCAGTTTGGAATTCCTGTGTGATGGTCTGGATAGATGTCTGCTATTACACATTACAACCCTCTTCAACTAGAATGAGATTTTCACTCTGCAGCGGAGTGTGCGCTGATATGAAACTTCCTGGCAGATTAAAACTGTGTGCCCGACCGAGACTCGAACTTGGGACCTTTGCCTTTCGCGGGCAAGTGCTCTACCAACTGAGCTACCGAAGCACGACTCACGCCCGGTACCCACAGCTTTACTTCTGCCAGTATCTCGTCTCCTACCTTCCAAACTTTACAGAAGCTCTCCTGCGAACCTTGCAGAGCACTTGCCCGCGAAAGGCAAAGGTCCCGAGTTCGAGTCTCGGTCGGGCACACAGTTTTAATCTGCCAGTAAGTTTCATATCAGCGCACACTCCGCTGCAGAGTGAAAATCTCATTCTGGAAACATCCCCCAGGCTGTGGCTAAGCCATGTCTCCGCAATATCCTTTCTTTCAGGAGTGCTAGTTCTGCAAGGTTCGCAGGAGAGCTTCTGTAAAGTTTGGAAGGTAGGAGACGAGATACTGGCAGAAGTAAAGCTGTGCGTACCGGGCGTGAGTCGTGCTTCGGTAGCTCAGTTGGTAGAGCACTTGCCCGCGAAAGGCAAAGGTCCCAAGTTCGAGTCTCGGTCGGGCACACAGTATTAATCTGCCAGGAAGTTCCTCTTCAACTGTTGGCGTTCTGGCAGTCGACAGACGAGGTCGGCCTGCACGCTTTTGTGCTGTACGTGTCACTTTACGTTTGCACTTCACTGTCACATGGGAAGCAGTGGACCTAGGGATGTTTAGGAGTATGGAAATCTCGCGTATAGGTGTATGACACAAGTGACACCCAATCACCAGACCATGTTCGAAGTCCGTCAGTTCCGCGGAGCGCCCCATTCTGCTCTCTCACGGTGTATAATGAATGCTGAGGTCGCTGATACGGAGTACCTGGCAGTAGGTGGCAGCACAATGCACCTAACATGAAAAACGTATGTTTTTGGGGGTGTCCGGGTACTTCTGATCATATAGCGTACCTCCAAATTAAGCCGAGCATAATACCTTCAGTTTCATCCATCTTAGACCTAGTCCATAGCTTCAAAATATCCATTGCAATTAAAGGCTATCTGTGCTTCTTTTATCGAGACAATATTTGACCCTTGCGACCAAAAAATTTTATTCCTTGTTTCCGGACGTATTTGACACTGCATGTTGCATCTGAATCACTGCCTGAACGGCATCAGCTCGTACTTGGAGCAACGTATGACTGACATCTCTTTTTCTTAGTTGTAGGCATATTAGCAATCACAAATGGGCCTTCATCTGTCTGTCGATGGTTAATGTATGTATTCCTTAGTTCCACATTGTCGTTGGGATCAATATTCTTTAATAAATTGTGTATCTGTAGTTCTGGAGTAACAATAACCAGTGGTCAAAGTTACGTCGAAACAGATAAATCATGCACGTGACCTCAGGAATCGTAATATAGTGCCAGATATATACATACGAACAAAAAACTAATCAGTGACCTGTTTTGAGAATTAATAGAGTAACATACAGTTAAATGACACCTGTGGATTTTATAAAAAAAATGGTTCAAATGGCTCTAAGCACTATGGGACTTAACATCTGAGGTCATCAGTCCCCTAGACTTAGAAATACTTAAACCTAATTAACCTAAGTACATCACACACATCCATGTCCGAGGCAGGATTCGAACCTGCGACCGTAGCAGCCGCGTGGTTCCGGACTGAAACGCCTAAAACCGATCGGCAACAGCGGCCGACTGTGGATTTTACACAACCTGATTTTAACACACTTCTTGTATACAGTTAAAAAGTCGCAACACGTTCGCTTACTGTCGCGCAAGGAAATAGGCACTAAATGGTGCCATTTAGCGTATACTGAGGGAACTTTATCGCCAAGCAGTATATACACACATCAAAAAAAATTTGGCATCACCTCAGTTCCGTGAGTTCCGGAACCTGTACAGAAAATTGGAGTAGAGTTCAACATAAACATCATTTCGCCTTTTTTTTTTATTGCCCATGTAAACCACACATTGCATGTTGTACCACCATTCAGCGAGGCGTTGAGAAATGGTGGTCCAGATTGCTGTACACACAGCCCTTTTCAATCAATCCCAGGCATGTTAGATATGGTTCATGTCTGGAGAGCATGCTGGACACTCTGGTCGAGCGCTGTCGTTATCCTGAAGGAAGTCATTCACAAGGTGTGCACGATGGGGGTGCGAATTGTCGACCATGAAGGCGAATGCCTCGCCAATTTGCTGCCGATATGGTTGCACTATCCGTCGGAGGATGGCATTCACGTATCGCACAGCCGTTATGTCGCCTTCCACGACCACCAGCGGCGTACGTCGACCTCACATAATGCCACGCCAAAACAGCAGCGATCCTCTACCTTGCTGCACTCGCTGGATATTGTGCCTAAGGCGTTCAGCCTGACCTGTTTGCCTCCAAAAATGTCTCCGACGATCGTCTGGTTGAAGGCTTACGCGACTCTCATCGGTGAAGAGAAGTGATGCCAATCCTGAGCGGTCCATTCGGCATGTTGTTGGGCCCATGTGTACCACGCTGCATGGTGTCGTGGTTGCAAAGATGGACCTCTCCATGGACGTCGGGAGTGGTGTTGCGCATCATGCAGCCTATATCGCACAGTTTGAGTCGTAACACGACGTCCGTGGCTGCACAAAAAGCATTATTCAACATGGTGGCGTTGCTGTCGGGGTTCCTCCGAGCCATAATCCGTAGGTAGCGGTCATCCACTGCAGTAATGGCCCTTGGGCGGCCTGAGCGAGGCATGTCATCGACAGTTCCTGCCTCTCTGTATCTCCACCATGTCCGAACAACATCGCTTTGGTTCACTCCGAGTCGCCTGGACACTTCCCTTGTTGAGAGCCCGTCCTGGCACAAAGTCACAACGCGGCCGCGATCGAACAGCGGTATTGATCGTCTAGACATGGTTGAACTACAAACAACACGAGCCGTGTACCTCCTTCCTGGTGGAATGACTGGAACTGATCGGCTGTCGGACCCCCTCCGTGTAAAAGGCGCTGCTCATTGTTCATGCATGCTTGTTTACATCTTTGGGCGGGTTTGGTGACATCTCTGAACAGTCAAAGGGACTGTGTCTATGATGCAATATCTGCCTTCAGGAGTTCTGGGAACCGGGGTGATGCAAAACTTTTTTCGATGTGTAGCACTATGGAATTTGGTGTATGACTGGTGAAAGTAACTCGGCGGTTAAAGAATTCCCTGTTTACGGCAGTAGGGGAGAAAAGACGCATGCTTATCTTACATCGATTTTCATCGTTCTTGTTGGGTCCTGGAGCTAACAATGCTCTCCACTGCCCTCCTGTCTCCGTCAACAAGTTGTCTTGTACAAACGATTCCAGATGATGTCTACACGCAATCACGATACCACATACGATAGCTCTTGATTCTCCGCTGCAATGGATTCACCACGTAAGCGGGCAGGAATAAAGTGCCGTCGTTGTCCAAAATGATGCCAAATCATTGCAACACCAAAACGGTCATCACAGTCGTACCAGCCCGCTCAGGACAGTTTATAGATCAGGACGGCGGGAAAACAAAGAACAATTTTAGTGCGTTACGGGTAAATAAGCAAATTTGCTTTAGAAGTTAAATGTGGTTACGCCGGAGTGTTTGTATCGCTTTGTTCATTCCTTGCACGCATATCAAATCAACGGGGATTCGTGCGCAGAGATTCCGTTGTTATCGACTGGCCTGCGTTCTGGCGGCTGTTGTTTTTGGTTTCTACTCAGCCATCACCAAAATCATCCAGAGCACCTGCGTCGTATGATTCATAACGCACAGCTCAGTTGGACAAGGGCTGTGCAGGAAGCAGTATGCGATCTAGTCAAAGGAATCTCTTGATATTCACTTTGACTGAGGAAGGAAACCGCAGAAAAGCACATCTGTTTGGCTGAATCGAAGCAGTAAGATCTATAATGGGAAACGTTATGAATATAGGAAAAGTGTGGAATAAAGGCACATGTCGGGAGAAAACAGTGATGAGACCGGGCAAACATGGACTTCCGCAAAGTAGAATTGAAAGGACAGTCCTTGGAATAATTAATATCTTGTAATCACTTAGGAAGTTCAGTGACGGAAGGAAGGGGTGAATGGTTTGTTAACAGTAAAAATAATTTGCACGGCATTAAGATAGTATTTCGCAATGTATTTGATTTGGAGTGTAAGTGCTCTTTCGCTCAGAATGGCGCACAATCAAAAAGAGGCAAGAAAACTACTGGTATAAATTTCAAATGTGTATTTGGAAGAAAATGCAAAGTGGATTTTCTGATAGAATGAGCAAGGGAGAAATTACTGCTATCTTCTAAGCACATGAGATCTGTCTCCGCTACTGAACAAAAATCTGTTTATGTCTCATAGGCTAAGCGTTTCAGGTACATGTTTGAAGCATCTTCAGTGGCGATTTTGTGCGGCGTCTCCATCGCATCTGTGCGACAAGGGAACTGTATATAGTATGTGCAGTCCAGGATGTCTTATTGTGGGCATTTGCGTTCACCCGGTGAACGGACACAAAAAAGTACCAATGGAAATAAAGTTGATGAAACGTGCTCGCAAATGTCCATAACAGGATGTCCTAGACTGGACAGGGTGACTAAATACAGTTTCAAAGCGCACGGATGGGAAGAACAACAACACAAAGTAACCGGTGTGGACACTTCTAAAATAGAAGAGACGGAACGTGTATAACGGACAAATAATTAGCGTTTAAGATTAAACTTACCCGTTTACTAATATTCCAGATCACGTTAATATAATAACAGAAATAAGTCAACAGTTCATTTGAACTTTCGTTCTTGGTTTTAAATATAAAGTGTACGGTCTTACAAACAACGTTAGTTCATTACAAACACTATAACTTTTGTACATGTTGCCTGTAGCTAAAATAAACAGAATCTACTCTAACATTCCAGATCTTGTTACTCTAGGAACAGAAATAAGACATCGGTTCATTTGAAGGTTTGTTATTGATTAAATTTAAATATAAAGGTTATGGTCATGCGAACAGCTGTATATCATTGCAAATACTATAACTCTGTATTATTTTATTCTTAGACATTCATGTTAATGCCAGTCTTGATTAAAATATTTGCTTATAAATTGACTGTATTATACGTTATGTACAAATAAAAATAAGACATCAGATCACTCGAAGTTTGTTCTTGTAGTACTTCATTTATTTTGTGGATTTGGCAACCATATCGCAGCTCACGATGCCATGCAAGTCTTTCAGACCTCCTTTAAAGGCATGGACCGGGCAACTCTCGACACTGCGTCTTAATAAACTGCTCCTCCGCATCAGAGTCACTCACAGCACTTTCACGATAGCTCCACTTCTTCAAGGATTGGCCATCTCTCTCTCGTCCCTTCCGCACGCGGTCGAGTCTCGGTCATTCGTGACGAGGAAGACAGAACCCAGAAGTCTTCTTCGTCGGATTTTGAGTTACGTGAGCATTCTGGGTTGGATGTTAACCCGAGCGTTCTTTCCGCTTTCCGGTGACTTCAGAAACGTCTGTGGCGCGTAGGTCGACCCAATGTGGCTTGCGTAAGTTAAGGGGTATAGCAGCTGGTGCATTCTGCGAACACTACTGTGAGATCGGTTCTTATGTGTCTCTGTCGTCTTAAGAATTTCCACCTTTACAGCTTTACTTCTGAGATCCGCAGGGGCAGTATTGGATAGGACAGACAACAACTGAGTGGGAGTAGATCTGGCAGTGCCAGTAGTGGGTCTCATGAGGTCATTCAGGCGTATGCCTGTCTTACTTGTGTGTGCTCAGCAGATGAATACACTTGTGAAATTGAAACATTGCTCTGCGTATGTGCTCACGAAGTGTTTCCGGCTGTTATTCTCGAGCTAATCGTCTTTGAGAGGTTCGTGCAGTGCTGCTTAAATGGAAGCGTACGACCGAGGATGACTCCTGGATATTAAGGGATGCAGTTATTGCAAACTTCAAATAACACGTGTAGAGTCCAGTGCGCCTATTTATTTTGTAGATGGAACCCTGTGACCTCTGTTCTACTTGGGTATAGTTGGAGTCTCCATT
The DNA here is from genome assembly GCF_023864275.1 of Schistocerca cancellata. Taxonomy (NCBI): domain Eukaryota; kingdom Metazoa; phylum Arthropoda; class Insecta; order Orthoptera; family Acrididae; genus Schistocerca; species Schistocerca cancellata. The sequence continues at coordinate 23,810,386 of NC_064633.1, read as the reverse complement.
TGCAAAAGTAATCGATCAGTATTGTGATTTCACTCGACGCTGTACTTTCGCAATACTCTATATTTTTGTTATGATATATTAAAGCTAGGTCATTTGCATATCGTACGGAATTTTCTTAGAGCAAGTAGCTGGCGTGTCAGGGACATGTAACGTATATAGAATGGGACCCAGGACTAATTCTTGAGGCATGTCATTATTCAGATCTCGCCATTTGCGAGCTTTACCATTCGGAAAAACTCTGAGCTACAACAGACATAACCAATATTTGAGGAAGTGCAGAAAGAATGTATCGGCAGTCGTAAATGCATGCGCTGAGATGGCAGTCACCCTTTGAACTGCTGGTATGGACATGTTGAAACTACGAAGCGTAATTCAGTGCTCAAGAATAAAGGCTGCATGTCGCAGATTCTCTACAAAAATTTTCGTTTGTAGTCGTATGGGATCATTAAAATTTTTTTCACAAGTAAAAATAATAATTTTGACATTCATAAGGCATAAAGTGGTTGTTACTCTGAAGAGCCAAAGCGACTGGTATACCTGCCTGATATCGTTAAGGGCCCCCGCGAGCACGAAAGCGTGCAGCACCACGACATGGCATGGACTCGACTAATGTCTAATTAGTGCTGAAGGGAACTGACAGCATGAATCCTACAGAGCTGTCCATAAATACACAAGAATCCGAGGGGGTGGAGATCTCTTCTGAACAGCGCGTTGCAAGGCAGCTCAGATATGCTCGACGATGATCATGTTGGGGAGTTTAGTGGCCAACGGAAGTGTTTAAACTCAAAAGAGTGTCTCTGGAGCAATTCTGGCCGTGTGGGGTGTTCCATCGTGCTGCTGTAACTGCCCAAATCCGTCAGAAAGCACAACGGACATGAATGGTTGCAGATGATCAGATGGGATGCATACGCACGTTTCACCTGTCAGAGTCGTATCTAGACGTATTAGTGATCCCATATCACTCTAACTGCACATCACCCACACTATTACACAACCTCCACTAGCTTGAATAGACCCCTGCTGATATGCAGGGTCCATGGATTCATGAGGTCATCTCCATACCCTTACATGTCCACCCCCTCGATACAATTTGAAATGAGACTCGTCCGGCCAGGCAACATGTTTCAATCATCAACAGTCCAATGTCGGTGCTGACGGGCCCGGGCGAGGCGTGAAACTTCGTGTCGTGCAGTCATCAAGGGTACAGGAGTCCGTCTTCGGTTCCGAAAGCCCATATTGATGATGTTTCGTTGAATGGTTCGCACGCTGATAAGTGTTGATGGCCCAGCATTGAAATCTACAGCAATTTGGGGATTGCGATTCTGTTACGTTGAACGATTCTTTTCAGTCGGCGTTGGTCCCGTTCTTGCAGGATCTTTTTCCGGCCGCAGCAATGTTGGAGACTCGACATTTTACCGGATTCCTGATATTCACGGTACACTACTGAAATGGTCTCACGAGAAAATTCCCACTTCATCGCTATCTCGGAGGTGCCGTGTTCCGTCGCTCGTGCGCTGACTATAACACCACGTTCAAACTCACTCAAATCTTGATAACCTGCAATTGTTGCAGCAGTAACCGATCTGACAACTGTGCCAGACACTTGTCTTATATAGGCGATTCCGACCGCAGCGCCATATTCAGCATTGTTTACACATCTCTGTGTTTGAGTACGCATGCCTATACCAGTTTCTCTGCGCTTCAGTGCACACCACAGAGTAAATATTCAAAAGTGATGCAATTATATTTACACCAATTGCAGCCCGAGTATCACAACCCAGAACTGCTGCCGTAGCCAATCATTGTGTTAAGACTTCTTTTTGCAAACGGTTGGTCGAGTTTGATTCATACGAACCACATTTGTATGTCCTCATAGGCAGACATTATGAAGAAATCTTCTAATATTGTATGGAGTGTGATGATGATGATGTTTGGTTTGTGGGGCGCTCAACTGCATGGTTATCAGCGCCCGTACAATTTCCCAACCTTTGCTCAGTCCAATTTCGCCACTTTCCTGAATGATGATGAAATGATGAGGACAACACAAACACCCAGTCATCTCGAGGCAGGTGAAAATCCCTGACCCCGCTGGGAATCGAACCCGGGAACCCGTGCTCGGGAAGCGAGAACGCTACCGCGAGACCACGAGCGGCGGACCGTGTATGGAGTGTGGCAATGTATGGAAGTGAAACGTGGACGATAAACAGTTTAGACAAGAAGAGAACAGAAGCTTTCGAAATATTGTGTTACAGAAGAATGCTTAAGATTAGGTGGGTAAATCATGTAACTAATGAGGAGGTACTGAACAGAATTGGGGAGAAGAGGAATTTGTGGCCCAACTTGACTTGGTTGGTAGGACACATCCTGAGGAATCAAGGGATTACCAGGTTGGTACTGAAGGGCGGGGGGGGGGGGGGGCGGGGGGGTAAAAATCTTGGAGGGAGACCAAGAGATGAATATAGTGAGCAGATTAAGAAGGATGTAGATTCCAAGAGTCACTCGAAGATGAAGAGGCTTGCACGGATAGAGTAGCATGGAAAGCTGCATCAAACCAGTTTTTGGACTGAAGACGACCTTAACATCATCTTCCTCTGTAATCGTAGGAGGAGTGTCTCTTGTGGGAACAGACATCGTTCAATCTAAGAGATGTGTATGTTGATATCAACTAATGGCACTGATGACGACGATGTTGAGCGTTCTGAATCCAACATCGTAATCGTAAAACAGGGGACGAACTAGGCAGCAGGTTAAGGTAGAGGTACGGGGCAAGGGGAAAGTCTGTCCTGAGACAGATGTAGGGTGGAAGATGACCGAACCGGTATTGAAGCCCGGTACTCCGGAATGGAAAGTGCGTTCTGGCGGCTGCGTGTGCGCGTGCCGGCGCAGGCGACCAGCCTACAGCAGAGCGGAACTGCTCGTCTGCGCGACCCACATAGCGCCCCCCACGCGGTGGTAGCCACCGCGACACGCCACAGCGCCGGGCCGCATTCCCTCACGCTGCGACGGCAGCAAAGCCTCTGCAAGACACGCTGCGTCACGCAGGTTCTGCTCGTGCAACTAGCGTCGCGTACTGCACGCCCCGCACGCGCGCAACAGGTGGCTGACCACTGAGGCACTAGGCAGAGCACTGGCGCTGCCATGGAGGTATAAGGAGGCGAGATGCCATGACGTCACAAACTTGAAGCCGACAGAAACCGAGCTCCGCCATTGCAGTTTGGTCAGAAGACTCGTTTCCGATTGTGCTACTGTGTAGAGCTGCTGAAGGTTTTTTTCATTTTAAAATGCCGGTTTGCGTTGTTTACGGGTGTACTAACCGTTGGAATAGTGCTACCAAGTTAAAAGGAATCACGTTCCATGCGTAAGTGGCCCCGTTCGTAAAATATTGTCGTTTATATCCGTGAGATGTGCGGCCTTGTTTACGTTTTGTGAAACTGTTTTCTTCTTATTTTATTTCAGATTTCCGATCAGTGAAGCTCGTAGGGCTCTGTGGGTTCATATGCTCATTTTTCTTGACAAAGCACAAACGATGTTTGTATTTACAAATGAAATTTTGTATAAGTGTGTAAACGAGTAAGAAATATCATCCGGTATGTAAACTAGCATAGCTTTCGGGTTCTGCTTTCAGTTTACATCGACACAAATACAGTAAAAGGTGATTTGAGTTTGAAAAGAGCTTTGTACACTGTTATTTTTCATCATTCGAAGTTCGTATCCAAAAGAAACACTTAAGTTAACGAGACCAAATCAGTTGTAATGCTGGGCAAAAACGCATTAAAAACAAAACGAAAACACCTGAAAAAGCTATTCTGACGTTGTGTTATGCATGTAAACATTGTAACACTCATCATCTGAAATTATCTCGCAGACATAACGTTAAATATGAAGAACACGCAATTCTAACAAGAGCTCTGTCACTGTTTTGACCAATCAAACATGGCGGCCCACCGGCTTCAAACAGACGTACAGCAGACGGCCATAGTGCCATCTCCCCTCCTTATACCTGCATGGGGCTGCGCTGTTTTGACACTCGACGGCCGGTGGAATGACAAAGGTCGCCGGACGCAGCAACGACCGACAGTTTGGTCACGCTGCGTCAGATCTCCTCCGTCAGTTTTTAGCGACATCGAGGAGGTTAGGTTAGAATCTATTCTGTCAGTGAGGGTAGAATGGATTTGAACCTCCTTGGCGGGATGGATGCCGCGACATCTCTGTGCTTGCAGACGAGTGCTACGCAGCGGCTTTAACCCATGCTAGCACCTACGCTTTCGCCAGCGGAAATCTGTGGACGGCTTTTGCAGATAAGCGCTGCTGACAGTTTGAGACTCCAAGAGCCAACAAGTGCGAGAATTATCACACAACCAGCTTAAAAGCTCATGTATCAAAGTTGCTACAAGATTAATATACAGAAAAGTGGAAAAGGAAATTGAGAATTTGTTATATGAGAGAATGAGATTTTCACTCTGCAGCGGAGTGAGCGCTGATATGAAACTTCCTGGCAGATTAAAACTGTGTGCCCGACCGAGACTCGAACTCGGGACCTTTGCCTTTCGCGGGCAAGTGTTCTACCATCTTTTTTTATTTTTTGTTTTATTTATTTTTTAAATCTCATTTTGTTAGCTTTCGTTCGGTGAATCTGCTCGGGGCGGACGTCGTAAGACACCCGTTTAAGTTCGTTGTTGATCGATGAGCTACCGAAGCACGACTCAGGCCCGGCACTCACAGCTTTACTTCTGCCAGTACCTCGTCTCCTACATTCCAAACTTTACAGAAGCTCTCCTGCGAACCTTGCAGAACTAGCACTCCTGAAAGAAAGGATATTGCGGAGACATGGCTTAGCCACAGCCTGGGGGATGTTTCCAGAATGAGATTTTCACTCCGCAGCGGAGTGAGCGCTGATATGAAAAATAGGAGACGAGGTACTGCCAGAAGTAAAGCTGTGAGTGAGTGCCGGGCGTGAGTCGTGCTTGGGTAGCTCAGTTGGTAGAGCGTTTTCCCGCGAAAGGCAAAGGTCCCGAGTTCGATTCTCGGTCGGGCACACAGTTTTAATCTGCCAGGAAGTGTTATATGACAGTTTGTAACGTGCCTATAATTTCGCACCTTACATGCACTCATCCACATACTTTGGGTCAAATGGCTCTGAGCACTATGGGACTTGACTTCTGAGGCCATCAGTTCCCTAGAACTTAGAACTACTGAAACCTAACTAACCTAAGGGCATCACACAGATCCATGCCCGAGGCAGGATTCGAGCCTGCGACCATAGCGGTCGCGCGGTTCCAGACTTTAGCGCCTAGAACCACTCGGCCACTCCGGCTGGCTCCACATACTTTGCTGTGATCTACAACCACATTAGGTATTATTTGATAGGTACTGCATCGTATATCTGAATATTTAAAGGAGACTGAAATTGTCACGTACGCCTTGTAAATAATTGTACGCTTATTGCATGAAAGGTGACGGAGTGTCTTTATTGGCTGATGACCACAGCAGTTAAGTCCCATAGTGCTCAGAGCCATTTGAACCAAGTGTCTTTATTATAAAAACGGCGTAATTAATGATTGACTATAGTAGTAGAGGTTGGAACGCCAGTGGAGATGAAACGGCAGGCAGAACTCAAGCTCTGGGTGGAAGGCCCGCACAGGTGTTGGTCCTGCTCAAAAACAGGAAGTAGCTACACGGCCGTCGTGGCACCTGAGCTCTGGAGCACAATAGAGTCGGGACCGGCCGGTTTGTAGTCGAACAGGAAAGATTATACTTAGGAAACTACGAAATCATGGACGCAGCTGAGAGGAACGAGGAAGCGTCACCTCGGAAACTACACAGGCTGGGTTATTTCCAAGGATTTTTACTCAGGAGCGTACCGTTGTATGAGTTTAGGTATTTTCACAGAAAATTTCCGCGCTGGACAACAAAAGACTAAAATATGGTTGGTCGGCGTTCGGAAGAATTTGTAGAGAGGGAGAATATTCCGTGGTTTCGGGAATATGATTCGTTTTCGGGATTACGATGGTGGGGAGCTGAGCCTTGCTGGAAGGACAGCGGTGGAGAGACGAGGTCTTCCGTTGTGAGCGCCCGTGTGTGACGGTCGCTCGATGTCAGCTCTGTTGGTACGGACGGACTTGCAGCGTTTGCTCTCAGGAGTGTGTATAGTCAGAACAGCTTGGCACAGTACTGTTGCGAACGTATACGATTCTGGACTTCACCTTCAGGTTGGAAGTCGTTGTTGAGTACGCAGTGTTCAGTAATTGAGAGCACTTCCTCTGCCTACAGATACGTTGAGACGTTGTCTGAACTCCGTCCTTGTGGCTGCGAGTTCGCGTTTCTCGTCTCTAGAACACAGAGAGGAGACGACAGTACTAGATTATATTAGTCAGAGGACCGCCTTCTGCCGTCCTAGTGTTTGAAAGAATTTATTTGTGGCTGGAGTTCTTCCATCGTCGGAGACGAGTACGAGAACCATCACTTCGATGCACCGGATGCAGTACATACTACGGTGATATCGCAAATTGCTTCGGCTTATTAGGACTACAAAAGCTAAACAGCTGTGATCGCGTTGGTTTATTTCCACTGAGGTTCCACACCACCGTAGATCATCTTTGAGAGTAGTGTCTTCTCGTGTTTGGTACGTAGATGATGTCAGTCATTTCTCGTTATTGATATTATACCACGCAGTCATAATAAGGGGCAGAGTTGGGCAATTGATTAGTAATTTTACGTAGGAAATATAAACTTTGTAATATAAAGTTTTTTTCAATATATATAATAAATATATAAGCAGGAACAACGTTTATCATTTAGTAGGATTAGTTGCCTTCATCATTCATTTATGTTTAGATTGTAACTTATAGAATTAAGAGATCCTAAGATTTGCTTCAAGGGATAGTCAGACAGGACCAAATCTTCATTTTAGCGTTTATTATTTTCCGTTGCGCACATTCATTCACCCGCCTGGAGTAGCAGCTAGGAAGTTTAGCTTTAGGAAACGTAAAGGCACCAAAGAGGCAGCTCCGACATTGCGGTTGATAATGGAAGCGAGACTAAAGAAACATCGTGACACGTTCATAGGGTTTGTCGACCTGGAATGAGTATTCGACAGTATAAAATGGTGCAAGGTGTTCTGAGGAAAATAGGGGAAAGCTAGAGGGAGAGACGGGTAGTATACAACATGAACAAGAACCAAGAGGGAATAATAATAGTGTAAGACCAAGAACGAAGTACCCGGATTAAAAAGGCTAGAAGACAGCGGTGTAGTCTTTCGTCCCTAGTGTTCAATCTATACATCGAAGGAACAATGATGGAAGTAAAAGAAAGGTTCTACAGTGCAATTAAAGTTCAAGGTGAAATGATATAAATGATCAGACTCCCTAATGACATTTGTTTCTTCAGTGATTGCGAAGAAGAATTACAGGCTCTGTTGACCGGAATGACTAATCAGTACAGAATACGATTGAGGGTAAATCGAAGAAAGACGAAAGTAATGAAGTAGCAGAAATGACAACAGCGAGAAACTTAACATCAGGATTGATGGTTACAAAATAGATGAAGTTAAGGAATTCTGTTACTTAGGCAGCAGAATAACCCACGAGGGCGGAGCAAGGAGGACGTCAAAAGGAGACTAACAATGGCAAAAAGGTCATTCCTGGCCAAGAGAAGTCTACTAGTATCAAACATAGTCCTTAATTTGAGGAAGAAATTTGTGAGAATGCACATTTGGAGCACAGAGTTGTATGGTAGTGAAACATGAACTGTGGTAAATGTGGAACAGAACAGAATCGAAGCATTTGAGATACTGTGCTACAGGGGACTGATAAAGTAAGGAATGAGGTAGTCGTGCGTAGAATCGGAGAGGAAGAGAATATACGAGGTGCATTCAAGTTCTAAGGCCTCCGATTTTTTTTTCTAATTAACTACTCACCCGAAATCGATGAAACTGGCATTACTTCTCGACGTAATCCCCCTGCAGACGTACACATTTTTCACAACGCTGACGCCATGATTCCATGGCAGCGGCGAAGGCTTCTTTAGGAGTCTGTTTTGACCACTGGAAAATCGCTGAGGCAATAGCAGCACGGCTGGTGAATGTGCGGCCACGTAGAGTGTCTTTCATTGTTGGAAAAAGCCAAAAGTCACTATGAGCCAGGTCAGGTGAGTAGGGAGCATGAGGAATCACTTCAAAGTTGTTATCACGAAGAAACTGTTGCGTAAAGTTAGCTCGATGTGCGGGTGCGTTGTCTTGGTGAAACAGCACACACGCAGCCCTTCCCAGACGTTTTTGTTGCAGTGCAGGAAGGAATTTGTTCTTCAAAACATTTTCGTAGGATGCACCTGTTACCGTAGTGCCCTTTGGAACGCAATGGGTAAGGATTACGCCCTCGCTGTCCCAGAACATCGACATCATCATTTTTTCAGTACTGGCGGTTACCCGAAATTTTTTTGGTGGCGGTGAATCTGTGTGCTTCCATTGAGCTGACTGGCGCTTTGTTTCTGGATTGAAAAATGGCATCCACGTCTCATCCATTGTCACAACCGACGAAACAAAAGTCCCATTCATGCTGTCGTTGCGCCTCAACATTGCTTGGCAACATGCCACACGGGCAGCCATGTGGTCGTCCGTCAGCATTTGTGGTACCCACCTGGATGACACTTTTCGCATTTTCAGGTCGTCATGCGGGATTGTGTGCACAGAACCCACAAAAATGCCAACTCGGGAGGCGATCTGTTCAACAGTCATTCGGCGATCCCCCAAAACAATTCTCTCCACTTTCTCGATCATGTCGTCAGACCGGCTTGTGCGAGCCCGAGGTTGTTTCGGTTTGTTGTCACACGATGTTCTGCCTTCATTAAACTGTCGCACCCACAAACGCACTTTCGACACATCCATAACTCCATCACCACATGTCTCCTTCAACTGTCGATGAATTTCAATTGGTTTCACACCACGCAAATTCAGAAAACGAATGATTGCACGCTGTTCAAGTAATGAAACCGTCGCCATTTTAAGTATTTAAAACAGTTCTCATTCTCGCCGCTGGCGGTAAAATGCCATCTGCCGTACGGTGCTGCCATCTCTGGGACGTATTGACAATGAATGCGGCCTCATTTTAAAACAATGCGCATGTTTCTCTCTCTTTCCAGTCCGGAGAAAAAAAATCGGAGGCCTTAGAACTTGAATGCACCTCGTATAGAAAACACAGAAGAAGGGACACGATGAAAGGACATCTGTTAAGACTTCAAGGAATAACTTCCTTGGTACTTGGAGATTCTTTTTTTTATAGAGGGTAGTAACTGTAAACGACGACAGTGATTTGAATACATGCAACAAACAGTTGACGTTGGTTGCAAGTGCTACTCGGTGATTAAGTAGTTGGCAGAGAAGAGGAATTCGTCGCGGGCCGCATCAAACGAGTCAGAAGACTGATGACTCAGAACAGTCTAAACGCCAAGCACTCCCGTCCCTTCTGCCGCTCTCACTGGACCGATAGTCATGAGGCCGTGCTGAAAAGTAACACCGATGTTTTTGTGAAAATGCTTAAAGCTTTTTAAATAAAACAAATGTTATTAACATTCTACCTCTTTATTCTTCGGCCGCACACTGCAGGTGCAACGAAGATGCTCCTGCAGTATTTTCGGTAGGAAGTGTTTGGTCAGCGACCATACGGCCCAGACTTGGCTTCCTCCTATTTTCATCTCTTCGTTCACATGAACCGCCGGATATGAGGACAGCATTTTGGCACAGACAACGAGCTGCAGTCCAGCATAGAGAATGGGCAGGGAGCTGCAAAGTTGGTACGGCGCTATATAGAGAGGTAGCTGGAAGGTGTACTAAATATTGCAAATAATTTTTTTTCCACCGTGATTTCCATTTCGCGGCCGACCAGGCATAGAAATAAATAGCCATTTTATTATTATTATTATTATTATTATTATTATTATTATTTTCGATTATTCCCATTTAAGAGAGCGTTTGAATTCCTTTATGATGATTGTTTTTTCTGAGCCCAAATTTTCTTCATGTGTTCACTGTGTTGTTTCTTTCGCTCCGCTGTCCATTTGCATCCTGGTCTCTTCTGTGTTGTGGAGTCAAATTTATGTTTTTTGATGATGTTCCTGAACTCAGTTCTATTTTCTGCATCGTTTACTGTTATGTGTGCTTGTCTGAGGTCTTCTTCAACTTCTTTTATCCATTTTGTTTTTCCCCTGCCTGAGTTGATGACTTTAAGAATTCTCTTTGAAATTCTGTTTTCATTCATCCTGTGGATATGTCCGTAGAACTGCATTCTTCTTTTCCTTATTGTATCCGTAATCTTGTCTGTGTATTTATATAATTCTGATGTTGGTCTCTTTTTCCAGATTCCTTGCTCTTGTATCGGTCCAAAAATTTTCCTGAGAATTTTCCTTTCTTGTTTCTCTATTTCTTTGATTTTAGTTTTCCCACCTATTTGTGTTGTTTCAGATGCATACAGTGCCTCCGGAAGTACGACAGTGTTGTAGTGCCTCAATTTTGCGTTAATGGATATGGACTTTTTGTTATAATAGTTCCACGTGAGTTTATATGCTTCCTGTAGTTTTTTTATTCTTTCCTCATTGGCCTTTAGGTTGATTCCTGATGGCTGGATGATTTCTCCCAGGTACCTAAAATGTGGTACTTGTACGATTTTCCCATGGGTTGTCACAATATGCAGTTTGTCTTGTGGCACTCTTTCTATGTACTGGGTTTTCTCATATAAGATTTGCAGGCCAGTTCTTTGTGCAATTTCGTGTAAATTCTCTATGGCGTTAGTGGCTTCTTTTCTATTATTTGTGAGGATTGCAATGTCATCCGCAAAAGCTAAATACTTCACATTGAATCTATTATCTTTTCTAATGCCAATTTGGATACCTTTGACTTCTTTTTCCCATGTCCTGATAATTTTTTCAAGAATGATATTAAAGAGTAATGGTGAAAGTCCGTCACCCTGTCGCACTCCAGTTTGGATTTCAAACGGTTCCGAGATATCCCCCATAAATTTAACCTTGGAGACTGTGTCAGTTAATGTTTCCCGAATGATTGCTCTTGTCTTTCTGTCAATGCTCAATTCTTCCAGCGTCTTGCAGAGCGCTACTCTGTCTATTGAGTCGTAGGCCTTTTTAAAATTAAATAGCCATTTTATTATTTGCTTTGATATTTTCATTGGAGCGGGAGGCTGATTCTAGTACATTGATTTCTGCTAAAATGTATTGTTTATAGTAACTATTAATAACGAGTGAACATGTTTGCACTACGGAAATAGAATTTTTGACATCTCCAAGGAAGAGTGGTCATAACAAGGAACAAATACATGTGATCCACAGAATACCATGTGAAGAAACAAGTTTTAGTTTTGTATAAAACAATTTTCACTCCCCTCACCCCATATGGGGAGAGGGTAGGCTGTCAGCTGATACAATTTGCGGCTCTTCAGCCACGTGAGAGGAAAATTTTAAAAAAAGACAATAAAATAGCTGAAAATGGCAGTTGACAGAAGAAAAGTTTTGTACAATAAGAAGACAGATCTTCAGTTACGTAAGTTTATATGTGATAGGTTGCTTGGTGACTAATTGCAATATAGATAGTGAATGAATGATGCGTACGAAGATGTAAAAAGAGACAGTTGCATAAAGTAAAACATAAAGACCGATGTGGGACTGATTAAGAGAGATACATAGACGACTGAAAATGAGTGGAGAAGATTGCCAGGGAGAATATGGAAACGTGGCAGTTAAAGGTAGTGGGGACTTGTCTGAGTGGAGTTTGGAGGAGGGATGGGGAAAGAATGGAGAGGGGTCGGTTCTGAATCAAGACTTACAAAGAGGCTGTAAAGGATTTCAGTGGAAAGGAGTCCTGACAAGGGGTCGGTGGTAGAGATCTCCTCGATGTGGTACGATAGGCACATATCAGGGCGGATTTCATGATTGGGCAAAGGAAGGCGATTAAAGTCTCATTGGGAGAGGATTTGGAGGGTTTGAAGGTGTAGTTTTGTGGGACTTTGGTGGCAGATTACCAGGATCAGTGAGCACGGGAGAAGCTATATGGGTAGTGTCGAGATTACAGGTAACATAGACTATTCCGAGGTGTTCAAGATGGAAGAGTAGGCTGAGGATTTTTATAGGTAGGTAGAGGATGTGGGTGGGAGAGGGTAAGTGGATCCAGAAGGCTATGTAGAGTGCATGGCGTTAGAGGATATGTAAGGGGTGATAAAAGGAGGGAGAAGTAGCATTGCACAGAATAGCTTAGAGCAGAGCTCTGTAGGAGTGGAGGATTGTGGAAGGTGAAATCCCCATGTTCGACTAGTTAGTAGTTGTAGTAATTTCAATCTATTGGGAGCTTTCGTGGAATAGTTAGTAGATGGGGCTTCCATGTTAGTCGGCAATCAAGTATTAGTCCAAGGTATTTTAGTGTTATAGTTAACTGGATATGACATTTGGAAACAGTAAGGTAAATGTCGTGTAGTCGGAAGCTGTGGGTGGATCAGCCTATAGCTATTGGCTGTGTTTTGATAGGATTTGTTGAGAAGCCACTGTTTACACTAAGGATTAATATTGAGAAGCCACTGTTTACACTAGGTGAACTGATTGAGATTAAGCTGGAGGGATCGTTGGGATTTCTGGAGGGTTGTGCAGAGGGTGAGGAAAGCAATTTCATTGGCATACTGGAGGAGATGAACAGAAAGAGGGGGTGTTGCATATCGTCAGTGTAGAGGACATACAGGAGAGGTGAGAGGACGGAACATTGGGGCACACAGGCAGTAGGATGGAAGATACAGGAGTTGGTGTTGTTGATGGTGACAGAAGACAGACGGTTACTGAGAAACAAAGTAATGAGGTGGACATAATTTATGAGAAGTGCATAGCTCTGGAACTTAAAGAGGAATGCCATACATCGTCATAAGCTTTCTCAAGATCTAGGGAGGCAAAAATGGCGGATTTTTATTTGTTGATTTGGTGGGATAGGAGAGAAGTAAGGTACAGGCGTTGGTCATAAGAGGAAAAATTGAAGCAGAAGCCATAGTGGTGAAAAGGAATGGGTAGGTGTTGTTGTAGGTGTTTATCAATATGTCGGGATAGGACAGACCCAAAGAGCTTGATAAACGTGGAAGTGAGGCTGCTGGGAGGTATGAGGTGGTGGCAGGTTTGAGGAAGAGGATTTGAGAGATTTCCACAACTCGGGACAGAAACCCATGTGTAGGATTACACTGTAAAGGGTAGCTAGGATTTCCAGGAAGGATAAGAGGCATTCTTTCAGATGTCTGTAGGTGATGCAGTCTTTTTTTGTTTTTTCTTTGTTTCTTTTTTTACCAGGAGCTGTGTTACATTTGTGATCGAGTATCTGCGGGATCTCTCTTGGAGTATTGAGTTTTGTGTGTAGGATGATGTTGAGGAACTGGAAGCTAGGAGTGAGGTGTGGGAGGGTTGGTATGCTTGTGAAGCATCGGGGATAAGGACTAATCAACGTGGGGCTCATCTGGGTTGGTGAAAGTGTCGGAGAGGTAGCACGCAAAGTGGTTGGCTTTGCTTAGGTTGTTGAGAGAAAGTAATTATCGCGTAGGAGGAAACAGGGTTGTTGTCAGAGGTGGTGAAATGCTTTCTAGCACCTGTAATTGTTTATGGGCAGTGTGACATTGAGGTCTATGCATGTTTGGTGCCAGGCACGGCATTTATTTGCATTCTGCAGATTTTGGATAAGTCTTTGCAGCTGTCAGTGGTGTAAGGGTGTCTTGGTCATGGGTCTGCAGGAAGGATTGGGAAAGGTGACAGGATTCACGGAGGAGTAGAAGAGCACATGGACGGAGCATGAGACAGTGGGGATAGATGGATTTCGTCAGAACTTGGTGTGTTATGGCATTTGACAGGGTCTGATTTAGGTAGGTGGCGGCATGGTGGATGTTGCAGGTGTCTTGGAAGGATAGTGGATGGCTTCCGAGTTGGGTGGCCGAGAATTCCCTGGAGGCATCCTAGTTGGTATGGGAGTAGCCCTATATGTGTTTGAGAGAGGCAGGAGAAGTGGGTACACAGGTAGAACTTGTGGTGTAGGGAATGGTGAGTGGTCAAGGAGATGGTTGCTTCTGACGAGGTCAAGGGCTGCTGCAGTTATGCGCCCAAGGAGCTTTGAAGAGGTGAGGATAACATCAGGAATTGCTTCAAGGGAAGGTATGCAGTGATTCCCATGGCGGGAATCAGTAAACTGATGCCACTGCTGGACTTCAGCACTGGCTATCGATGTTAAGGTCATCAGCAATAATATAGGTTGAAAAGATATGGTGTATGTGGGTGACGAATTTGTGTGGAATGGGAGGATGGGGTCGAATATAGATAGTGGCACACATAGCAACTATGGTTTTCAGGAAAGGACAGGGAATAAGATGTTTTGTCGGAGTGTTGTAGAGGAGTTGTGGCCGAATATGGAGGTTCTTGTGGTGGTCAATAACTACTCTGCCACTGGCCAAGGGGAGCAGATTATCTGTTCGATGGAGGATGTATGGTCGAGAACAGATAATATGAGGTTGGAGAAAGGTTTCATCCAGGATGAAATCATCAATATGGTGTTGGGAGAGGATGTGGATGGAGAGATGTTTGTTGGCTGAAAAGGAACAGATATTGTAGAATAGAATATTATACTACTGTCAGGCCATGATCTATGGAGAGAAATGGTGATGGGGATGGGTGGCTTGGGTGGGTTTAAATTAGGGTGTCAAGACATGTGATAAGAAGATAGACATGGTTGCAGGAATAGTTGCCTCTGGAAAGGATGAATGTTCTGAAGAACTGGTCATAAAGTGAATGATCTCTTCAGCTGTGGGCACTTCAGCTTTGGGGGGATGGGCAGAGGTAGTTTCTGGGATGGAGGGGTTTGTCAGTAGGTTTGATGGGAACTGTCAGCCCAGTTTCAAAAGGTGGAGGTTGAGCCTTGCACTTGGAAGAATAGATAGGTGGGGCAGGTTACAGGTATTACATGAGAGAGGGGAAATAAAGTTAGGACAGTGCTTGAGGAAATGGCAGGGTTTACAATGGCGGTAGGTGTGAAGGTTTTTGCGGTAAGTGGTTAGGTGGTCATTGTACATTAGGCATCTTTTGCAATGGTAAGATTGAGGATGGGATTTACATAGTTCAGTGGTGTGTCATTTATAAATTAGGACCCAATGGTGGAGAAGGTGGTCAATTGGATGGGGATTCAGTGAAGATGCAGAGCTAAGGAGGGACTATTATCATCAAAGATACGGATTGCTTTCCGAAGTTTGAGGTCAGAATGTGAGTTGAGCTCAGACTCCACCTCCTCCATCGTGGTCTCAAGGTCAATCCCTTTGATCGTGATGGTGAGGATGGGGGGATAATAAGGAAGTTGTAGTTGCTTGGTCCTGGTGGTTGAGGGAAAGGGTGCAATGTTTGCATAGGAACCAAAAGTGACATGGGGGACCTTCTTGAGCAGTTCTGTGAGGAATTCTGGATGAGGGGATTTGATGAGGATGGGTGCTTTTCTAGGAATAATCTGACTGACGGGTAAGAGAGGGATATAGAGGAGGAGGTGGTTTTTGGATTTGAGGAAGCTGTAGTCAGGACAGGAGAGGAGGAAGGTATGAAGTTGTGTAGATTTAGTGGCAGATGGGATGGCCTGACAGTATGTGAAGTCTGAGCTTTCCGTTTGTTTAGATGTTTTTTTGGGAACAGGGGTGGGGCAGCATCAGTGCTGAGGCGTTTGACGGTCTTCTGGATGTATGTAGGTAAGGAGGGTGTGGTGGGCACAACTGGAAGTAGCAGGTGAGTGATTGTTTGGAAGGAGTTTTCGATTAAGAGGGTACCACAGTCCAGGAACATCTGGCTGAGTCGATGGTGATGATGCAGATGGATCGACAGATGGTAGTGTCAGTTCTGGTGTTGGTGCTATACTAGATGATGCCGGTTCTTGTGCTGGAGAAGGAGGTGCTACAGGGGATGGCGTACCTGGGGAGGAGAGGAGAGGACTGGGAAAGGGGAATAGGCCTGATGGAAGGTGGAAGTGCTCCAAGTCATGGTAGTAAAGTTGGAGAAGGCATGGCGGAAGTGAAGTTACCAGTTGATCGATAGGTGACTGGCAGCGACGGCAATGGTGTTGGCAGTGAGAACGGCAACGGTAACGATGGCAGCAGCAGCAGCGGCGGCAGTGATGGAACAGCAACGAAAAACCGATGAGATGCAGGTCGCGACAGTGACGATGATGCACCAAACAGAGTGACGAAAACAGGCACACACACACACACAGAAGAAATCTGAGAGACAGAATAAACTGACGATGAGCACGCACACACACGGGAGAAGTCTCGGAAGGCACAATGAACTAGATGGATGAACGGAAATAAAGCATGAGGGGGTTGCTCCTACTAGTCTACGGTACAAAGAGAGTAGCAGCAAGCAAATTAGCAGTAGCACGTACCCTAGCTAATTGATAATAGTTCAATTAAGTGTATAAAACAAAAATAATTATGGAAATATTTATTCCACACACTAGAAACGGATGGAAGCAGATATGAAGGAGAATACTGGCAACATATTTACAATTCAATTCGAAGAGAGTGGTACACACAAGAAGTAATCAGAAACACAGTACGATGAACCAGCTTCAGTTTGTTACGAAACGAAAACGAAATACTCCTAGTAATGGCTTCGACGTCGTCCGCCAACAGATACGTAGTGACATAGCTAGCAGAGCGCAATCTGTGTCTACACTTTAACAGGCAATGCTCACAGCCATAAGGCTCAGCTTGGCGCAAACGTGTGACGTAAGCAGGCAACAGTGACACAGAGACGCAATCGTTCTTCCTACAGCCAATTGAGTGAGTTTGAAATGAGTCAAATTGTGGCCTTCTAACTGGAGGGACGGTCGTTTCTCGCGGCAGTAGAAGGGGTCCTGGACGTCCACGCAGCACAGATGCTCGCAAGGATCGTCGTATTGTTAGAGCAGCAGTGACGGATCATACAGCTATCACAGCGCAAATAAGAGGGGTTGTGAGCGCAGATGTGTCAGCACAAACTGTGACAGACTGCCCACTTCACGCACACCTGTAGCTGGTCTTCCACTCACGCATAGAATCGACGTGCACAGCTCGACTGTTGCCATCAGAGGTCCACTTGGAAGATGGAATGGAGTGTTGTGGTCTCCAGCGATGAAAGGAGATTCTGCTTGCATGCAATTGATGGTTGTTTGCATGTACAATGTAGACCTGGTGAGTGCTGTCTCGTAGAGTGTATTCGTCCAAGACACACTGGCCCCATCCAAAGCCTTATTGTGTGGGGTGCGGTAAGCTACCAGCCCTCATTCAGCTTTGCTGTTACTGGAGAGAGCCCTAACCAGCGCTCGGTACACGCAGAAAGTCGTTAGACTCGTTCTTTCCCCAGGAATCTGGTGTTCCAACAGGATAACTCTCGCCCACACACTGCCCGTCAAACACAACGAGCTCTACAAGACGTTCAGCAACTTCACTGGCCATCACAACTTCTGGACTTGTCTCCAGTCGAGCACGTGTGGGATATGATGGGACGATAAGCGACTTGTGCGACTCGTCAACCAACAACTCTTACAAAACTGTGTGCCAACAGGTCGAACAGGCGTGGCATAACGTGTCACAGGACAGTATTTGCCATGTGTACGGTCGACTGGATGCCCGAGTCAGCGACTGCATTGCCGCCTGTGGAGGCTACACCTAGCACTAATAAGGGTGTTACGGCATGGTTCGATACCAAGCACCTCAGAACCGCTTGCGCTGTTGATCTTACGGCAAGAAAAAGGAATAAAAGTGAGATAGTGTTAATACTTTCATCCTTCTGTACCTCCTCTGCATTACTGCAGATGACATGTCACTGAGCACATTTGTACTGTGCATGCAGTACACGTGAGGTGCCTATTTGTTTCCACTGCCGTGTGTGGAATACATAAGTTCTTGTACATTTCACTAACCTGCTGTCTTCATGATGATGATGTCCCCAGCGCAGAAAACAGCACGCGGGTCGTGGATTCTTTTTCTTGAGGCTGAAATTAACTTCGCAAGGAACTGCTGCTACGAATAAACTATAACTCATTTGGGATGCCACTCGCGTTTTTATTGATATAGACACGAGAAACTACTCTTGATCACAACGTATCGAACATAACTTTCCACAGTCATTATATCTGGCTAAAATAACATGAAATACATCCTGCCACAGACAACATGTCTGTACGTAGCGACGGTCGGAACTGTAGTAAATAAAATTGCATGAAACAAATACTGCTATAACAGACAACATGTCTGCCTACTGGAACGGTCAGGACTGGAGAGAGGACTGCCTGAGACACTTCGCGCGCCAAGCCAGCAAGGCGTGACCCGAACGCCACCGAAGTGCATCGGCAGTAATATCGTCAGTCTTTTGTTTTAGTAATACTTTGATTTTAATAATTTTGAAATGACTGACTGATAGCTGGCTGTTGAAAGATATTTATTTTAAAAAATGAAGTAATTTGGATGACAGGTTTAATTAATAATAGCAACTAAAGTTTAACGGTTTGGCGCATACCGCCGAACACAGCAGCCAATCACAGAGCAGCAGCATCATGCAGGCGGTCTTTCTCACGGGAATGGTACCGAGTCTAACATCTGTCACCGGTACCTCATCCCACATTGCGTCGTCTCTATGCTTCTTGCATCTCCACTGCCCTGGGAATAGCTTCCTGGAGCCTAATATGATGGCTGAATAACCCAGAAATGTTACAATCTGTCAGAGTGATCATTTCACATACTCTGTTGCAACAATAAATCTTGAGCTAACTGGGAGCCTCTGGAAGGGTCTACGACTTTCTTTCCGGCAGTGTATATGGAAGATTTGGAATCGTGGAATAAGAAAAAGAGATGATGAACCTGTAGCGCTCCCATTTGCCTGGCGGCGATCGAGGTCTTTTTACCGGTGGTATACTTAGTTTCGACACTGATGCGCAGTGCGCACTGTATTGGAGACGGGGGAAGCAGTGGAGGCGTATTGCTCATACGCGGCGCACGCAGCAGCATGGATCGGCTCGGCTGAGCAAGGTCGCGAGCGCCGCGACTGCAGCGGAATGCGGACGGGGGAGCGGCGTGGGGCGAAGAGACGCCTGGAGTCTCGCAAGGCTGCCGGCACGTCCCGAAGAGAACTTCTCCAGCCGCCGCCGCACCATGGCGGGACAGGGAAGGGCTGGGGCGTGTGCAGTGAAATGGAGAGACGCAGGCATCGGCAGAGCTGCTGCCGAAGGAAACATCCCACCACGACACATGGCGGTGGCTGTGTACTCCCAGACTTCGTGAGGCTGTATTCTGACCAACGCCGAAGGGTCAGTACACGATCTGTTCTGATTGTAACATTCGGAGGCTTCAAGAAAGTGCCGAACGATCTATAAATGCATTCCATACACAATATTTTAAAAACAATAGACGCAGACAGACAGACGCTGTAACAAAAATGTCCGAAAGGGACGCGTGCAAAAACGCGGTTTTGAAGTGCTCGGTTCCTACGAGGGGAGTTTGAAAAGTCCGTGCACAAAAAAAAAAACTACTTACGTGTTTGGGGTAAACCTTTTTTATTTTCCGACATAGTCTCCTTTCAGACTTACACACTTCGTCCAATGCTGTCCGAATAATAGCAATTGTTCAAGTCTGCAAAATAGCTATTAGTTGCTCCAATCACCTCCCCGTTCGAATAAAATCTTTGCCCCACCAGCCATTTCTTCAAATTAAGGATTAAACAGTAGTCCGAGGGAGCCAAGTCTGGAGAATAGTGGGATGTGAAACGAGTTGGAATACTATTTCCATTAATTTTGCGATCACAACTGCTGAAGTTTGTGCTTTTGCATTGTCGTGATGGAAAAGGACTTTTTTGCGGTCCAATCGCCGGCGTTTTTCTTGCAGCTCGGTTTACAAACAGTCCAATAACGATGAATAATATGCACCTGTAATAGTCTTACCCTTTTGCAGATAGTCGCTGAGGATTATCTCTTACGAATCCCAGAAGACAATCGCCATAACCTTTCCGGTCGAAGGAGTGGTCTTCGCCTTTTTTGGTGCAGATTCTGCCTTGGTAACCCATTGTTTAGATTGTTGTTTGGTCTCAGGAGTATAGTAATCCATGTTTCATACACAGTGACGAAAGGACATTTAAAGTCAAGCGGATTCTTCCTGAACAGGAACAGCTGCAAACCATCCCTGCAACACTTCACACGATTCCGTTTTCGGTCAAGCGTGAGCAATTGCGGAACCCATCTTGCGGATAGCTTTCTCATGTCCAACGCTTTGTGCAAAATATTATGTACCCGTTCATTCGCGATGCCCACAGCACTAGGAATCTCGCGCACCTCAGCTCTTCTGTCATCCATCACCACATCATGGATTTTATCAATGATTTCTGGAGATGTAACCTCCACAGGGCGTCCAGAACATTCAACATCACTTGTGCCCATATGGCCACTCCAAAAATTTTGAAACCACTTATAAACTGTTCTAATAGAAGGTGCAGAGTCACCGTAATGTTTATCAAGCTTCTCTTTAGTCTCCTGAGGCGTCTTGCCTTTCATAAAGTAATGTTTAATCACCACACGAAATTCTTTTTCCTCCATTGTTTGACAATCACTCGACTTCCTTGATTCACACGAATGCCAAACACAGAGAAATATACGAATATGGCTGAAACATGGTGTGCGCTCTTTCCAAAGATGCTACTAACTAAACATGACCTCGATACGGGCCGGTGGTGTCATCTCTTGGGCTTTGCACGGACTTTCCAAACGCCCCACATATTTGAGTTAGGAACATGAGGTAATAAGGTTTTGGCTTACCGCGGACCAGCGGCCGTTTGTATAGCTAATCGAACTTCTGCCTTATTGGCGCTATGTTACAGTATATTAAGCAAAATTACAACGACGAACCGGAGCCGGCACCCATGCGAATTGTGCGGATCCATTAATTCCATCTGTGAAAGACTTTAATTTTTGCTTAAATTAATGCGCAATTAATGTGCACGGTTCGGATATTACGTGCAAAAATCATGTTTTTCTGGAAGACTTTTGAAGTGCACAACTTCTATACTTTAAACTTGTACGAATCTGTTCAAACTTTCCAATAAGTTACATAAATGCATAACGTCAGAACGAAATTTTTTATCCAATAATCTTTATACGTCGTAGTGATATGATGGTTTAAAATCGACTAAACGTAACTCGTAAAATTCGTTCTTGCGTGAATTTCCAGTTCAAGATGTCCGTTGCAAGATTGCCACCACTAGAACATCCGAATATGAAAGCTCAGGCATATATTAAATAACGTGTAGCAACTGCAATAACTTTTACGTTGGCCAAACAGGAAGAAATTTTAACGTCACATACAGAGGAAACATTAGAAACAGCGAGAATAATCATTTGACCTTCTTTCTAAAGTTGAAAAATACTCTCCAAAGCCTGCACAGAATACCAAAATGTCTTGCAGTGAACATTCTTGAAGCACTGGAAACACACACACACACACACACACACACACACACACACGAGGAAATGCCCACAAGAAATATTAAACAAGCATACAGAATTTAGACAGAAATAAATAGCTTATTGAAATTCTGGAAGACGTAAAAGTATGAATCGGAAATAATATATTCAATATGCAAAGAAAATAGTGACAAAATTCAGTTAGAGAAATAATATCGCCCTTCATTATACAATCTTGGTAAACATACATTGTTTTCAGTATGTTTACGGCATTTAACATCTAATCAGAACATTGACAGTGATAGGACAGTTCACTAACTGCGTAATATGGACGTCACATCATTCTAGTCGCCAGTGCTGTATGTGTTGTTGATGTCGTGGTCTTCAGTCCAGAGACTAGTTTGATGCAGCTCTCCATGCTACGCTATCCTGTGCAAGCTTCATCTCCGCCACCCCCACCCCCCACCCCCCAGTACATACTCCAACCTACATCCTTCTGAATCTGCTTAGTGTATTCATCTCTTGGTCTACCTCTACGCCGGTCGTGGTGGCCGAGCGGTTCTAGGCGCTTCAGTCCGGAACCGCGCGACTACTACGGTCACAGGTTCGAATCCTGGCTCGGGCATGGATGTGTGTGATGTCCTTAGGTTAGTTAGGTTTAAGTAGTTCTAGGGGACTCATGACCTCCGATGTTAAGTCCCGTAGTGCTCAGAGGCATTTGAAACATTTTCTCCCTCTACGATTTTTACCCTCCACGCTACCCTCCAATACTAAATTGGTGATCCCTTCACGCCTCAGAACATGTTCTATCTACCGATCCCTTCTTTTTGTCAAGTTGGGCCACAAATTTCTCCTCAATTTTATTCAATACCTCCTCATTAGTTACGTGATAGCCACATCTATGCGCGGTCTCGACAAAATTGCATTCGCAGGTACTTCACAATGGCGATAAATGCCGAAACAGTCAGGATTATTATAAGCAGCTGTTTTGGTATACTTTCTAATAACAATTCTAATAATCATTATCATGAAGTTTCTTTTGTCTCGGAAATTTAGCAGCGTGAATCGCGATCGAATTTTCAATTTACTCGAAATATATCTACAGAGAATTATGTACAGATCAGTGGGTTGTTCGTTAAGAAATGGTCCTTTGTCACTCACGTTCGCGTCTCGCCACATGACAGTCCTGGGAATGTTCATAATATGTGGTGTTACTACGGTGTTTGTGTGATTTGAAATGCAGATCTGGCGTCGGTAGTGAATGAAATTGCTACCAACCACATTCGAAAATACTGGCCCATTGCGCAAACTGGGCGAGTAATGTGAGATTCTACACTACTGGCCATTAAAGTTGCTACACCACGAAGATGACGTGCTACAGACGCGAAATTTAACCGACAGGAAGAAGATGCTGTGGTATGCAAATGATGAGCTTTTCAGAGCATTCACACAAGTTTGGCACCGGTAGTGACACCTACAACGTGCTGACATGAGGAAAGTTTCCAACCGATTTCTCACACACAAACAGCAGTTGGTCGGCGTTGCCTGGTGAAACGTTGTTGTGATGCCTCGAGTAAGGAGGAGAAATGCGTACCATGACGTTTCGGACTTCGATAAAGGTCGGATTGTAGCCTATCGCAATTGCAGTTTATCGTATCGCGACATTGCTGCTCGCGTTGGCCGAGATCCAATGACTGTTAGCAGAATATGGAATCGGTGGGTTCAGGAGGGTAATACGGAACGCCGTGCTGGATCCAACGGCCTCGTATCACTAACAGTCGAGATGACAGGCATCTTATCCGCATGGCTGTAACGGATCCTGCAGCCACGTCTCGATCCCTGAGTCAACAGATGGGGACGTTTGCAAGACAACAACCATCTGCACGAACAGTTCGACGACGTTTGCAGCAGCATGGACTATCAGCTCGGAGACCATGGCTGCGGCTACCCTTGCCGTTGCATCACAGACAGGAGCGCCTGCGATGGTGTACTCAACGACGAACTTGGGTGGACGAATGACAAAACGTCATTTTCTCGGATGAATCTAGGTTCTGTTTACAGCATCATGATGGTCGCATCCTTGTTTGGCGACATCGCGGTGAACGCACATTGGAAGCGTGTATTCGTCATTGCCATACTGGCGTGCCATCGGTTACACGTCTCGGTCACCTCTTGTTCGCATTGGCGTCACTTTGAACAGTGGACGTTACATTTCAGATGTGTCACGACCCGTGGCTCTACCCTTCATTCGATCCCTGCAAAACCCTACATTTCAGCAGGATAATGCACGACCGTATGTTGCAGGTCCTGTACCGGCCTTTCTGGATACAGAAAATGTTCGACTGCTGCCATGGCCATCACATTCTCCATATCTCTCACCAATTGAAAGCGTCTGGCCAATGGTGGCCGAGGAACTGGCTCGTCACAATACTCTTGATGAACTGTGGTATCGTGTTGAAGCTGCATGGGCAGCTGTACATGCACACGCCATCCAAGCTCTGTTTGACTCGATGCCCAGGCGTATCAAGGCCGTTATTGCGGCCAGAGGTGGTTGTTCTGGGTACTGATATGTCGGGATCTATGCCTCCAAATTGCGTGAAAATGTAATCACATGTCAGTTCTAGTATAATACATTTGTCGAAGGAATACCCGTTTATCATATGCATTTCTTTTTGGTGTAGCAATTTTATTGGCCAGTAGTGTATGTTAAGGTGGAGAGTGAACAACCGAATATTCTTATGCCGTGTAGAAAGGTTACGGAACACACCTACAAGCTGTGTGCATTTGTGGCTGTGGAGCCGCAGCCCAACAGTCCGGGTGCACAGACGCGGGACAGGGCGGACTGAGAGATGCGGCTTCACGGATCTGGCAGCGGTAATGAGGCCCGCGTGGCAGCCAGACATGAATTATGTATGTCTGTACGGGCGCGCTGCGATGTCGTGTCACCGGCTTTGTGCCAAGTCCCCGCCGGGGGCGGTTTGGGAGGCGCGGCGGCCCGCGCACGACTTTCCAGAAATGGCGTCGACGACCTCTGGCGCGCAAACCGGCGAACTGCGCAGCGCGCTGCTCCCTGCTTCACGCCCTGCTGTTACGAGCTTTCGCAACGCACTCTCCAGACTGAGCTCTTCGTTACTGTTTTGACGTGGAAAGCACTGAGCAAGACTACAGGAGGTATCAAGTACCGGGTGATCAAAAAGTCAGTATAAATTTGAAAACTGAATAAATCACAGAATAATGTAGATAGAGAGGTACAAATTGTCACGCATGCTTGGAATGACATGGGGTTTTATTAGAACCAAAAAAATACAAAAGTTCAGAAAATGTCCGTCAGATGGCACTTCATCTGATCAGCATAACAATAATTAGCATAACAAAGTAAGACAAAGCAAAGATGATGTTATAGATACTTTCTGGCAGATTAAAACTGTGTGCCGGACCGAGACTCGAACTCGGGAGAGGTAGGAGACGAGGTACTGGCGGAAGTAAAGCTGTGAGGACGGGGCGTGAGTCGTGCTTGGATAGCTCAGTTGGTAGAGCACTTGCCCACGGAAGACAAAGGTCCCGAGTTCGAGTCTCGACCCGGCACACAGTTTTAATCTGCCAGGAAGTTTCATATCAGCGCACGCTCCGCTGCAGAGTGAAAATCTCATTCTGGAAAGATGATGTTCTTTACAGGAAATGCTCAATATGTCCACCATCATTCCTCAACAATAGCTGTAGTCGAGGAATAATGTTGTGAACAGCATTGTAAAGCATGTCCGGAGTTATGGTGAGGCATTGCCGTCGGATGTTGTCTTTCAGCATCCCTAGAGATGTCGGTCGATCACGATACACTTGCGACTTCAGGTAACCCCAAAGCCAATAATCGCACTGACTGAGGTCTGGGAATCTGGGACGCCAAGTGTGGTGTGCGTACTGTAAGACCTTCGGTACACACACCATCAGATTATTTGACTTGTCGCTTTAACGAAGTAGGCGACTGTCAGCAATATGTCTCGTGGTCTTGTCGTGGCGTGTTTATCTTCTGCCATTAGGTCCGACGATAGAAATGCCACTTGCATGCTGAGAGTAGCAGATTGACGGTGACCAAAATCGACAATCTGAAGTTCCTTTGGTCTTGGTACGTTAGTCTTATTCTCACATATCTCTGATACTTGACAAAGTGTCTATACATTTATCTTCATGGCTATGTACAGGAATATGATAATCTTATTAGGCGCAGACTGAAACTTGACTACAGACTGGTACAGACAAATGCAGACTGGTGCAGACAAATGCAGACTGACTCATCGGAGGTCTGTACACTCGTTATAATACCTCGCGCGTTCAGGTATCACTGCGCGAGTGTGATCCGCGAGGAGAAAAGGTTCTACGTTAGCAGCAATCTCATTGGCTGCGTTACATATTACTACACGGATCGGCGGAAGCAGTATTTGGTCTGTCTCTAAGGCAGTGCCATCTCGTAGTGCGGAGACGGACGAGCGCTGCGGCTGCGCTGTTGTGCTTAGCGGGGCGCGCTCTAGTGGGAAAGTTGTGTACGCGCTGACTACGCGGAACTATGTACAGAGCACCAAGCATGACGAAAGTGGCGGTTGAGCACACGATCACCACCAAACGACGCGCGCAAGAGATCTTTCACACGTCTAGCAATATGGGGTGGAGCGCCATCCTGCATAAACATCGTACGTTCCAGCAGGTGTTTATGAGCCAGGCTGGGGATGATGCGATTCTGTAACATATCGGCGTACCTCTCACCCGTCACGGTGGCAGTTACAAAACCAGAATCACGCATTTCCTCGAAGAAAAAAGGCCCGATAACGGTAGATGTGGTAAATCCAACCCATACCGTGACTTTCTCGTCGTGCAGTGGAGTTTCCACGACAGTTGTAGTATTTTCGGTAGCCAAATTCTGCAGTTGTGGGCGTTGACAGACCTCGGAGCGTGAAATGAGCTCCGTCGGTCCACAACAAGTTACTCAGCCAATCGTCATCTTCCGCCATCTTTTGAAACGCCCACACCGCAAATGCCCTCCGCTTCACTAAATCGCCAGGTAACAGTTTACGATGCCGATGGATTTCGTACGGATAGCGTCGGAGAGTACGCCTAAGTGCCAACCAAACAGTAGTGTATGGAATGCCGGTGCGACGTGCGACTGCACGAGCGCTGACTTCCCCGTGCATAGACGAAACCGCTACAGTCTCCATTTCTTCCTGAACTGCCTCAGCAGCATTACGCCTTGTGCTCGGTCGGCCACTATGGGGTCTATCGTCTAAACAACCCGTGGCTTCGAACTTCGAAATCATTATCGCCACAGCTGCATTTGTCAACGGACCTTTACCCGTTCGAATCCCCTTCCTATGGCGATAGGATCGTAACGCTAAACTAGCACATTCCCCGTTCTGATAATACAGCTTCACTAAAAGCGCCTTTTTAGGTAACGTCAACATGCTGCGACTGCTGGCGCATCTGATTCTCTATCTCATTACAGCTCCTTTTATACACGATTGTCATGCGCAGTCACTGATGTTTTGCTGTCCAGCGCCATCTGTCGGACATTTTGTGAACTTTTTTTTTGTTCTAATAAAACCCCATGTCATTCCAAGCATGTGTGTCAATTTTTACCTCTCTATCTACATTATTCCGTGGTTTATTAAGTTTACAAATTTATACTGACTTTTTGATCACCCGGTAAATTCAACCGATTTTACGAGACTTACACGTATAAAAACGAGAACTTGCCGTAAATTTTAATTTACGCTCGGAACCTAGAAATTCTTTTTGGCGCAAGCTGTAAGTTGCCGGGTAGTGTGGTTGCTAGTAGATGTCTCCTCTGAGAAGGGAGGGACGGGAAAAACCCACCGTGGTTCAACAACAAAGTTAGGAAACTACTGCGAAAGCAAAGAGAGCTTCACTGCAAATTTAAACGCAGCCAAAACCTCTCAGACAAACAGAAGCTAAACGATGTCAAAGTAGCGTAAGGAGGGCTATGCGTGAAGCGTTCAGTGAATTCGAAAGTAAAATTCTATGTACCGACTTGACAGAAAATCCTAGGAAGTTCTGGTCTTACGTTAAATCAGTAAGTGGATCGAAACAGCATATCCAGACACTCTGGGATGATAATGGCATTGAAACGGAGGATGACACGCGTAAAGCTGAAATACTAAACACCTTTTTCCAAAGGTGTTTCGCAGAGGAAGACCGCACTGCAGTTCCTTCTCTAAACCCTCGAACAAACGAAAAAATGGCTGACATCGAAATAAGTGTCCAAGGAGTAGAAAAACAACTGAAATCACTCAACAGAGGAAAGCGCACTGGACCTGACGGGATACCAATTCGATTCTACACAGAGTACACGAAAGAACTTGCCCCCCCTCCCTCCTTCCCCCCCTCCTAACAACCGTGTACCGCAAGTCTAGAGGAACGGAAGGTTCCAAATCATTAGAAAAGAGCACAGGTAGTTCCAGTTTTCAAGACGGGTCGTCGAGCAGATTCGCAAAACTATAGGCCTATATCTCTGACATCGATCTGTTGTAGAATTTGAGAACATGTTTTTTGTTCGCGTATCATGTCGTTTCTGGAAACCCTGAATCTGCTGTGTAGGAATCAACATTGATTCCAGAAACAGCGATGTGTGATACCCAGCTAGCTTTATTTGTTCATGAGACCCAGAAAATATTAGATTCAGGCTCCCAGGTAGATTCCATTTTCCTTGACTTCCGGAAGGCGTTCGATACAGTTCCGCACTGTCGCCTGATAAACAAAGTAAGAGCCTACGGAATATCAGACCAGCGGTGTGTCTGGATTGAAGAATTTTTAGCAAACAGAACACAGCATGTTGTTCTCAATGGAGAGACGTCTGCAGACGTTAAAGTAACCTCTGGAGTGCCACAGGGAAGTGTTATGGGACCATTGCTTTTCACGATATAGATAAATGACCTAGTAGATAGTGTCGGGAGTTCCATGCGGCTTTTCGCGGATAATTCTGTAGTATACAGAGAAGTTGCAGCATTAGAAAATTGCAGCGAAATGCAGGAAGACCTGCAGCGGATAGGCACTTGGTGCAGGGAGTGGCAACTGACCCTTAACATAGACAAATGTAATGTATTGCGAATACATAGAAAGAAGGATCCTTTATTGTATGATAGCGGAACAAACACTGGTAGCAGTTACTTCTGTAAAATATCTGGAAGTATGCGTACAGAACGATTTGAAGTGGAATGATCATATAAAATTAATTGTTGGTAAGCCGGGTGCCAGGTTGAGATTCATTGGGAGAGTCCTTAGAAAATGTAGTCCATCAACAAAGGAGGTGGCTTACAAAACACTCGTTCGACCTATACTTGAGTATTGCTCATCAGTGTGGGATCCGTACTAGGTCGGGTTGACAGAGGACATAGAGAAGATCCAAAGAAGAGCGGCGCGTTTCGTCACAGGGTTCTTTGGTAAGCGTGATAGCATTACGGATATGTTTAGCAAACTCTTCAAGAGAGGCGCTTTGCATCGCGGTGTAGCTTGCTATCCAGGTTTAGAGAGGGTGCGTTTGTGGATGAGGTATCGAATATATTGCTTACCCCTACTTATACCTCCCGAGGTGATGACGAATGTAAAATTAGAGAGATTGGAGCGCGCACGGCGGCTTTCTGGCAGTCGTTCTTTCCGCGAACCATACGCGACTGGAACAGGAAAGGGAAGTAATGACAGTGGCACGTAAAGTGCCCTCCGCCAAACACCGTTGGGTGGCTTGCGGAGTATAAATGTAGATGTAGATGTAGCAGGTAGCTACGTCTGCGACTTCCATTCAAGAATGGCGTGCGGAAAGGGTGATTTTCAGTAAAGTTCCATGTGAGGTCTGATTTCTCCGATTTTCTTGTCGTGCTCATTTTGCGAGACAGTAATATGTTTTCCGGCCTTTCCTTGGAATATATGGTCTCGGAATTTCCATAGAAAACTTCTCCATGATCCACAACACGTCTCTTGTATTAATCGAACACATTTCGGTCGGCTTACCGTGAGTTTTTATCGTAACATTTCACGAGGATATGCTGAAATACTCCATAGTATATACATAACTGTCTTGAAATAATTCACAGTGCAATGCGTTTCTCTTGGTCGTCACGAGGTACTGAACTTTCATGCAGTAATAATCCCTTGAGTATGTCTGTACATATGCACCGAAACATCTGTAGTATATACGTAAATTATGCACTTAAACTGTCAGCATAACATATAAAAATGAAATTGGCATCGATTCAGTACAATCAGCATTTACGTAAATGCCTGTGAATCATTCACAAAGAAACTTAATAACAAATGCAAGAAAACTTGTAATTTATATTGATTTACGGAAAGCTATTGTACTCACAGTTAGTTTTCCACTTCCCTTCTGTTATAGTTTACTGTCACTATATGTTTCTGGTATTTGAAAATACGCCGGCTCCTGTTATCTCCCAGAATGTCCTTATAGCGGGAGAAACTTGTCTCTACTTCACAGAAACTTAGGGGTGGATATACAAAAGCGACTACTTGCCCCCCCCCCCCCCCCCCTCCCTGTTAGCGACGTGTAACAAACTCGTTCGTATTCCGGATTTTTTAATAACGTGGTCTGAACTTTTTCCTTCACTGTTTCACCAGCTTTTCCAGGAACATAATCAATTTCAGAGACTGTGGTTTTGGGCATTCTTAATGAATCACAAAGAACAGAACTGCATGTCTTCGCAGAAACAACTGCCACCGGAAGATGAAAAAAATGAGCAGGTATATACGCAAGATTAGCTCCTGTTTCTGTGCTCAGAAGTCTTGGGCAGTGTGAATTGAGGCTGCACTTTTACGATCAAGTGTAGAAACGACGCTCTGGGCAGTTTCTAGATGGTCGGGGTAGTAAATCACTGTAGATGCCGTGTGCCCCCAGCGCGCTGTGTTTTGTTCCTGTGGCAGCGGTATGTCAGTTGCTTCTGCTTGGTTCAAATGGCTCAGAGCGCTATGGGACTTAACATCTGAGGTCATCAGTCCCCTAGAACTCAGAACTACTTAAACCTAACTAACCTGAGGACATCACACACCTCCATGCCCGAGGCAGGATTCGAAGCTGCGAGCATAGCGCTCGGCCTGTTCCAGACTGAAGCGCCTAGAACCGCACGGCCACACCGGACGGCCTGCACTATAAAAACCACACGTTACATGTGAGAAAAGAAGCAATTAGAACACGTTTCCCAAAGAGCGTATGTTTCGAATAATAGAAAAAATATGTATTTGCAGGGAAATCCGGCGCCTAGGCATCACTGTACTTGTTTATTATGTCACCGCTTGTTTCCTAAAACGGGAGGCCAAGCTCAGTAATGTTGTGGTCGGTAGAGGCGTCCTGACACTACAGTTTGCTGAGCATCTCCGTAACGCTATCGCGACGTGCAAACGATCCAGTGACAAAACGCACCGCTCTTCGTGGGATCTTGTGTGTCTCCTATTAATCCTACTTGGTAACGGACACACAGACTGACCAATAGTATACATATATGAATATGAATGTCCGAAAGAACAGATTATATATATATATATATATATATATATATATATATATATATATATATATATATATATATATATATTAGGTGAGGCTCACTGGGCATTTGACCATCTTCTTCTGTGCGGATGCATAAACAGTGCCTGAACTCTTACGGGAATCGGCGGTAAAGCCGCGAGTAATGAGTATGATGGGCAGGGTCACTATGAATATAGTGCGGGGCAATAAGTTGCGAATGTGGGTCTCACGGGAGGCGTGCCAGAGATAAGTTCGTGCAGTCGCACTATCCTCTGTGTCCTCGGTGGCTCGGATGGATAGAGCGTCTGGCATGTAAGGTTCGAGTCCCAGTCGGGGCACACATTTTCAACTGTCCCAGTTGACTTACATCAATGCCTGTTTGCAGCTAAGGGTATTCA
The DNA here is from genome assembly GCF_023864275.1 of Schistocerca cancellata. Lineage (NCBI taxonomy): Eukaryota > Metazoa > Arthropoda > Insecta > Orthoptera > Acrididae > Schistocerca > Schistocerca cancellata. The sequence continues at coordinate 23,778,984 of NC_064633.1, read as the reverse complement.
TTTCATTGTAATGAAGAATAGTATTAGAGGATCGATCTAATGAGTGTTTTTTTGTAAGGTACTTTCGCGCGTGAATGAATCTCAGCATGGCCTCGGCTTTTCCTGTTTGTTTTATGTGGTCATTCCACTACAGGTCGCACGGGGTGATTACTTCGACGTTTTTCGTGGTAGTTGCTGTTTCCAGTGATGTTCAGCCAGTCGAACAGTAGTGGATCGCGTCGCGTTTTCGCACAGGACGTTAAATCTACGCACGTACAGGGTCAACTGCCAGTGCTTTTGTCATTGTAGATCCTCTGTTAGTCTTCTGGCGTTGTAAATTTTCTATAAATCAGCTTTTCTTGAACTGGGGTTCCGTTGAGATTACATACAGGTTCCGCTAAACTTAGGTACCCTTTCTAATACCATTCGAGAAAATAAATTTAAAAAATTATATCCCCTACGAAATAAAAAAAAAGCAAGTGATACAACTGACGTTCCCTTCTACTCATTAATTGTGATAGTATGAATGAGATACCGACAGTGAGTGATGCTCTATTTATCATCAGATCACAAAAGGCCGTGTTCATACTTTCACCGGTCTAGCGGTTCTAGGCGCTCCGCCCGGAGCCGCGCGACTGCTACGGTCGCAGGTTCGAATCCTGCCTCGGTCATGGATGTGTGTGATGTCCTTAGGTTAGTTAGGTTTAAGTAGTTCTAAGTTCTAGGGGACTGATGACCATAGATGTTAAGTCCCATAGTGTTCACGGCCATTTGAACCATTTGATACTTTCACCTTACATAACATGTACAAAATATGGTTCTCGGGCTGTGTGTCGACTAAAAAGTAAATGCTGCAATAGATTTGAAGCCCAATCTGTCATTAAACTGTCTCTAATAACCACGCTGCACACACATGGAATTATTGGGACTGTCATCGAGGAAGCAGTTGAAATTAGACTGAAAACAGCGTTAATGTAACTATGCACCGAGCAATGCGCGGAAGTGTGCACTTCGCTAAATAAAGAGCACAGAGGAAAACTTATCCCATACTTTACTGCCAGATGCGAGCGATGGTGATGCAAGCGACGCTTCATAGAGCGCACGAACATCATCTGTGGACGCAGAGAGCGCCACCTCAATTGGCACCATTTCCGTGACGTCACCGTGACGTAATCTAGCCAGTCAAATGCTCTCCTCTTGGCACGAAAATGCGAGCTTCGCCGGTTTGCGGTACAGCCAGACTTCGCCCCCTGACGATAATGAAAGGGGCAGTCATCGAATCTCTCTTTCCTGTGTTTGACGAATAAAGTAGCCAAGGTCCTAGAGTACGCAGTCGTTACAGGCACCGAGCAAAGTGCCCGTTGAGTCCAGCACTGGGTTACTGTTCGGAAGAAACGAAATTTAAATCACCGCCCATATTTAGACGCTGCATGATCCTTAAATTTCCGTTTCCCTCATCCTTGTCTTCTTCATCCAGCACTCTATCAAAAATGGTTCAAATGGCTTTGAGCACTATGGGACTTAACTTCTGAGATCATCAGTCCCCTAAGACTTAGAACTACTTAAACCTAACTGACCTAAGGACATCACACACTTCCATGCCCGAGGCAGGATTCGAACCTGCGACCGTAGCGGTCGCGCGGTTCCAGACTGTAGCGCCTAGAACCGTTCGGCCACTCCGCAGGAGGCTCTAACACAACCGCTTCTTACACTACCTCAACCGCTGCCTTTGGCGAACCCTTCGCAGCGCGGTGAGTGGCATTTCCTCCCGAGGAGCGTTCCGACTATGCAAGCCACAACAAAAAGTACATGGCTGACATTAACTCTTATGAGATTCTCTCACCTTGGCTTGGGGAAAAACCGCATTCATGTTATCTGAATGCAGAATTACACCTCGGGATCCGGTGTAGCTGGAAGCCGCAGCTGCCTTAATTTTTCTGGGAATAGGCTACAATGCTATCTTCCATCGGCATTGTTTAGAAAAACTGGAAGATAATCAGGAGCTGAGCTGAATACAACGCGAAACAGTGAGTGCAACCGTGACTTTCACATCTCGTCTGGCATGCGTTAAAATCGACCTAATTTGTCGGAAAGGCATCGATTGCGAAAATAATAGAACGAAACTATGTTCGAAAACGTTCAACTATACATTAAATTGGCGAGTGGATACATTGCCCTAATAGCGACTGACAGTAGTTATATGTAATTACAAAGATTAGTCGATTTTGGCATTAATGAAAAATCAGCAATTAATCAAATTTGAATTATATAATGAGATAACACGGCCGACAATAATAAAGTGGACAATTCATTCCAGAAACCAAATGGTTATGATAGAGTTTAAGCACCACAACTATCAGTAATACAAGTATCGTCGACGTCGGTCGTTACTTACGCGGCAACTAATTAGCACATACAACTGATCCAAAAAAAAGTATTTATTAAAAACTGTAGTATTCTTTAAAAAATTTATAGACAAAATCAGATGTGAATGAATTATTGCTTTACGGGACGCGACAGTAACGACATAGTGTAACCTCATAGTACTAATGTAACTGAGTGTTGTCTATTGGCCAGCCGGTGTGGCAGTGCGGTTCTAGGCGCTACAGTCTGGAGCCGAGCGACCGCTACGGTCGCAGGTTCGAATCCTGCCTCGGGCATGGATGTGTGCGATGTCCTTAGGTCAGTTAGGTTTAATTAGTTCTAAGTTCTAGGCGACTGATGACCTCAGAAGTTAAGTCGCATAGTGCTCAGAGCCATTTGAACCATTTGTTGCCTATTTCGTCGGACATAGCCGACAGAACAGACAACACTCAGTTAAATTAAAATAATCGACAGCGACGGCTCTATGACGTATATTTCCGTGCGGATGCATAAATATCATTCGAAATAGAACTGTTGATATTTTTAAAAATATTGGAAATCAGATATTTAAAGAAGTATCATTATCGGCCCTCGATACAACGAAATAAAGCACTGATATATCGATGGAAAAATATCGTCGTACCGGCCTATAAAAATATAGACTGTCCATTGTATGAGGGCAGTTCAATAAGTAATGCAACACATTTTTTTTCTGAAACAGGGGTTGTTTTATTCAGCATTGAAATACGCCAGGTTATTCCCCAATCTTTTAGCTACACAACACTATCTTTCAACGTAATCTCCATTCAATGCTACGGCCTTACGCCACCTTGAAATGAGAGCCTGTATGCCTGCACGGTACCATTCCACTGGTCGATGTCGGAGCCAACGTCGTACTGCATCAATAACTTCATCATCCGCGTAGTGCCTCCCACGGATTGCGTGCTTCATTGGGCCAAACATATGGAAATCCGACGGTGCGAGATCGGGGCTGTAGGGTGCATGAGGGAGAACAGTCCACTGAAGTTTTGTGAGCTCCTCTCGGGTGCGAAGACTTGTGTGAGGTCTTGCGTTGTCATGAAGAAGGAGAAGTTCGTTCAGATTTTGTGAATACGAACACGCTGAAGTCGTTTCTTCAATTTCTGAAGAGTAGCACAATACACTTCAGAGTTGATCGTTTGACCATGGGGAAGGACATCGAACAGAATAACCCCTTCAGCGTCCCAGAAGACTGTAACCATGACTTTACCGGCTGAGGGTATGGCCTTAAACTTTTTCTTGGTAGGGGAGTGGGTGTGGCGCCACTCCATTGATTTCCGTTTTGTTTCAGGTTCGAAGTGATGAACCCATGTTTCATCGCCTGTAACAATCTTTGACAAGAAATTGTCACCCTCAGCCACATGACGAGCAAGCAATTCCGCACAGATGGTTCTCCTTTGCTCTTTATGGTGTTCGGTTAGACAACGACGGACCCAGCGGGAACAAACCTTTGAATATCCCAACTGGTGAACAATTGTGACAGCACTACCAACAGAGATGTCAAGTTGAGCGCGGAGTTGTTTGATGGTGATCCGTCGATCATCTCGAACGAGTGTGTTCGCACGTTCCGCCATTGCAGGAGTCACAGCTGTGCACGGCCGGCCCGCACGCGGGAGATCAGACAGTCCTGCTTGACCTTGCGGCGATGATGACACACGCTTTGCCCAACGACTCACCGTGCTTTTGTCCACTGCCAGATCACCGTAGACATTCTGCAAGCGCCTATGAATATCTGAGATGCCCTGGTTTTCCGCCAAAAGAAACTCGATCACTGCCCGTTGTTTGCAACGCACATCCGTTACAGACGCCATTTTAACAGCTCCGTACAGCGCTGCCACCTGTCGGAAGTCAATGAAACTATACGAGACGAAGCGGGAATGTTTGAAAATATTCCACAAGAAATTTCCGGTTTTTTCAACCAAAATTAGTCGAGAAAAAAAATGTGTTGCATTACTTATTGAACTGCCCTCGTACAAGTAAATACACTGAAGAGCCGAAGACACTGGTACACCTGCCTAGTATCGTGTAAGGCACCCGCGAGCACGCAGAAGTGTCGCAACACGACGTGGCATGGACTCAACTAATGTCTGAAGTAGTGCTGGAGGAAATTGACACCATGAATCCTGCAGGGTTTTCCATAAATCCGTAACAGTACGAGGCGATGGAGATCTCTTCTGAACAGCACTTTGCAAGGCATCCCAGATATGCTCAATTAAGTTCATGCCTGGGGAGTTTGGTGGCCAGCGGAAGTGTTTTCAACTCAGAAGAGTGTTCCTGGAGTCACTCTGTAGCAATTCTGGACGTGAGTGGCGTCGCATTGTCGTACTGGAATTGCCCAAGTCCGTCGGAATGCACAACGGACATAAATGAATGTAGGTGATCAGACAGGATGCATACGTACGTGTCACCTGTCAGTCGTATCTAAACATATCAGGGATCCCATATCAGTCCAACTGCACACGTCTCTCACCATTACAGAGCCTCTACCAGCTTGAACAGTCCGTTGGCAACGTGCAGGGTCGATGGATTCAAGAGGTTGTCTCCATATCCGTACACAACCATCCTCTCCATACAATTTGAAACGAGACTCGTCCGACCAGGTCACATGTTTCCAGGCATCAACAGTCCAATGTCGATGTTGACGGGCGTAAAGCTTTGTGTCCTGCAGATATCAAGAATACACCAGTGAGTCTTCCGCTCCGAAAGAACATACGATGATGTTTCGTTGAATGGTCGCATGCTGACTCTTGCTGATGACCCAGCATTGAAATCTGCAGATATTTGCGGAAGGGTTGCACTTCTGTCACGTTAAACGATTCTCTTAAGTCGTCGTTGGTTCCGTTCGTGCAGGATCTTTTCCCGGACGCAGTGATGTCGGAGATTTGATGTGTTGTTGGATTCGTGATATTCACGGTACACTCGTGAAATAGTCGACGAGAAAATCGCCACTTCCGAGCTACCTCGGAGATGCTGTGTCCCATCGCTTGTGCGCCGACTGTAACACCACGTTCAAACTCACTTAAATCTTGATAACCTGCCATTGTAGCAGCGGTAACCGATGAAACAACTGCACCAGACACCTGTTTTATATAGGCGTTGCCGACCGCAGCGCCGTATTATGCCTGTTTACACATTTCTGTATTTTAATATGCATGCCTATACCATTTTCTTAAGTACTTCAGTGTATATTGACGGTTTAGAGCTGTATATTTTATTGATTTATTTGTTTATTTATTATTAGATATTCTGCACACCAAAAAGTTAGCAGACAGCTTATTCCCGTAAAATCATGAACTGAATGAAAACGATCCACGAATCACGCTTGGCGATAACAACTTTGCTAAAAATGGTAACTGCATGTAAGTGGCACAATAAAAGGTGTCCGATTGGTCCGTCGTTCGTTTTCGTCACATATTAAATTTATCCAGAACACTTCATGCCGATGTAGCTGTTTTTTTTCTTTTTTTTCTGCAGGCGCCAGCGACCTTGCAGTTGTAGTGACAAAATTGCAAGGTGAAGCTAAAGTTTGCAGTTTTTGTTGATAGCGCCGAGCGCCGATTACGTCACCATTCCTCCTCACACGTCTCGGCCCTCCGCAAAGACCAATCCTGTCATTTACATTTTTTTGTTAATTATTTTCAGCAACTGTTTTTGAAGAATTCCGATGGGAAGAAACAGCACACTAGTTGCGTTAAAATTGTTTTTTAATGCAAGTGGGTTGCTATTTCTTCACATCGGAGATCTTGTTGTTCTATCCACTTCGCAACCTCCTCCCCCCCCCCCCCCCGTCCTCCTCAGTACATCGGACTTCTTTGTGCCACCTATCCCTGCTTCACACAGTTAAACAAAAAAAATCTGGACGTGATTCAAGCTCAAAAAGTGGTAAGACAGAAGAGACTGGAACAGCACATATATGCTAACGCCTTTTTATTGGTCTTTTTCACTGACGCACATGTACATTACCATGAGGGGTGAGGTACACGTACACACGTGGTTTCCGTTTTCAATTACGGAGTGGAATAGAGTGTGTCCCGACATGTCAGGCCAATAGATGTTCAATGTGGTGGCCATCAGTTGCTGCACACAACTGCAATCTCTGGCGTAATGAATGTCGTACACACCGCAGTACATCTGGTGTAATGTCGCCGCAGGCTGCCACAATACGTTGTTTCATATGCTCTGGGGTTGTAGGCACATCACGGTACACATTCTCCTTTAACGTGCCCCACAGAAAGAAGTCCAGAGGTGTAAGATAAGGAGAACGGGCTGGCCAATTTATGCGTCCTCCACGTCCTATGAAACGCCCGTCGAACATCCTGTCAAGGGTCAGCCTAGTGTTAATTGCGGAATGTGCAGGTGCACCATCATGCTGATACCACATACGTCCACGCGTTTCAAGTGGGACACACACTATTTCACTTCGTAATTGAAAACGGAAACCACGTGTGTACGTTTACCTCACCCCTCATGGTAATGTACATGTGCGTCAGTGAAAAAGACCAATAAAAAGGTGTTAGCATGTGGACGTAATGTGCTGTTCCAGTCTCTTCTGTACCTAAGGTCCATCACCGTTCCCTTTGGATCCATACGTAATTCGGTGCTCTCCGATACACACGATCGAACAGCGGAGGAGTGGTACTCAAGCGTGAACTTAAGGTTACAATATCTGCGGATGTAATTAACATTTTACAATGCAACAAACGGCACTGATTACGTATTTGTTTATATGTTCAGATGTGCTAACAAAACTAACGGGGTTCCAATTAAAAAAACGTAGATTTGTGTTAAAAAACATACTTCCGTGCATTTTATTATGGTTTGTATTAACCAATTACACCAGCCCCTCTCCTCACGTTCGGTCTGTGGAATCGATTCGTCAGTATTTGATGTGGTTTACGAAATATATCCAGCGGTAATGTTAGGTGACTCACCCTGTATATATCGATACTTGTGGAAGAAATATCGATAAATCGACATCTTATCAACAGTCCTAGTTCGAAACCCTACGGGAATGACGAATTTGCGAGTAGGAGTGTAATGGACGAGGTTCGCTGCAATGCAGCGCGCGAGAAGTTTGAGAATTTGGATTAGCTGGGAAGCGTGTCTGCGTGGACGGAGCCGTGAAGGCGACCGTTCCTGAGGAACAGAGCGCTCGGGTTAGAGCCCCGGTCCGGTAGAAATTCTCAACTTTCGCCATCGCAATACCGCAGTGCACTTTGCGGTTGGGAGTCATGATTTCCCAGCTGCCCCTCCCCCTTTCTTTCCCCTCTCTCTTCTAAGAAAATTGAATAATTTAAAAGAAATGAAATTTCAGTTCAGGGGAAAAAATTCAGCTATACTTTGTGTCAGAGTTATCATCTTTTTACTGTAATAGTCTTGTTTCTTTCATGAGAGGCCCTCGGATAATAATGCACGGTCCTCATTTTACGTGACAATGACTTGCGTTAATGATTACTGCAAATGTGATTAAAGTTCACACAAATGTTGTACTGACAAATTAACTGAAAACACTACCAAGACATTAACAGAACTAGAAGTCTGAAGTGGTTCGATCTGACTTTCTGATGTGAGATGACGCAGGCGCGATGTAGCAACTTGGCAGCAACAACTGCAAACGCAAATATTCCGTATGAGTGCTTTGATCCAATAGTTCCCTTCCTTGTGTGAGTGATGTCCCTTATAAGAAGCTGCTGTTCAGTTTTCCGACACAAAACTTTTGACGATTTCATTGACAGTTGCCATTTGGCTTTCGTCTCGGGATTTTTTCTGACTCGCCACCAACACTAGTGGCTGGCATTGTTCAAGGTTGATCCTCCGTAGCTGATGGTAGACTGTAGTCCAGCCCAAGGGGAGCAGCACAGGAATCCAAGGTCAGCTTATCTTAGGCCATCTTCGTTCTTGTTAAAACTACTATGTGGCAGGTGGTCTCTCAAAGCCAGTGCTTCGACACCACAGTCGATTTCTCCACATGTCGCAGCCTGCATCTGTTTACGGTGATCCTGGTGTTGGTGGATCGTCCATTCATTCCCAGATAGACTTCGTCACGTGTACGGGGTTTGCGTTATACTCCAGTTAGTCCGAGTGGATTTTGTGTTTGCCGTCTAGTAAAAACGGCCTCCAAATTGCTTGTTTTAGGACATGGGCACTTTTTCAGTAGGAGACAGTTTGTTTCATTGTACCGAAGATGAAGAAGTGCTCACAGCTCCAAATTGCTTGATTTGGGATCTAGGAGCACTTCTTCATCTTCGGTACAATGAAACACCTGTCTCCTACTGAAAAAGTGCCCGTAGCTCGTAGTATTACGTCCTCCAGAATTATGGAAATCATGGCGCTTGCTTTAGAAGAGGTGTCACAGTATCGAAAATGAACAAGTGCTGATAGATCTTAAGGTATGCATTGTAGAGCCATTTTCCTAGACATTTGTTCCTGTTTTGGTGCAAGCTACCACTTCAGAAAGTTGTCTACCCTACATCTTAGCAAGAACGACGCAGATAGTTATATTCCACTGTCTGAGGTATCAGAACGATTTTCAGTTATAAATTTCCACCTAGTCGTTTCCAGACCAAGGTCTATTACCTCAAATAGATACAGTAATCCTTCTCCATCATTCCTAAGCTAAACTCCGTCCGAACACAGCTAGGAAGCCACAACGGTATCGACCGGCCTCCGTGTCATCCTCAGCCGATAGGCGTCACTGGTTGCGGATATGGAGGGGCATTTGGTCAGCACGCAGCTCTCCCGACTGCTGTCAGTTTTCGTGATCGGAGCCGCTCATGTGGTTCCTCAGTTATCCTCACAAGGGCTAGCTGCAACCCGCTTGCCAACAGCGCTCGGAAGACCTGGACGATCACACATAGAAGTGCTACTGAAGCGTGACAGCGCGTAACATCGGTGAGCTGACGGGAACAGGTATTACCATTGCGGCATGGCCTGGCGTTCTCCATAATCCTCTAATATTCGTAAAATCATCAGTGAATCACCTTATACAGGGTGGTCCATTGATAGTGGCCGGGCCAAATATCTCACGACATAAGCCTCAAACGAAAGAATTGCAAAGAACGAAACTTGTCTAGCTTGAAGGGGGAAACCAGATGGCGCTATGGTTGGCCCGCTAGATGGCGCTGCCATAGGTCAAACGGTTATCAAATGCGTTTCCTTTAAATAGGAACCCCCATTTTTATTACATATTCGTGTAGTACGTAAAGAAATATGAATGTTGTACTTGGACCACTTTTTTCGCTTTGTGATAGATGGCGCTGTAATAGTCACAAACATACGGCTCACAATTTTAGACGAACAGTTGGTAACAGGTAGGTTTTTTAAATTAAAATACAGAACGTAGGTACGTTTGATCATTTTATTTCGATTGTTCCAATGTGATACATATACGTATGTGAACTTACCATTTCTGAAAACGCATGCTGTTACAGCATGATTACCTGTAAATACCACATTAATGCAATAAATGTTGAAAATGATGTTCGTCAACCTCAATGCATTTGGCGATATATGTAACGACATTCCTCTCAACAGCGAGTAGTTCGCCTTCGATAATGTTCGCACATGCATTGACAATGCGCTGACGCATGTTGTCAGGCGTTGTCGGTGGATCACGATAACAAATATTCTTCAACTTTCCGCACAGAAAGGAATCCGGGGACGTCAGATCCGGTGAACGTGCGGGCCATGGTGTGGTGCTTCGACGACCAATCCACCTGTCGTGAAATATGCTATTTAATACCGCTTCAACCGCACGCGAGCTATGTGCCGGACATCCATCATGTTGGAAGCACTTCGCCATTCTGTCATGCAGTGAAACATCTTGTAGTAACATCGGTTGAACATTACGTAGGAAATCAGCATACATTGCACTATTTAGATTGCCATCGCTAAAATAGGGGCCAATTATCTTTCCTCCCATAATGCCGCAGCAAACCTTAAACCGCCAGGGTCGCTGATGTTCCACTTGTCGCAGCCATCGTGGGTTTTCCGTTGCCCAATAGTGCATATTATGCCGGTTTACGTTACCACTGTTGGTGAATGATGCTTCGTCGCTAAATAGAACGCGTGCAAAAAATCTGTCATCGTCCCGTAATTTCTCTTGTGCCCAGTGGCAGAACTGTACACGACGTTCTAAGTCGTCGCCATGCAATTCCTGGTGCATAGAAATATGGTACGGGTGCAGTCGATGTTGATGTAGCATTCTCAACACCGATGTTTTTGAGATTCTACATCTACAGCTACATTTATACTCCGCAAGCCACCCAACGGTGTGTGGTGGAGGGCACTTTACGTGCCACTGTCATTACCTCCATTTTCTGTTCCAGTCGCGTATGGTTCGCTGGAAGAATGACTGCCAGAAAGCCTCCGTGCGCGTACGAATCTCTCTAATTTTACATTCGTGATCTCCTCGGGAGGTATAAGTAGGGGGAAGCAATACATTCGGTACGTTATCGAGAAACGCACCCTCTCGAAACCTGGACAGCAAGCTACACCGCGATGCAGAGCGCCTCTCTTGCAGAGTCTGCCATTTGAGTTTGCTAAACATCTCCGTAACGCTATCACGCTTACCAAATAACCCTGTGACGAAACGCGCCGCTCTTCTTTGGATCTTCTCTATCTCCTCCGTCAACCCGATCTGGTACGGATCCCACACTGGTGAGCAATACTCAAGTATATGTCGAACGAGTGTTTTGTATGCCACCTCCTTTTTTTGATGCACTACATTTTCTAAGGACTCTCCCAATGAATCTCAAACTGGCACCGCCTTACCAACAATTAATTTTATATGATCATTCCACTTCAAATCGTTCCGTACACATACTCCGAGATGTTTTACAGAAGTAACTGCTACCAGTGTTTGTTCCGCTATCATATAATCATACAATAAAGGAATCTTCTTTCTATGTATTCGCAATACATTACTTTTGTCTATGTTAAGGGTCAGTTGCCACTCCCTGCACCAAGTGCCTATCCGCTGCAGATCTTCCTGCATTTCGCTACAATTTTATAATGCTGCAACTTCTCTGTATACTACAGCATCATCCGCGAAAAGCCGCATGGAACTTCCGACAGTATCTACTAGGTCATTCCCGATTCTCGCGCAATTTGTCTGCTACTGATGTGCCGATTAGCCGCAACAGCAGCTAAAACACCTACTTGGGCATCATTTCTTGCAGGTCGTGGTTGACGTTTCACATGTGGCTGAACACTTCCTGTTTCCTTAAACAACGTAACTATCCGGCGAACGGTCCGGACACTTGGATGATGTCGTCCAGGATAGTGAGCTGCATGCATAGCACACGCCCGTTGGGCATTTTGGTCACAATAGCGATACAACACGATATCTACGTTTTCCGCAATTGGTAAACGGTCTATTTTAACACGGGTAATGTATCGCGAAGCAAATACCGCGTACTTAAGACATTTGTGACTATTACAGCGCCATCTATCACAAAGTGAAAATAGTGGTCCAACTGTAACATTAATATCTCTTTACGTACTACACGAATATGTAATAAAAATGAGGATTCCTATTTAAAAATTATTTGATATCCGTTTGACCTATGGTAGCGCCATCTAGCGGGCCAACCATAGCCCATCTGGTTTCCCCCTTCAAGCTAGAAGAGTTTCGTTCTTTGTAGTTTTTTCGTTTGATGCTTATTTCGTGAGATATTTGGCCCGGTCGCTATCAATTGACAACCCTGTATAACCTCCCGTTGCCTATTCTACTCCATCCGCCGTCAGAAATGGAGTGTAAATCTTTTAAAGTTCTGGAGAAATTTCAAAAAGTACTCTAAACAAGATCCCGAGATGGAGGACAACAGGCAATACAATACGATAGTTGATGTTGTTGTTGTCTTCTGTCCTGAGACTGGTTTGATGCAGCTCTCCATGCTACTCTATCCTGTGCAAGCTTCTTCATCTCCAAGTTCCTACTGCAACCTACATCCTTCTGAATCTGCTTAGTGCACTCATCTCTTGGTCATCCTCTACGATTTTTACCCTCCACGCTGCCCACCAATGCTAAATTTGTGATCCCTTAATGCCTCAGAGCACATCCTACTAACCGGTCCCTTCTTCTAGTCAAGTTGTGCCACAAACTCCTCTTCTCCCCAATTCTATTCAATACTTCATCATTAGTTATGTGATCCACCCATCTAATCTTCAGCATTCTTCTGTAGCACCTCATTTCTAAAGCTTCTATTCTCTTCTTGTCCAAACTATTTATCGTCCATGTTCACTTCCATACATGGCTACACTCCATACAAATACTTTCAGAAAAGACTTCCTGACACTTAAATCAATACTCGATGTTAACAAATTTCTCTTCTTCAGAAACCCTTTCCTTGCCATTGCCAGTCTACATTTTATATCTTCTCTACTTCGACCACCATCAGTTATTTTGCTCCCCAAATAGCAAAACTCTTTTACTACTTTAAGTGTCTCATTTCCTAATCTAATTCCCTCAGCATCACCCGACTTAATTCGACTACATTCCATTATCCTCGTTTGGTTTTTGTTGGTGTTTATCTTGTATCCTCCTTTCAAGACACTGCCCATTCCGTTCAACTGCTCTTCCAAGTCCTTTGCTGTCTCTGACAGAATTACAATGTCACCGGCGAACCTCAAAGTTTTTATTTCTCCTCCATGAATTTTAATACGTACTCCGAATTTTTCTTTTGTTTCCTTTACTGCTTGCTCAATATAGAGATTGAATGACATCGGGGAGAGGCTACAGCCCTGTCTCACTCCCTTCCACACCACTGCTTCCCTTTCATGCCCCTCGACTCTTATAACTGCCATCCGGTTTTTGTAGAAATTGTAAATATACTTTCGCTCCCTGTATTTTATCCCTGCCACCTTCAGAATTTGAAAGAGAGTATTCCAGTCAACATTGTCAAAAGCTTTCTCTAAGTCTACAAATGCTGTAAACGTAGGTTTGCCTTTCCTTAATCTAGCTTCTAAGATATGTCGTAGGGTCAGTATTGCCTCACGTGTTCCAACATTTCTAGGGAATCCAAACTGATCTTCGCCGAGGTCGGCTTCTACCAGTTTTTCCATTCGTCTGTAAAGAATTCGCGTTAGTATTTTGCAGCCGTGACTTATTAAACTGATAGTTCGGTAATTTTCACATCTGCCCACACCTGCTTGCTTTGGGATTGGAATTATTATATTCTTCTTGAAGTCTGAGGGTATTTGGCCTGTCTCATACATCTTGCTCACCAGATGGTAGAGTTTTGTCATGACTAGCTCTCCCGAGGCCATCAGTAGTTCAAATGGAATGTTGTCTACTCCCGGGGCCTTGTTTCGACTCAGGTCTTTCAGTGCTCTGTCAAACTCTTCACGCAGTAACTTATCTCCCATTTCGTCTTCATCTACATCCTCTTCCATTTCTATAATATTGTCCTCACGTACATCGCCCTTGTATAAACCCTCTATATACTCCTTCCACCTTTCTGCCTTCCCTTCTTTGCTTAGAACTGGGTTGCCATCTGAGCTCTTGATGTTCATACAAGTGGTTCTCTTCTCTCCAAAGGTCTCTTTAATTTTCCTGTAGGCAGTATCTATCTTACCCCTAGTGAGATAAGCCTTTACATCCTTAGATTTGTTCTCTAGCCTTCCCTGCTTAGCCATTTTGCACTTCCTGTCGATATCCTTTTTGAGACCTTTTTATTCCTCTCTGCCTGCTTCATTTACACGATAGACTGGCATGTAGATTTAGGTTTTCCGTGATTTCCCTAAATCGCTCCAGGCAAATGCCGGGATGGTTCCTTTGAAAGGGCACGACCGACTTCCTTCCCCAATCCGATGAGACCGATGACCTCGCTGTCTGGTCTCCTTGCCCAAAACAACCCAACATCTGGCATGTAATTCTTCAACACGGTCTCGTTGTAGTAAGTAACAAGTAACCAGCCGTGGTATTGCTGAAATAACGTGAGGCGCAGCGCGAACACCTGCAGCAGGAGTTCGCACGGTCCAAGGCCGCCGCGGTGTGTGTTAACGCACGCAGGTGGCAGGTGGCGCAGCGGTGGGATTGCAGGGCAGCGCCTGGCGTGCGACCGCTGCCAAGCGAGGCGTGGCGGCCGCATCCGGAGCGGCCACGCTGTCTGCCCACTGGCCGTGACGTCACACCACCTCGCCCGCCGCCGACCGCGTCTCTGTTCGCCGCGCTATTCGCGTGGCATTTTCCTTGTTCCTTTTGATTCGACCTTGCCGTCAAGATCGTAGGTTTCAACTCGTACTTTCAATTCATCTTGAATTGTTGGCAGAAGTGCCAACACCTTGTAGTTTGAGGAGGCCGAAATGCACGCTAAGCTCACGCTGGATGGCGTGAGGTCTGGAACAGGTCAATGTAATTTAATGTAGCAAATAAAGTACGGCGTTGAAGTAATACTTAACTTTATTCCATAATTGGAGAACATAGGTCTTGATTATACAGGCATCCATAGATAAATATTAACTGATACTGGTAATGGCACCTTGCTAGGTCGTAGCAACAGACGTAGCTTCTGGAGGCTATGCTAACTATCGTCTCGGCAAATGAGAGCGTATTTTGTCAGTGAACCATTGCTCGCTAAGTCGGCTATACAACTGGGGCGAGTGCTGGTACGTCTCTCTACACCTGCCGTGTGGTGGCGCTCGGTCTGCAATTACTGACAGTGGCGACACGCGGGTCCGTCGTATACTAGCGGACCGCGGCCGATTTAAAAGCTACCACTTAGCAAGTGTGGTGTCTGGCGGTGACACCACACATCTTACATTGATTTTTCTGTTAAAAGCACTGTTCTGCTTTTAGTGCTGTATACTAACGATCTGAGGTCAGTTGTCAAAACTTGTTGTGACATCTCCATTGACAGAGAGATCTGATATCTTGAGGAATGTAGCAAGAACTAATTATCCACCATCAGGTAGAGTTCGAAAGTACCCGCGTAAAATGGCATCACATGAACAGGAAGATTTTCTGTTAGAATTACAAGGCTATAATCCTTTAAGACTACCTCGACATTACCTGTCATTCAGTGACACGCATGAAGAAACACCACCTCCTGAGAGTGGTACTGAGGTGAAGATGGAGTCTGTGGAAATTCCTGCATGTTCTATATTCAGTTAACAGTTTTGTTATGTATGTATAATCTTACTGTATGAATTGTCAAAGTGTGTGTATGTAACATACATGACTGTTTTTCTTCTTAGAAAATTTGCTTTCTCATGTACCTCTCCACCTGTTTTTTCAGTTTTATGTAATTCGGTACTGCTAAATTATCATTATATAAAGTTATGTTTTGGAGAGATATTTTGTAAATAAATGTTTTCATGTGGAGGAGTATGTATGTGTAATTCTGTTGATCATATGTGAATTTGAATTGGGTCTTCGTGTAATACCTTCTGTTGGTGTACTCAAAAATGTAGTCTGTAGTTACAGGAATGTATACTCACTGACATATTTCAATTAATTTCAATCCATTGATCATATTTTCAGTTCATTCTGTGGATACACGGCAGATAATGGTCATTATATATATATATAATCATTGACGTCGGTTTGCAGTAGGGTTTTGGAGCATATAATGTATTCAAACATTATGAATCACCTCTAGGGGAACGATCTATTGATACGTAATCAGCATGGTTTCAGGAAACATCGTTCTTTTGCAACTCAGCTAGCTCTTTATTCGCACGAAGTAATCGCCCCTATCGACAGGGGATCTCAAGTTGATTCCGTATTTCTAGATTTCCGGAAAGCTTTTGACCCCGTTCCTCACAAGCGACTTCTAACCAAGCTGCGGGCCTATGGGGTATCGTCTCAGTTGTGCGACTGGATTCGTGATTTCCTATCAGGAAGGTCGCAGTTCGTAGTAATAGACGGCAAATCATCGATTAAAACTGAAGTGATATCAGGTATTCCCCAGGGAAGCGTCCTGGGACCTCTGCTGTTCCTGATCTGACGCTAAATAACGAAAAGTGTGAGGTGATCCATATGAGTTCCAAAAGAAATCCGTTGGAATTCGATTACTCGATAAATAGTACAATTCTCAAGGCTGTCAATTCAACTAAGTACCTGGGTGTAAAAATTACGAACAACTTCAGTTGGAAAGACCACATAGATAATATTGTGGGGAAGGCGAGCCAAAGGTTGCGTTTCATTGGCAGGACACTTAGAAGATGCAACAAGTCCACTAAAGAGACGGCTTACACTACTCTCGTTCGTCATCCGTTAGAATATTGCTGCGCGGTGTGGAATCCTTACCAGGTGGGATTGACGGAGGACATCGAAAGGGCGCAAAAAAGGGCAGCTCGTTTTGTATTATCATGTAATAGGGGAGAGAGTGTGGCAGATATGATACGCGAGTTGGGATGGAAGTCATTAAAGCAAAGACTTTTTTCGTCGCGGCGAGATCTATTTACGGAATTTCAGTCACCAATTTTCTCTTCCGAATGCGAAAATATTTTGTTGAGCCCAACCTACATAGGTAGGAATGATCATCAAAATAAAATAAGAGAAATCAGAGCTCGAACAGAAAGGTTTAGGTGTTCGTTTTTCCCACGCGCTGTTCGGGAGTGGAATGGTAGGGAGATAGTATGATTGTGGTTCGATGAACCCTCTGCCAAGCACTTAAATGTGAATTACAGAGTAATCATGTAGATGTAGATGTCTGACGCGTGCTAGTCTCTTTATCTCTGCGTAATTGCTGCAACATGAGCCCACTTGAGCTTGCTATCTGCGTTCAAGCCTTTGCCTCCCTCTGTAATTTATAACCCCCCATGCTTACCCCTATTACCAAACTTACGATTCCTTCATGCCTCAGGATGCGTCCCATCAACCATTTCTTTTTATAGTCGAGTTGTGCCATAAATTTTTCTCTCCAATTCGATTCAGTAGCTCCTCATTTGT
Organism: Schistocerca cancellata; assembly: GCF_023864275.1. Lineage (NCBI taxonomy): Eukaryota > Metazoa > Arthropoda > Insecta > Orthoptera > Acrididae > Schistocerca > Schistocerca cancellata. Next base: position 23,761,706 of record NC_064633.1, on the reverse strand, counting down.
TATTCGAAGTAGCCATCTAATCTTCATCATTATTCTGTAGCAGTGCAATTCAAAAGTTTCTATTCTCTTTTTGTCTGAATTTCCTATCACCCATTTTTCACTTCCAGACAAATACCTTCAGAAAAAAGTAACGCTTAAATTTAAATTCTGTGTTAACAAATTCCTCTTTTCCAAAAATGCTTTTCTTCCTGTTGGCAGTTTGCATTTTATATCTTCCCTATTTCGGCCATCATCAGTTATTTTGCTCCCAAAATAGGAAAACCCATCTATAACTTTAAATGTTTCCTTGATCTAATTCCCTCAGGAACAACTAATTTAATTATTCTTTATTTCATTTTTCTTGGCGTTCAGATTATAACCGCTTTTCAAGACACCATCCATTCTGTCCAACTGCTCTTCCAAAGTCCTCAGCCATCTGTACCAGAAATACGATATCATCACCAAACCTCAAAGTTTTATTTCTTCTCCCTGAACTTAAATTCCCTTTCCAAATTGCTCTTTGGTTTCTTTCAGTATTTTCTCATTGTGCAGATTGAATAACACAGCGGAGAGGCTACAACACTGCCTCACTTCCTTCTCAACCACTGGTTCCCTTACGTGCCCTCGACTCTTCGAACTGCAGTTTTATTTCTGTACGAGTTGTAAATAACCCTTCGCTCCTTGTATTCAAGGAGTATTCGGATCAGCATCGTTGAATGGTTTCTCTAAGTCTACAAACGTTGAAAATGTAGGTTTACATTTCTTCAACCTATTTTGTAAGATGAGTCCTAGTTTCCTCCGCCTCATTTGCGAATCCGAGCTCGTACGTCGTCCGTAACCACACCATCTTCGACGGAACGTTAAACTCTAATCCTCCACCTCGTCTTTCTCGCACAGACTACGCCCGCTTCTGCAGGTAGCTAGATAGTGCCTTTACATGGAAAATAAATGTGTGTAACAGTGTACGATGATAAGATACTTAGATTTGAACCTCCCATCCTGACCACTGATATGACAGCAATGATCCTGACGTGAATTGCAACGTGATTGCTGCATTACTGTCACATTATTACCCAGAAAGGAGAACAAAGCCGGTGCGTTGACCAGTTTCTCACGTTTCCGTGTTTGGTGAAGGACAATGCCAGGTGGAGGTTTGAGTCCTCCCTCGGGCATGGGTGTGCGTGTTTGTCCTTAGGATAATTTAGGTTAAGTAGTGTGTAAGCCTAGGGACTGATGACCTTAGCAGTTAAGTCCCGTAAGATTTCACACACATTCGAACATTTTTTGACAATGCGAGATATCTGAGGCGACACATTGTAGGAGACAAGTGCGAAGTCCCATTAACGGAAGCAAAACAACGAAAATGTGATGTAGGTTATGGATAGATTATGTGAATGGTTAGGCAAGGGGCCACCAAGTTGTCAGCGTTTGATCATGTGGGAGAAGGAAGCCTTCCGAGTGGGAAGCATTTTGGATGTCCCTCGCCCTGGTCGTCCTTCAGCCTGAAGGGATATGTGGTCAAGCTAGTGCGTCAGTAGCGCATTCACGCTACAAGTCGCTATCTAGCGTGCTAAAGAATTTGCAATTAATAGGAGCACAGCGGGGAATAACAGTGGTGCACATACTGACATTTTGGATAAATAACCGTGTTAATATAATGATTTACACGGTGAACTAGAAGCTACGCAATCCTAAACTAAAAAAATTGTGTGGTGGGAAATCAGTTTCTTACCGACGGAAATGTTTGTGTTGGCAAGGGCTGACATAGCACGTGATATACGAGCTATTGCCCGCCCTTTTGATGTCAGTAGCTCGTCATTCTGACTATCTATCATTTTCGCCTTTTTCATCGATCGCGTAATCATTTGCAAAACATACAAAACTCGTCACAATACGAAAATTACGGAGAATTTAACACGTTATCACCAACAATACCATTCACACGATATACTTCCCTCAAACACGATTAACGAACAATTGAAATAATTGCACTAAATTATCAAACCCGTGGACAAGACAACAAAAAATAAATAAATTTTGATAAATACCATTAGAAGAATACCAATTACCAAATCTACACAAGCAATATAGACTACAATTACTAACTCAAATTACTACAACAATACTACGGTCTACTATTTTTACAATCAGAAGATTTCCAAGGGACGATCCGAAGCAGGGGCTTAATTAAATATAAATGAATTTTTTTTTTTTTTTTTTTTTTTTTTTTTTTTTTTTTTTTTTTTTTTTTTTTTTTAGCTGTCTGTCCGATTACGCAAGTCTCGTAAACGGCTGGCCCTGACTAGTTTTTGTACGCAATCTGACTGCATGTAACAACCACAAAGAATGAAATGAAAATTTCAGTTAATACAAATAATTAATTAAGTCCCCAGCAACTATAAAACCTACGAAACCAACAAAGCACAAGTGTAGCTGTTCTGTATGTGGTAGTATGACTCAACGCACATCTGGCACGGTTCTTCTTCAACAAGACAAGAATTTTTAAATACCAATTATACTGACGTGATAAAAGAAAATTACAAATACTATAATTGTGCAAGAAAACCAAAATTACACTCTAATACAAGAACACACGCCAGATGCTTTGTTGACTGAACCTGTAATGACACATTATTCAGGTCACTGAAAGAATAAAAGAAAATACCTCCATATATATTGACGAAATGCACTCTGACCATTACAATATCTCCATTAGAACATCATCATCTCTCCCATCAAACCACTGCATAAAACATGGAACAACACTCTCCACTACCGCATCTCACTCTGACTTCAGCTACAAGCAGTGTCCACCACAACTTCTCGGCAAGAACTGCCTGCCGCTACGTCTCAATAAGCACTGCCAGTGGAGGCGGCGGAACAATACTCTCTGGCGCGATCTTTGGCGCTGTGGCTCAGTGTAGCCACCTTTCAATGCCAACTACCTCTGCAGATGATGAAGAAATAGATGAAATGTATGACGAGATAAAAGAAATTATTCAGGTACTGAGAGAAAATTTAATAGTCATGGGTGACTGGAATTCGTCAGTAGGAAAAGGGAGAGAAGGAAACATAGTAGGTGAATATGGATTGGGGGGAAGGAATGAAAGAGGAAGCCGCCTTGAAGAATTTTGCACAGAGCATAACTTAATCATAGCCAACACTTGGTTCAAGAATCATAAAAGAAGGTTGTATACCTGGAAGAATCCTGGAGATACTAAAAGGTATCAGATAGATTATATAATGGTAAGACAGAGATTTAGGAACCAGGTTTTAAATTGTAAGACATTTCCTGGGGCAGATGTGGATTCTGACCACAATCTATTGGTTATGAACTGCAGATTGAAACTGAAGAAACTGCAAAAAGGTGGGAACTTAAGGAGATGGGACCTGGATAAACTGAAAGAACCAGAGGTTGTAGAGAGTTTCAGGAAGAGCATAAGGGAAAAATTGACAGGAATGGGGGAAAGAAATACAGTAGAAGAAGAATGGGTAGCTCTGAGGGATGAAGTAGTGAAGGCAGCAGAGGATCAAGTAGGTAAAAAGACGAGGGCTAATAGAAATCCTTGGGTAACAGAAGAAATATTGAATTTAATTGATGAAAGGAGAAAATATAAAATTGCAGTAAATGAAGCAGGCAAAAAGGAATACAAACGTCTCAAAAATGAAATCGACAGGAAGTGCAAAATGGCTAAGCAGGGATGGCTAGAGGACAAATGTAAGGATGTAGAGGCTTGTCTCACTAGGGGTAAGATAGATACTGCCTACAGGAAAATTAAAGAGACCTTTGGAGAGAAGAGAACCACTTGTATGAACATCAAGAGCTCAGATGGCAACCCAGTTCTAAGCAAAGAAGGGAAGGCAGAAAGGTGGAAGGAGTATATAGAGGGTTTATACAAGGGCGATGTACGTGAGGACAATATTATAGAAATGGAAGAGGATGTAGATGAAGACGAAATGGGAGATAAGTTACTGCGTGAAGAGTTTGACAGAGCACTGAAAGACCTGAGTCGAAACAAGGCCCCGGGAGTAGACAACATTCCATTTGAACTACTGATGGCCTCGGGAGAGCCAGTCATGACAAAACTCTACCATCTGGTGAGCACGATGTATGAGACAGGCGAAATACCCTCAGACTTCAAGAAGAATATAATAATTCCAATCCCAAAGAAAGCAGGTGTTGACAGATGTGAAAATTACCGAACTATCAGTTTAATAAGTCACAGCTGCAAAATACTAACGCGAATTCTTTACAGACGAATGGAAAAACTGGTAGAAGCCGACCTCGGGGAAGATCAGTTTGGGTTCCGTAGAAATGTTGGAACACGTGAGGCAATACTGACCTTACGACTTATCTTAGAAGAAAGATTAAGGAAAGGCAAACCTACGTTTCTAGCATCTCTAGACTTAGAGAAAGCTTTTGACAATGTTAACTGGAATACTCTCTTTCAAATTCTGAAGGTGGCAGGGGTAAAATACAGGGAGCGAAAGGCTATTTACAGTTTGTACAGAAACCAGATGGCAGTTATAAGAGTCGAGGGGCATGAAAGGGAAGCAGTGGTTGGGAAAGGAGTAAGACAGGGTTGTAGCCTCTCCCCGATGTTATTCAATCTGTATATTGAGCAAGCAGTAAAGGAAACAAAGGAAAAATTCGGAGTAGGTATTAAAATTCATGGAGAAGAAGTGAAAACTTTGAGGTTCGCCGATGACATTGTAATTCTGTCAGAGACAGCAAAGGACTGGGAAGAGCAGTTGAACGGAATGGACAGTGTCTTGAAAGGAGGATATAAGATGAACATCAACAAAAGCAAAACGAGGATAATGGAATGTAGTCTGATTAAGTCGGGTGATGCTGAGGGAATTAGATTAGGAAATGAGACACTTAAAGTAGTAAAGGAGTTTTGCTATTTAGGGAGTAAAATAACCGATGATGGTCGAAGTAGAGAGGATATAAAATGTAGACTGGCAATGGCAAGGAAAGCGTTTCTCAAGAAGAGGAATTTGTTAACATCGAGTATAGATTTAAGTGTCAGGAAGTCGTTTCTGAAAGTATTTGTATGGAGTGTAGCCATGTATGGAAGTGAAACATGGACGATAACTAGTTTGGACAAGAAGAGAATAGAAGCTTTCGAAATGTGGTGCTACAGAAGAATGCTGAAGATAAGGTGGGTAGATCACGTAACTAATGAGGAGGTATTGAATAGGATTGGGGGAGAAGAGAAGTTTGTGGCACAACTTGACTAGAAGAAGGGATCGGTTGGTAGGACATGTTTTGAGGCATCAAGGGATCACAAATTTAGCATTGGAAGGCAGTGTGGAGGGTAAAAATCGTAGAGGGAGACCAAGAGATGAATACACTAAGCAGATTCAGAAGGATGTAGGTTGCAGTAGATACTGGGAGATGAAGAAGCTTGCACAGGATAGAGTAGCATGGAGAGCTGCATCAAACCAGTCTCAGGACTGAAGACCACAACAACAACATGACATATATGACGAAGCTCCAGAAGCGACAAGTTAAGTTTGCGAAATTATTGATGCTGATCGACGACGACACTGAGAAACGGTAACACCACCTGCACTGAGGGTGAGCGACTGGGGTAGACAAGCAGTGGGGGAGGCTCAGTTCGCAAACACCTCGTTAGGGGACCGGTTGCTCTGGACAGCTTCGCTACCTGCAGCACCCTTGTAGGAAACCCCACGGTAGGAAACCCCACGTAGCCAATGCGTGTGTTCTTTGGGGGATTCACAGTACCATGACCTGTGGCCGCCTAAATCTCCAGATTTGTCTCCCCCCCCCCACCCCCCACCCCCGACTTTTTCTTTCGGGACATCCGAGGGATAATTTCTATAAGAACAATCCTCTCACAACTGACCTATTGAAGCACAACGTTGAAAACGGAATAGCCTGGATAAGTGTAGCGACCATTAAAAAACTAGTAACTAACATCAAGAAAAGTGTTGAGGTGTGTGCCGTGTGTTGCAGCACTTGGATGACATTTCCAGTATCTATTAGCAGAAAATACGTATTGTGAGTTTACAAATTGATGACAGTTATTGAGCTATATGAAATAAAATCCTCGTAACCTCTGAAGTGTTTCCGTTAGGACGTTCAAACTGCACGGTTGGCCGCGGAGCATGATGGGAATTAATCATGCGCTCGCGCCATGTTGTTGTCGGCCGTTTGCACGTGAAAATGTCACGGTAGAGCGTGCCTGAGCGTATAGCGCTTGTGAAGGTCACTATGCCAGCAATAATTACGCAACTGCGCCTGAAAGGAAGTTTGCGACCGAGTTCAAAGTGAAGACAACCGATCCAAGTGTGCTAACAATAAAGAATTCGTGATAACAGTGTTGGCAATGTCGGTCGTCCAAAAAAGGTGAAACCGCCTGAAAACATCGATAAGACACGCGCTGCGTTTAAAATCAGCCCCAGGAAATCGATCAGACGAGCTGCACAACAGGTTGGGAATCAACCTGGAGACACTGCGACAAATCGTTGTTGAACTGCATCTCTTCCCATACAAAATTCAAACCCATCATCCATAAAGCTCCAGGGTCATGGAGCAGCGGTTGTGTTTCGACAACACTATTGACCACAGAATTGACGAACAGGACTTTGATGTGAATATGGTTTGGTTTAGCGACGACGCCGACTTTCCTTTAGATCGGTTCGTCAATAAGTAAAATTGGCGCATTTGGGGGACTGAGAATCCGCATTTCGCGATCGAGAACTCTCTTCACCCTAAATGGTGACTGTGTGGTCTACAGTGTCCAGTCACAGAATAATCGGTGCGATATTCCTTGATGGCACTACCGAACGGTACGTGATGGTTTTGGAAGATGATTTCATACCCATTATAGAAAAGTGGCCATGATTTCGACAAGATGTGGTTCATGCAATACGGAAGTCGACCCCATCGAAGCAGGAGAGTGTTTGATGTCCTGGAGGAGCACTTTGGGGGCTGCATTCCGGCTCTGGGTACCCAGAGTCTACTGGCGCCATATTCTCCGTATTCTGAACACATGCGTCTCCTTCTTTGGAGCTACATTAAAGACAAGGTGTACAGCAATAACCCCAAAACCAGTGCTGAGCTGAAAACAGCCATTCAGGAGGTCATCGCCGGCCGGTGTGGCCGAGCGGTTCTAGGCGCTACAGTCTGGAACCGCGCAACCGCTACGATCGCAGGTTCGAATCCTGCCTCGGGCATGGCTGCGTGTGGTGTCCTTAGGTTGGTTACGTTTAAGTAGTTCTAAGTTCTAGGGGACTGATGACCTCAGAAGTTAAGTCCCATAGAGCTCAGAGCCATTTTTCGGGAGGTCATCGCCAGCAACAATGTTCCGACACATCAGCGGCGCATGCAGAATTTCGCTATTTCTCTGCGCCTCATAATCGCCAGTGATAGCAGGCAGACCGAACAAGTCAGAAGATAAATCCAAATATCTGTAGTGACGTTTACAAGTTGCATAAAGTGTGTGCACGCCGTAGTTTGTAACTAATTTACATAGTTTTTCATAAAGTTCGATAATTGTCATCTATACATTTGAAAGAAGATACGGCCGCAAATGGAGAAATCTACTGAAACAAGCGACTTTGTCAAAGGACAGATTATTATTACGCGAAGCCTGTGAACGAGTTTCTCGGAAACGGAGAAGCTGGTCGAATGATCACGTTCTTCTGTCGTGAGCATCTAGGGAAAGAGGTACGTGGACAGCGAAACTACCACTGGGCGCTAAGTGGTTGGACGTCCACGACAGTTAAGGGGCTCCGGAAAGGCTCAAAATCATGAAAAGTTCAATGTTTACTTTTTTGCGTTTTCTGAATCTGCAGACTATTACCTTTTAATAGATATATAATTTATTCAATTCCGAAGACTACAACTATTTTTAAATTTTTTTAAAATGTGTTCTACATGGGCGTGACCCACTGTGGCGCTGTTAAACTGCTGTCAAATGGTGTAACTATTAACGTCCGTGTTCATCAGGTACATTTTAGTGATGTGAGATAAAGTATGTGTTGTGGCTAACCTGTGATGGTTCAATATATATCGCTGGTGTGATTGTCGATTGTTTCACGTTTATTTACTCTGTCTTTATCTCGAAAATATTCGTAATTAATTCTGTTTCTTGAGTCTCTGTTTTGTTGAAGTATAATAATGACTAAAAGTAAAGTTGCTGTTGCGACTTTCAATGATGGCAACATTGTAAGGTGCAAGGTATTTAGAAATATGGGAATGAAGACAGGTTCTAAAATGGTACGAGCGATGCTTGCTTTAGACAAGGAACGCCTTCGGGCTGCAGACACGGCTGTAAAGAGTCTAGAAATACAATCAAGAGTAAACAGGAGGAGGAACAAGAGGAAGCTGGAGGAGGAGTTTGCAGAGGATGAAGATAATCCATCATATGGACCTGGAATGCACTAAAAAGTTAATCGAATCTTTGTCGCTCGATTCCCAAAACTTTTATTTTCTCATACTAATCACATGTTTTCTAAGGATCTTCCAAACATATTTGTTTCAAACTTTCAGTAAATGTTACACAGTACCTTCTGCATAATTTAACACAGCCTTTTTCCAAAAAACTGTATATTTTTGAATATATAAATAAAAAATTGCAAAAAAATGTTGTGAATTTTCATTACAATTGAAAAAAAATCATCTTTAATAACTGAACTAGAATTTTGTAAAATCCCTGTGTTAAGTTGTAGCCCATATTCCAATAAATAATCTGTAAAAAGTTCAACTTCCTACCTCAAATACTTTGTGAGGAAAGATGTAATTTATAAGCGTTATTTTAACATTGCAAGTATAGGGCGTTCCGGAGCCCCTTAACAGAACGTGGGGTTCGGAGGCTCGTCTGTCTTGTAAAATAGGATAGATGGTGATCTGTGGCATCCCTGCCGAAAGAGCACGATGTTCACGGAGGCACAAGTGTTTCGAAGCACACTGCTCATCGAACATCGTTGAACATGGAGCTCCGCCGCAGACCACCCTTACGTGTTCACATTTTGACCCAACGACGTCGTCAATTGGGACTGCAGCGGGTCCGGGACCATCGGGATTCGACCGTCGACCAGTGGGAACGCGTCGCCTCCTCGGGCGAATCATATTTTTGCTACACTAGGTCGACGGTCGCCTCCACTAACGCAGTCATAGATATGAACGGCGGCTCGAAAAGGGCAGCGCGCCACGGACACAGGCTGGTGGGAGCAGCATTGTGCTACGGGAGACAGTCTACTGCGCGTGCATGGACATGCGGTAGTAATCGAAGACGCTCTGACAGCTGCGAAGCATCCGTTGGTGCTTGATGCCTTCCACGATAGCGATGGGATCTTTCAGCAGTATAACTGGTTGGTTGGTTTTGAGGAAGGAGACCAGACAGCGTGGTCATCGGTCTCATCGGATTAGGGAAGGATGGGGAAGGAAGTCGGCCGTGCCCTTTCAGAGGAACCATCCCGGCATTTGCCTGGAGTGATTTAGGGAAATCACGGAAAACCTAAATCAGGATGGCCGGACGCGGGATTGAACCGTCGTCCTCCCGAATGCGAGTCCAGTGTCTAACCACTGCGCCACCTCGCTCGGTGGCAGTATAACTGTCCGTGCCTCGGAGCCAGGACCGCTACAGCTACAGTGCTTTGAGGAGCACTACAGTGAACTCACGTTGATGTCTTGGCGAACCAGATTCGCCCGAGGTAAATCCTATGGAACCCACCTGGGTCGCTATCGGGCTCCGTTACCTGGTACACAAATCAGCGGCCCGTTATTTCCACTACAAGGGCCGTGCAAACTCCGAGAGATGGCACCACCGGCGCGTATCAAGTTCATCTTTAGTTATTAGCATCTTTGGAAAGAACCTACACCAAGTTTCAGCCATATTGGTCTATTTCTTTGTGTTTGCCATTCGTGTGAATCAAGGGAGTCTAGTGATTGTCAAAAAGTGGACGAAAAAGAATTTCGTGTGGTGATTAAACATTACTTTATGAAAGGCAAGACGCCTCAGGAGAGCAGCTTGATAAACATTCGATTAGAACAGTTTATAAGTGGTTTCGAAATTTTCGGTGTGGCGTGGCCATACGGGCACAAGTGATGCTCAACGTTCTGGACACCCTGTGGAGGCTGCGACTCCAGAAATCATTGATAAAATCCATGATATGGTGATGGATGACAGAAGAGTTAAGGTGCGTGAGATTGCTAGTGCTGTGAGCGTATCGAATGAACGGGTACACAATATTTTGTGCAAGCGTTTGGACGTGGGAAAGCTATCCGCAAGATGGGTTCCGCGATTGTTCACGCTTGACCAAAAACAGAATCGTGTGAAGTGTTGCAAGGATGGTTTGCAGCTGTTCAGGAAGAATCCACAGGACTTTAAGTGTCGTTTCTTCACTGTGGATGAAACATGGATACATTACTATACTCCTCAGTCCAAATAACAATCTAAATAATGGGTTACCAAGGGAGAATCTGCACCAAAAAAAGGCGAAGACCATTCCTTCGGCCGGGAAGGTTATGGCGACTGCCTTTTGGGATTCGCAAGGGATAATCCTCACCGACTATCTGGAAAAGCGTAAAACTATTACAGGTGCATATTATTCATCGTTATTGGACCGTTTGAAAACCGAGCTGCAAGAAAAACGCCGGCGATTGGACCGCAAAAAAAGTCCTTTTCTATCACGACAATGCACCAGCACACACCTGAGCAGATGTGGTCGCAAAATTAATGGAAATAGGATTCCAAACGGTTTCACATCCCCCCTATTCTCGAGACTTGCCTCCCTTGGACTACTATTTGTTCCCCAATCTGAAGAAATGGCTGGCGGGACAAAGATTTTATTCAAGCGAGGAGGTGATTGCAGCAGCTAATAGCTATAATTGCAGACTTGGACAACTCCTATTATTCGTAAGGGATCAATAAATTAGAACAGCGTTGGTCAAGTGTATAAGTGTAAAAGGAGACTATGTCGAAAAATGAAAAAGGTTTACCCCAAACACGTAAGTAGTTTTTATTTTTGCACGGACTTTTGAAACGCCCCTCGTAAATACATGAGCTGTTCGTACACAGCTGATGCCACATATCTCCACAAACCTACCAACAAACTGTAGTATCCCTGATACGAAGAATCATCACGTATTTCGTTCTAAAAGTGAACAAACAAGCTATTAAGCAGTTGGTCATATGGCTCATCCGTGTAAAGGGAGCTTCTGGCCACTCTGCGTATTGCTCCAATTGAAAAAAGCGCTTCGTCTGTAATGATGTCGACGCCTCGGAGACGCTACGCTCTAACCGTGCACAGTGGTGTCCGTCCGCTTTGCGCTGAGGAGCGCGCGTCTCCGGCGAGTGAAACCAGCGCCGCGTGACAGTCGGTGGTCGTGCCCGTGCTTTCTGACCGCGGCGACATCCGGCCGGCTCGCCAGGTACGGAGCGACACAAGAGTTTCACCCGCCGCCTCGGCTTGTGTAAGCGCGCCGCCGTCGCTCACCTCTGCCCGGCTAAAACTACTGTGCTACGCCCCCTCCTCGCCGATTTTCTGTCTCGGGTTCTGCCCGCACACCCCTCCCATCGTCACTCCGCTATATAGGCGGGGTCCAGAGTCACTGCGCCGCCCCACTCGCGCTATTTTTAGACGCACACCTGTTGTTCGGTGCTTCTCTGTTGCGCAGGTGCACATATAGAGCAGGCGCCACCGACGACGTCGCCATTGCAGCTACTGTATTGACGCGAGTGTAAGCTCTTCCATTAATTTTGATGGGGTGGGGCGGGGTGAGGCAAGAGAGAAACTCAGTATCACGTTAAGTATTTACATGCAGAAACAGTTCACAATATCAACACGCTGAATCATCTTTTTATATTCTAATGTAATAACCCAACTGTAAGGAGGATCCACTTCGCTTGGTCTTCATTTCGTTTGTTTTCTTAACTGTAAAAGTGGAACTAACAGTCGTCTTAAACTAACCTCGAAACTATGGATTTTTCCTCCATGTGTTTCATTGATATTCGCATTGCATGCTAATAAAATGATTGAAAAAGAGCACAGGTAGTCCCAGTCTTCAAGAAGGGTCGTCGAGCAAATGTACAAAACTCTAGACCTATGTCTCTGACGTTGGTCTGTTGTAGAATTTTAGAACTTCTTTTTTGCTCGCGTATCATGTCGTTTCTGGAAACCCAGAATCTGCTCTGTAGGAATCAACATGGATTCCGGAAACAGCGACCGTGTGAGACCCAACTTGCTTTATTCGTTCTTGAGACCCAGAAAATATTAGATACAGGCTCCCAGATAGATGCCATTTTCCTTGACTTCCGGAAGGCGTTCGATACAGTTTCGCACTGTCCCCTGATAAACAAAGTAAGGCCCACGGAATATAAGACCAGCTGTGTGGCTGGATTGAAGAGTTTTTAGCAAACAGAACACAGCGTGTTGTTCTCAATGGAGAGACGTCTACAGACGTTAAAGTAACTCTGGCGTGCCACAGGGTAGTCTTATGGGACCATTGCTTTATATGACCTAGCAGATAGTGTCGGAGGTTCCATGCGGCTTTTCGCAGATGATGCTGTAGTATACAGAGAAGTTGCAGCATTAGAAAATTGCAGCGGATAGGCACTTGGTGCAGGGAGTGGCAACTGACCCTTAACATAGACAAATGTAATGTATTGCAAATACATACAAAGAAGGATCCTTTATTGTATGATTATATGATAGCGGAACAAACACTGGTAGCAGTTACTTCTGTAAAATATCTGGGAGTATGCGTACGGAACGATTTGACGTGGAATGATCATATAAAATTAATTGTTGGTGAGGCGGGTGCCAGGTTGAGATTCATTGGGAGAGTCCTTAGAAAATGTAGTCCATCAACAAAGGAGGTGGCGTACAAAACACTCGTTCGACCTATACTTGAGTATTGCTCATCAGTGTGGGGTCCGTACTAGGTGGGGTTGACAGAGGAGAAAGAAGAGCGGCGCGTTTCGTCACAGGGTTATTTGGTAAGCGTGATAGCGTTACGGAGATGTTTAACAAACTCAAATGGCAGACTCTGCAAGAGAGGCGCTCTGCGTCGCGGAGTAGCTTGCTGTCCAGGTTTTGAGAGGGTGCGTTTCTCGATAAGGTACCGAATATATTGTTTCCCCCTACTTATACCACCCGAGGAGATCACGAATGTAAAATTAGAAAGATTCGATCGCGCACGGAGGCTTTCCGGCAGTCGTTCTTCCCGCGAACCATACGCGACTGGAACAGGTAATGACAGTGGCACTTAAAGTGCCCTCCGCCACACACCATTGGGTGGCTTGCGGAGTATAAATGTAGATGTAGATGTAGATGTACTTGAAATGAGTGGCATTAGTGGCATAAATAGTAAACTTCCTGGGAGATTATAAGTGTGTGCCGGACCGAGACTCGAACTGGAGATCTTTGCATTTCGCGGGCAAGTGCTCTTCCAACTGAGCTACCCAAGCAAGACTCACGACCCATCCTCGCAGCTTTAATTCCTCCAGTACTTCGTCTCCAACATTCCAAACTTCACAGAAGCTTTCCTGTAGACCTTTCACTCCCGGAACAAAGGAAGAGCTTCTGTGAAGTTTGGAACGTAGGGGACGAGGTACTGGTGGAATTAAACATGTGAGGACGGGTCGTGAGTCGTGCTTGGGTACCTCAGACGGTAGAGGACTTGGCCGCGCAAGGCAAAGGCCCCGAGTTCGAGCCTCAATTCGACACACACTTTTACTCTGCCAGGAAGTTTCATACGAGCACACACTTCGCTGCAGAGTGAAAATTTCATTCTAGCCTTAATAATTAATTGCCTTTTCCTTTTACGGGAAATATTTCCGCCTGTATGATTTTAAAGCATTTTTTTGCCGAGGCATACCAGGAACATTTAGCGAATTTGATAATTCAGTTTGCAAGTTTACTCTCTCGCCTCGGTTCATCATCCTATCAGTGTATTAAAATAGTTTTTCTTCCCTGGTATCATCAATTGAGGTGCACAATATTGGCTGAAAAAGGACGAATATCGTAAGATAAACGAGATATTGGGCACAAGAGACACATCAAATAACGAAATAAAGGCGTGCATGGCAAGAAATCCGGGACAGAACAGAAACACGGAGAAGAATTTACCAGTTCCTTCCTATCATTGAAAAAAGATGAAAAATGGCATACTTATTTCCGACCAAGGAAGCTATACACTAGCTACCAGGACCACCTTTTTTCCCGGCGTTGTGCAGTAACTCAGCGTGACATGGACTCAGCAAGTCGTTGCAAGCCTCTTGCATAAGTATTTAGCCATACTCCCTATACAGCCATCCATAATCGCGAAAGTATTGCCGGTGCAGTACTTCGTGCACGAACTGACCTCTCTTTTATGTCCTGCCGGCCGGTGTGGCCGTGCGGTTCTAGGCGCTTCAGTCTGGAACCGCGTACCGCTACGGTCGCAGGTTCGAATCCTGCCTCAGGCATGGATGTGTGTGATGTCCTTAGGTTAGTTAGGTTTAATTAGTTCTAAGTTCTAGGCGACTGATGATCTCAGAAGTAAAGTCGCATAGTGCTCAGAGCCATTTGAACCATCTGTTATGTCCGATAAATGTTCGACGGGAGGCCAAATCATTCGCTCGAATTGTCCAGTGTTTTCTTGAAACCAGTCAAGGGCTGTTGTGGACCGGTGCCATGGCGCTTTGTCATCGATAAAAATCCTGTCGCATGGGAACATGAAGTCCATGAATTTCTGGCTGTAAATGGTCTCCATTTAGCCGAACATTACCGTTTCCAGTCAATTATCGGTTCAGCTGGTTGAGAGGACCCAGTACATTCCATGTAAACACAGTCCACACCATAATGGAGGCACCACCAACTTGCACAGTGCCTTGCTGGACGTCGTGCGGTCTGCGCCGCACTCCGACCCTGCCATCAGCTCTTACCAAGTGAAATCTGGACTCATCTGAGCAGGCCACGGTTTTCCAGTCGTCTAGGGTCCAACAGACATTGTCACGAGTCCGTCAGAGGTGCTGCAGGCGATGTCGTCCTGTTAGCGAAGGCACTCGCGTCGGTCGTCTGCTGCCATAGCCCCTTAACACCAAATTTCGCTTCACTGTCCTAAAATAGACGTTCGTCGTACATCTCTCGTTGATTTGTGCGGTTATTTCACGCAATGTTATTTCTCTTTAGCACTGACCACACTACACAAACGCCGCTGATGTCGGTCGTTAAGTGAAGGCCGTCGGGCACTGCGTAGTCCGCGGTGAAAGATAACGCCTGGAATGTGGTATTCTCATGACATGTCACTGTGCCACCCAGAATACTGAATACCCTAACGATTTCTGGAAACGGAATGTCCCATACGTCCAGCTTGTAACGCCGGAAATGCATATTCTCCTATTTCCATCTATTGTACTATAAATTTGTTTTCCTTATTTTTGTTACCTGAATATATGACATATCTGTGTCTTTACATATTGTAATTGTTTTACTATTTGTATATATATATATATATTTATGCATTTATGTCGATGTATAATTGGTTTGTTTCGTAAATATTATTTGTATTTTTACGCTGGGTCTTGCCTAGGGAAAACTGCTATCGAACGATTACATCGATAGGTCGTGTGAAGAATCAAAGTGTTTAGGATCTTTGGTAGTGTTAGCTGCCGCGTGGAGCGCGGGCAGAGGGAGAGTCTGGCTGGAGTAGCGAGTGGAGCAGGTGTGTTGTGTGAAGCTCCCGCGAGTTGCCGCGCTTTCGGGGTTTGGCAGCATGTAATTGCGCTCGACTTGCGATGATAGTTTCTGACATGGTGTCGCGGACGGGAAGCATTAGCTGGCGCACATCAAGAGCCCGTTTCGTCTGGTGACCGTGTCGAGAAGAAGCTTCTGCAACAGCGACGGCCGACAATGAGTGACTGTCGCCACCTCCTCGATCGACGGCTTCAAACCTTCAATCAACCAACAAGGAAGACTGGAAGCACGTAAAGTTTTAGAACTGTATGGCAGACCTCAGCTTTTCAAACTTTTAAAATTGTTGCATCACAAAATTACAGCAACTTAGCATGAACGTTTGTTGCTCATTGTCCCAATTGCATTACCAAGCAGGGTCCCTTCCTTTTCCGGAATGAACCCGAGTGTCGTTGAAATTCAAACGCCAGCATCATTCCACTTCACTACTTTAATTTCAAAGTTCAGTTAAAGTATTCATAGCTGGCTACAATATTCAGATTACACAAGCACAAATTAAGAGTGCTAGTTTTGTTACCGTATTTTAGCTTACCTGTGACTGCAGCTCAGCTTGGTACGTACTAAATTTTACTACTGTTAATTGTTCAGAATCATTTAATTGAAGTTCAAAGTTAAATCCCTCATTTCTGAATTGCGTAGATTCAAGTAGCTTTGGAAATAATTGTTGAGGTAGTCCAAGACTAACCGTATTTTACTGAATTTCGATGTGCTTCAGAAAGAAAGCTCACTATTAACTTCAGTCACTAAATTAACTTTCGATTTTCCTGTATTATTAATTCTTTTGCTAAATTAAGTCAGAGTGTAGCGAAATTTATTGCTTCTGACAAAATTTCAGTTTTCACACTGCACGTGTCAACCTTCAGTTGCCACGCTTCTAGTGCTAATTATATGTGTAATAATCTTTCTTTTTCAGTTACTATAGTAATTGTCCTTAGGACTGGCGACCGTAATTTCCCCCAAATCTCAAATATCTAATTACCGCTAGTTGATTGTTAACGTAACGGCCGCACATTTACTTTCTTTATCAACTTTACCCCTTTTCAAAATTAATTTCCACCAGTTTCATTTGCATTTTTCCTTTCATTTAGATGTAACCCTTTCCTCCCTCTTTACCGACAGATTAACTTCGGTGACGATTGCCTTTCCCACATTTCCATTAGGTACACGCGGTTTAATTTTTCACTGTCATTAGGGTCGATAAGTGAGGGAGAGGTTACAAGCTCCAGTGACCATGTCGCGTTCAAAGTTTGTTAATTTCGGTCGTGCGTCCATATTCACGTCGGACACCTTTTCATATGTATCACCTGAGTACAAATGATAGCTCCACCAATGCACTGCCCTTTAATACCTTGTGTACGTGATAACATCGCCATTTGTATATGTGTATCTCGCCATTCCATGACCTGTGCAACTCAATGTACACCACCTGTCGGGACCTATGTCCCAGCTACTTGCTGAAAATACGACAGCGCACCACAGACACTTGTGAATGTGGAGCAATCGGCACTCTGGACGGCATGATCTGGGAATGTGTCATTAAACAAGATGTTACAGACCAGCACAGGAACGCCTATGGTAATACAACAGTCTGTAAGATGATAAGGAATGAGGAACTGTGGAAAAAGCTGAACTCGCCAACACCTAGTATATCAGCTTATGAACTGCAGGCCTACATGTCTGAGAGGCAACCAAGAAGAGGCCATACATCATGACAATGAGACGCACCAGGTAGAACATCACCCTACAACCACCTTCCGGAAGCAGTGAGGAGATAAGCCTCGGGTAGGACCAGGACCAGGAAGGATTTCCACAGACCCTGAGTGCCCTCTGCCGATCTGTACACCTAGGGTGGTACAGTATCACAGCTGCTGTGAATTCTGAGTTTACCTCAGCGCGCATGGGTCTAAGTATCCACACAAATGAGGAATCTAGCTTGCTTCTGGTACAATGTGCAGTAGTGGTGTATAGTAGCGAGGTCCAGAATATAAAATATAAAACTTGTGATCCAGTAATGCAACATAGTCTAATAGAGCAGTAGCATGTGCGCGTCGCCAGGAGTGCCGGACACTGTTTTGTTTTTTCTTCCGGGACAGCGCGAACGCAGTCCCGATTACCAAAAATTATGCGCCCAAGTTACGCGCATTTTTTTTTTTTTTTGCATTTATTGATTTATGAACATAACATCAGTACAACAATACATGTACAGAAAAATGTAATTGTGAATAGCTGGTCAATATTTCACATACTCGAAATCCTTTAAGAACAGACATGTGTGACAACTTATTTACAGAGAACTTTTGTAACAATTAAAAAAAGTCATTACGTGTTGCGAAATGCAAACCTAAAGGTAAATAAGTTCATCAGGTAAGAAACTAGTAGAAAATGGAAAACACAAATGAGGGGGCGGCCGGGGTGGCCGAGCGGTTCTAGGCGCTACAGTCTGGAACCACGCGACCGCTACGGTCGCAGGTTCGAATCCTGCCTGGGACATGGATGTGTGTGACCTCGTTAGGTTAGTTAGGTTTAAGTAGTTCTACGTTCTATGGCACTGATGACCTCAGAAGTTAAGTCCCATAGTGCTCAGAGCTATTTGAACTATTTGAACAAATGAGGGAAGAGAAACAAAGGGGATACTTCTAGCGAAACAATTCACTGGAAGTGAAGCATCCTATGATATCCGTACAATAACGAAACTGATAAAGTGTTGACAAAATGCTCGTGGTACTGCGGTGAACGGTGCAATCGTTGATGACATTCCTACAGGTAGGCCATGTACTGCACGGCGTCACTGAGTTGTAACTCAAGAATGACCGAACGAGGTGGCGGAGTGGTTAGCACACTGGACTCGCATTCGGGAGGACGACGGTTCAATCCCGTCTCCAGCCATCCTGATTTAGGTTTTCCGTGATTTCCCTAAATCGTTTCAGGCAAATTCGTGGATGGTTCCTTTGAAAGGGCACGGCCGATTTCCTTCCCAATCCTTCCCTAACCCGAGCTTGCGCTCCGTCTCTAATGACCTCATTGTCGACGGGACGTTAAACACTAACAACCACCACCACCAACTCAAGAACGGCGTAGTTAATGTGTCCCAGTAACCGGGCCACGGCGTTGCACTTTGTTTTTGGGTGCATTTCAAAGTCAGGAAGGAGAATCCACATTGGTGTCACACTGGAAAGAGCAGTCTGGTTGATAAGCCCCACACGTAGCGGCACGCTATACGGCGGTCTCTGGTGTCGGCATCTCCACACTGGCGGCACTCGTTCGTCTGGCTGAGGTGAATGTCTGCTAGACGCTGTTTAGTTGGAAAGGTGTCACCTACGACTCGGTCACCTACGTCTCGGTACCACAAAGAACTGATGTCCGACGGCAGAAATGGGTTGTTAATATTAGCCCGTACTTGGCATCCGTATTTCCAGGTTGTGCACTGGGGGACGTCCTAGGAGAGCTTCAAAGATCTGTCGAGCCTTCGGACACATTTGCACTCCGCCCAGTATTAAAGTCCGATGTTAGTTGCGCCGCCTGCCCTGTTTTACCAGTCTGCCCAGCCTACGACGTCCGACATTTGTGATGAGGGTTGGCCGCCCAACACCACGACATCTGGACGTGCTTTCGCCTTAGTTTCGCAACGTGCTGAAGACATCGCAGCAGTCCTCGAACAACCGACAAGCCGTGGAGTTTTCGAAATGCTCGTGCCGAGCCTCTGGTCCACCTCCATCTACCATCGGTCCAACTCAGATCGCGCGGCTTCCCCATTCTATGAGGTGCATTCAAGTTCTAAGGCCTCCGATTTTTTTTTCTGCGGACTGGAAAGAGAGAGAAACATGCGCATTGTTTTAAAATGAGGCCGCGTTCATTGTCAATACGTCCCAGAGATGGCAGCACCGTACGGCAGATGGAATTTTACCACCAGCGGCGAGAATGAGAACTGTTTTAAATACTTAAAATGGCGACGTTTTCCTTACTTGAACAGCGTGCAATCATTCGTTTTCTGAATTTGCGTGGTGTGAAACCAATTGAAATTCATCGACAGTTGAAGGAGACATGTGGTGATGGAGATATGGATGTGTCGAAAGTGCGTTCGTGGGTGCGACAGTTTAATGAAGGCAGAACGTGTGACAACAAACCGAAACAACCTCGGGCTCGCACAAGCCGGTCTGACGACATGATCGAGAAAGTGGAGAGAATTGTTTTGCGGGATCGCCGAATGGCTGTTGAACAGATCGCCTCCAGAGTTGGCATTTCTGTGGGCTCTGTGCACAAAATCCTGCGTGACGACCTGAAAATGCGAAAAGTGTTATCCAGGTGGGTGCCACGAATGCTGACGGACGACCACACGGCTGCCCGTGTGGCATGTTGCCGAGCAATGTTGACGCACAACGACAGCACGGATGGGACTTTCTTTTCGTCGGTTGTGACAATGGATGAGACGTGGATGCCATTTCTCAATCCAGAAACAAAGCGCCAGTCAGCCCAATGGAAGCACACAGATTCAGCGCCACCAAAAATATTTCGGGTAACCGCCAGTGCTGGAAAAATGATGGTGTCGATGTTCTGGGACAGCGAGGGCGTAATCCTTACCCATTGCGTTCCAAAGGGCACTACGGTAACAGGTGCATCCTACGAAAATGCTTTGAAGAACAAATTCCTTCCTGCACTGCAACAAAAACGTCCGGGAAGGGCTGCGCGTGTGCTGTTTCACCAAGACAACGCACCCGCACATCGAGCTAACGTTACGCAACAGTTTCTTCGTGATAACAACTTTGAAGTGATTCCTCATGCTCCCTACTCACCTGACCTGGCTCCTAGTGACTTTTGGCTTTTTCCAACAAAAGTGAAAGACACTCTCCGTGGCTGCACATTCACCAGCCGTGCTGCTATTGCCTCAGCGATTTTCCAGTGGGCAAAACAGACTCCTTAAGAAGCCTTCGCCGCTGCCATGGAATCATGGCGTCAGCGTTGTGAAAAATGTGTACGTCTGCAGAGCGATTACGTCGAGAAGTAACGCCAGTTTCATCGGTTTCGGGTGAGTAGTTGATTAGAAAAAAAATCGGAAGCCTTAGAACTTGAATGCACCTCGTACACACGGACAGCACTCTCACGGATACTACATGCTTCGTGTCTGACTAGTAGTCGTTTCTCGCCAGGTGACGCCTGGACGCGTTTATATAGATAGTTGGTCGATGGTCATAATGTTCTGGCTGATCAGTGTAGCCGCGCGGGATTAGCCGAGCGGTCTGAGGCGCTGCAGTCATGGACTGTGCTGCTGATCCCGACGGAGGTTCGAGTGCTCCCTCGGGCATGGGTGTGTGTGTTTGTCCTTGGGATAATTTAGCAGATAAATCCCATAAGATTTCACACATATTTGAACATTTTTTGACCAGTGTACTGATATTGCGCTCCAGGAAGAGAGAACCGATTCGCGCATAAGGCTTCTTAATCTTGCAAGATTATGTGAGTGCCTGAAAAGCCTGCTGGAATAGAGTTTTCGGAGTGTTTCTCTAAAGGGCTTGTTTACGACGATATCAAGCAGTTTTGAAGTTGTATTTGCAGGTACGACGGCTAAGGCTGCCTTCAGTGCAGAAATTTTATCCTCTACCTTCGGTGTGAGCACACCTTCGAAGGCACTCAGCATTCGCATAGGGCACCAGGTCTGCAATTTTAAACAGTAGCCAGACAACTCATCTTCCACTCTATTATCATTCAGTTTTTTTCTTGGCAACGAATCATTAACCCCTGTGTGAAATTTTCCTTAGACAAAGATTTCCGTTTCAGATTAACAGAGAAGGCTAGTTTTCCTTCTCATGCAGTAGCTACTTACGTCACGGCCAATCTTTGTTTTTCGTTTACGTTTGTTACTAGTGAAGTACTTCTGGCCCCCTGTAGACCACTGTCCCAGAACGAGGGCGACGTGCCGTACGAGTGTAGAGAGTGACAGTGCGGCTGTCTCGTTTGGTGCGCGTGACTCTGGACGGCGACGGACTTCGGGGAAAGTGTGCAGCTTGTACAGGGGCCAATACGGTACGTACGCCAACACTCGACTGCTTCCTACGTTTCGTTTCCTGTCTTCCGCGCAACTTTCATTCAACAGCAAGGTTCCGCTCGTCTGTTTACTTAACAGTTGCGCACATCAGTCAGCGCAAGAGCGTGTGGTATGCTTGAACTACAGGATAAATGGGTTACAACTACCCAGTTTTGTCGTGCACATATTCGGGCACATCATTGTGCAGTTATACCGGGTGGGACAATCTCAAGGGCTGAGTTGCAACAGCAGCTGTTTCTCTTTACACACAAGATTTACTATAGCCTTCTCACATGCATCTGGAAAGAAGTGTATATAACTGTGTTGACTAATGTCGAGTAACTCATTCCAAGTCTGTGCGTAATTTTAATGCATTTGCATTTTGTGAGCCAAAATAAAAAGTAAAGGCGTGCGGCGTTGTTCGCTGGTAGACCCTGAAGGGCAGGTTTAACCGCATGATTGGAAAGGTTTTTCCTATCCTATGCGCACAATGCCACCTTTCCTCTGAAAACTTTGACTGTTGGGTTTTAGGTGTATGTGTCAAGTGTAGGTGACGGTAATGGCTGTGTGTAGTGTGGTGTCGTGTGTGTTGAAGGAGGAGGGTGGTGGTGGTGGTGGTGGTGGTGGTGGTGGTGGTGGTGGAGGAGGAGGAGGAGGAGGAGGAGGAGAGGGTGAAATCCGGTGTTGGCACATAGCCTACTTCGAATAGGACCGTGAGGGCCGACGAGTGTAACGTCCACATCCGACGAATGGATCATTATCAACAGTGACACGTGCCAACACTTCTTGAGACGTTGCAGAGGGGTTTGGAATTTAATTCTGGACACTAGCGTAGAAACCGTTGATAAATACTCTAGGTCTTCCCCCTCCCCCCCTCCACACACACACACACACACACACACACACACACACACACACACACACCTCTTTGCCGTAAGCGTAAAGGGAAAGCAGTACGTGACGTCAATCCAAGTACTGGTCGCGTCCGACGTTGCTTAACTTGGGGCAATCTGACGGGAACTGTTATATTCAACGAGGCAGTGCCGTTGGCATTGTCTGAGCTGACTTTGGAGTGTAATGAAAACCAAAAGTAGCGTAACAGTAGTACGTAGATAGCAACAGTGACAGCTTGGGATAGTTTCACATTCCTTGTGGTACAGATCAACATCGAATAAAGCAGGATAGGCACTGCACCTGTTCTGTACAGACGCAGGGGAAATTGGTCGCTGTCCGCAAATAACTGAACGCTGCGTTGGTCACGGTAGATAGGCTTCAGTCTGCTCCCCTGAGCTGCTCTGAGGTTGTTTTGGTACCTGTGGCGCCCGTAATGTGAACTGGGACCCCTGATATCGCAGTGCCTTCTGATCTGTTTGGCCTCGGGTGTCGACGCTCACCTGACGTGGAATGGCTAACAGTGGTGGGGTCGTGGATTTCTGGACGGAAGATCAAAGAGGGTAATGGCCTCACGGGTCCCACTTACGCCTTAAAAACAGAGGTGATGCATTATCCACTGTGTCACCACGGAATGTCTCGTTTGTTGGGACTGGATCTGATGTTTCTGGTTGGGACTGTTGGTCGTTGGGAGCTCGAACCTTAGGCGGGCGATGGAGCCCATCAGGGAAATAGCTGGGGGTCGGTAAGGAAAGCCGGTGCCCACTCTGTTTCAGGGTCTCTTCAGGGATGTGGAGGAGGTTCTGCGGGCGGCGATTGACCGCAGTGGGTGCACCCTGCTGCAAATCGTGGCTCATGCCGCGACGAATAACGCCTGCCGCCTGCATGTAGAGGCCATCCTCGGTTCGTACAGGCAGCTGACTGGTTTGCGAAGACAGCTAGCCTCTCTCGGTGGATGGAAGCAGCGTTTAGGAGCATAGTTCCCAGAACCGATCACGGACCTGTGGTTTGGAGCCGAGTGGAATGCGTAAACCGGAGATCCAGACGATTCTACGACCATCTTGCATGCTGATTTCTCGACCTCCGTTATCGAGTGGAAAATTGTAGGACACCCCTATGTAACCTCCCTCTCACTTATCGACCTTAATGACAGTGAAAAATTAAACCGCCTGTACCTAATGGAAATTTGGGAAAAGCAATCGTCACCGAAGTTAATCTGTCAGTAAAGAGGGAGGAAAGGGTTACATCTAAATGAAAGGAAAAATGCAAATGAAACTGGTGGAAATTAATTTTCAAAAAGGGTAAAGTTAATAAAAAAAAGTAAATGTGCGGTCGTTACGTTAACAATTAACTAGCGGTAATTAGATATTTGAGATTTTGGGAAAATTACGATCGCCAGTCCTATGGACAATTACTATAGTAACTGAAAAAGAAAGGTTATTGCACATATAATTAGCACTAGAAGCGTGGCAGCTGAAGGCTGACGCGTGTTGTGTGAAAACTGAATGTTTCTCAGAAGTAATCAATTTCGCTGCACTATGACTTAATGTAGCAAAAGTATTAATAAAACCGGAAAATTGAAAGTTAACTTAGTGACTGAAATTATTAGTGAACTTTGTTTCTGAAGCACATCGAAATTCAGTAAAATACGGTTAGTCTTGGGCTAACTCAACAATCGTTTCAAAAGCTACTTGAATCTATGCAATTTAGAAATAAGAGATTTAACTTTGAACTTGAATTAAATGATTCTGATTAACAAAAGTAAAATTTAATACGTACCAAACTGAGCTGCAGTCACAGGTAAGCTAAAATATGGTAACAAAACTCGCACTCCTAATTTGTGCTTGTGTAATCTAAATATTGTAGCCAGCTATGAATACTTTAACTGAACTTTGAAATTAAAGCAGTGAACTGGAATGATATTACTTTAATGCTGGCGTTTGAATTTCAACGACACTCGGGTTCATTCCGGAAAAGGAGAGGACCCTGCTCGGTAATGCAATTGGGACAATGAGCAACACAGGTTTATGCTACGTTGCTGTAATTTAGTGAGAAAAATTTAACAGTTTGAAAAGCTGAGGTCTGCCATACAGTTCTAAAACTTTACGTGCTTCCAGTCTTCCTTGTTGATTGATTCAAGGTTTGAAGCCGTCGATCGAGGAGGTGGCGACAGTCACTCATTGTCGGCCGTCGCTGTTGCAGAAGCTGGATGTTAGCGCGCCTCCTTCTCGACACGGTCACCAGGCGAAACGAGCTCTTGATGTGGCGCCAGCTAATGCTTCCCGTCCGCGACACCGTGTCAAAAACTATCATAGTAAGTCGAGCGCAATTAACATGCTGCCAAACCCCGAAAGCGCGGCAACTCGCGGGAGCGTCACACAACACACCTGCTCCACTGCACGACTCCAGCCAGACTCTCCCTGCCCGCGCTCCATGCGACAGAGTTAACACTACCAAAGATCCTACACACTTTGGTTCTCCACACGACGTATCGATGTAATCGTTCGATAGCATAGTTTTCCCTAGGCTAGACCCAGCGTAAAATTACAAATAATATTTAAAAAACAAATCAATTATACATCAGAATAAATGCATAAATATTTATACACAAATAGTAAAACAATTACAATATACAAAGACACAGAAACGTCATATTTTCAGGTAACAAAATAAGGAAAATAATTTATAGTACAATAGATGGAAATAGGAAGATATGCATTTCCGGCTTTACACCTACTAAAGCGGCTCTCAGTAACACGCTGAAAAAAAAATTGTGCGAGCTAGGTACCACCTGTTAGAACACCTGGATCCCGTCACGCAGCTTGAAATGTGCCTGCTGTCGACATCTTCGAGATTCCATTCCCTGCAGCTCGTAACGCAACCAGGTTGAGTAAAACGCATACCGACCCTCACAACGGAGGACTCTTTTGAACAACGTGAGCGATCGCCAGCCGTGGGAGGTGTACACGCACTCGCTGGCACGCACCTCCCAGTGTGCCTCGGCGTTTCGAAAGGCAGACCCGTTATGCAGCACAGCCGGCAGTAGCTGCTGGCAATCTGCAGCTCTCGCAACGCGCCAAGGTCGCTGCATTTCACGCCGGCTCAGCTGGCTACCACTGCCTGTGTGGGACGTTCTCGCCGCTGCACGCTCGCCTGAAGTTGGAGGCTACCAAGATGGAAACAGGAAAAAAACTAAATCTTGGCCTGTCAACCTGTGCAATCTGTGATTTGAGACCTGATTCACATATAGTTAAAGTGTGGGCTGTAATTACAGTATGGCAACTTGGAAGGAGTGCTAATGCGATAAGCCAGAACAGATTTACGCCGGAAAAAATTAGTTCCGTTTGTGGCCACCAGGTGCAAATCCGGCGCTGTACACTTTGCTTGACGGTATGGCATCCACGCTGTCCTTTGTCAAGCCACCACGTGAATGGGTAGTATGGTTACCGAGAAGAGAGGCCGTGCATGGTCAGTGAAACTGTTTTGTGTGAACGACAGCAACTGCAGCGCTGCATTGAGAGAGTATCGCCGACTGAAAGGTCTGAGCGAGGGTCCGATATCATTAAACGGTTTAAAGAAGCTGATAATTAAATTCGAAAACACAGGTGAGCTCGGCGTGGCACCTGGAAGAGGAAGGCATTCTATCCCGATGGAAGTTTTTGACGAGGTTGCTTTTGCTGAAACTGACTACGCAGTGTGTGGCCCGGGTAGTGCTAATACCCGTGCAGTGTCACGAGAATTGTCTACTTCTTCATCTACATATATATATACTCCGCTAGCCACCTAGCAGGATGTGGCGGAGGGCACTATTGGCGCCGAAGTCATAACCCCCCCCCCCCTCCTCCGCCCCATGTTCCACTCGTAGATCGCGCGAGGGAAAAACGACTGTCAGAACGCCTCAGTACGAGCTCTTATTTCCCTTATCTTTGAATGGTGATCATTGCGCGATCCGAAAGTTGGACGTAATAATATATGCTCTACATCCTCGGCGAAGATGGTTGAAAATGGCTCTGAGCACTATGGCACTTACCTTCAGAGGTCATCAGTCCCCTAGAACATAGAACTACTTAAACCTAACGAACCTAAGGACATCACACAAGACCCAGTCATCACCAGGCAGAGAAGGCGAAGATGGGATTTCGGAATTTAGTGAGCAGCCCCTTCCGTTTAGCGCGACGTCGATCTGCAAGTGTGTCCCACTTCAAACTTTCTATGAGATTTGTGACGCTTTCGCGATGGCTAAATGTACCAGTCACGAATCTTGCCGCTCTTCTTTGGACCTTCTCAATCTCTTGAATCAGAACCAACTGGTAAGGGTCCCATACAGACGAACAATACTCTAAGACTGGACGAACTAACGTATTCTAAGCGATTTGCTTTGTCGAAGGACTGCATCGCTTCAGGATTCTACCAATAAACCGCAATCTAGAGAGTTCGCCTTACCCGTTACTTGTGTAATCTGATCGTTCCATTTGAGATCATTTCGAACAGTCACACCCAGATACTTGACGGATGTTACCGCTTCCAAAGACTGGGTATTTATTTTGTACGCGTACATTAATGGGGATTTTCGCCTTGTTATACGCTGTACGTTACACTTACTAATATTGAAAGATAACTGCCAGTCATTACACCACGCACTTATTTTCTGCAAATCCTCATTAATTTTTTCGCAACTTTCGTGTGATGCTACTTTCCTGTAGACCACAGCATCATCGGCAGACAGTCTAATGCCGCTGCCAGTACCATCAACCAGATTGTTTATGAAAATCGTAAAAAGCAGCGGACCTATTACGCTGCCCTGGGACACACCTGAAGTTACGCTTGTTTCTGTTGAAGTCACCCCCTTCAGGACGACATACTGCTCCCTGTCTGTTGTAAAACTTCCTATCCAACCGCATATGTCATCGTATAGACCGTAAGCGCGCACTTTTTGGAGCAAGCGACATTGCGGAACTGAGTCGAACGCCTTTGGAAAGTCGAGAAATATGGCATCAACCTGGGAGCCGGTATCTAGAGCGTGTTGTATATCACGCTTACCTCGGGCACTCCTGATGTTACCCCTGTCTTCGAGGAACACTCGCCGTCGAGGACAACATACTGGGTTCTATTACTTAAGAAGTCATCGAGCCAGTCACATATCTGGGAGCATTTATGTGAATCTTGGAGTCGCTTATTTCCAAAACCTTCAATTTTCGAAAAGGGTCGATTTTTTGTTATTACTCTATGTAATTGCGACATGTGAAATCAATAGCGAGCAAATTGTCGGCAATCCTTACAATATGATGTTAAAACTACTCTCTAAAATTCAAACTATTTTTCCAAAACCTGCTGTTTTTACTGGTCTCAAATGAAATGTTCCCCCTGTTTTAAAATTTGTGTAAAGTAAAATAGTAGGTATTGAAAACCAGCTACTTTGTAGAGATTCAGTAGTGCACAAACAGTTTAAAACTTCCATCATATCTTAATATTCCAATGCGAAAATGGTGTTTCCAGTAAAATAAAAACTATATCACAAGAACGTTCAAATTTGAGAGAGACAGCACCAAACCCACTAAGCGTGCTCCATACTGCTCCATACATACAGTCTGGAACTAGAAGTAGCTGGGAATAAAATTTCGATCTGCCTCATAACATGCCCCCTCGACAGAGAAACTAAAGCAGGTTAGGTCACGGTTGTTACAGAAACCATACACATATGCTGGACTTGTGGCTCCGCTCATGAGGTTGAGCTGCGAGAAAGGAAGGGTACATCAGATCGCCAGGTCAGAAACCACACGCTTGCTGCTACAAGAGTGTACAGCACAGTAAGAAACAGGGAAATACATTTGTAGTAAAAACCAACGTAAGTGATAGTTTTTGGTTTTTATTTTTTATTTTTTTATATTTTTATAAGTGTGGTAAGATAAACCCTGCATAACCGCCCCTGGGATGCCACTCTGTCAAGCAGGAAGTCAGCGACCTGTGGAAAATCCGGAGACAGACTAGAACGTTGGTGCAGCTACAAGTGTTTCGGAGCTCACCGTTCAGCGCGCAGTGCTGAACTTGAACTTGGGGCTTCGCAGGAAAGGAGCTGAATATATTCCTTCGTGGACGCAATGATGCCGCCAGTTACGATTGCAGCGGGCACACTATCATTAAGATTGGACTGTTGATCAAGGTGGTACGAATCACATTTGTTTTTGCAGCAACCAGACAGTAGTGACAGAAACAAGCACCACATCGCGGACACAAACCGGTGGGAGCACTTTCATGCTGTGGAAGGAATACTTTCATGAGGGTTTTCGTGGGACCTGTGGCGGTAATCGAAGGCTGCAGGATACCTGCCAGTTACATGATCGTTGCGTATTGTGCGTGTGTGTGTGTGTGTGTGTGTTTTTGTGTGTGTGTGTGTGTGTGTGTGTTTGTGTGTGTGTGTGTGTGTGTGTGTGTGTGTGACCTAAAAACGACGCAGAGGCTTCGTCCCCGCCGTAGCCCTCAGTGTTGTGGTTCACAACGGCACCACAGGCTACAGCAGTCCACTCACCCCATCGCCGCCCCACCCCGAACCCAGGGTTATCGTGCGGTTAGGCCTCCAGTGGACCTCCCCCACCCCCTCCCCCCGGGGGAACGTGTCATACCAGACGAGTGTAACCCCAAATGTTTGCGTGGTAGAGTAATTATGGTGTACGCGTACGTGGAGACAGTGTTTGCGCAGCATTCGCCGACATAGTGGAACTGAGGCGGAATTAGGGGAACCAGCCCGCATTCGCCGAGGCAGATGGAAAACCGCCTTAAAAACCATCCACAGGATGGCCAGCACACCGGACCTCGACGCAGCTAGCCGCGGAGGCGGGGGGGGGGGGGGGGGGGGGGGGAGGGGGGGCTACGTGATCGTTACTGCGGACAACAGGCGTGAGGTCTTCCCCGACGGCGGCAGCGGCACCTTCTAGCAAGATTACTGTCCAAATCTACATCTACATCTACATTTATACTCCGCAAGCCACCCAACGGTGTGTGGCTGAGGGCACTTAAGGTGCCACTGTCATTACCTCCCTTTCCTGTTCCAGTCGCGTATGGTTCGCGGGAAGAACGACTGTCTGAAAGCCTCCGTGCGCGCTCTAATCTATCTAATTTTACATTCGTGATCTCCTCGGCAGGTATAAGTAGGGGGAAGCAATATATTCGATACCTCATCCAGAAACGCACCCTGTCGAAACCTGGCGAGCAAGCTACACCGCGATGCAGAGCGCCTCTCTTGCAGAGTCTGCCACTTGAGTTTGCTAAACATCTCCGTAACGCTATCACGCTTACCAATAACCCTGTGACGGAACGCGCTGCTCTTCTTTGGATCTTCTCTATCTCCTCCGTCAACCCGATCTGGTACGGATCCCACACTGATGAGCAATACTCAAGTATACGTCGAACGAGTGTTTTGTAAGCCACCTCCTTTGTTGATGGACTACATTTTCTAAGGACTCTCCCAATGAATCTCAACCTGGTACCCGCCTTACCAACAATTAATTTTATATGATCATTCCACTTCAAATCGTTCCGCACGCATACTCCCAGATATTTTACAGAAGTAACTGCTACCAGTGTTTGTTCTGCTATCATATAATCATACAATCATACAAATCGCAAGGCCAGGGTTGTGCTACAATGATTTGAGGAGCCCGCTAGTAACTGCACATTCGTCTCTTTATCAGCTAACTCGCCTGAACTAAACGCGATTGAACTCACCTGGGACGCTAAGGGGCGCCAGCTCCACGCCTAATAGAACCGGCTCGGGTGACCAGTGTATTGACATCTAGTTCCAGATACGAGGTGTGATCTAAAAATACGGCGAATGATTCTTTTTAGCGGCAACTGCCGACGGTACAACCACTTGTAATTTGTCCGGTAGCCTGATCCGTTGAGACAGGCAGCTTCAAGCTGGAAGACGTTCTGACTTGGCAGTCAGCGTCCACAGACTCTAGAGTACGTTGTGTTTCTATCGTGCCCGTCGCGCATCATGAATTTCGAATAATATAGGGTTATTACAAATGATTGAAGCGATTTCACAGCTCTACAATAACTTTATTATTTGAGATATTTTCACAATGCTTTGCACACGCATACAAAAACTCAAAGTTTTTTTAGGCATTCACAAATCTTCGATATGTGCCCCTTTAGTGATTCGGCAGACATCAAGCCGATAATCAAGTTCCTCCCACACTCGGCGCAGCATGTCTCCATCAACGAGTTCGAAAGCATCGTTGATGCGAGCTCGCAGTTCTGGCACGTTTCTTGGTAGAGGAAGTTTAAACACTGAATCTTTCACATAACCCCACAGAAAGAAATCGCATGGGGTCAAGTCGGGAGAGCGTGGATGCCATGACACGAATTGCTGATCATGATCTCCACCACGATCGATCCATCCGATTTCCAATCTCCTGTTTAAGAAATGCCGAACATCATGATGGAAGTGCGGTGGAGCACCATCCTGTTGAAAGATGAAGTCGGCGCTGTCGGTCTCCAGTTGTGGCATGAGCCAATTTTCCGCGGGCTACGCGTGAAACTTGCCCGCACGCGTTCAACCGTTTCTTCGCTCACTGCAGGCCGACCCGTTGATTTCCCCTTACAGAGGCATCCAGAAGCTTTAAACTGCGCATACCATCGCCGAATGGAGTTAGCAGTTGGTGGATCTTTGTTGAACTTCGTCCTGAAGTGTCGTTGCACTGTTACGACTGACTGATGTGAGTGCATTTCAAGCACGACATACGCTTTCTCGGCTCCTGTCGCCATTTTGTCTCACTGCGCTCTCGAGCGCTCTGGCGGCAGAAACCTGAAGTGCGGCTTCAGCCGAACAAAACTTTATGGGTTTTTCTACGTATCTGTAGTGTGTCGTGACCATATGTCAATGAATGGAGCAACAGTGAATTTATGAAATCGCTTCAATCATTTGTAATAGCCCTGTACGTGAACGCTAAGTTCTGTCTGAAATTGCAAAGAGTGCCAAAGAAACTCACGATACGTTGAAATTGGTGTACGGCGGTAATACTGTAACTCTGAAGACTGTTTACAAATTATATGAGCGATTAAAAAGCGGAAATTGGTCGGTAGAAGACGAACATCGTTCCGGATTTCCATCAACCTCAAAAACGGAAGAGGACGTGCAAATAGTGGCAAAAATTGGCCTTTCAAACAGGCGAATAACCATTCGAGAGCTTACCGAAGAAGTTAGCATGTCGTACTTGTCCGAGCGAAGTATTTTAACCGATAATTTGCAAATGAGGCGACTGGGAGCAAAATTTGTTCACAGACTTCTGAGTGATGAACAGAAGGAAAATCGTGTGTCGGTTTTCACGGAGATGGAGGATCGTCTTCTTTCAGATCCCGATTTCATGTGCAAAATTGTTACTAGAGATGAAACGTGGGTCTACGGATATGACCCTGAAAAGAAAACTCTGAGTTCCCAATGGAAAACCTGCGAATTTCCTCGCCCTAAAAAACCACTTGTCATCAAAAATCTTCCAATAATGAGGGTATATTTCGATCGGAGTTAATTTCAAGGGGAACAACTATAAACGCCGAATTTCACAAGAGCATACTGCAACGTTTGCAAAGCGCTGTACGAAGAAAGAGACCAGAAAAGTTGGCCGATGACTACCTTCTACGTCACGGCAATGCGCCATCCCACTCCTCGCTTTTGATTCGCGAGCTTTTGGTCGGAAAAAGATCCACTTTCCTCACCATACGACTTCTGCTTACTCCCAAAAATCAAAACTGTGCTTAAACGAAAACGTTTTGACACCATTTCTGAGACTGAGAGCGCAACGACAGTGCAGCTGAACGCCCCTCTTGAAATACTTGCAGTCGTGTCTTCAATGTTGGAGTAAGTGCATTGGTAGCCAAGGACAGAAATTTGAAGGTGACTGAATCAAATTCCATGTAAGACTATTACTTTGTTTCTTACAAAATTAATCACATATTTTATTAATCACACCTCGTACCTCCAGAAACCTACAAATTACTTGACGCGCATATTGAAGTGATGCGAGGAGAATCGCTGATGTATCACGTTCCAAATGTTAAACAACACGCTATTTAGTAGCTGGCCATAGTGTTTTGGCTCACCGCTGTACAACTTGCAATACAGATAGAATACACTACTGGCCATAAAAATTACTACAGCAAGAAAAAATGCAGATGATAAACGGGTATTCATTCGACAAATATATTATACTAGAACTTACATGTGATTACATTTTCACCGCAATTTGGGTGCATAGATCCTGAGAAATAAGTACCCAGAACAACCACCTCTGGCCGTAATAACGGCCTTGATACGCCTGGGCATTGAGTCGAACAAAGCTTGGTACAGGTACAGCTGCCCATGCAGCTTCAACACGATACCATAGTTCATCAAGAGTAGTGACTGGCGTATTGTGACGAGCCAGTTGCTCGGCCACCATTGACCAGACGTTTTCAATTGGTGAGAGATCTGGAGAATGTGCTGGCCAGGGCAGCAGTCGAACATTTTCTGTACCCAGAAAGGCCCTGCAACATGCGCTCGTGCATTATCCTGCTGAAATGTAGGGTTTCGTGGGGATCGAATGAGGGTAGAACCACGGGTTCTAAATATCTGAAATGTTCCACTGTTCAAAGTGCCATCAATGCGAACAAGAGGTGACCGAGACGTGTAACCAGTGACACCCCATACCATCACGCCGGATGATACGCCAGTATGGCGATGACGAATACACGCTTCCAATGTGCGTTCATCGCGATGTAGCCAAACACGGATGCGACCATCATGATGCTGTAAACAGAAGCTGGATTCATCCGAAAAAAATGACGTTTTGCCATTCGTGCGCCCAGGTTCGAGGTTGAGTAAACCATCGCAGGCGCTCCTGTCTGTGATGCAGCCTCAAGGGTAACCGCAGCCATGGTCTCAGAGCTGATAGTCAATGATGCTGCAAACGTCGTCGAACTGTTCGTTCAGATGGTTGTTGTCTTGCAAACGTCCCCATCTGTTGACTCAGGGATCGATACGTGGCTGCACGATCCGTTACAGCCATGCGGATAAGATGCCTGTCATGTCGACTGCTAGTGATACGAGGCCGTTGGGATCCAGCACGGCGTTCCGTATTACCCTCCTGAACCCAATTCCATATTCTTCTAACAGTCATTGGATCTCGACCAACGCGAGCAGCAATGTCGCGATACGATAAACCGCAATCGCGATAGGCTACAATCCGACCTTTGTCAAAGACGGAAACGTGATTGTACGCATCTCTCCCCCTTACACGAGGCAGCACAACAACGTTTCACCAGGCAACGCCGGTCAACTGCTGTTTGTGTATGAGAAACGTGTCAGCACGTTGTAGGTGTCGCCACCGGCGCCAATCTTGCGTGAATGCTCTGAAAAGCTAATCGTTTCCGTATCACAGCATCTTGTTCCTGTCGTTTAAATTTTGCGACTGTAGTACGTCATCTTCGTGGTGTAGCAATTTTAATGGCCAGTAGTGTATTTTTGTTATGGTATGTTCTCCCAAGAACCTCAGTAATACTGAGGGAATCTCGTCAATTCCAGGTAGAATCCTCTGCCATATGCATGATGTGGACCCTAAGGGCTTGGAACAACCTGTGCACGGAGATCTCGTTGTCTATGTAGTGCAGTAGAGGCGTGCTGGGCTGTTGACCGCGGTGTCCAAGGGCAGCATACGGTCGGTTCTAGGCTCGTTGCGTCCCCGGGACAGCGCTGCCACCCACACCAGCGGCCAGTGTTTGTTCGACAGCCAGAGGGGAGCAACAGGTAGTGAGCGATCGGCTGTGGCTTCGGTCCCACGGCCCGCTGAAACATGACACACCCGGCCATCCCTTGCTGGAGGCCTGAGACACGCAGCGGTGCAGTTCCCCGGCCCGGCCGTGCCACCTGATACTGAACAAGTGCTGCTGCGGAGGAGACTGGCCCGCAACCTCTACTTAAGTGTCCTGCAACACACGATCCCAGGCTGTTGTATCTGGAACTCGGATGTGTGGCCGCACCGGGATGTACCGCTGAAGTGAATTCGAGGTGTACCTACGTCTAGATCAGGGCTTAACAACTGGCCGGTTTTGAGCGCGAGTACTCGCGTCTGCTCAGGCACGTGCTCGCGAGCAGGTGCAAGGTCGCGGAGTAGGAAGGGAGGGGAAATACGCGCGCACGTTTGAATGTGATCTCGCGTTCGTAGCAGATTTAACTAGCCATCTGAAACCTTTGAACATTTTACTACAAGGTAAAGATCTGCTAATTACTCATTTCATACATCGAATACGAGCTTTTAAAATGAAATTGACACTTTGGGTGAGTCAGCTGGAAACAGGAAACCTAGCTCATTTCCCTAAATTATCATCCATGCATGATGTTCACAAAGACTGTGAACGTTATTCACATAATTTAGTTGATCAGCGCTTTCAAGATCTGAGAGCACTAGACAGTGATTTTGATCTGTTCTCTCCATATTCAGCGAATATTTGAGAGATTCGTCCTGAGCTGCAACAAGAAATTATTGACCTGCAGTGTGACAGAGAATACAGAGACAACTTTCAGAACAAGAAAAACATTTTGGAATTCTACAGACACTTCCCTCAGCATAGATTTCCTCGTTTGCACAAACTGGCGGCTACAATAATATCAATAATATAATAATATAATAATAATAATAATCAATAATATAATAATATCCACGTATGTTTGTGAACAACTGTTCTCTGCAATGAAATTAACAAGACGCGCCTGAGAAACGCATTGTCTGATCGAAATTTAAACTGCACGCTGCGCCTAAAATGCACAAGAACAATTACTCCGAACATAGACGCAATCGTAAAAGGCAAAAAGTACAAGATAACCGAGAATCGCACACTTCAGTGACACCTTTTATTGTGTAACAGTTCACAAATTAATGCGAATGTAGAGGCATACACTAACCTAATAAAATTATGTGGCATGTTTGCATTCTCCTTTATCTGTTTCATTTGTCACACTAATAAGTCGTGAGTGATATCCCTGCAGGCGGCCGCGGATTTACATTGACTGGCGGCAGCTGTTGTGAGCCTCCACGTGACTCTCCCCACTCTCCGCTCTGGTCCGGTAGTGGGGGTAGCGTGCTCGCGCTGCTCCGTGCTCGCGCCTTGCTGCTCACAGCTTGCTCCGCGAGCACGTATGTTGTGATGCCCTGGTCTAGATGATTGTTTACAGCGACCTACAATTTTATACAGGACACCTGTGGTCTTATTAAGTCGGGGAAAGTACCTCAGATTGGTCTACAGAAACCACATAAGATAGAGTGTCAAAGTTTGGAACTGTCGTGCGGCAGTATCACTGAATCAGGGGTGCGGAATGGGTCACGTGATTGCAGTGTGTGTGTGAGGGGGGTGGGGGGGGGGGAAGTCGCATGGCGCGAATGTCTCTCTCTACTGCCGCGGCTGAGTAGTAGTGTAAGATTTTGCAGTGACCACATGGTGTCTCGTGGGCTATCACTCTGTTTTTAAAATACTTGAAAAGCAACGATCGCTTCAATATCGTTTACTAGATGACCGGTTTCAGCACTCTGAAGGTGCCATCATCGGATCTGTCAAGTTATAACAGGTTTGAGAGGGTTTACATGAGTTAACTATATACAGTAGAATTTTTACAGAACCACATACCTGAAACGTGGATTAACATTTATAAAACCATATGGACATCATGGCACATGAGGCAGACCTTCTAATAAAATCATTGTCACAACCAATAAAAAATAATAAAAAACTGCTTCACGGTCGTTCTTTCCATAAAATATAAAACTGAAGTCACCAGATGAAACTACCTCTGCTCGCCTAACACCGGTCGGCATCATCACTGCCCTATTCCGCGCAGGCTTACCTGCTGTTATTCTAGCGGTTCACAACCGGCCACCAGATAGCGATGTCCAAGCAGCGCGCGCACAGTCCCACGGTATAACCACTCATTACTACTAAAACACAAATTTACTAAAACTGCTTGTCACATACCCATGCAAAGCCCACATTTGCGCATACATTACCTGTACATACTACAATCACTATAAAGTACACACACATCCATGCCCGAGGCAGGATTCGAACCTGCGACCGTAGCAGTCGCGCGGTTCCCGACTGAGCGCCTAGAACCGCTCGGCCACTGCGGCCGGCGGCAGTGATGATGCCGACCGGCGTTAGGCGAGCAGTGTTAGTTTCATCTGGTGACTTCAGTTTTATATTTTATGGAAAGAACGACCATGAGAGCAGTTTTTTACTATTTTTATTGGTTGTGACAATGATTTTTATCAGATGGTCTGCCTCATGTGCCATGATGTCCACATGGTTTTATAAATGTTAATCCATGTTTCAGGTATGTGGTTCTGTAATAATTGTAATGTATACAGTTAACTCATGTAAGCCCTCCCTCAAACCTGTTATGTTATACCTTCACAGATCCGTTGATGGCACCTTCAGAGTGCTGAAACCGGTCATCTAGTAAACGATATTGAAGCTATCGTCGCTTTTCAATTATTTTAAAAGCAGTGTAAGAGTTGAGTCATCTATGTTCGGTAGTGTCTGGATAGAAAAGAATGATGATTCCTCGCGCTGAAAGGAGTTGCTGGTGGGCAGTTGGACGGTGCAGAAGACGCGCTCGCCTGCGATGGCTGTGCAGTTGTTTACGTGAGTCGCCTATGTTTCAGAAGCGACTGTGATACGGAGTACCGGGTCTTCTGGATGGAGGGACACGTAAACGCTGTATTCAGCGCCGTGTGACTGGTGTGGCTCGCTTCATACTAATGCGTCTTATAAGTGGACTCCACGTGACTCCGTATTTTTTCGTGGTACATTATGTACGTTGAACATTGGCGGCTAATGGGTGGATGTAGGGCAGTAGTTGTGATTTCTTTCTACATGGATGTTACACTGTGTATCGGGACATCCTCCTCCAGCACTACTTTTCCTCAACAGTAGTTGTCGATACCAGTATTATTTTTCGAATTTTCGACAGTTCAGTATTATCTCAGTTGCTTTTCTGAAAACTTTCGTACAATTTTTTACACAGTATGCTATATTTCAAGCTAAAATTTACGAAAAGGAACTACTTTATAAAATATTTTAGTTTTGACAAGTACAAGTTCTGATTGTACAGTTAATATTATTTTTTAGAAACATTTAAAATTACGAATTATGTGCATCCTTAAAATTTCTATTACTAATTACGCAATCCTGTACTGTTTACTATGCTTATTGTTGGATTCATTTATGAAAGAATAATCGAAATTAATACGTATCTAAAACTAGTAGGATTTCATTTGTTAAGAAAAATTGTAAACTCTTTGGAATGTTGTGATTTCCGCAGTTTCTTTGGAATATTGTGATTTCCGCAGTGTGTGAGAGTCCTAAGCTTGCCTTTGATGTGATGCGACGTATTTTTGTATAATAGGTACGAACAATGTAAATTCGGCTTCGTTATTGTGAATAATCAGTATGATATACTAAAATGTGAGAACATTTATTTACGTAAAAAATTCTGCAACAACAATCTTCCAATTTATTTAGTTCAAACCAACCGTGAGGACGTGATGTTAGATTTTCAGCTTCAAGAATCAGGCTCCTAGACAAGTAGAACTGGAGCCATCTCAACATGACAAGCTAAGTAAACTTGAAAGTTTATTGTAATCTTCGCTCCTCTCAAATCTTCATAAAAGACTATGCTTATTAAGTGCTTCGACTGGGCATTGTTAAATGTGGACAATAGATGGAAGATCAGAGCAGGAGAGATTACAAATATCATATTTGAATTATGATTTTTTTAATATAATGTGATAGTTTAATTACCTTTCTTACTTCGCTCACGCAATGGCGAGGAGTTAGTGGCCTGTGATATTTGCTGAAGGTATCGATTGTGAGACGTGTGCTGTGACTGTGTGTAAACCAACCATTTGAATTGTTCCTAAAAGTACTTGTGTTTCAGAGAACACACTGCACTTAAGTAATAAAATTATCGTGTTTGTGTGTGTAGGGAACATGTCCATATACCCAATTTCTTGTCGCTGTAGATAACCGAAAGTAATATATTCTTAACTGTTCAGCTTCCAAAGAAAAATTCGTAGCAGTGTCAGTAACAAGCAGCTACTACGGACTGGATACTGATGCGGTTTAATTCTTCGTGTATTATGTTTTAAATACTGGGATTTTAAATTTCTTGTCGATGGTTGAGTTTTAATTAAAAGGTTTAATTTAAAAGAGGCCAATCAGCATAAATAACTTAATGGTAAATTGTAAATGAATTAACTTAAAAAAAAAAAGAAAATCTCACATGCTCATTAGAAAAGTGTTCTTGGTTACCGTATCAGGTTAGGTTTCAGCAGAGTTGCTTGTTAAACTTAGTTCAGTGAATCTGGGACAGTAAAATGTAAATTAATGTACTATGGTAAATTCAGCAAGTGTTGTTGTACTCCAAAGAAAGAACCAACTTTTTTTACTCACTTCTAAAATAAATTGTTGGAATCAGCCACTGCCAGTAGATTTTGGTCCCAGTACTACATCGCAAAAAATTATGTCTAGAGAAAACGATGGATAGGACTTTCTTTAGGAAATTTGCTGCAGTATAATTTTGTACTGGGGGACGTTTTCGGTAGAGGCCGCGGTTTCCGAAATTTTCAAGAGAAACTTTCTAAAGTGAGCTTAAAATGCATTCTTCCGCTAACACCACGGCACACTGATATTGGTATTTACTATGTTTTCACGGCTGTCACTCCCAGCACAGTACAAAATGGTTCAAATGGCTCTAAGCACTATGGGACTTAACATCTGAGGTCATCAGTCCCCTAGACTTAGAACTACTTAAACCTAACTAACCTAATGACATCACACACATCCATGCCCGACGCAATATTCGAACCTGCGACCGTAGCAGCCGCGTGGTTTCGGACTGAAGCGCCTAGAACCGCTCGACCACAGCGGTCGGCGAAAGATCTGTGATTAGAGTTGTGGGTAATTAAGTACTTTAAAGCATCGAGTTACACAGTTGCGTCTTGTAATGGTTCAAATGGCTCTAAGCACTATGGGTCTTAACATCTAAGGTCATCAGTCCCCTAGAACTTAGAACTACTTAAACCTACCTAACGCAAGACATCACACACATCCATGCCGTAGGCAGGATTCGAACCTGCGACCGTAGCGGTCGCGCGGTTCCAGACTGAAGCGCCTAGAACCGCTCGGCCACTGCGTCTTGTAGTAACTCTGCGTAAATGTTCTCATATCATTATGTTTTATTGTTAGCGTATATGATTTGGGTAACATGATGGGATCTCTACCACACTAATGTTTTTATTTTCCTGTTATTCATGTTTTATTGTCTTTTTGTTCTTATTTTTATGTCTGTATGAAAGAGAATAAACGTAGATGTTAAAAGCCTTCCAGAACAAAGTGGATGTTAGAATGAAATTGTTCACATTTATGGATCGGTTGCAAACTTGAATCAAACTGCTGTTTTGGCGCTTACCATTGTGTTATCGAGAGCAGCTCGTTTTCGCGTTTGCTAGGCTGTTTGGAGACGTCAAATTGACATCGTTTGGGACGAGGGTGCTGTGTGAGAAGTGGCGACATGGAAGCATAACAATGGACCACGTGAAGGAGTTTAAATTGTATTATTTGTGGAACAAGATTGGCGAAAATTGCTAGGCTGGCAGCGCCCGCCGGCCAGAGTGGCCGAGCGGCTCTAGGCGCTACAGTCTGGAACCGGGCGACCGCGACGGTCGCAGGTTCGAGTCCTGCCTCGAGCATGGATGTGTGTGATGTCCTTAGGTTAGTTAGGTTTAAGTAGTTCTAAGATCTATGGGACTGATGACCTCAGATGTTAAGTCCCATAGTGCTCAGAGCCATACGAACCATTTTGTTTGGCAGCGCCCGGTAATGACGTAGTTGATGCAAAGAAGGAAATGAAGAGTGGGGTCAGAGAGACTACGGTGTGGCAGCCGCAGCCGGTGGAGAACGTAAACAGCGGCTGAGCGTGGCGCCCGGCTGGGGTCAAGGACAGCCAGTCAGAGAGCGCAGCGCAACGCGGCTCAGCACAACACAGACAGATACGGGCGCAGCGCGCCGCTCACCTGCCGCCTCTGTGTCCGGCAACCGGTTAGCTCCCCCAAGGACCTGCCGCGCTGCGCATGCGCACACTCAGCTGCCTGCCCACAGCACGGTGGGGGGAGGCGCGCTGTTTTATTTACATCCGCCGCTGCCCGCAGAAGGCACCAACCCACTGCACGTGCACCATTCACAAGTAGACCCAGCAAAAAATTTTTCCTTGGCACTGGGTCTTAATATATGCTTTTTCTCCTTTGCGACAGTTGTAGCATCTGACGATGGCCATTGTGAGCCGAAATCAGTAACATGTACTAGTATAAAACAACTAGTTACCAAAAGCAAGGCCCCGGGAGTAGACAACATTCCATTAGAACTACTGACGGCCTTGGGAGAGCCAGTCCTGACAGAATTCTACCGTCTGGTGAGCAAGATGTATGAGACAGGCGAAATTCCCTCAGACTTCAAGAAGAATATAATAATTCCAATCCCAAAGAAAGCAGGTGCTGACAGATGTGAAAATTACCGAACAATCAGTTTAATAAGTCACAGTTGCAAAATACTAACACGAATTCTTTGCAGACGAACGGAAAAACTGGTAGAAGCCGACATCAGGGAAGATCAGTGTGCATTCCGTAGAAATGTTGGAACACGTGAGGCAATATTGACCTTATCATAGAAGAAAGATTAGGGAAAGACAAACCTACGTTTCTAGCATTTGTAGACTTAGAGAAATCTTTTGACAATGTTGACTGGAATAATCTCTTTCAAATTCTGTAGGTGGCAGGGTTAAAATACAGGCAGCAAAAGGCTATTTACAATTTGTACAGAAACCAGATGGTAGTTATAAGATTAGAGGAGCATGAAAGTGAAGCACTGGTCGGGAAGGGAGTAAGACAGGGTTGTAGCCATTCCGCGATGTTATTCAATCTGTGTACTGAGCAAGCAGTAAAGGAAACAAAAGAAAAGTTCGGAGTAGGTATTAATGTCCATGGAGAAGACATAAAAACTTTGAGGTTCGCCGATGACATTGTAATTCTGTCAGAGACAGCAAAGGACTTGGAAGAGCAGTTGAACGGAATGGACATTGTCTTGAAAGGAGGATATAAGATGAACATCAAAAAAAGCAAAACTAGGATAACGGAATGTAGTTGAATAAAATCGGGTGATGCTGTGGTAATTAGATTCAAAGTTTTACAGTGTGTAGATAAATTCTTTAGGAACAATATTTTCATTTCTCCACGTAATTTCCATCCCTCTCAACTGCCTTAT
Organism: Schistocerca cancellata; assembly: GCF_023864275.1. Classification (NCBI taxonomy): domain Eukaryota; kingdom Metazoa; phylum Arthropoda; class Insecta; order Orthoptera; family Acrididae; genus Schistocerca; species Schistocerca cancellata. The sequence continues at coordinate 23,719,765 of NC_064633.1, read as the reverse complement.
GCTATCTTGAAACCAGCGCCTGTATACCCGCACGGTAAAATTCTGGACCAACCTGTTGGAGCCACTGTTTGGCAGCGTGCACAAGGGAGTCATCAGCTTCAAACCTTGTTCCACGAAGAGACTCTTTCAGTTTCCCAAAGAGACTGTAAGGACTGTGAGGCGGGTGTTTCAGTGTTGTCCATCCGAGTTTTGTGATCGCTTCCATGGTTTTTTGACTGACATGTGGACGTGCATTGTCGTGCTACATCAAAAAATCCTGCTTTTGCCAATGTGGTCGAACACGACTCAGTCGAGCTTGAAGTTTCTTCAGTGTCGTCACATGTGCGGCTGATCCCGGCGGAGGTTCGAGTCCTCCCTCGGGCATGGGTGTGTGTGTTTGTCCTTAGGATAATTTAGGTTAAGTAGTGTGTAAGCTTAGGGACTGATGACCTTAGCAGTTAAGTCCCATAAGATTTCACACACATTTGAACGTTTTTGAAGTGTCGTCACATATGCATGAGAATTTATGGTGGTTCCACTTGGCATGATGTCCACAAGCAAGAGTCCTTCGGAATCGAAAAACACTGTAACCATAACTTTTCCAGCAGAAGATGTGGTTTTGAATTTATTTTTTCGTGGGTGAATTTGCATGATGTCACTCCATTGACTGCCTCTTCGTATCTGGTGAAAAATGATGGAGCCATGTTTCATCACCTGTCACAGTTCTTCCAAGAAATTCATCTCCACCATTCTCGTACTCTCCCAAAAGTTTGTTGCATACCGTTTTTCTTGTTTCTTTATGAGCCACTGTCAGCATCCTAGGAACCCACCTGGTAAAAACCTTTTTTAACGTCAACACTTGCAGTATTCTGCAAACACTTCCTTCCCCTATCCCTACGTAGCGGTATAATTCGTTCACTGTGATGCGTATGTCACCAGTCAGCAATTCGTTAACCCTCTGCACATTGTCGGAAGTGTGTGCAGTACGAGGCCTGCCGCTCCGAGGACAATCCTCAATATTGCCGTGCCCGCTTTATCACGTAACCTGCTTGCCCACCGACTAACTGTACTGCGATCGACTGCAGCATCTCAATACACCTTTTTCAACCTCTTGTGGATGTTTCCCACTGTCTCGTTTTCACAGCACAGGAATTCTATGACAGCACGTTGCTTCTGACGAACGTAAAGTGTAGCAGCCATCTTGACGGCATGCTGTGACGGCGCCACTTACGGGAACAGGTTGAACTAAGTTTGAAAACAAGTGGAAAGGTTGTATCTACACACTGTAAAACTTTAACACATTCAGAATTAAAACTGTATTTTTACAAAAATAGTGTGCATTTCATTTGGAGTGACCCTCGTAATAATCATTTGGACGGATATATATGCTTTGCTGTACAGTTTTGTTTTCCTTCTCGCTGTCGTTTTTAACTACGACAGTAGGGCATTTAAACCATGAGACAATTTTTCTCTTCCATATACAGGATGGTTCACGAAGATATGAAAATATTTTTAATACGTTATTCTACAACTAAAACAAAGAAAAAATTTCGTATAAATATAGGCCCGCAAATATTTAGTTACGGAGTTACGGCTGATAAGATTTTGCTTGAAATTTAGCAACTTCGCTAACATGAAGCCATCGCAAAACTGTACGAGGTTAATGTAAAGCACGATTTCAATTTATTTTGTTGTTGTTGTTGGTCTGGTGAATCTAATAAAACGTGTCCCAGACGTGTATCTGCAGTAGTTTTCCAGAAGATCCAGAGAAGCAAAGATTATTGTACAATTAAATTTGTTTACTTTCAATTTAGAATATAGAAACGTTTGTCATTTTTGGTAACAGTGAGTTGTTTCAGTCGTTTCCTAACCTTCAAACGAGTTAGTTTTCTGTATTGTTCCGTGAAAGAATATAACAACAGTGTATTTAAGTGAAAGCACAGATTATCTGACACATTCGTACAGTTTCAGTTAACGTTATTACCATAATTTTTACAAAATTAAATTCTCTACAACTTCCGTTGAAAACTTTGTGCAACTGCCTGGAATATAAAAAACAAATCGGGACAAGTAGTTAATAAATTAAAAATTTTACGAAGTTGCTTCTTTGCTTCTCTGGATGTTCTGGAAAACTGCTGCAGATACACGTCTGCGACATGTTTTATTAGATTCACCAGATCAATAGCAACTAAATGAACGAAAACAGTGCTTTACTTTAACCTCGTACAGTTCTGTGATGACTTCATATTAGCTTAGATGCTAAATTTCAGGCAAATTTTAGTTCCCATAGTTGCGTAATTTAACATTTGCGGACCTATGATTGTATGAACTTTTGTTTAGTTTTACTTGCAAAATAACATACATAATTTCGTGAATTACCCTGTATAAGGGAAAAATTGTATATGGGAGTGACAATTGGTCTCATGGTTTAAATGCCCTGCTATCATAGTTAACTGACTGCGAGAAGGAAAACAAAACTGCACACTATATGGGAAACGTTGTTAGCAAAAAGTCTCGAAAAGTTATTGACCGATTTACGTCAAACTTTTACGCGATATTCCAATAATCATTTGGACAGACATATATGCTGTGTTATACAGTTTTGTTTTCCTTCTCGTAGTCAGTTTTAACTACGACAGTAGGGCATTTAAACCATGAGACAAATTGTCTCTCCCATATATATTCTTTCCCTTTATATACAATTTCTAATAAAAATTGTATAGAGAACTATGTGTTGCCTCCTTGCAGTTGTTTCTAAAAGAAAACCGAGAAGTTGTATTTATAGCTGATTACCTTGTGATTACAAAGCTACTACGTAACTCGTGTGAAATACTATCACTGACACTATTAACCTCACAAACCCAGCAGCTGCAGAGGTCTCTTTTATACCCCTTATACCTATGACCCCTACCGATTTACCCATTTATTTTAAGCGACTTCAGTTTCCGATTAAAGTTTCGTTGCCAATAACAGTAACTAGACTCAAGGTCAGTGAATTGGGAGGACGAAGAGAGGAATTCAAATATTTCGCATATTTACTGACCGAATTTAAAATGTGACCATAATATACTCATTATGAGGTATAATCTTACGTTAAAAGTTTAACGCATTATGACAATTATTACGATTAGAAACGGTGGATTTATCTTGAGGCGGCGTAAGTGGCGGCGCGCAAATACAAGGAATTCATCCCTCCAGTGAAATGAAATTATCGTATGGCACTGTTGGCCGGGAGGCCCCATGCGGGGCAGTTCGGCCGCCGTATTAAAAGTTCTTTTTAGTAGACGCTACTTCGACGACTTGCGAGTCAATGATGATGAATGACACACAACACCCAGTCATCTCGAGGCAGAGAAAATCCTTGACCCCGCCGGGAATAGAGCCCGGGACCCCGTGTGCGGGAAGCGAGAACGCCACCGCAAGACCGCGAGCTGCGGACATCCATCCAGTATTTAAGAATGAGAGTACTTAGCTACTTGCAACAAACTATACAAGCTGACACCCGCCTCGTAACGATGAAAGCAAAACATATTTATCTCGTACTACATTGTCGCTGTTAGTGCAGTCGTACGCCAGCATCACGCATGACGTTCTAACTCATTACTTCTCCACTACCTACTCCGTTCACAGTACATTTTGCAAACGGTATCATCTACCACTAATTTTGCCTATAAAGTTATATCATTGTAGGGAACATAGTTTAGGAGATATCACGTCACGAACTTTTAGATGCGTGAAAAACTAGCTTTTACTTTAAATGACATGCAAATCACGTTATCCACTTTATATTCATCCAGTATTTCATAATGAGAGCACTTAGCGAGTTACTCTTAGAGTAATTACAGACCTTTCCTAAGCTTTCTCTCACTTGCATGCTTAAATCCAAATATTTTACACATTAACTCATTTGTAAAGCAATCGCACGTTTGAAGCTATTTCATCTACATAGATACTCCGCAAACCACCGCACGGTTCATGGGGGAGGGTACCTGTACCACTACAGGGTTATTACAAATGATTGAAGCGATTTCACAGCTCTACAATAACTTTATTATTTGAGATATTTTCACAATGCTTTGCACACACATACAAAAACTCAAAAAGTTTTTTTAGGCATTCACAAATGTTCGATATGTGCCCCTTTAGTGATTCGGCAGACATCAAGCCGATAATAAAGTTCCTCCCACACTCGGCGCAGCATGTCCCCATCAATGAGTTCGAAAGCATCGTTGATGCGAGCTCGCAGTTCTGGCACGTTTCTTGGTAGAGGAGGTTTAAACACTGAATCTTTCACATAACCCCACAGAAAGAAATCGCATGGGGTTAAGTCGGGAGAGCGTGGAGGCCATGACATGAATTGCTGATGATGATATCCACCACCACCGATCCATCGGTTTTCCAATCTCCTGTTTAAGAAATGCCGGACATCATGATGGAAGTGCGGTGGAGCACCATCCTGTTGAAAGATGAAGTCGGCGCTGTCGGTCTCCAGTTGTGGCATGAGCCAATTTTCCGCGGGCTACGCGTGAAACTTGCCCGCACGCGTTCAACCGTTTCTTCGCTCACTGCAGGCCGACCCGTTGATTTCCCCTTACAGAGGCATCCAGAAGCTTTAAACTGCGCATACCATCGGCGAATGGAGTTAGCAGTTAGTAGATCTTTGTTGAACTTCGTCCTGAAGTGTCGTTGCACTGTTATGACGGACTGATGTGAGCGCATTTCAAACACGACATACGCTTTCTCGGCTCCTGTCGCCATTTTGTCTCATTGCGCTCTCGAACGCTCTGACGGCAGAAACATGAAGTGCGGCTTCAGCCGAACAAAACTTTGAGTTTTTCTACGTATCTGTAGTGTGTCGTGACCATATGTCAATCAATGGAGCTACAGTGAATTTATGAAATCGCTTCAATCATTTGTAATAGCCCTGTACTAGCAATTTCCTTTCCTGTTCCACTCACAAGTAGAGCGAAAGAAAAAAATGGCTGTCTATATATCTCCGTATGAGCCCTAATTTCTCGTATCTTATATTCGTGATCCTTACACGCAATGTATATTGGCAGCAGTAGAATCTTTCGGTAATTAGCTCCAAATGCCAGTTTTCTAAATTTTCTCAACAGTATTTCCCGAAAAGAACATCGCCTTCCCTCCAGGGATTCCTATTTGAGTTCCCGAACATCTCCGTAACACGTGTTGTTCGAACCTACCGGTAACAGATCTGGCATCCGCCTCTGCATTGCTTCGATGTCTTCCTTCAATCCGACGTGGCACGGATCTCAAACACAATGGTTTTACAGCATGTAGGTGGAGAGCCAAATTTCAGTTCCTTCTAGCTTGCTTGTGTGCTTCAAAATGCTTCGCAATAATAATTGTTTCGAAGGCCATAAAATGCCAACTACAGTACCAAACGGACATTATTAAATAATTTATGACTGATTAGTGTATTCATTAATTTACTACTCGTAAATGGATAAAAATTACCCGAAGAAAGTTGGGAGTTACGGAGAGCGGTTGCCTAGGTCGGACCAAATTAAAACACTGATGTGAAGGAAGTAACTTTCATAAAATAAATCATAAAAGTAACCGAATAAACTGTGAGTTGCTCTATAAAACGTCTCTTATTAAGGTCCTTTTCCTCAAAGTTATTTCACAGTGCAGTATGATCTTAGCAGTCCTATAGATTTAAAGCTTTCCACTGTGCAATGGGTGACACACTTGGCTGAATTTCACATCAGACAGTACTTGCAAGTAGCCTGTTTATATGTTTGTATGTTGGCAGCGCTATAGACTGTAATTGATAGCTGACGGCGCTGCGCTGCTTCGGTAAGAGACTCTGTGGCTGGACGGACTAGCAGTTAGCGAGCGGACGGCTTGGGCATGTTTCCTTCGTGGAGACTCACTGTTGGTAGCACATGCATTGAAAAATGAGGATGGATGTAGTTGGTAATATTTGGGCAGTGGAATTATTGACGACTATATAATTTTTGGAGCTGGATGTCACATGAATAAGGAAAATCTGCTAAATACATTGTTTGCTCTTCAACAAAATCTTCCTTTTGCTAACCATATGCCTCCTAGTAGTTAGACCCTATAGTAGTTAGAATCTTTTCATTTAGCTGACTGTAGCTTCTGCTTGCTGTAATTGTAGTAGTTCGTGTTATGAAGATTTGCTGTGAGGTAAGTGACTTATGAAGAGCATGGGTTATTGTTAGGATTTCTTCCAATTCAGGACCATTCTTTTGTGTTAATTATTTGAAGCCATGTTGACATTCTATAGCAGTGAGATTGCGTTGGGCTTATGTATTGTGGGTAATAAATGAATAGCTTAAGTCTGAGTTGTCATTGTCGGGGAAAATTCCGTGGTCGGTGTTGCAATAACAAAAACAAGTAATGAGACAGTATGTTCTGTTTCACTTACACAAAGAAGTTTCACACTTTGCTATGTGCAGTACAGATTGGGACAGAATGCTGGCCAAATAGTTGTAGCGGCTGGCAGTTGCTGCCTGTGGAAAGACATTTCACTTACCATAGTACATTCTTCCAGCTCCTAAGGTCCTCCTTCTTAACTCGGAAAAGTGCCGAAACCTTGTTCCTAACTGCTTTCACTTCTCACTATATGAGCGATGCCCAGTTGCAATGTCCTCAGTTCTTTTCATCACTTGACGTGTTTCTCTATATCGCTTTAGGCGAAGGTCGTGATGGTTCCTTTGGAAAGCACAAGCCTTGTTTACTTTTCCTTCCTCCCGTAACCGAGCGCGTGTTCCGCCTCAAAAATGGTTCAAATGGCTCTGAGCTCTATGGGACTTAACATCTGTGGTCATTAGTCCCCTAGAACTTAGAACTACTTAAACCTATCTAACCTAAGGACATCACACACATCCATGCCCGAGGTAGGATTCGAACCTGCGACCGTAGCAGTCGCGCGGTTCCGGACTGAGCGCCTAGAACCGCTAGACCACCGCGGTGTTCCGCCTCCAATCACCCCATCGTCGACGGGCTGCTGAACCCTAATCTTCTTTCCTTTGTCTGATATAATCATGTATGCGCTCTGAGCCCCTCCCGTCGTTCACTGGAAGTTTGCAAGCCTTGTCTTCCGCATTAGATGGACAGTGGACACGTGACAGATTTGCGCACACGATATCCTCATGTGTTACATCGCTGGATTTCTTTCATTTCCTGTCAGTACGAGCGATGGTCAGTGATATATACTACTGGCCATTAAAATTACTACACGAAGAAGAAATGCAGACGATAAACGGGTATTCATTGGACAAATATATTATACTAGAAATGACATGTGATTACATTTTCACGCAATTTGAGTGCATAGATCCTGAGAAATCAGTACCTAGAACAACCACCTCTGGCCTTAATAACGGGCTTCATGCGCCTGAGCATTGAATCAAACAGTGTTTGGATGGCGTGTACAGGTACAGCTGCCCATGCAGCTTCAACACTATACCACAGTTCATCAAGAGTAGAGACTGGCGTATTGTGACGAGCCAGTTGCTCGGCCACCATTGACTAGACGTTTTCAATTGATAAGAGATCTGGAGAATGTGCTGGCCAGGGCAACAGTCGAACATTTTCTGTATCCAGAAAGGCCCGTACAGTACCTGCAACATGCTGTCGTGCATTATCCTGCTGAAATGTGGGGTTTCGCAGGGATCAAATGAAGGATAGAGCGACGGTTCGTAAAACAATCGAAATGTAACGTCCACTGTTCAAAGTGCCGTCAGTGCGAACAAGACGTGACGGAGACGTGTAACCAATGGCATTCCATACCATCATGCCGGGTGATACGCCAGTATGGCGATGACGTATACACGCTTCCAATGTGCGTTCACCGCGATGTTGCCAAACAGGGATGCGACCATCATGATGCTGTACGCAGAACCTGGATTCATCCGAAAAAAATGATATTTTGCCATTCGTGAACCCAGGTTCGTCGTCGAGTACACCATCGTAGGCGCTCCTGTCTGTCATGCAGTGTCAAGGGTATCCGCAGCCGTGGTCTCCGAGCTGATAGTCCATGCTGCTGCAAACGTCATCGAACTGTTCGTGCAGATGGTTGCTGTCTTGCAAACGTCTCCATCTGTTGACTCAGGGATCGAGACGTGGCTGCACGATCCGTTACAGCCATGGGGATAAGATGTCTGTCATCTCGACTGCTAGTGACACGAGGCCGTCGGGATCCAGCACGGCGTTCCGTATTACCCTCCTGAAGCCACCAATTCCATATTCTGCTAACAGTCATTGGATCTCGACCAACGCGAGAAGCAGTGTCGCGATACGATAAACCAAAATCGCCATAGGCTACAATCCTACCTTTATCAAAGTCGGAAACGTGATGATACGCATTTCTCCTCCTTACACGAGGCATCACAACAACGTTTCACCAGGCAACGCCGGTCAACTGCTGTTTGTGTATGGGAAATCGTTTGGAAACTTTCCTCATGTCAGCACGTTGCAGGTGTCGCCACCGGCGCCAACCTTGTGTGAATGCTCTGAAAAGCTAATCTTTTGCATATCACAGTATCTTCTTCCTGTCGGTTAAATTTCGCGTCTGTAGCACGTCATCTTCATGGTGTAGCAATTTTAATGGCCAGTAGTGTAGTTTCTGCATACCTGTATCCCCACCTCCGAATATTGACCGCACTCTAAGGATCAGAACTTGGATTCCTCCGGGGTTTGGAGTTTGTACTAAGCCATTGATACAAGGAATTCTTCTACTTCAGTTTCCCTTGTCCTGTCTGGTATTAGCATAACCATCCAAGTTCCTAAGTAGTAGTCACGCGGTACAAACTGTGAAGGAACGGCACGACACGCCGACCTTCCTCGTGGAACCAGTTACCAGCGGGAACCTGCAATCGTACACGTCTCGCAGAATGCCGCTGTAAGGTTTAGCGCTTGTCCTCTCGCGCCGGTAAAAGCTAGACACACCTTCCTTGGCACGCTTACTGCTTTAGGGCCGACAACAGCATTAATAAGTAATGCAGTAAATCTGCAACAAACATTACAAGCGGTATTTATTCTGTCTTGCTCCTACATAGTTAATGTTGCTTGAAGGCTCCGTCAGAAAAAAAAAAATGATTCAGAACCCATACACTAGCTAATTTTAAAAATAAATGTGTGCTAACTTAACAACTCAACAAAAAAAATGCTTGTTTGTGTCAGAGGCTTGCAAACTGTATCCCTGTGATTAAACACTTAACGATTGGCACCTAACATGTGTTACATGGTTTCGATGTTCGAAAAAACGGTGTGCGGAAAACGTTGTAATGTAACCTGCAGGCTGATCTAGGGAGTTTTGTTACTACTACTTAGCCGAAGATAGTGGTGAAAAGTGGCTGGAGAAGTAAATAGCTTTTTTTTAATCACTACGTCTGCGATGAAGAGTATCTTGACGTCATTCGTGAGCCTAGAGTATCTCGTGGTAATGAAAGTGGAAAGTAAAACACGTACGTCTTCAGTAAAGCAACGCAATGGCTTATTGTAACAGTTCTTTAGTTTGTATTCCGAAGCATCCTGAAGCAGATTTCAGACTCTGAATAAAAGTATAAAGGGTAACGGACATCATTGATAACATCAGCTGACAACATGGATTTTCGGTTAGGAAGTAAATGAAACGTAAAATATAAGTAGAATGTAATGGAGAACGTACTTAACATTTATTGCAGGTTAAGAGTAAAGAAACCAGAGATGAAGTAATGAATAGTAGAAATAACAAAAGAAGGGTCAGCATTGGTCTCTGAAGTAGAAACCTTTATTTCTGCTGCAAACTGATTTCAATCACTGTGTGGCCATCATCAGTGCTGGTATTAAAGTACTGTGGACTCATAAAAACAAGCAGTAAATCTGCAGTATCTTCACGTATCACTGAAGATTACTTGTCAGACCGAAGGTAGAAACGCAAGTCGGTTATAGCTGGCTAAAACTGGTTGAGCCTGAAGGATCCCAGGCTCAACAGTGGGGAGTTCTGGCCAGTTGCATTTGTTCCTTCGGTCTAACAGGTACTCTTCATTGATATGTGCAGATGGTGCAGATTTACTGCTTGTATTTATCAGTGTACAGGACTTTAATACCAGCATATATGGTAATCGCGCAGTGATTCAAATCGATTGGCAGCAGAAATAAAATTTCTGCTTCAACGACCAACCCTGATCCTCCTTTTGTTATTAATACTGTTGCGGTGTTCGTGGTGCACGCAATTCCTCATTGAGTCCCCACTCAAAAGAACAATAGAAAGGTGAATAGAGGTTTATTAAGCTTCCTGAGTGTAAAACACAGTTTAAGAAATGGCACTACTGCTACATGGGAACAAGTATAGATAAAATAACGGCAAAAAACGGTTCAAATGGCTCTGAGCACTATGGGACTTAACATCTGTGGTCATCAGTCCCCTAGAACTTAGAACTACTTAAACCTAACTAACCGAAGGACATCACACACATTCATGCCCGAGGCAGGATTCGAACCTGCGACCGTAGCAGTCGCGCGGTTCCGGACTGCGCGCCTAGAACCGCTAGACCACCGCGGCCGGCAAAATAACGGCAGCAAGACTGGCTTGAGAAGTATATGGTTACAACGAACCTTTCCCTCAACATAAGAGCCCATCTGATATAGAATAAAGACGTGGATTAGAGCGATCTCGTACATCATTCCAGAAAAGTTGATGGACATGGGTAAGAACTATTCATTGCAGAGGCAACCTAAAATTCGAACAAGCGACGTAAGTTATTAGAAGTGTAGAGTTGAAAAGATAAGTACAATATAAGAAGAGTTAGCAGATGGCATCAAACCAGCCGAAAAAAATTAGGACAAAAATGTAGCACGATCTGACTGATAGTTCACCCACTACAGAATTTATTCAGCTTATGCAACCCACAGTTAGAGATTAAGAAATGTTTCGTAACTGTAGAACTGCACAGCATCGAATCTCAGTGACACTGATGGATGTGGGTCAGTAATACAAAAATTAAATGGGTGGAAAAAAATTGGGGACAAAATCGTGGAGAGAAAGAGGAAGTAGATCAAGATGAGGTGGGAAAGGTGACATTGCTAGAAGAATCTAACAGAGCCCTGAAAGGCCTAAGTCGACACACGCGCTTGGAGTAAACCGACATTCCATCAGAACTATTGATATCCTAGTGAGAAATTTCCGTCAAAGCTACTGCACCTGATATGCAAGCTAGACAGGATCTGTGGTACAAATCCTGCCTCGGGCATGGATGTGTGTGCTGTCCTTAAGTTAGGTTTAAGTAGTTCGAAGTTCTAGGGGACTGATGACCACAGATGTAAAGTCCCATAGCGCTCAGAGCCATTTGAACCTAAGCTACTTTTCTGCGCAGTCACAGTTCGAATTTAGGCACGTGCCGCACCATTTTACCAGCTTTTATATGCCTTCCATGTTATCAGTTGCCGCTGTTGTGTCGGCAGATTAGCCAACACAACGCACACTAATTGAGAGAGGAGGCCGAAATGCACGCGTCAACTCACGCAGGCTGGCGTTAGGTCTGAAACAGGATACGTAATGACTGCTATAAAGAAAAGTACGTAGCCGCGGTTATACTTAACTTTTAATCCATCATTTGTATACAGCGTTCTTGATGATACAAGTGAGACTCTCTCTAGAAATGGTTAATGGCGCCTTGCTAGGTCGTAGCCATGGACTAAGCTGAAGGCTGTTCTAACTATCTCTCGGCAAATGAGAGAAAGGCTTCGTCAGTGTAGTCTCTAGCAAAGTCGTCCGTACAACTGGGGCGAGTGCTAGTACGTCTCTCTTGACCTGCCGTGTGGTGGCGCTCGGTCTGCAATTACTGACAGTGGCGACACGCGGGTCCGTCGTATACTAGCGGACCACGGCCGATTTAAAAGGTACCACCTAGCAAGTGTGATGTCTGGCGGTGACACCACAGCCGCCAAGTCGTTGAGCCACTGATTAATGACGTCTTTAAATTCATGACCGCTTCCGTAGCGTTGTCCACTCAAAAATCACTTATAATTTGAGCAATAAGTGATAATCACTTGGGGCTAAGTCTGGACTGTATGGCGTATTTTGTAACATTTCCCACTGAAACCGCTGGAGCAACTCTTGTGACACTTCCGATGTATGGGGACGAGCAGGCGCGGCGGAGCCGGTGAAACGTCTGCCAGTAGGCCGCTCCGTTTATGGTCTCACCTCTAGGCATGAAGTTGGCGACCAGGACACCCCTTACGATCCCAAATCTTTCTGATGCTCCAGATTTGTTTTGCTTTTTTCGGTTTGGTCGGGGATTGCGAATGATGCCATTCCATTCATGAGCGCTTTGTATCTGGTGTGAAACTTGATATCCAGATCTTATCACCAGTGACAATGTGATCCACAAACTCACCACTATCTGCACGGCTTTCAGCGTCTTGTGTCTGATCGGACGAAGATGACTGTGAAATTACGAACGAGGCAGGTAGAAACGACGACATGCAAAAGAGCAAACATCCATGTCAGCCGAAATAGCCCATTTGGGAGAGCGTTAGACTGAAGATCTAAAAGTCCGTGGTTCGATCCCGCGTTTCGGCACACCATAGTTTTTAGGTTCTAATTGCTCTGCATCTGTGAAAATTCTGCTCCTGGCGGCTGAGAAATGTCAGTGGAGCTCCCGTTCATTTGGTTGTGTGTTCGTCTGTTTATAGCACAGATCTACACTAACAGTCACTTAGAACATAGTTCTTGAAATGTCTGAAAAGAATGAGTGCAGCCCAAACGATTATCTTCTTGGATTTTTGTTTCAATCCTTGCTTTGAGTCCGTCAGTCAACACTGAGGGCCGGCCCGAGCAATCTTTGTTGTTAACATTCTTCCGCCCGCCATTAAACAACCGAGTGACCTGGCGCAGTGGTTTATACACTGGACTCGCATTCGGCAGGACGACGTTCAAACCCGCGTCCGGCTATTCTGATCCAGGTTTTCCGTTATTACCCTAAATCGTTTCGGACAAATGTTAGAGTGGTTCCTGTGATAGGGCACTGCCGACTTCCTCCCCCATCCTTCCCTAATCCGATGAGACCGATGAACTTGCTATTTTGTCGCCTCCCCGGAATCGACCAACCAAGCCGTTAAACATGATACACCACTTCCGAACTGACGCTTCGTTCATCATGTTACTGTAAACCTCACCCATCTGTCTATCAGTTTCGATGGGTGGGAATTTTACATGTTTAAAAAGCGGATAACGCTGGGCATCTCGCACTAGGTGGGATCGTCAATTTTGCCACACAATTTAAAGTCGCACAGCTAAGCAGTAAGCAACCGTGTTGAATCGTAGTTGCCGCCAAACACATGCGGATGAGAACGAAGGTCTCTGGTCAGTCGATTGTGGTGCTGGGCGGGAAGCGGTCACGCGTCAAAACAGAATGTTCTGTAGTTCCCGGATGATCCTAAAGTTATTTCCACTGAAGCGCCAAAGTAACTGGTATAGGAATGCGTATCCAAATACAGAGGTATATAAAAAGACAGAACACGGCGCTGCGGTCGGCAACGTCTATATAAGAGAAAAAGTGTTTGGCGCAGTTGTTAGATCGGTTACTCCTGCTACAATGGCACTTTATCAAGATTTAAGTGAGTTTAAACGTGTGTTACAGTCGGCGCACGAGCGATGGGACACAGCATCTCCGAGGTAGGGATGAAGTGGGGACTTTCCCGTACGACCATTTCACGAATGTACCGTGAATATCAGGAATCCGGTAAAACATCAAATTTCCGACATCGTTGCGGCCGGAAAAAGATCCTGCAAGAACAGGACCAACGACGACTGAACAGAATCGTTCAACGCCACAGAAGTGCAACCCTTCCGCAAATTGGTGCAGACTTCAGTGCTGGGTCACTAAAAAAGTGTCAGCGTGCGAACCATTCAACGAAACATGATCGATATGGGCTTTCGGAGCCGAAGGCCTACTCGTGTACCCTTGATGACTGCACGACACAAACAATTACGCCTCGCCTGGGCCCGTCAACGCCGGTATTGGACTGGAACATGTTGCGTGTTCAGACGAGTCTCGTTTCAATTTGTATCGAGCGGGTCGACGCCTACGGGAACGGAGACAACCTCATGAATCCATGGGTCCCGCATGTCAGCAGGGCACTGTTCAAGCTGGAGGAGGCTCTGTAATGGTGTGGGGCGTGTGCAGTTGGAGTGATACGGGACCCCTGATACGCCTAGATACGACCCTGTCAAGTGACGCGCACGCAAGCATCCATTCTTGTCCATTGTGCATTCGTGACAATTCCAGCAGGATAATGCAACACCCCATACATCAAAAATTGCTCCAGAGTGGGTCCAGGAACACCCTTCTGAGTTTAAACACTTCCTTCCGCTGGCCACTAAACTCCCGAGGCATGAACATTATTGAGCATATCTGGGATGCCTTGCAACGTGCTTTTCAGAAGAGATCTCCACCCCCTCGTACTCTTAAGGAGGTATGGAGAGCTGTACAGGATTCGTGGTGTCAGCTCCTTGGAGCACTACTTCGGACATTATTCGAGTTCATGCACGTCGTGTTGCGGCACTTCTGCGTGCTCGTGGGGGTCCTACACGATATTTGACAGGTGTACCAGTTTCTTTTGGCTCTTCAACGTTTACGTGTAAGGTGACGGTAATAAATGCCACAAAGCCTTGAAACCTGTATATTCGTTTTGAAACCCCGTGTATACAGATACCGTACCGAGTCAGAATGAAAAGATATTACACTGTATTACACTACTGGCCATTAAAATTGCTACACCAAGAAGAAATGCAGATGATAAACGGGTATTCAGTGGACAAATATATTATACTAGAACTAACATGGATTACATTTTCACGCAATTTGGGTACATAGATCCTGAGAAATCAGTACCCAGAACAACCACCTCTAGCGGTAATAACGGCCGTTATGCGCTTGGGCATTGAGTCAAAGAGAGCTTGGATGTCGTGTACAGGTACAGCTGCCCATGCAGCTTCAACACGATGCCACAGTTCATCAAGAGTAGTGACTGGCGTATTGTGACGAGCCAATTGCTCGGCCACCATTGTCCAGACGTTTTCAATTGGTGAGAGATCTGGTGAATGTGCTGGCCAGCGGAGCAGTCGAACATTTTCTGTATCCAGAAAGGCACGTACAGGACCTGCAACATGAGGTCGTGCATTATCCTGCTGAAATTTATGGTTTCGCAGGGATCGAATGACGGGTGGAGCCACGGGTCGTAAAACATGTGAAATGTAACGTCCTCTGTTCAACGTGCCGTCAATGCCAACAAGAGGTGACCGAGACGTGTAACCAATGCCACCCCATACCATCACGCCCGGTGATACGCCATTATGGCGATGACGAGTACACGCTTCCAATGTGCGTTCACCGCGATGACGCGAAACACGTATGCGACCATCATGATGCTGTAAACGGAACCTGGATTCATCCAAAGAAATGCCTTTTTGCCATTCGTGCACCCAGGTTCGTCGTTGAGTACACCATCGCAGGCGCTCCTGTCTGTGACGCAGCGTCAAGGGTAACCGCAACCATGGTCTCCGAGCTGATAGTCCAAGCTGCTGCAAACGTCGTCGAACTGTTCGTGCAGATGGTTCTTGTCTTGCAAACGACCCCATCTGTTGACTCAGGGATCGAGATGTGGCTGCACGATCCGTTACAGCCATGCGGATAGGATGCCTGTCATCTCGACTGCTAATGATACGAGGCCGTTGGGATCCAGCACGGCGTTCCGTATTACTCTACAGAACCCACCGATTCCATATTCTGCTGACAGTCAATGGATCTCGACCAACGCAAGCAGCAATGTCGCGATACGATAAACCGCAATCGCCATAGGCTACAATCCGACCTTTATCAAAGTCGGAAACGTGATGGTACGCATTTCTCCTCCTTACATGAGGCATCACAACAACGTTTCACCAGGCAACGCCGGTCAACTGCTGTTTGTGTATGAGAAATCGGTTGGAAACTTTCCTCATGTCAGGACGTTGTAGGTGTCGCCACCGGCGCCAACCTTGTGTGAATGCTCTGAAAAGCTAATGATTTGCATATCACAACATCTTCTTCCTGTCGGTTAAATTTCGCGTCTGTAGCACGTCATCAATGTGGTGTAGCAATTTTAATAGCGAGTAGTGTATTTGTGAAATTTGACTAAGGGAACGCATAGCCAGATGGTACGCACCCTGAGGCATCGAGAGGGAGTGATACTGGAGGAAGTGGGGGCGCTAGCGAGACCAAGGCTGCAGTTAATTAAGCAGGTTGAAATGGATGTAGAGTTCGGTAAGTATGCAGAGGCGAAGAGGCTCGCGCCGTGTTGGCAGTTATGGAAAGCTGTATGATACAGGACTTAGGGCTAAGGCCCAGGGAGTGCGGCTGCCGGAACCTGCGGCCCTCGCGTCTCGGATGAGGCCAGTGGGGCAGACGCGGCCGGACGGTTGGCACTCTGCCGCCGTGCCGTCCTCGGCCTTCCCCCTCCCCCTCCCCCTCCCCCTCTCACTCCACGCAGCCGCTGAGCAGCCGACCCGCCGATACAGGCTTGTCGGTACGGTCTGCTCGCCCAGGCTAAGTTTTGGTACCATAAAAGAAAGAAGGGAAAAAGCCCTTGTAACCCCCCAAAGATAATTATACAGGGTGTTACAAAAAGGTACGGCCAAACTTTCAGGAAACATTCCTCACACACAAATAAAGAAAATATGTAATGTGGACATGTGTCCGGAAACGCTTAATTTCCATGTTAGAGCTCATTTTATTTTGTTCTTCCATCTACGCTCAATGGAGCACGTTATCATGATTTCATACGGGATACTCTACCCGTGCTGCTAGAACATGTGCCTTTACAAGTACGACACAACATGTGGTTCGTGCACGATGGAGCTCCTGCACATTTCAGTAGAAGTGTTCGTACGCTTCTCAACAATAGATTTGGTGACCGATGGATTGGTAGAGGCGGACCAATTCCATGGCCTCCACGCTCTCCTGGCCTCAACCCTCTTGACTTTCATTTATGGGGGCATTTGAAAGCTCTTGTCTACGCAACCCCGGTACCAAATGTAGAGAATCTTCGTGCTCGTATTGCGGACGGCTGTGATACAATACGCCATTCTCCAGAGCTGCATCAGCGCATCAGGGATTCCATGCGACGGAGGGTGGATGCATGTATCCTCGCTAACAGAGAACATTTTGAACATTTCCTGTAACAAAGTGTTTGAAGTCCCGCTGGTACTTTCTGTTGCTGTGTGTTTCCATTCCATGATTAATGTGATTTGAAGAGAAGTAATAAAATGAGCTGTAACATGGAAATAAGCGTTTCCGGACACATGTCCACGTAACATATTTTCTTTCTTTGTGTGTGAGGAATGTTTCCTGAAAGTTTGGCCGTACCTTTTTGTAACACCCTGTATAATAACCTCCCAACAGTAAAAAATATAATTCTATAATTCACATTCAGCGTAATCTCCCACAGATAAATTCCGTAACAGAATTGTGGCTCACTTATAACCCTTCAATAATTGACTGTGAATTTAAACTGGTAAATTTTGGACGTCAGCAGTGCTGCGTCATGGCGCTGAAAGATCATTCTGAATAAATTGAAAATTCTTACCTCAATAACGCGTGTATATCTGCTCATATAAGAAATTTTTCTGTCACAGCTCAGTGCAATGCTGGCCGATAGACTTGTCATGCATAAAAAGAAACAACTGATTTTTCTTTACAATAATCGGGATGACCATGTATTGGAGACATCAGTACATTTTTTAAATTGAGATGAATGATTGTCAAAAGCTAATTTTTATAAAAAAGATTATTATTAAGAGATTTTTTAAATATTTACGTGGGACTTGATATAACAATAATACATATGCGCGAGGCTGCTTTTACCTTATATTATATCGCTCAGGCTACGCCATCGCTATCCACGACCGGCCCAGCCAACTTCATACACAAGACTGCTAGCAACTACAAACTCCTACTGCTACACAGTTCCTACTGCATACAACACTGCTCTCTGGTCTGAGCTTCTCTTGTCTGCAGCTCGTGGTCGTGCGGTAGCGTACTTGCTTCCAACGCCCGGGTTCCCGGGTTCTATTCCCGGCGGGGTCAGGGATTTTCTCTGCCTCGTAATGACTGGGTGTTGTGTGCTGCCCTTAGGTTAGTTAGGTTTAAGTAGTTCTAAGTTCTAGGGACTGATGACCATAGATGTTAAGTCCCATAGTGCTTAGAGCCATTTTTTTTTAGATTCTCTTATTGCTTACATATCGCAGGCAGCGCGTGATCAATCCATCGAAATTACATCTGCTCGAGTGCGCTAGCAATAAATTCCTTAGTCAAGGACCTCTTACACCCTTACTGGAAGGAGTCATCAGGAACGGAATAACGTAATTTTGTCTTATGATGGAAGCTACCAATACACACGGAAGACTTACCAGTACTACTTATTTCCAAACTAAATAAAAGTCTGCTGCTGTATTTGACCACGAACGGCTCCTGCGGAATGCCCTCCACATATTGCAAGTGTCAGTCGTAATCACAAAAGTATTCCGTGTAGTCGTGAGTGCGTTATGTCGGAGCTTTTGAAACGTGGGCAAATTGTTGGTATTCGAATGGTGAGTGATTTCGTAACCAAGATAGCGAAAGTGTCTGGTTTCTCAAGAGGCATACAGGAAGCATTCTGAATAAGACACCCTTAGTAGGTATCGAAACCTACGTAAATTGCACCGAACAGTTATTTGCAACCGGTTGGCTGTTAACTTCCTATGTTTAAAAATTGTATACGGTTGATGAGAAACAGCCATGTTCAAAAAGGTTTCCAATATCACATTAAAATCCACTTTCTTTACTCCAGGCGCAATTTTCCCGCCACTCACATAGTAAAATATCGCCGAGTGGGGATAAGCATTTCAGGTATCAGAGGGAGATTTAGAAACAGGTATAAGAAATTGCAGATGCTCATCGATTCAAGAACGTAGTGCTGTGGATGGTCCGGCGCCTAAACAGAGTTCCTTCCCTGCGCAGCGCGGCGCGTGGGAGCACAGGTGTATACAAGGCGCTCGGTGGGGCGGCAAACAATGTAACGGGCCCAAGGCTGCCTCGCGTATTCCCCTCCGCCCCGTATCGGCCAGCGGACTGCACTCTCCTGCAAACGGGCGCGGCCCGTCACACGCGCTTGAGGTCCAGCCGCGCTCAACACTGACCACGTACACCACGTCCCTTCTCTCCCGTAGCACTGCATAAGCAGACAGGCACCTGTGGACCCTCTTCGGCATACCATATTTACATTACTGGCCATTAAAATTGCTACACCAAGAAGAAATGCAGATGATAAACGGGTATTCATTGGACAAATGTATTATACTAAAACTGACATGTGATTACATTTCCACGCAAATAGGGTTCATAGATCCTGAGAAATCAGTACCCAGAAAAACCACCTCTGGCCTTAATAACGGCCTTCATGCGCCTGAGCAATGAACCAAACAGAGTTTGGATGGCGTGTACAGGTACACCTGCCCATGCAGCTTCAACACGATACCACGGTGCATCAAGAGTAGTGACTGGCGTATTGTGACGAGCCAGTTGCCCGGCCACCATTGACCAGACGTTTTCAATTGGTGAGAGATCTGGAGAATGTGCTGGCCAGGGCAGCAGTCGAACATTTTCTGTATCCAGAAAGGCCCGTACAGGACCTGCAACATGCGGTCGTGCAGTATCCTGCTGAAATGTAGTGTTTCGCAGGGATCGAATGAATGGTAGAGCCACGGGTCGTAACACATCTGAAACGTAACGTCCACTGTTCAAAGTGCCGTCAATGCGAACAAGAGGTGAACGAGTCGTGTAAGTAATGGCACCCCGCACCATCACGCCGTGTGATACGCCAGTATGGCGATGACGAGTACACGCTTCCAATGTGCGTTCACCACGATGTCGCCAAACACGGATGCGACCATCACGACGCTGTAAACAGAACCTCGATTCATCCGGCAAAATGACGTTTTGCCATTCGTGCACCCTGGTTCGTCGTTGATACGATGCAGCGTCAAGGGTAACCTCAGCCATGGTCTCCGAGCTGATAGTCTATGCTGCTGCAAACGTCGTCGAACTGTTCGTGCAGATGGTTGTTGCCTTGCAAACGTTCCCATCCGTTGGCTCAAGGATCGAGACATTGCTGCACGATCCGTTACAGCCATGCGAATAAAATGCCTGTAATCTCGACTGCTAGTGACACGAGGCCGTTGGGATCCAGCACGGCGTTCCGTATTACCCTCCTGAACCCACAGATTCCATATTCTGCTAACAGTCATTGGATCTCGACCGACGCGAGCAGCAATGTCGCGATACGATAAAGCGCAATTGCGATAGGCTACAATCCGATCTTTTATCATGGTCTGAAACGTGATGGTACGCATTTCTCCTCCTTACACGAGGCATCACAACAACGTTTCACCAGGCAACGCCGTTCAACTGCTGTTTGTGTATGAAAAATCCGTTGGAACCTTTCCTCATGTCAGCACGTTGCAGGTGTCGCCTCCGGCGCCAACCTTGTGCGAATGCTCTGAAAAGCTAATCATTTGCTTATCACATCATCTTCTTGCTGTCAGTTAAATTTCGCGTATGTAGCACGTCATCTTCGTGGTGTAGCAATTTTAATGGCCAGTAGTGTAATTTCTCAAAGTTTTTGTAATTTACGTGTAGACTCAGTGCACTCATCGACGGAAGTGGAAACTACGAGGAACATTTCGTAAATAATTCCTCTAACTTTTTTCACTCGCACTTTCTATTTTCCTTCAATATCTCTTGACAGTCCTTCGGTACAGTCTCCCTGCTTCTCCGTGACTGAATCCCATCGTCTCGGAAGCTCTATTATTCCATCCAGGATACCAGTTCTTTTCATCTGTCGAACGGCTCGGGTAACAGTGGTAGAACGCTCTTCCAGAGAAAGATAACGACGTCGACGCATAGGGATAGAAGCCTGGTGTAATCATGCCGGGTCTGTAGGAAGGATATGGCAACACGTGGCTTCCATGTTCGCGCTGTTTTTGGGCTACAATATGAAACCATAAAAGATTCTAACAACTGAAGGTACTAACTACTGATAGGCATAGTTAGCAAATGAAAGATTTTGATAGAGAACAAACAATGTATTTACCTTAATAATGTTCAAAAGTCATCATGTTCATTATATCCAATATTACAAATTCACTCTTTCTGATGGACACACGTCCAGATCGCCCGCACTCAAAACTCCGCCATCTCTCTCCCCTCATCAACTACTGCTGGCGGCTCACCTCCAACTGCGCAACGCTACGCGCTGTTCACATCCAACTGCCCAACACTACAATAGCGAATATTCCAACAATGCTAACCAGCCACAGACTGCACACAGCACAGTCAGTGGCTTTATTTACGAAATCTTACCAACATAAAAACCTGAACAGCTTACTTACAAATATTGCCAATATGTGGGAGAGCATTGTACCGAAGAATGAATGGCCCAGCCTCGAGCGGCGGCCGCTGTGGCCGAGCGGTTCTCGGCGCTTCAGCCTGGAACCGCGTGACCGCTACGGTCTCCGAATCCTGCCTCGGGCATGGATGTGTGTGATGTCCTTAGGTTAGTTAGGTTTAAGTAGTTCTAAGTTCTAGGGGACTGATGACCTCAGATGTTAAGTCCCACTGTGCTCAGAGCCAGCCAGCCTCGAGCAACTGGCGTCGGGTTTTGTACATTTTTCTGCGCAAGTTTTGCATGAAGTTACGTTAGTACACTACTGTGAAACTTGTTCCATATGGGACTCTGTCTGTCATGATGACTCGTTGGTGATTATAAACAAAAATCATCATATGCTTGAGCTTTGATTGAGCGCGTCTAATTTTTTTTGACGTGGAGAATGTGAAGCTCTCCACTCGTTGGTCTCCGATTTCAACTTCGGTTCAAAGTCTCTAATCCACGTTTCATCAGTAGACACAATTCGACACGAGCATCCCTGGCATTCACACGGTCGAATCGTTGTTTAAGCAAGGTTGCAATGTCCAGGAGTTTTTGCTTCTCTTCAGCAGTCAGTGTGGGATCCAAGTCGCAGAAATGTTCCTCTTCTTCAAATCTTTTGCTAGAATACGGAATACTGATGTTGGGGGAACTCTCGTGGCCTCAGAAAGTTCCATACATATAGCAGTGCGATCTTAAAGAGCATCTGTCGCAAGTTTCACACATCTGTTGATATATTTGGCCTTCCGGATCTTGGATTATCATCTATGCTGTTACAATCACTGCGGTCCACTATAAACACACCACAAATTTTACTTAAGCACTGTGGGTGTCTGTCCGGTTGCCACGTAAAGTTTAGATCTTGATGCACGACGTCACTTCAACAGTCACATGTTTTACCATTTTGAACACCTTGACCGAATGCCACCCAAATCGTACTCCGGAATTACCAAGTTATTCCTATACGCTGATTAAAACTTCGTCATTATGCGAGCTTATTTTCGGTATTTTCAATACAGAAATAAGTAGTTCCTACATACGGTGAACTAGCGACTCGGCCTGATCTCGCACAAGTAGCGCTGCGTATCTACGACCAGACGAGTTGACTGGCGTAGCGTATTTTGTGCTTCGGACCACGAATAAAATTCAGACAACGACGTTAAGCAACTGAATATCATCACTTTCACATAACTTAAACGCGACGTAAGGTCGCTCACCATGAAAGTTGTCACGAGGCAAGAATGTTGTAAGTTCCGTATTGAAATGGCGTCTGGAGTGACATCTCATAGCAATGAATGGTCACAACGTGACGTAAGTAATGTGTTTGCAACCAACGTAAATATTGTATGTGAATTGTTGTATGTGTGTGTGTGTGTGTGTGTGTGTGTGTGTGTGTGTGTGTGTGTGTGTTTGTGTGTGTGTTTGTGTTTGTGTGAATGAATGATTGAATATGTATCGGAGGCTGCCTGAGTTGGCACAAATAAAAGAAAATAATACGAAAGTACATGCATGATCTAAATCTTTAAGCCGAACTGGGTAGCCGTGCGGTCTAAGGCTCCTTACCACGATTCGCCGGAGGTTCGAGTCCTCCCATGGGCGTGGGTGTGTGTGTTGTCTTTAGCGTAAGTTAGTTTAAGTTAAATTAAGTAGTGTGTAAGCCTAGGGACCGATGACCTCAGCAGTTTGGCCCATAGAACTTACCACAAATATCCAAAATCCAAATAAATCTTTAACTCCTGTTACAGCAGCCATCTTGCGATGCTTAGTTTGCACTGCGATGCATTGTTGAGACCCACTGCCGCAATCCTTTGTCGTGGACTCTTTATGGCAAACTTCTTCGCCGTTCGTCGCAAAGAATTGTCTCGATACCTGGGTTTAATTCAAGGAAAGCTGAGTCACCTGCTGCGCTACTGAACGAACGTACTATATTTAAACGGAGGAAAGTTGCTGAAGTGTTTTGCGTTTTACTTGAAGCATAAGAAACATAACATATTTTGGATTCGCATGTTCTTTTCGCTGTGCTGTTGTTCACAGACGATTGCAGGGAAACTAATGGTTAAACTATTTGATTATTTCAAATTGTACGTCTCACATCACAGCCTGTTAAGGTGGTTCTCTTTTCGTTATTGGTCATATTGATTACGATACTTCAAATGTGAACAATTCACAGCCCATTGTTCGAAGAATTTGCAGTGAATTATGAATGCGCTTTGCGCTCTTAATCGGAGGGAAGCAGAAATTGACAGTCTCACACTGTAGTCATATTTCAAAATGCTTCCCTCAGTCATCTGTAGAAGCTCCTTGAAATTATGGGTATTCATCTGCAAGAAATTTCTGAATCCCGTGTCTTTATGATCTTCTGAATCTCTTTCTCGCCAGTGGACATTCGTTTATCACTCTTCTGTATAATCTGAACGTGTCCGAACAAGTAATATATTTCACCCCAGCGTGCAGATAATCGCGTTCGCATCTACAGGGTGACAATCACTGAACTTACTGAAATAAAATCGTCGTAACTTCTGAACGGCTTGCGTAAGGACGTTCAAACTGCACGGTTGGCCCGCGGGGCATGATGGGAATTAGTATGGTTTGGTTTAGCGACCAAGCCCACTTTAATTTTGTTGGATTTGTGTTTAAGCAAAAGTGGCGCACTTGGGGACTGAGAATCCGCATTTCGCAATGGAGAAGTATCTTCACCCTCAACGGGTGACTGTGTAATGTGCAGTGTTTAGTCACGGAATAATCGGTGCGATATTCCTTGATAGCACGGTGACCACCAAACGGTACGTGAAGATTTTGGGAGATGATTTCATCCCCATTATTCCAAGTGACCGTGATTTCGGCAAGGTGTGGTTCATGCAAGACGGAGCTCGACCCCATCGAAGCAAGAGTGTGATGTTCAGGGCGCTGCCAGGGGCCTCGATTGGCCGCCATATTCTCCGGATCTGCCCGCATGCGGCTCCTTTTTGTAGGTCTGTATTAAAGACAAAGTGTACAGCAATAATCCCAAAACCATTGCAAAGCTGAAAGTAGTCATTCAGGAGGTCATCGACAGCATCGATATCCCGACACTTCAGCAGGTCATGCACAATTTCGCTACTCGTCTGCGCCACGGCATCGCCAGTGATGGCAGGTATATCGAACACGTCATAACGTAAATCCGAATATCTGTAATAATGTTTACATGTTGAATAAAGTGTGTGCACTCCGTAGTTCGTTACTCATTTACCTTTTTTTTCATATACTTCAATAATTGTCACCCCGCATGGTTTGAGACCAGGAAAGCTGACAGCTGAGTATACGCTGCGCTGCTGTAAACTTTCTTCATGTAAACGAAGCAAATCTGCATCCCGCGCTGCGCCTTACTCTGTACATTAATAGCTGAAAACCACAGATTCGCTTGTTATTTTTTCGCTGTGCAATTGTTCTGAAACGATCGCAATCAATTGGATGTCACTTAGGCGACGTGCATATCCTTAACCAGTTTCCAACTGGGAAAAGTGGAGCATGCAACGTCCAATCCAAGCCACTTTTCGTTTCTTTCGAATCTCCACAACATTGAGCCCGCATCTCGTGGTCGTGCGGTAGCGTTCTCGCTTCCCACGCCCGGGTTCCCGGGTTCGATTCCCGGCGGGGTCAGGGATTTTCTCTGCCTCGTGATGGCTGGGTGTTGTGTGCTGTCCTTAGGTTAGTTAGGTTTAAGTAGTTCTAAGTTCTAGGGGACTGATGACCATAGATGTTAAGTCCCATAGTGCTCAGAGCCATTTCCACAACATTGAGAGGCGGATGCTAGCTTAAAATGCACAGTGAAAAAAATGTCACTACCTGTATTCGATCCTACAGCTTACAGCGAAACGCTCCACCACCAGACAACTGCAGCAGTTGAGAATGTGAGCAGGCTTTCTACTGCCTCAGGGCTACCGCGAGCTACAGCGAACTGCAAAGAAGGTTGGTTGTAGTGCTGTGTGTGTGTGTGTGTGTGTGTGTGTGTGTGTGTGTGTGTGTGTGTGCGCGCGCGTGCAGGAGTAATGACGGTGTTGACTCAGGACAACCTTAAATTTGTAATAAATCGAAGTTTCGCGCCGTTATCCTGTAAATTGGTAAGAGTGCTACAAACAACGTGCAGAATGGCCTGTACGTTGCAGCGTAGTGCAGATGCACACACATCGTCGCAGTATCAGTATAAAGATGGCCGCCCCACCTGCAGTTTGCATCAGGGAAGAACAGCGTTCTGTTATTCGGTTTTTGCGTAGTGAAGGTGTAAAACCTATTGAAATTCATCGGCGAATGAAGGTACAGTACTGTGACGGATGTTTGTCACAGCAGCAGGTCTACGAATGGAGTAGGAAGTTCGAAAATGGTGTGACTTCAATGGAAGGTGCTCCTCGTCCAGGTCAGGCACAACGAGTTGTGACTCCACAGAACACTGCAGCAGTTGAAGCCATAGTGAAGGAAAACCGCCGAGTGACACTGAATGACATTGCAGCATGTTTACAGAATAGTCATGGGTCAGCACACCACACTGTGCATGACGTGCTCCAGTTTCACAAAGTGTCTGCAAGATGAGTGCCACGGCAGCTGACTCCTGAAATTAGAGAACGACGTGTAGATGCTTGTGAAGAACTTCTTCGGCGCTTTGAACGAGAAGGTGATGGCTTCCTTGCAAGAATAGTTACTGGGGACGAAACCTGGGTTCACTTCCACCAACCGGAAACGAAGAGAGCGAGCAACGAATGGCTCCATTCCTCATCAGCAAAACCAAAGAAGTTTCGAACAGAACCATCAGCAGGGAAGGTTATGCTGACTCGCTTTTGGGACGAAAAAGGCGTCATTTTGACGCATTACATGCCTAGAGGGACCAGTCATCAATGCATCATACACAGATCTCCTAAAAAATCATCTGCGGCCTGCTGCAATCAAATCAAAGCGACGTGTTCTGCTGTCAGCAGGTGTCCTTTTGCAATGTGACAATGCAAGGCCCCACACTGCCCGTATAACAGTTGCAACAATCACAGACCTGCATTTTGAGTGTCTTCCTCATCCACCATACTCACAAGTCTTTGCCCCAAGCGATTTCTATAAGTTTGGACCACTCAAAGACGCAATGGGAGGAAAGAAGTTCCGTTCTGACGAAGTGGTACGCCACGCTGTGCATGAATGGTTATGCGGAGTACCAAAACAATTTTTTTCTAAAGGAATTTATGCACTTTCTAAGCGCTGGAGGACTTGCATTGAGCGTGGGGGAGATTATGTTGAAGAAAAGTGATACAGCTTTGTACCACTTTTGCACAATAAATAATATTTAAAAATATATTTGAAGATTTCATTTCACTCATCCTCGTACCACTGGCTCTGACGAAGAGACGGATGGCAGCAACTGATATCCGGACAGGAGTTGCAGGCAGTGTGTGGCAACAAATCTTCGGGAACAGATTACAGGAAGATGGATTGATACTTCTTCGAGTTGACATGTGTCACTTGAAGCTTGCATCACACCACAGACAAAAGAGCATTGCTTGGTGTGGGGCCAGAGTTAACTGGGAAATTGAGTGGCATTCTGTATTGCTTAACGACGAGTCTCGCTTCCGTTTTTGTGGATCAGACTGATACCAGCGTGTCCTTAAACGAGCAGGTGAAAGGTCGCAGGAAACGGCGATTCCAGAGGCGCGTGCGAGTATCGCTCCTACCCCTGGAGTCGGGAACGACTGCACTTTGGTAATTATTGAAGAAAATCTGGTAAATAACGGACCAGTTTTCTTGGAGTAACACCTTCCAGTGAATATTGTCAAGAGAGAGGAGTTTCATGCGAAA
The DNA here is from genome assembly GCF_023864275.1 of Schistocerca cancellata. Lineage (NCBI taxonomy): Eukaryota > Metazoa > Arthropoda > Insecta > Orthoptera > Acrididae > Schistocerca > Schistocerca cancellata. The sequence goes on along the minus strand of NC_064633.1, from coordinate 23,692,498 downwards.
AAAAAGGACATTTCTTACAATATCATGCTCACAAGCTGTGATATATTAGCAGATGATGAGAAGACGTCATCCTGATGGAATAGCTCCATATGAACGAAGTTTCATTCACATATTATAGGCCCTGTCCCTTGTTTATGGTCGCAATGAGAAGCTCATACGCTTACGAACAGACTTTCGTGGATAATAATTTTATTATATTGTATTCCCACCTCCAGGTGCTATGCAATCTTCCAGTGTCGCTTAGAAACAATCATATGTATGTCGAATGTCGTCTTGAGGAAGTGTATACTGTTTTGAGGTACTTAAATTTTTTGTTGCTGTTAGTCAGATGGTGTCACCGGTAATGTACATCGGTTATATGAATGTCCGAAAGAACAGACACCACGCATTCATATAATTGATACGCCTAGCTCAGCAATGGATCATCCTTCTTCAGTGCAGCTGCAAAAATACGTCCCACCTCCTGTGGGAATCTGTGAGTAGCGAACGGGATTAAAATGGATAGGGGCTGTGGATAGTTGGAGCCCGGTGGGAATGTGGATAGGCCGTGAGGCGTGCCGAGACAGTCCGCGCAAGTGTGATAACGCCGTGTCCCGGATGGCGCACTGGTTAACGCAGCTCCCTAGTAAGTAGGAGATCCTTGGTTCGAATCCCGGTCCGGTACACATTTTCACTCGTCGCCGCTGATTCCTCTTAATGTCCTGCTTCAGCTGACAGCAGTGAACCCTTTCAATTTGCATAACATGTACATCGGACCAAACGGTTTTTGTGCCAAGAAGAACTTAACTACCCAGCATTCAAATAACCATACAAATAACCATAGCAATCTAAACTCATACACACATGAGCAAAGGAGACTAAAAATAGAAAAAGGAGAAGAAAGGCAGACGGAGAACACGGAACACGAGGAGGACAGAAGGGTAAAAACACTTAATAAAAGCAAGTCTTCCGATCCAGACTGTATACCAACTAGGTTCCTTTCGGAGTATGCTGATGTATTAGCTCCATACTTAACAATCTCATACAACCGTTCGCTCGACGAAAGATCCGTACCCAAAGACTGGAAAGTTGCACAGGTCACACCAATATTCAAGAAAGGTAGTAGGAGTAATCCACTAAATTGCAGGCCCATATCGTTAACGTCGATATGCAGCAGGGTTTTAGAACATATATTGTGTTCGAACATTATGAAGTACCTCGAAGAAAACGGTCTATTGATACACAGTCAACATGGGTGTAGAAAACATCGTTCCTGTGAAGCACAACTATCTCTTTATTCACATGAAGTGTTGAGTGGTATTGACAAGGGATTTCAGATCGATATTTCTGAATTTCCGGAAGGCTTTTGACATTGTACCATACAAGCGGCTCGTAGTGAAATTGCGTGCTTACGGAACATCGTCTCAGTTATTTGACTGAATTTGTGATTTCCTGTCAGAGAGGCCACAGTTCGTTGCAATTGACGGAAAGTCATCGAGTAAAACAGAAGTGATTTCTGGCGTTCCCCAAGGTAGTGGTATAGGCCCTTTGCTGTTCCTTATTTATATTAACGATTTGGGAGACAATCTGAGCAGCCGTCTTCCGTTGTTTGCAGACGACGCTGTCGTTTATCGACTAATAAAGTCATCAGAAGACCTAAACAAAATGCAAAACGATTTAGAAAAGATATCTGAATGGTGTGAAATGTGGCAGTTGACCCTAAATAACGAAAAGCGTGAGGTCATCCACATGAGTGCTAAAAGGAATTCAAACTTCGGTTACACGATGAATCAGTCTAATCTAAAAGCTGTAAATTCAACTAAATACCTGGGTATTACAATTACGAACAACTTAAATTGGAAGGAACACATAGAAAATGTTGTGGGGAAGGCTAACCAAAGACTGCGTTTTATTGGCAGGACACTTAGAAAATGTAACAGGTGTACTAAGGAGACTGCCTACACTACGCTTCTCCGTTCTCTTTTAGAATACTGCTGCGCGGTGTGGGATCCTCATCAGATAGGACTTCCGGGCTACATCGAAAAAGTTCAAAGAAAGGCAGCACGTTTTGTATTATCGCGAAATATCGGAGAGTGTCACAGAAATGATACAGGATTTGGGCTGGACATCATTAAAAGAAAGGCCTTTTTCGTTGCGACGGAATCTTCTCACGAAATTCACCAACTTTCTCCTCCGAATGCGAAAATATTTTGTTGACACCGACGTACATAGGGAGAAACGATCACCAAGATAAAATAAGGGAAATCAGAGCTCGTACGGAAAGATATAGGTGTTCATTCCCTCCGCGCGCTGTACGAGATTGGAATAATAGAGAATTGTGAAAGTGGTTCGATAAACCCTCTGCCAGGCACTTAAATGTAGATGTAGAAATATAAGGCGTCAGAGGGTATATCAGACTCTGCACGCACCCGCCCTCTACCGTCATAGGCGGGATTTGAAGAGCAAAAAGTTCCCATTAGCGCCGCATGAAACAATAACCGTTTCTTTTTCGTAAATACATTTCGCATTATCGTTTTTTCCACTTCTTGCGTAATCGTCTACATCAGTCAGCATCGATGATTAATAGCGTACAAGAGTTCCGTTTTACGTTTTCGCGTAACATTTCCGTTATCGGCATCACGGTGTAGCTGCCGATAACATTGTTAAGTTGGTGCCAGTAAGCGCCGCGCTCAGTTTATTGCTACTTGCAGGCGCCGTTTGAATGCCGTTTTGCGTCCCCTTACTTTAAGCACCACCGTAAAGCGGGCGTCCGGCCGGGGCGTTCCTTTGCCTGTGGCAGCAACTTGTTGTCTGGCGAATGCTTCGAAGATGATGTTTCATCTGCACAACCGCAAGCACTGTACCGCACTGCTTTCCCACACAGACGAGAGGAACTACGTTCTGAGTCTTCATCATGGTCGAAAGCTAGTTGTACTTGGTGGAGCGGGACACATGTAATATTACGAACATTAAGTGAAATTGGTGTGAAAAATATCTTCCGTTTCTTGCATGTTCACTGATTCTTCCACAAGCCTTCACCGATATTTGCCTCTTGTGTATTATTTCACCGAGTCACTCGAAAGCTGAGGTACTCAAAAGCTGAGGTACTCAAAAGCTGATGTACTCAAAAGCTGAGGTACTCAAAAGCTGAGGTACTCAAAAGCTGAGGTACTCAAAAGCTGAGGTACTCAAAAGCTGAGGTACTCAAAAGCTGAGGTACTCAAAAGCTGGGGTGCTCAAAAGCTGGGGTACTCAAAAGCTGAGGTACTCAAAAGCTGTGACATTTGCCTATAAACTGGCGTACTAGAGGCTGTGGGTGGATCATCTCATTATTAACTAGCGGACAAACCCGGCATTGTCCGAGTGTTCATTTTCCCTATTTTCTATTACAAAGAAAAACAGAAAATGAACTGTTTTTGTAGCGTAATACCAACAATTGCACAAAGATCTCGGACACACTTTCCATATAGTGGGCAAAGCTGCTACGCATGTATACAATGCGATTGTGTAAACGTCTCTATGGCTATGAAAGGCTATTGTATTTGTGTACAGCCGTTTGCGCTTCGCAGTTGAACGATGTCGAAAACGCCGCCAGGTTTCAGGGATTTCCTTAAGCTGACTCGACTGCAGGGGTGTTTCGGTAGTAAATAATAAATGGATTTAAATTTATGCATGGCGCGGCATTTTTAATGCATGTCAGTGTTTATGACGTCGTATCTCGTGAACCGTGGTAGGTAAGCTGCTCTTACCCCCACAGCGATTGTTATCTGACAGTAAGAGACATGTGTGCAAAATGTGTTTGAAATCTGTCCAGTGGTTTAGGAGGAGAAGTGGATCATACACACGGACTTACATACACTCCTGGAAATGGAAAAAAGAACACATTGACACCGGTGTGTCAGACCCACCATACTTGCTCCGGACACTGCGAGAGGGCTGTACAAGCAATGATCACACGCACGGCACAGCGGACACACCAGGAACCGCGGTGTTGGCCGTCGAATGGCGCTAGCTGCGCAGCATTTGTGCACCGCCGCCGTCAGTGTCAGCCAGTTTGCCGTGGCATACGGAGCTCCATCGCAGTCTTTAACACTGGTAGCATGCCGCGACAGCGTGGACGTGAACCGTATGTGCAGTTGACGGACTTTGAGCGAGGGCGTATAGTGGGCATGCGGGAGGCCGGGTGGACGTACCGCCGAATTGCTCAACACGTAGGGCGTGAGGTCTCCACAGTACATCGATGTTGTCGCCAGTGGTCGGCGGAAGGTGCACGTGCCCGTCGACCTGGGACCGGACCGCAGCGACGTACGGATGCACGCCAAGACCGTAGGATCCTACGCAGTGCCGTAGGGGACCGCACCGCCACTTCCCAGCAAATTAGGGACACTGTTGCTCCTGGGGTATCGGCGAGGACCATTCGCAACCGTCTCCATGAAGCTGGGCTACGGTCCCGCACACCGTTAGGCCGTCTTCCGCTCACGCCCCAACATCGTGCAGCCCGCCTCCAGTGGTGTCGCGACAGGCGTGAATGGAGGGACGAATGGAGACGTGTCGTCTTCAGCGATGAGAGTCGCTTCTGCCTTGGTGCCAATGATGGTCGTATGCGTGTTTGGCGCCGTGCAGGTGAGCGCCACAATCTGGACTGCATACGACTGAGGCACACAGGGCCAACACCCGGCATCATGGTGTGGGGAGCGATCTCCTACACTGGCCGTACACCACTGGTGATCGTCGAGGGGACACTGAATAGTGCACGGTACATCCAAACCGTCATCGAACCCATCGTTCTACCATCCCTAGACCGCCAAGGGAACTTGCTGTTCCAACAGGACAATGCACGTCCGCATGTATCCCGTGCCACCCAACGTGCTCTAGAAGGTGTAAGTCAACTACCCTGGCCAGCAAGATCTCCGGATCTGTCCCCCATTGAGCATGTTTGGGACTGGATGAAGCGTCGTCTCACGCGGTCTGCACGTCCAGCATGAACGCTGGTGTAACTGAGGCGTCTGGTGGAAATGGCATGGCAAGCCGTTCCACAGGACTACATCCAGCATCTCCACGATCGTCTCCATGGGAGAATAGCAGCCTGCATTGCTGCGAAAGGTGGATATACACTGTACTAGTGCCGACATTGTGCATGCTCTGTTGCCTGTGTCTATGTGCCTGTGGTTCTGTCAGTGTGATCATGTGATGTATCTGACCCCAGGAATGTGTCAATAAAGTTTCCCCTTCCTGGGACAATGAATTCAAGGTGTTCTTATTTCAATTTCCAGGAATGTAAGTACAAATATACAGACATTTTTATAATATGTACGGGGTGACAGCTATTGAACTATATGAAAAATCAAGTAAATTAGTGAAAACTACGACGTACACACACTTTGATTGAACATGTAAACTTCACTACAGATATTCGGATTTAGGTTATGACATGTTCGATATGACTGCCATCATTGGCGATGATGTGGCGCAGACGAATAGCTAAATTCTGCATGACCCGCCGAAATGTCGGAACATCAAAGCTGTCGATGACCTCCTGAACGGCTGTTTTGGGCTCAGAAACGGTTTCGGGGTTATTACTGTACACATTGTCTTTATTACAGACCCACAAAAAGAAGTCGCTTGTGTTCAGATCCGGAGAATGTGACGGCCAGTCCAGGCCCATGCCAGTGGCCTCTGGGTACCCCAGAGCAAGAATGTGGTCCCCAAAGTGCTTCTCCAGGACATCAAACATTCTCCTGCTTCGATGGGGTCGAGCTCCGTCTCGCATGAACCACCATCTTGTCGAAGTCAGGGTCAATTCGAATAATGGGGATGAAATCATCGTCCAAAACCTTCATGTACCGTTCATTATCGCTGCGCAGTCTCAGTCGTCTTGTCACGGTCCGGGCGACTCCCCCTGTCGGACGTTCGAGTCCTCCCTCATGGGTGTGTGTGTGTGTTTGTCCTTAGGATAATTTAGGTTAAGTAGTGTGTAAGCTTAGGGACCGATGACCTCAGCTGTTTGGTCCCTTAAGAACTCACACACATTTGAACAGTTTGAACGTTCATTATCCACCGTGTCGTCAAGGATTATCGCTCCGATTATTCCGTGACTGGACACTGCACACCACACAGTCACGCGTTGGGGGTGAAGAGACTTCTGGATCGCGAAATGCGGATTCCCAGTCCCCAAAATGCGCCAATTTTGCCTATTGACGAACCCATCAGAATGAAAGTGGGCTTCGTCGCTAAACCAAACCATACAAATTCCCATCATGCCCCGCGGCCAACCGTGCAGTTTGAACGTTCTAACGAAAACCGTTCGGAAGTTATGACGATTTTATTTCATATAGTTCAATAATTGTCACCGTGTGTGTGTGTGTGTGTGTGTGTGTGTGTGTGTGTGTGTGTGTGTGTGTGTGTGTAGGATAATTTAGGTCAAGTAGAGTGTAAGCTTAGGGACTGACGACCTTAACAGTTAAGTCCCATAAGATTTCAAACACATTTGAACATTTGAAGAAAAGCGAAAAATCTACTGTGCTTTGAATGAAGATTTCGGTGTGTTAATAGTGGAGCACAGTAGCGTACCCCAAGAGTATAATCGTTTGCTCGGCGTTCGTGTGAACAAAAACGAGGATCGAAGTCTAGGAAGGTTGACTGCATCAATACATTAAAGATGTGTGGATTTTGTAACGCGTGCTTTTCATAAAAGTCGTGTGACAGCCGCGATATTTTCTGGGACTGTGGCAAGAACAGGTAAACGACTGTATCTGAAAGCCTTGGAGAAGCGAAGATCCTTGGCCACTTGTTTCTTCTTGGTGTCATTTTTATATTTTGGATCCGCTGCGTAGTATATGTCTTTTAAGGACATTCTGTAATTATAATTCCGAGTACGCTGCTAAGTTAGATTCTCTTTATTTTTACAGTAGGTCTGTTTCGGCTGAATTGTCATCATCAGGTTATCTGTAACTAAATGGTGCATAGTTTTGGTACATTATTTCATTGGTAATTATTAAATGGATTTAATTATTTTATATTTGTATGTACTTATGACGGTATCGACATCAATGCTATATCGATGTTTCTGTCACTGTCTACTTGGTTGTTAGTTACGTTCCTTCGACTTATTACTTCAAATAATTGTCAGATTACGGTGTTTATCCCAGTATTTTCAAAAAAATGGCTCTGAGCACTATGGGACTTAACATCTATGGTCATCAGTCCACTAGAACTTAGAACTACTTAAACCTAACTAACCTAAGGACAGCACACAACACCCAGCCATCACGAGGCAGAGAAAATCCCTGACCCCGCCGGGAATCGAACCCGGGAACCCGGGCGTGGGGAGCGAGAACGCTACCGCACGACCACGAGATGCGGGCTACCAGTATTTTCATGACACTTTATTTGACAGATAATCTACCGATATTGCATGGTTAAAGGCAGTCCTATTTATCAGGCTATTATTGAGGTATTGAAGTACTTTTTCTTTTACTGTGTGTTATGTCTGTATATGTACATTTGGTTTTTTTTATAATTGGAGGTATTTTTTAGCCTTTAGTATTATTTACAAAATTTGGTAGTCTTATTTTCTTAGTTATTACTTATCTTACTTTTAGAACAGAAATAATAACAAAGAAATGTTTAAATTCCATTTATAATGGAATACAAACGAGTACAGTGGACTAAAGACAACCTATACTGTATTCGTCTACGGAAATATATTACAGTGGCAGTCTCCAGCGATCTCAAATGGACATGAAAATAGTAAGTAATAACTAAACAAATAAGACTACCCAATCTTGTAAATAATACCTAGGATTATAAAAAAGAAAATCTACAGATTTAGATACAGCACATTGTAAAAGAAAAAGTGTAACAGTAGCAAACATCAATATCTAAATAACAACCATGATAAACAGAACTGCTGTGACCCTTAGAATATCGCTGGGTTATCTGTCATACTGTCACGAAAATACTGGTACAAAGAATGCAGTCTGACAACTAGATAAAGTACTAAAGCAGATAAAGCGATAACCAATCATTATTACCGAGCGAGGTGGCGCAGCGGTTAGCACACTGGACTCGCATTCGGGAGGACGACGGTTCAATCACGCGTCCGGCCACCCTGATTTACGTTTTCCGTGATTTCCCTAAATCGTTCCAGGCTAATGCCGGAATGGTTCCTTTGAAAGGGCACGGCCGACTTCCTTCCCCGTCATTCCCTAATCCGATGAGACCGATGACCTCGCTGTTCGGTCTCTCCCAAAAACAACCCAAAAAAACCAATCACTATTACCACAGTAACACCAAAGGAACGTAATCAACAAGCATATCGACAGTGACAGAACCGCCGATATCGCGTGCATGTCAGAACCATCAGACTATGTAAAAAAGTACTATAATGAAATCCATTTAATAATTACACGTCAAATTATAAATATTGGAACATAATTACGCAATATTTACTTACAGGTAACCTGATAGTGACAATGGAGCCGAAATAAGTCTACTGAAAAATAAAATCAATCGAATGTGGCAGCGTACTTGGAATTATAGTTCTACTGTTATTTCTCTCCCTGTGTTTTTATTTACTTTCAAAGCTGTGACGGTCGCCTTTGCAGGCTGAAACAAAAGAAACAAGAGCTCACTATCATTTCCCTTTTTCTTTCTCCCTTGCTGATCACACACATTCTTAGGCCTGGCTGCTTTTCCTTCAAGTGACGGTGTACGGGACATCCTCCTCTAGCACTACTTTTCCTCAACAGTAGTAGTCGATACCACAAACATTTTTCATATTTTGGAGGGGTCAGTATTATCTCAGCTGTTTTTCTGGAACTTTCATACAATTTTATGCACAAGATCTTTCTTTTCAAGCTAAAATTTATGAAAAAGATTTACTTTATTTTCCTTGTTACAATTGTTGTGTACTAGCTCGGAATGTATAGTTAAACTTTCTTTTAGAAACATTTGAAATTACAAAATATTTGGCACACTTAAAATTTCCGTTATTAATTGCGCCATGTAGTACTGCTTATTACGTTTACTTCTGGATGCATTTATGAAATAATAATTGAACCTAACAGAAATTCATTTGTCAAGAAAAATTTAAAACCCTTTGGAATATTGTTATTACCGCAGAGGTAAGTAGTAGTAAACGTACCTCTGATATGATCGGACGTATTTTTTTGTATTTTGGGCGAACAATGTAATTATGACTTCGTTAATGTGAAAATTCAAAAGACAGTGTGACATAGTATAATGTAAGGCAATAAATTATCGTACAAACAAAAATAATGCAATAATTCTTCAAAATTATAAAATCAATTGAACTATGAGAGCCTAAAATGTGAGTATTTCAGCTTCAACAATCAGACTCCTAGACATAAAGAACTGGAGCCAACTGTGAGAGAAAAGATAAGTAAAAAGTTTGCTGTAAATCTTACCCCTCTCGAATCTTCTGAAAAGACTTTACCGTAGTAGACATTAACAACAACAAAGAAGGGAGGGTGTGACGTATAATTATATATATATATATATATATATATATAAATTTTCGGTGCCTACAGTGTCACGTCTTTCAGTGTCACACAAATTTTTATTTTTAAAGGGGATCACTTAAGACTATGCCGGCCGCGGTGGTCTAGCGGTTCTGGCGCTGCAGTCCGGAACCGCGGGACTGCTACGGTCGCAGGTTCGAATCCTGCCTCGGGCATGGGTGTGTGTGATGTCCTTAGGTTAGTTAGGTTTAAGGAGTTCTAAGTTCTAGGGGACTTATGACCTAAGATGTTGAGTCCCATAGTGCTCAGAGCCATTTGAGCCACTTAAGACTATTTCCATGGTTTCGCCCATCAAATTTCTCCCTCATATCACAAAATTGTCGTCTGATGTAGTACAAACTGAAAAAATAAATTCCTTTTAAAGCACACTTTCGTATATAATTTATATTCAAAACCTTACACCTGTGTCACAGAACAAATCTTACATCGAGAATACTTTACACAAGTTTAAGGGAAGAAATGCTTCCGATAATTATTACAGTATTGAAAGAACATCAAAATATGAACAGGCTGAAATGAACAAACAGTACATGAGACTGTGTTAATCAATTCAACTGTAAAAAGCTAAGGAGCGTATTATTAGCAAAAGTGAAATGCCAAAATGAGCACTTCTCAATCTGGAGTAAATCAAAACAATCAGAATGGCTGAAAGAGAGCACAGTAAGATGAGCCATAAACGAATAATAGCTAAGCAACTAAGCAAATAAGAGAATAGGCAAAAGTGAGATGCCAATAAAATGAGCCTGCCCGAACTCGGTCGGCACTTACATACGGTTGCGGTCGTGGAGGCACCTCGCGGCCCGCACGCAACACGCGTGCCTGCGATCACAATGCACTCTTAGCGCTCGCGGCGGCGTCTAGCGGCCCGTACGCGAGTTGTGCGTTTGCTGTCGCAGGTCGACCCTTAATCTATGATCACGATGGCCCGCCACCAGTCGTCGTACTGGAAATGGTTCGAGATAAAACAGCAGCGAATAGGCACTAGATATATTAAAAATCCTGAAAAGATACGAACGAGATCTCAATGTACACTAGTTACACCCGAGAAACTCAGAGTTACTTTGAACACGCCTGCGTCTTCGTTTTGCATCTCGGCAACGTGGATAGTGGTACCCGCTGGACTACTGTCTGTGATTGGCCAGTTTGCTGTGATAGCTGGGCAACTAAAAGGCGCCACTCAACTGTCAGTACAGCGTGTTAACTGTAAGACGGCTGAGTTGTGAGGGGAGTGCGGGGAGAGGAGGAAGCAAGCATTGCCTGGTGAGGGGAGAGGAGCCGTTGGGGGGAGGGGGGTGGGACAATGCACGCCTACCTGTTGCGCGTCATGCTTACACGAAAGCAGACGAAAGGCTTGGAAGTAAAACTCGCTTTAAATGTTGTTCGTAAACGAAACTGAAATCGTCATATATATATAGTCTACTGTGTGCTCACAAACCATTCATCTGATTGCAATGAAACTTTGGTGAGTTGTTCTCCGAACGGCCGAAAAGAGTAATGAAAGCAATTTTTTCTGCTCCCTTTCCCATTCCCAGCATTCAATCACACGCAATATAATTTTGCGAGCATCGCTACGTAATACTGGTTTGACAAACTGCCTATTGGCTTCTGTCTCGGGTTCTTCGGCCGACGTTCAGCTAATGATTTTTCTGACGTTTCGCCAGCACGAGTGGCTGGCATTATCAAAGCTTCACCCTCCATTGCCGGTGGTGAACTGGAGGCGAGCTCGCGGCCGCAGACTATATGTACCTGGCGCGCCAACATCCGAGGGCTTCTCCGCGGTCATTTCCGGTGCGTTTCTCCTCTTGCTACCTGCGACGGTCGTTCGCTGCAGTACGGAAAGCCAGGATCCGTTTACCTTAAGGCTTTCCTCTTTCTTGAAACTGTTCGCGTGTTTTTGGATTTCTACAGCTTCTCTGAACAAACGCGTGTGATAGTGCTTCTCTACAGACAGAACTTCCGTGTCGGCGAATTTTATTACGTGGTCGTAATAAGGTAAACGGATCCTGGCTTCCCGTACTGCAGCGAACGACCGTCGCAGGTAGCAAGAGGAGAAACGCACCGGAAATGACCGCGGAGAAGCCCTCAGACGTTGGCGCGCCAGGTACATATAGCCTGCGGCCGCGAGCTCGCCTCCAGTTCACCACCGGCAATGGAGGGTGAAGCTTTGATAATGCCAGCCACTCGTGCTGGCGAAACGTCAGAAAAATCATTAGATGAACGTCGGCCGAAGAACCCGAGACAGAAGCCAATAGGCAGTTTGTCAACAAGTGGCCACGAAAGCCTTAACAATTTTGTAATACTGGTTTCCTTCTAACCGTAGGCCTACCAGTAGGGGTTGTTGGCGACTCCCGAGATGGGCCAGCAACTGCCTCTTCACTCATTTTGATAATGTTTAGTACAACTGCACGATAAAAACACGCAGAACAGTACAGGGCAAAATAATAACGAAGCAGACGACAATGGCTACCTTGTACAACGCAGTCAGCTACGTAATGTTGGCAGCAGTCGCAACTGCGTGCCTACCGAAGCCTCCCGACGTTTACCGACTTCTACCGATTCAGGACTAGGGAGAGGTCTGCCATCTAAAGTTTACACACTGTACCGAAGACTCGTCTCCCAGACTACAGGCGTGGGCCAGCGGCACGCAGATACGGGGAGTCAGCCGGCAGAGTGCCGGGGTCGGACGCGGCCCCTCCTGCGGTCATCGACTCCGCACGGAGGCAGGCGGACGGGCACGGCAGAGCTTGGGGTGGGGGGCGGGGGGGCACCAGCTGCTGGTCCACTCCACTGTGCCGTGGGTGGGCGCAGCGCAGTACCTCCAGTACAGGGGCGTGTCAGCGACCTTGACGTGGAGCTGTAACAGTTTCGTGACGTCACTTTGTTACCTCACGTTGAGGACCTATTGCCTTCCGTCAGACACAAAATAAGTTACGCAACGTGCTACGAAAGGTTCGACCAATAAGAGGCAAGAACACCATATTTTGTTTATCGTTTTCAGTTGAAGCCCGCATTCACCGGCTTGACTATTGCAGCTTACACGCTACGAACGTATGCTGTTTGTAGAGCCGTCCTCTCACGGGAGCTGGTGACGGCTCAGCGTGTGAATCCACCTTCCTCCACGCTCCGGAGCGTGAAATAAAAAAAATCTGGCTTGGTCAGATTTTTTGCCTCCTGGAGAGTAACGTGGAAAGTGAGATGCAGAACCTTTTTACGTCACAAGCAGGATGTAGATAACGCCATATTGTATGGCGTTAAACGTCGTATTTGGTGGGTTTTCTCTTTTTTAAAGTATGTGATATGAAAATCATCTATTTCAAAGCATCAGAAAATTGAGGACCTGTCTAAAACGCGCCGTTTTAGCTGCTATTTGTTGTAAAAACAGACATAATGTCTGATGGGATAGCAGCAATCAGTGATTGTATAATGTTACTTATAATCCGTCTTGATTGCAAAATTTTTTATTCGTATGACCGGTTACGGTTCATTCAGAACCATCTTCAGATCTGATATTTCAGTTACAGGAGTAACCCGTCCAAATGTGACGTAGCATGTGAAAGTTGCTGAAATTGGACGGGTTACTCCTGTAACTGAAATATCAGATCTGAAGATGGTTCTGAATGAACCGAAACCGGTCATATGAATAAAAAAAATTGCAATCAAGACGGATTATAAGTAACATTAGGTATTTATTGTAATAAAATAACAGGAAACGACGTGTAGTTATGTAAAAAGCTCCCTGTAGTTGATGTTTTTGATCTTATAACTTGTGCGACGAAAGTAGCCGTTTCAATGCTTCCACACAATAATAATTTACGAAAAGTCTGTCTTTTTTTGGCACAATTTGCGTATTGAATATCAAATAAAGTTTTTTTAATAAAACCTTTTCTTGCTGCACTGCAATTTATTTCTTCCAGACGTGTTTCGCCGTTTATGCTCTAAGGCATCTTCAGTACGATCTAGAACGATACAGTTTTGATATGTGTTATTTTTATATTATCAAACAATTCAGATCGCGTTTTTATATGTAAATAAGTGATTACTTACAGTTTGTTGGCACCTGCGTTCCTCTCATCTGGTGTGGAGGTAGCCGTACCACTTCATGTCCGAAACATGAGCACGTTTTTATATCCCGAACTTTTTTGGAATATAAAATGTGCCAATATTACGGAAATGAAGTGGTAGTGCGACCTTCAGACCAGATGAGAGAAAACACAGATACCAACGAACTGTAAGTAATTACTTATTTACATAGAAAACACAACGTGAGTTGTTTGATAATATAAAAATAACACACATCAAAACAAAACTGTATCGTTCTAGATCGTACTGAAGATGCCTTAGAGCATAAAAGGCGAAACACGTCTGGGAGAAATAAATTGCAGTGCAGCAAGAAAAGGGGGTTTTATTTAGAAAACAAGTACTTCAGTGCTTTCTGCGGAGGATGGCCATGCAAACAAGCTTGTTATCAAATAATGGCATTACTAGATGTAGTCTTAGATAGTGAATGCTGTATTCGAAGACTTGGTTGGCATATCGAAGCTGTAGCGTAGTTGACGGCATCGTAAGCTCATCAGTTGTGAAGAGAGAGGCAGCAGGATGGCGTCCATCCGTGCCCAAAACTTTCTTTTCCACCTAAAGATTATGGGTCCGTCTTATTCATTTACTAAAAGAGAATTACCTCAAAAGTCGATGTTGTTTATTATAAATGAAGTATTTGCTGCGATTTTTCCCCAGTGCCCAGTATTCTTAACGTGACTGACTGAAAGTACGCACAAGTTACATACCGGAAGTTCTTGCTGTAACGAATCTTTCTGTAAAATGTATATACCTATCTCTCTGTCTTACGTTTGTATCGTGCCGGTAAATATCATTTTCAGTGACGGTGAGCAGTTTCGAAAAAAAAAAAAATCTCCCTTTCGAATGAAGTTACAAAGCGATCTTGAAATCTATGTGACGGAGTGGTAGTAGTCAATGCAACATGGACAGTATGAATAAACGCGCGCGCAAAGTGACATTTAACAACATACCTTAATCTGATTTGATCCATTATAAATGGTTTTTGAAAGCCTGCGATTGTGAAAACAATAGGTTTGTTTATAAATAAAGCTTCTGCTGCCAGTCACGATGTTCTTTACTTACTTTTCGCACGACGCGTTTCGGGAAATGATTCCCATTTTCAAGTGCGTTTTTTGTGTGTTTTGTGCCATTTCTATTGAAGTTGATAATGTGTGATAGTCTGCTTCATTTCGTCGACTTTTACTGGAATATGTAGGAGCAAGAAACGCGCGATATTTTAGTTGGTTATCGATTCTTTTGGTGAAGTTAGTGGCGAAATTTAGAATAATTTGTACTTAATTTTCTAATTGTCCGTTTTACAGAGTCCGTGTGCGTGAGACTCTGCACATGAGTGGATCCAGGTGATCAGACAGGATCCTTCCGTACGTGTCACAGTCGTATGTTGCAGGATTTTTTTCCCGATGGCAGCGATGTCGGACATTTGATGTTTTACCGGATCCGGACATTCACGGTACACTCGTGTGCGTTGGTCGTACACGAAAATCCCCACTTCGTCGCCACCTCGGAGATGCTGTGTCACATCACTCGTGTGCCGACTACAACACCACGTTCAAACTCAGTTAAATGTTGAAAACCTGCCATTTTAGCAGCAGCAACCGATCTAACAACTGCGCCAGACACTTTTCTTGCATAGACGTTGCGACCGCAGCACCGTATTCTGCCTGTTTACGTATGTCTGTATTAGAATTAACACACCTATACGAGTTTCTGTGGCGCTTCATTGTGCAACACCATATCTCGAATGAAAGTACACCGTTTCAAGACAATGACACTTTCAACACTCATCAAAAACGCATTGTTCTTGGCAGGGTTCATTATCATTAAATGTAAGTTAGTAAAATATCTGCGATGAAAGCCCTCAAAAGATCTATTTAGACTTTCAATGTAGCGTAGTTGGTAGAGGAGCCGAGTTACGAAGCAAAGTGTAGCGCGTTTGTGTCATGCCGTATCCGTTTTCTTTTTCTCTTTTTTTTCTGGAAATTCGCGTACTCCAAAAGGTTAAGAGACTTCCTTATTATATTAATAGGAATAGTTACTATGATATTCGATGTTGTGTAAATATAAGTGCGCTCTCTCTCTCTCTTTCTCTCTTAGGAGTGAGTTGTCGGATTTTTTGAAAATCTGTAGGCTAATTTGCTTACTGCCACGCGGGATAGCTGCGCGGTCAGGGGGGTCTTGTCACGGTCCGTGCGCGTCCTCCCTCGGGCATGGGTGTGTGTGTTGTCCATAGCGTAAGTTAGTTTAAGTTAGATTAAGAAGTGTGTAGGCTTAGGGACCGATGACCTTCCCACAAATTTCCAAAATGTGCTTACTGACTAGACGACTTTCCATTTCGTCTTGTAACATGTTCATGGGTATTGAAGGTTTTTATTACGTGGATTACAAACAGAACAACCTGACTAGCAGACAGGTAAGGGAGGAAATGTGCATTTTAAAAGAGCTAACAAAGGCATTTTCGTAAACAAATTGGAAGGCAGATGCAGGTGCCGGTGGAGAGGGCTACAGTCGCAAGTCGCGGTAACTAGAACACCTCGTTTGATTCCGGCACTCTCTGTTCTGAGGTTGGATGTACAGTCCGCTTCCGCATCAACATTTGCTGTGTCGCCCAGGGCAAGGACGCCTTATAACACTCCACTCCTCTGGTCGCGTCATGGTGCCACATGCACTGTGCATCAGAGCGAACACCGTCAGGAAGTTCTGTAAATGGACTGACAGCTAAATGGTAACACCTGCTGACGTACAGTCTACCTGATGCGTATGGAGCTTGGTGGGAAGTTACAGGTGAGTGCCACACAGGCGGGAGAATTAACACAGTGTCTGAGCATAACGTGGCGCTAAGCTTATTTAATTATTGAATGTGAATTCAGATGTTAGGTCGTGTTTTCTAACCAACAGGCGTGGTGTGGCTCTAACAAGGGAACATCCCCATCGCACCCCCCTCAGATTTAGTTATAAAATGGCACAGTGGATAGGCCTTGAAAAACTGAACACAGATAGATCGAGAAAACAGGAAGAAGTTGTGTGGAACTATGAAAAAATGAGCAAAATATACAAACTGGGTCGTCCATGCGGAAGATAGGCAACATTAAGGACTATGTGAGGCGAGGAGCGCCATGGTCCCTTGGTTAGCGTGAACAGCTGCAGAACAAGAGGTCTTCAGTTCAAATCTTCCCTCGACCGAAAATTTTAACTTTTTATTTTCAGTTTATGTGAAAAACTCTTATGTTTTCATCACTTTTTTGGAGTGATTATTACATCCACAAGAAAACCTAAATCGGGCAAGGTAGAAGAATCTTTTCACCCATTCGCCAAGTGTACTAGTTAGGTGGGTCGACAACATATTCCTGTCATGTGACGCACATGCCGTCACCAGTGTCGTATAGAATATATCAGACGTGTTTTCCTGTGGAGGAATCGGTTGACCTATGACCTTGCGATCAAATGTTTTCGGTTCCCATTGGAGAGGCACGTCCTTTCTTCTACTAATCGCACGGTTTTGCGGTGCGGTCGCAAAACACAGACACTAAACTTATTACAGTGAACAGAGACGTCAATGAACGAACGGACAGATCATAACTTTGCGAAAATAAAGAAAGCAAAATTTTCAGTCGAGGGCAGATTTGAACCAAGGACCTCTCATTCCGCAGCTGTTCACGCTAACCACGGGACCACGGCGCTCCTCGCCTCACATTGCCCTTAATGTTGCTTATCTTACGCATGGACGACCCAGTTTGTATATTTTGCTTATTTTTTCATAGTTCCACACAACTTCTTCCTGTTTTCTCGATCTATCTGTGTTCAGTTTTTCAAGGCCTATCCACTGTGCCGACTTATAACTAAATCTGAGGGGGGTGCGATGGGGATGTTCCCTTGTAAGGTTATTTAATTATTGAATGTGAATTCAGATATTAGATCGTGTTTTCTAACCAACAGGCGCGGTGTGGCGCTAAGGTTATTTAATTACTGAATGTGAATTCAGATGTTAGATCGTGTTTTCTAACCAACATAGAAAAAAAATCACCTCCGTCCGTAAAGAAGATGGGTAAATAGTTGTGTGTACCCTCTGCTTCCGTCCAACATTGTTTCCCTTCATCGGTTCATAATTAAAAAAATATTTTTGCAGTTTCTCTGTTTGACCAACGCAGGAGAGAAACATAGCTGATGGGGAAATAGCAGCGATGACGACAGCGATTAACTTCTCTAGTTTGCACTAACGTCAAATAAAAGTTTTCCACAGAGCGCCAAAGAGAGTATAAAATTATAAAAAGTCACCGTAAATAAAGTTCCTCCCTCACGTAAAATGCATCTAATTCTTCCAAAGACTTTCCGTTTTAAATATTCTGTAACTACTTCCTGTGTCATCTCACTCGCTAAAATAAATTATATCAATCGATGGTTTGTGTGTGTGTGTGTGTGTGTGTGTGTGTGTGTGTGTGTGTTCCGAAGGGACCAAACTGCTGAGGTCATCGGTCCCTAGACTTACACACTGCTTAAACTAACTTATGCTAAGAACAACACACACACACACACACCCATGCCCGAGGGAGGACTCAAACTTCTGGCGGGAAGGGCCGCGCATTCCGAGACATGGCGCCTCAAACTCCGCGGCCACTCCGCGCGGCAGACATTATTTAATGCACATAAATGAGCGTGTGCAACTTGTGATTAACGCTAATTTTTACTCACATTGATGAAAATCGGGTTGTACGTGCACAACATCTCTATAATAACTGGACAAATTTACCGACCAGAAAAAGTAAATTCTACAATTTAAGTTTTGGTACTAATCACTGATCGGTGATTGCAGGGACAATACGCTACAATGATGGCCTTCAACGCATCTGCAATACGCACGCGGCACGGCAGCAGCTGCACTGGCGTCTTCTTACCCGAAGAAAAACACAGTTTTTTGTGGTTGCGCAAGATACACACACACAATTCAGAACATGATGAAACTAGAATGAAATGTGTGGAACACAGAGTAGGTCACGATTTAGGCAGCATCGCTAGTGCGGTACTCCACGTGACCTTCTCTTACCCTGCGACCACGCGTGAAGGGCAACAGGCAGATTCCATACTCCTAGATTCCCGGAAAGCGTTTGACACGGTGCTTTACTGCATGCTGTTACCGCAGGTCCGCGCGTACGACATAAGTTCTGAGGTATGTTAGTGGTTCGAAGACTTTGAGTAATAGAACTCAGTACGTTGTCCCGCACGGCGGGGATTCATCGGAGATAAAGGTATCGTCAGGGGCGCCGCAGGGAGGTGGGATAGTCCCGAACACGGATCGTATGTGCTCTGGAGTAACAGGACCGCTGTCACTGTCTACGTGAATAAACGATGTGAAAGATAGCGTGAGCAGCGCTCTGCGACTGTTGTCTGTTGACGCTGTGGCGTACCGGGAGGTGTCCTAGCTGAGTGACTGCAGTGAAAAGGCGAAAGGCAAAGGTCCCGAGTTCGAGTCTCGGTCCGGCACACAGTTTTAATCTGCCAGGAAGTTTCATATCAGCGCACACTCCGCTGCAGAGTGAAAATCTCATTCAGGAGTCAAGATAACTTGGCTGGAACTTTCATTTGTAACTAGGAATGGCAGCTTTATCTAAATGTATTAGGTCTACATCTTTGCTTCCGCCGTTTTGCAATAGACGGCAGTAGCGGCAAGTGGGTTTCGGGTGGTTGATCACAGGTGTAATACAATAACATTAGGCATGTGTAAACATAATTCCATAAAAATATTAGTCGATTTGTGATTGCATCAAAGTACGTCAACTTACGTACCCATTTATCGCCATTTGCGGGAAGTTTTAATTTTCTGCTTTAACATGAAGAAATCTGCGGCTGTGGCTCTTAAAATGCTGGGTAAGACCAATGGCGAGGGAACTATTAGTGGAATAACGTGTAGAGAATGTTTTCAACGCCTTAAGAACGCTGATTTTGATGTCGAAGACCGGCATGGCTGTAGAAGACATAACGTTTTCGTAGCTACTGAAACAGATGAAGAGAGTCACAGGACATCATTATCGAAAGCAGTTGATGCGTTCGAGCCCAGCACTGCAACACGAACTTCCACAATACAGCGATAGACCCGTAGAGGTAATTTTGCAGCAGGTCAGTGCTCGACCCCATGTCGCAAAACCCGTCAAAATATACATGGAAACGTTGTAATGAGAAGTCCTATCCCTCCCGCCGTATTCTCCATACGTTGCTCTCTCTGACTACCACCTTTTTCGATCAGTGGCATACAGTCTGGCTGACCAGCAATTCCGGTCATACGAACAAGTGCAAAATTGAATTGATTCACGGATCCCCACAAAAGACTCCCAGTTCTTCCATCACTCGATTCGTATGCTATCCGAAAGATGGGAGAATATAGTGGCCAGCGATGGGCAATACTATGAATCATAATTTTCTTTCTAAGTTTCTCATGATAAAGCCCCCGAACTACGAGAAAAAACGGCGGAAGCAAATTTGTAGACCCAGTAGAAAAATGTCTGTTAATGCGGATGAGTAGGAGGAACAATCGCGTAACGGTTGGTTGGTTGGTTGTTTGGGGAAGGAGACCAGACAGCGTGGTCATCGGTCTCATTGGATTAGGGAAGGAAGTCGGCCGTGCCCTTTCAGAGGAACCATCCCGGCATTTGCCTGGAGTGATTTAGGGAAATCACGGAAAACCTAAATCAAGATGGCCGGACGCGGGATTGAACCGTCGTCCTCCCGAATGCGAGTCCAGTGTCTAACCACTGCGCCACCTCGCTCGGTCAATCGCGTAACGTTCGAATACAGCGTTAGTAATGTGTTGCTTGGGATAGTCACGTCGACTAAATATGTAGCCCTACTATTGCAACGCGACATGAAATACATCGAGCGCGCAAGGTCGGTTGTAGGGAAGGCGAGTGATCGACTTGAGTTTATTGGGAGAAATATAGGAAAGAGTAGCTCACCTATAAAGAAAACCGGGTGTAGAAAAATTACGCGACCCCTTCTTGGTGAGTGCTGCTAGAGTGTGTATTATCCCCACTAGGTCGGATTGAAGACGAGTTTCTTCTCGTGAAACCCTCTTGACAAAGTTTAGAGAATCAACATTTGCAACTTACTGCAGAACGATCCTCCTGCCACCAACGTACACCTCGTGTAAGGACCGCGAGGACAAGATAAATCAGGGCTCGTAGTGAGTCGTACAGACAGCCATTTTCCCCTCATTCAATTAGCGATTGCAACAGGAAGGACAATGGCTAACAGTGCTACAGGGCACCCTCTGCCCGCATCGTATACTGGCTTGCGGAGCATGGATGTAGGTGTAAATAAAAGCTTCCATTGTACTTTTCTAGAACTCACATGACTGTCATATCATGTAGTATTAGGGAGATCACGCCAGCAGATCTCAGTACTGAATTTTTTGATAATGCTCATCGTGTGACGAATTGTCTCATATGAGTGAGCAGTTACTGCTTGGCCGGCTGGTGTGGCTAAGCGGTTCTAGGCGTTTCAGTCTGGAACCGCGCGACCGCTACTGTCGCAGCATCGAATCCTGCTTCGGGCATGGATGTGTGTGATGTCCTTAGGTTAGTTAGGTTGAAGTAGTTCTAAGTTCTAGGGGACTGATGACCTCAGATGTTAAGTCCTATAGTGCTCAGAGCCATTTGAACCATTTGAAGTTACTGCTTGCAACTTGGACTGTAGAAAGTCTTTGTCTACGGTAGCATTAGTAGTTTCGCTGTAGATACAGGATGAGTACATTCCTTCTCTTAACATAAATGTTAACGAATCTTCTTTCTGTCTGTTTCAGAATCCAACACGGATACACATCTGTGACGGGCAGAGATTAGAGCCAGAAGTAGTAGGTACGTTCGCCTGCTCCTTACCTTTAGAAGGCAGCATCTGGCTCATGTGGCAACGTAGTTTCCCCGCGTCGCCGTTGTTGAATAATCGATTCGTGGCGGTCTTGCCGCGTCAGATTTGTATTCAGTTTCGAGCTTTCGTCGTCGCCTTCTTCTGGAGATTTCAGTGCGTAGTTAGATACTTCATTTAGTTGACCATATTCTGCCATGGAGGCATCACGAACTCAGGTAACTTGGATATGTTACCAGAGATTACGTCTATGACTGTGACCTTCTTCAAACGTTAGTAGTAATGCTGTTTTCGTTAGATGGTGGATGACAGCTGATTCCTCTGACTTTGAGGTCGAAAGGCAACAGTCATAGACCGTCTAACGAAACAAATATCACTATTAATGTCCTTCAGCATTAGACATTGACACAATCTCTCATAGCATACAGAAATTGCCTGGCTTCGTGGCGTCTCCGTGGAATAATTTGGCCAACTAAATAAAGTACCTATTGGTCCACTGAAATCTACTGGCGATAGCGTTGGCGGTAGTCGTCAAAAGCTTGAGATGGAATACAAATACTTATTTATTGAAGTATCTGTGTCAGTAAACCAATATTAAACTTTTAAGAGGCATGTCAGCTATCTGGCACGAGTCTCAAAAAGCATATACGTGTACAAGATTATTACAAGTGATCGAAGCGTTTCCAGTAATGCTCTGCGGGTGAGCTCCGTGAAGTAATCTTGCAAGGAAACTCGTGAAGTTACAAGAAGACTACTTAAAGTGTTTCCATTTCTCGATTCCGCAGGTGTCAAGCCTGTAATAAAGTTCATCCCACAACGATAATTATGACAGTTTCACATCAATCTAATCAAAGGTAGTCTTGATGTAAGCTCGTTGCAGTTAGTTAGACTTAGTTAGTTAGTTATCCAGATAGTTAGTTCCATGTTCCACAGATGATGTGCACGGCAAATCATAATGATGTGGAACAAACCATTTTATATTCACGTCACAAATTAATTTGTAAATATCGCTACATGTTGAACATGTAAACTGTGTTTTTTGATATGTGTTAGTAATTACTACCCAGCATGTTTTGTACATTACAATAATAGGAATTCTTCCAAGGAATAGAAGCAGCTGTCATGGAGGTACTTTGTCAGGGTCTTTTCATATTTTACTTTGCTGTCTGTCAGACATTTTATGTCACTGGGGAAGTTAACAACAATTTTGATTGCAGCATTGTTCATCCGTTTTTGTGCTAACTTAAGTGAGTGCTGCTAGAGTGTGTATTATCCCCACTAGGTCGGATTGAAGACGAGTTTCTTCTCGTGAAACCCTCTTGACAAAGTTTAGAGAATCAACGTTTATCTGTAGTAGTGAATGTAATGTTTTTCTTCTTGTATTGTAATTATATACATTATTGTTCCTTATGAACTGCAGTGATTCTTTACAACAAATTTCATGAGGGTATAAATATACTGTGAAGCAATAGTCAAAATCCGCAATTCGTTAAGCAGATGTATGCTAGACGATCGTGGGTGAGAACCGGATATTGTTTTTATAGCGCGTTTTTGAGTAATGGAGACTTTCTTTCTGAAAGACAAGTTACTTCAGAACATTGTTTTATATGACATTACCGAATGAAAATATACAAACTGTGTCAGCTTACTTATTTCTGTCTCCCCAAGAGTTGCAGTGATTCTAAGTGCAAATGTGGCTGAACTAAGTTGTTTCAGGAGTTCCAAAACGTGCTTTTTCCATATTAAATTCTCATATGTATGGACGCCAAAAATTTTTGAAACTTACAGCCTAGTTATTATGTCCTTACGATGTGTTAAACTTGTCATCGCTGTAGTATCTGTAGATGTGCTTAACCAAATATGCTACGTCTTTTAAAAATTGATGTTGAGACCATTCATAGATAACTAGTCAATGGCACTTTAAAGAACGTTGCTTACCATTTCTTCTGTTGCCGTATATATGCTTTGATTGATTAAAATAATAGTGTCTTCCGCAAAAAGAACTAATTTTGCTTGTTTTACGTTAGACGGAAGACCGTTTACATGTATGAGGAACAATGGCGGACCAAAGATTGAGCCTTTGGGAATTCCTTACGCGATTTCTCCCAGGTTAGAAGTAAGTACTGACTCTTTCCCATAACCACCGTGTATGCGGAGACAGCAGATAGTGCCAATCACGGCTAAGTCCCACAGCACCGTGTTTGAAATTTCATGAATAGTTGTGATAACAGATGAAATCCACACGTTCTGTCTACAGCTGCGTCGTGTACCACGACCAGATAAAACTGTTCTCTAGAGTCCTGTTCTAAATGACAAAACCGTCCTGCCGGGAGCTTTTTAACTGGGTTACGACACAGGGAGCATTAGTCTTCAGGTAGTCACGAACGTACTCCACCATAATGCGGGGATATTACCTGCCACTAAGCTATTCACAAAAGAAGAGGAATGCTGCTTCCACATTGAAGAATTTTGTCACGAGAACCGCCGTGCGCCACGTGATGTAGCATTCGTGTTGTAAATTCGACGCGAGTGCCTTTGTCCTCGTGTGTCACAGACCGTGGCGACTGCAGTGGTTAGAGTTCATGCCGCAGTCGTTGCCTTACAACGAGTGCTTGTGAAACGTTATCACACTGCTGCGCACAAAGTATTTACAGCAGCTGACGTGCGATATTGATGAATCTTCTCGCATACGATGAAACACCATCTCTCCACACACTAATATAGTCATCCGCCGAGGCAACAGAGCATTACATCATAGGCGACGTGGCCTTTCTATTCAGTAGCAGTAGCAGTAGCAGTAGCTAGCTCCACCTTCTTCACTGGCGTCTGTGGCAGTCAGTCGCGATGACTGAATAACAGACAACACTGCGAGGGGGTCCAGCCTGCCGAAGCGCTGGTCTAGTGGCAGGCCCTCGCGCCTGAACGTCGACGCTTAGTGGCATCATTGCATGACCTTTCCAGAAATTGGACTCGAGTCCTCCATTTTCGGCTCAAGACACCCTCTACAACTCAAAGTTTGTCGCATCATTCCCCTGTGCAACCTGATCTACTGAGATCACAGCCGATGTAATACACTGCTGGCCATTAAAATTGCTACACCAAGAAGAAATGCAGATGATAAACGGGTATTCATCGGACAAATATATTATATTAGAACTGACATGTGATTACATTTTCACGCAGTTGCGGTGCATAGATCCTGAGAAATCAGTACCCAGAACAACCACCTCTGGCCGTAATTACGGCCTTGATACGCCTGGGCATTGAGTAAAACAGAGCTTGGATGGCGTGTACACGTACAACTCCCCATGCAGCTTGAACACGATACCACAGTTCATCAAGAGTAGTGACTGGCGTATTGTGACGAGCCAGTTGCTCGGCCACCATTGACCAGACGTTTGCAATTGGGAGAGATCTGGAGAATGTGCTGGCCAGGGCAGCAGTCGAACATTTTCTGTATCCAGAAAGGCCCGTACAGGACCTGCAACATGCGGTAGTGCATTATCCTGCTGAAATGTAGGGTTCCGCAGGGATCGAATGAAGTGTAGAGCCACGGGTCGTAACACATCTGAAATGTAACGTGCACTGTTCAAAGTGCCGTCAATGCGAACAAGAGGTGACCAAGACGAGTAACCAATGGCACCCCATACCATCACGCCGGGTGCCGCCTTTATGGCGATGACGACTACACGCTTCCAGTGCACGTTCATCGCGATGTCGCCAAACACGGATGCGACCATCATGATGCTGTAAACAGAACCTGGATTCATTCGAAAAAATGACATTTTGTCATTCGTGCACCCAGGTTCGTCGTTGAGTACACCTTCGCAGGCGCTCCTGTCTGTGATGCAGCGTCAAGGGTAACCGCAGCCATGGTCTCCGAGCTGATAGTCCATGCTGCTGCAAACGTCGCCGAACTGTTCGTGCAGATGGTTGTTGTCCTGCAAACGTCCCCATCTGTTGACTCAGGGATTGAGACGTGGCTGCACGATCCGTTACAGCCATGCGGATAAGATGCCTGTCATCTCGACAGCTAATGATACGAGGCCGTTGGGATCCAGCACGGCGTTCCGTATTGCTCTACAGAACCCACCGATTCCATATTCTGCTAGCAGTCATTGGATCTCGACCAACGCGAGCAACAATGTCGCGATACGATAAACCGCAATCGCGATAGGCTACTGTTGTGGATTGGCAAGAGAGCCAATCCGGTATGAGAGGAAGACGAAAGACACGCGTTTTAGCTCACGCAGGCTGGCGTTAGGTCTGGAACAGGTCAAGGAAATTAAACTAGCAAAAAACGACGTAGCTGTGGAATACTTAACTTTAATCTATAAGTGGTGAACATCGCTCTTGACGGTACATGTTTTACAGCATCAATAGTAACTGGTAATGGCGCCTTGCTAGGTCGTAGCAAATGAGAGCGTATTTTGTCAGTGAACCATCGCTAGCAAAGTCGGCTGTACAACTGGGGCGAGTGCTAGGAAGTCTCTCTAGACCTGCCGTGTGGCGGCAATCGGTCAGCAATCACTGATAGTGGCGACACGCGGGTCCGACGTATACTAACGGACCGCCGCCGATTTAAAGGCTACCACCTAGCAAGTGTGGTGTCTGGCGGTGACACCACAGGCTACAATCAGACCTTTATCAAAGTCGGAAACGTGATGGTACGCATTTCTCCTCCTTACAAGAGGCATCACAACAACGTTTCACCAGGCAACGCCGGTCAACTGCTGTTTGTGTATGAGAAATCGGTTGGAAACTTTCCTCATGTCAGCACGTTGTAGGTGTCGCCACCGGCGCCATCCTTGTGTGAATGCTCTGAAAAGCTAATCATTTGCATATCACAGCATCTTCTTCTTGTCGGTTAAATTTCGCGTTCGTAGCACGTCATCATCATGGTGTAGCAATTTTTATGGCCGGTAGTGTATAATGTGCCAGTTTCGTAAAGTGTGTCATCGCATTATTCAGAGATCTTAAGAAGCAAGACTAAACATCAGTTATATATGATTTGCACTAAGAACTCTGTGTACGAATTGTAGGCAACTCATCCTTACTCAAACGGGAATTTGGATGAATTTTATGACTGAACTTTCTAATGGGGTTTCCAAAGAAAACGGTCGGACAGCGTGGCAGTACGCAGCGTGCGTGGTTTGCTGTGCACATCGCTATTGGCGACCATTAACACAAATTAGTGATAGAGACCGGCAGCACAACGCAGAGATTAACTCTGAAAGCAATCAGTTAAGGGACTACTAAGTGCGAACAGATAATTATTTCGCGTTTTATCTTGACAAGTTAGCAAGATAAGTTGGAGAATCAAAACGGCAGTTAGTCTACATGTAGTCGCATATCTGATGACATTATGCAACCACCACATGTTGACGATGAAGTGATAAAGAATTCAGCTCTAAATATGAGGATTCTGTTTTTGTTAATCGCAGGTTGCCACAGCCGTATTATTAGAGCAAAAGACAATACGTCGACAATTATTTAATGTCGAAGGAGGCGTTCACTGCCTATGTCGTAATCGTTCCTTCCACAATGGATTCAACAGCAGATTCATTATATCTCAGTATTTCACTGTCTCTTGCTAACTCACGATGATGGATTATAACCTTCTACTTGGAAGTTACGATTGGGACAGAACAATTCTGTATACCTTCTTGTCATTCTAATGTAATTTTTTTCCATTCGGCACTTAGTTGGTCCACAATTTTCTTTGTCCCTTTTTTAATGGCGTGTGGTACACATTTTAATAATAAATCTCAAGGCACGTGGTTATGAGACACTAGTAATTATTACGTCTCAGATACAGTAGACACTCAAAGTAAAGAATGGGAAAACTGCTTTTTTTAGTAACAGTGTTTGGGAAAAGACAATTTCTGGTTATCTGTCTTCACGTATACCGTAAACAATCATTACACAAGGTATTTCAATCTTCCTTAACTCTCATTTGTAATCTTTGCACTCCAAAGCAGCAAGCGTTACACCCTAACCTTCCGTGGTGCGCACATTCTTGCAGTATCTTATCAGTGTGTTTTATGTGCCTTATTATAGTGTCTTCCGTTAATTGTGACTCCAGCGACGGAAGTAACGACGGCGTAAAGCGTGCGCGAGAAGAGGTGAAAGCGCGCAGCCATTATATTAGCGACAGGAAAACGGGCAGTTCATGCAGGTGCCGTCACTACAGAGATACAGCATTCACTGCCTGTGTTTCTTCGTGGCCGTCTCTCGAAACACGTGATGTGATTTGCAGAGTCTCTGACGTTTCCTAAATCTCCCTTTTGTGGTCGTTTTCGAAAATCTCATAAGCAACCCCTATTACTGCGAACGAAACAGGGTACGTGTAAGGTTAGTATGAATGGAACAGGATGGATGTGTGGAGCGCAGTAAACTAGGAAGGAGCCCATCTCACCATCATTAACCCTTACGACATCCTTTTTCTCAGAGACATTACGTCCAGCCTAAAATAGTGGCACTGTGGCATCACTGAGTAACAACAGTGGCTTACAGCAATAATAATCATCATCATTGATCGACTGTAATTCAGATAGTCGAAAATATTAATAATGACACTGTCCGGTATTTTTTTTGTCACAAAGTAATTATTACTGTGAGTATCAGTAGAAATTCCAGCACTGTCGCAGGCTTTTCCTCGCAGACAAGCTGTTACTGCTGACGTTCACCGTGTGATCAAAAGTACCTGGGCACCTGGCTGAAAATTACTTAAAAGCTCGTGGCGCCCTCAATCGGTAATGCTGGAATTCAATATGGTCTTGGCTCACCCTTAGCCTTGATGACAGCTTCCACACTCGCAGGCATACATTCAATCAGGTGCTGGAAGGTTTCTTGGGGAATGGCAGCGCACCCCCTGCGGGTTCGGGGCTTAGAATAGGCCCGCGGTATTCCTGCCTGTCGTACGAGGCGACTAAAAGGAGTCTCACATGTTTTGGCCTTATGTGATGGTCCCCTCTCGGGTTTGACCTCCATCTTTCTAAATTATTCCGAAGAGCGAGCCAATTGGGAAAGGGCGCCTTACATGGTGCACTGTATCCGTCGTGCAATTAGACCTTTAGCCGTCTTTCTCGTCGTTGCAATGGTGTCCCGCTCGTTTTCGATCTCTTGGGCGATTACCACACTGCACTCTGCAGTGTTTCTTTTAACTGCGACGACGACCTTGGCCATTTTTGCACCTAAGATCCAGCACGGTAGGCAGTCCGTTGTGGTGGGGCCGCCATGTACCCTCTTGGTTGTAGCCCCCTGACAACACAGGGATCGCTCTACTGATGCCTGCGCCGTTAACTCGCCACGTATGCCAAGGAGTAGATGCCTATCCTCCTGGGGTATCAGGACTCCCGGCAACGGCCATCCTGCCAGGTGGCCTTTGCTGTGGCTGGGTGGCGCCCGTGGGGAGGGCCCTTGGTCGGAGTAGGTGGCATCAGGGCGGATGACCCGCAATGAAGCGTGGTACATCATCTCTCGCTGGCGGCCAGCCGCCAGCAGTCTCTAAGCGTTCTCGGGCTCAATTTAATGCTCAGAAGTACGATCCGAAAACGTTCCCCTCCCTGGCCACGCCGTGGGAAGAGCGTAAGTCCCAGGATGGAGGTAACAGTTATTCGCCCCGATTCTTAGTTTGCACGAGAGCTGATGGGGAGTCTTTTCTCTCCACAAAGCCTCAGTTCTTCGTCGAGCATTTAGAGGACAAGTTTGGGGAGGTGGAGGGCTTGTCTAAAATGCGCTCTGGCTCAGTACTGATACAAACGGCATCCTCCGCCCAGTCACGCAGGTTACTTGCTTGCCGGCCGCGGTGGTCTAGCGGTTCTGGCGCTGCAGTCCGGAACCGCGGGACTGCTACGGTCGCAGGTTCGAATCCTGCCTCGGGCATGGGTGTGTGTGATGTCCTTAGGTTAGTTAGGTTTAAGTAGTTCTAAGTTCTAGGGGACTTATGACCTAAGATGTTGAGTCCCATAGTGCTCAGAGCCATTTGAACCATTTTGTTACTTGCTTGTGACAAGTTGGGGGATGTTAACGTTACTATTACTCCACATAAGAGTTTAAATAAGGTCCAGGGTGTTATTTTCCATAGGGACCTCCTTTTGCAGTCATGACGAGCTGCGCGCCAACTTAGAACGTAGAGGTGTTCATTTCGTCCGGCGCGTTCATCGGGGTCCGAGGGACAATCAGGTTGCTACCGGTGCCTTCATCTTGGCCTTCGAGGGTGATACGTTACCGGAAAAGGTCAAGGTGATGGTCTACCGATGTGACGTCAGGCCCTATATTCCTCCCCCGATGCGGTGCTTCAAGTGCTGGAAGTTCGGCCATATGTCTTCCCGCTGCACTTCCAGCCTCACATGTCGAGATTGCGGACGCCCATCTCATCCCGATACTCCATGTGCCCCGCCTCCCATCTGCGTCAACTGCGGGGAGCACCATTCACCTTGCTCGCCAGACTGCAGAATATTCCAGAAAGAGCGCAAAATCATGGAATATAAGACCCTGGACCGACTGACTTATACTGAGGCCAAACGGAAATACGACCGATTACATCCAGTGCGAATGACAACTTCCTACGCCGCTGCTACAACACCTGTGCTAGCCCCATCAGTTTCGCGCCTTCCGGCCGGATCGACGAGTGGTACACCTCCTCCTGCCCCCTTGCCAGTGGGGGGCTCTACCCACCGGGTTGCTCCTGTGCCACCTACCTCAGGAGCAATACCATCCCCCCCATCGGGGACGTCGGTCCCCGCTTCTAAGCCGGAGAAGTGTCCAACTTCTTCGGCTTCTCACGCTCGCAAGGGGTCCCTTGGGTCCCTCCCTTCCCAGGTTTCCACCGGCGGGAAGGCTGACGATCGACAGTGGCGTAAGTGCCCACAATCTGCAGGTCGAAGGGCTTCCCGATCCTCCTCAGTCCCGGAGACTGAATCGGTGAAGCCCTCCCAGCCAGTTAAACCCAAGGAGCAGCGTGAGAAATCAAAGAAGAGCAGCTCTAAGCCCAAGGAACGCGCGGTGGTAGCCACCCCATCGCAACCTTCTAGCTCTGCGTCTGGGGACGAGGTGGAGATTCTGGCGTCCGCTGAGGACCTCGATCTCGCCGGTCCCTCAGACGCCGTGAATAGCAATAGCACTAGCACGGGTGCTCAATCGGAGGCAGCAGGTGACCCAGCGGCGTAATCTGCCGTCCCAGTCCCGGCACGCCTTTCTCAGCCATGGACAAAGCCATCCTCCAGTGGAACTGCAGCGGTTTCTTCCACCATCTAGCTGAGCTCCGCCAACTTATCAGCCTTCACCCTTTCCTCTGCATTGCTCTGCAGGAAACTTGGTTTCCAGCAATGCGCACCCCCGCCCTCCGTGGCTATCGGGGTTATTATAAGAACCGAGCAGCTTATGAAAGGGTGTCTGGTGGCGTCTGCATCTATGTCCTTAACTCACTTCACAGCGAGTCTGTCCCTCTACAAACAGCTTTAGAGGCTGTCGCTGTTAGGGTGTGGACGCCGCAGGCTCTTACCATCTGCAGTCTTTACCTTCCACCGGAGGGTGATGTCGCGCAGCATGTCCTGGCTGCGCTGATAGCCCAATTGCCGCCACCTTTCTTATTACTGGGCGACTTTAACGCCCATAACCCTCTGTGGGGTGGGTCAGTGGCAACAGGTCGAGGCGCCACCGTTGAGCATTTATTGTCGCAGCTCGATCTCTCGATTTTGAATGATGGTGCCTCCACACACTTCAGTGTGGCGCATGGCACCTACTCCGCCATTGACCTTTCAATCTGTAGCCCTAGCCTCTTACCATCTGTCCATTGGAGTGTGCATGACGACCTGTGTGGTAGTGACCACTTTCCGATTTTTCTGTCACTACCACAGCGTCACTCTTCTGGGCGCCCTAGCAGATGGGCTATGAATAAGGCTGACTGGGACTTGTTCTCCTCCACTGCCGCTATTGAGCCTCTCTCAACTGATGCCATTGATGCGGTGGTTACATCGGTCACCGCCGGCATCGTCACTGCCGCCGAGTCTGCCATTCCCCGTTCTTCTGGGTCCCCTCGGCGGAGGGCTGTGCCTTGGTGGTCGCCTGAGATCGCTGAAGCGATTAAAGACCGCCGGCGGGCGCTCCAGCGTCACAAGCGACATCCCTCCATGGACCACCTTATCGCCTTCAAACGGCTGCGTGCGCGGGCCCGCCTCCTTATCCGCCAAGGCAAGAAGGAGTGCTGGGAGCGGTATGTGTCCACCATTGGACTCCATGTCACTCCATCGCAGGTCTGGGCCAAGATTCGACGGGTCTTCAGCTATCGGACCCCTGCCAGCGTCCCTGCGCTCTCACTGAATGGAGCAGTTTGTACTGACTCCGACGTCATTGCAAACCGCTTAGCAGAGCATTTTCCTATGAGTTCCGCTTCTGCGAATTACCCCCAGGCCTTCCGCTCCATTAAAGAGCGGATGGAACGTCGGAGCCTTTCTTTTCGCACCAACGCTTCTGAACCCTACAACGCTCCATTCAGTGAGTGGGAATTTCAGAGTGCCCTTGCCGCTTGCCCTGATACCGCTCCCGGGCCAGATCGCATCCACTGTCAGATGCTGAAACACCTTTCAGTGGACTGCAAGCGACGCCTCCTCGACCTTTACAACCGTCTCTGGGTCGAGGGTGAGTTTCCGTCGCAATGGCGGGAAAGTATTGTCATCCCCATTTTGAAACCTGGAAAGAACCCTCTGGAGGTGGACAGCTACCGTCCCATTAGTCTCACCAACGTTCTTTGCAAGTTGCTTGAACGGATGGTGAGCCGGCGCTTAAATTGGGTGCTGGAGTCTCGGGGCGTTCTGGCTCCGTCTCAGGGTGGGTTCCGTAAAGGCCGCTCCGCCACCGACAATCTGGTGAGCCTTGAGTCGGCCATCCGTACAGCCTTTGCCCGCCGTCAGCACCTGGTCGCTGTCTTTTTCGACATGCGGAAGGCGTACGATACGACATGGTGTCATCACATCCTTTCTACGCTTCATGGATGGGGTCTTCGGGGCCCTCTGCCGATCTTTATCAGAAATTTTCTGTCGTATCGTACCTTCCGCGTGCAAGTCGCGGCCTCGTATAGTTCCTCCCTCGTCCAGGAGAACGGGGTACCCCAGGGCTCTGTCCTCAGTGTCTGCCTGTTTTTAATTGCAATAAACGGTCTCGCTGCGGCAGTAGGAAATTCTGTCTCCGCTTCCCTGTATGCTGACGACTTCTGTCTTTACTATAGTTCTATTAGCATTGCAGCAGCTGAACGTCAGCTACAGGGCGCAATCCGCAAGGCGCGGTCTTGGGCTGTAGCGCGTGGTTTTCAGTTTTCGGCTGCCAAGACCCGCGTTATGCATTTCTGCCGGCGCCGAACGGTCCATCCTGAGCCGCGGCTTTATCTTGGCGGCGAACTTCTTGCTGTGGTGGAGACCCACAGGTTTTTGGGTGTCCTTCTTGATGCCCGGTTGACTTGGCTGCCTCATATCCGGCAGCTTAAACAAGCGTGTTGGCGGCATCTCAACGCCCTGCGTTGTTTGAGCCACACCCGCTGGGGCGCCGACCGATCTACCCTGTTGCGGCTCTACCAGGCGTTAATCCAGTCTCGCCTGGATTATGGGTGCCTAGCTTATGGCTCAGCATCCCCATCTGCGTTGCGGGTGCTGGACCCAATTCTCCACAGCGGGATACGCCTTGCCACTGGTGCTTTCCGCACCAGCCCTGTGCACAGCGTCCTAGCGGAGGCAGGTGTACCTCCACTGCGGTTCCGACGCCAACGTTTGCTGGCCGCTTATGCTGCCCATGTTTTTAGCTTGCCCGGGCATCCAAATTATCGTGTCCTGTTCCCGCAGTCAGTCGTCCATCTGCCAGACCGTCGGCCCCGGTCGGGTTGTCCGATCGCCGTACGCATCAAGGAGCTTCTCTGTGGGCTTGGGTTTTTCCCAGTTCCACCTCCTTTCCGGGCGCCTCTGCGTACACCCCCGTGGTGTGTTCCTCGCCCTTGCCTTCGGCTCGACTTGGCACAGGGCTCGAAGGACTCGGTCCCTCCAGAGGCCTTCCGCCGCCGCTTTTATTCCATCCTGGCCACGTATCAGGGCTCTGGAATTGTTTACACCGACGGTTCGATGGTTGCTGGTCGTGTCGGGTATGCGCTAACTCTAGGGGACCATTCCGAACAACGGTCCTTGGCGGCTGGCTGCAGCGTTTACACTGCTGAGCTAGTCGCCATCTTTCGTGCCCTAGAGTATATCCGCTCCTGCTCAGGTGAGTCCTTCGTTATCTGTAGCGATTCCCTGAGCGGTTTACGAGCTCTCGACCAGTGTTTTCCTCGTTCTCGTCTGGTGATGGCTATCCATGAGTCCCTGCATACTCTTGCGCGTTGCGGCCGCTCTGTGGTCTTTGTGTGGACCCCCGGTCATGTCGGTATCCCGGGCAATGAACATGTTGACCGCCTGGCGAAAGAGGCCACGAGTAAACCATCTCTGGATGTTGGCCTCCCAGAGGCTGATTTGCGGGCAGTCCTCCGCCGAAAAGTTTTTGCGCTTTGGGACGCTGAATGGCGCAATCGGATCATGCCCAATAAACTCCGTGCCATCAAGGAGACGACGACTGTGTGGCGGTCATCCCTGCGAGCCAACCGCAGGGACTCTGTCGTCCTTTGTCGGCTCCGCATTGGCCACTCCCACCTGACACACAGTTATTTACTGCGCCGGGAGGACCCTCCTGTATGTCGCTGCGGGGCGGCTTTGACGGTGGCCCACATTTTGTTGGCCTGCCCCCTTTTAGCTGTGGTCAGGCAGACATTTGCGCTGCCTGATACGCTCCCTGCCCTCTTATGTGATGACCCTGATATGGCTGACTTAGTTTTCCGTTTTATTCGGGCAGGGGGTTTTTATTATTTACTCTGAGTGTTTGTTCTGTTCTTTTGTGTTGATTCTGGCCATTGGCCTACGATTTTACGCTGAGTTTTTAATGTGTTCTCGGTGGTTGGCTTTTCCTTTTTATCTCTATGGTCGGCCAACCACTGTCACACTCTGTGTGATTTTAATTTGTTTCGTCTGATCTCTGTAGGAGTATTTCTTGTCCTGTGTCGTCTGACGTCTTTCCTGTTGTTCGTTTTTTTTTTCGGTGGTTTTACTTTTTTTGGAAAAAGGGACCGATGACCGTCGCAGTCTGGTCCCTTTAATCCCCCCCAACCAACCAACCAATGGCAGCGCAGTCTTCACGGAGTGCTGCACTGAGGAGAGGTATCGATGTCGGTCGGTGAGGCCTGGTACGAAGTCGGCGTACCAAAGCATCCCAAAGGTGTTCTGTAGGATTCAGGTCAGGTCTCTGTGCAGGCCAGTCCATTACAGGGATGTTATTGTCGTGTAACCACTCAGCCACAGGCCGTGCATTGTGAACAGCTGCTCGATCGTGTTGAATTGCTCTTCAACAGTCGGAAGCAAGGAGGTGCTTAAAACATCAATGTAGGCCTGTGCCGTGATATTGACACGCAAGACAACAAAGGGTGCAAGCCCCTCCATGAAAAACACGACCACACCGTAACACTACCGCCTCCGAATTTTACTGTTGGCACTATACACGCTGGCAGATGACGTTCACCGAGCATTCGCCCTACCAACACCCTGCCATCGGATCGCCACATTGTGTACCGTGATTCGTCACTCCACATAACGTTTTTCCACTGTTCAATCGTCCAATTTTTACGCTCCTTACACCAAGCGAGGCGTCGTTGGCATTTACCGGCGTGATGTGTGGCTTATCAGCAGCCGCTCGACCGTGAACTCCAAGTTTTCTCACCTCCCATCTAACTGTTATAGTACTTGCAGTGGATCCAGATGCAGTTTGGTATTCCTGTGTGATGGTCTGGATAGACGTCTGCCTATTACACATTAGGACCGTCTTCAACTGTCGGCGGTGTCTGTCAGTCAACAGACGAGGTCTGCCTGTACGATATTGTGCTGTATGTGTCCCTTCACGATTCCACTTACCTATCATGTTGGAAACAGGGGACCTAGGGATGTTTAGGAGTGTGAAAATCTCGCGTACAGTCGTGTGACAGTATGACACAAGTGACACACAATCACCTGAGCACGTTCGAAGTCCGTGAGTTCCGCAGAGCGCCCCATTCTGCTCTCTCAGGAATAACTACTGACGTCGCCGATATGGAGTACCTGGCAGTACGTGGCAGCACAATGCACCTAATATGAAAAACGTATTTTTTCTGGGGGTGTCCGGATACTTTTGATCACATAGTGTATCTGCCGCGGCTATCCGCTTGTAGACAGACCTACAGCTGTAAACGTAGACTAGAAACCCTGGACCTTTGATCCTTCATAAAGAACTGAACTTCCTCTTATAAAGTAGCTCCAAACATCTCATTATGTTACGAATGAGTTAAATATTTGACGTTGAGCCTCAACAACTAACATTTAGTAATCGATAAATGTTTTCCTGACATTAGTTTGTGGCGTAGTAATCGGGAAAATGTTCAGAAAAGGATGAAATTATGTTTAAAGCTTCTTGGAAGTCGCTAAGTACGCTTGATGAGTATAGCCTGTGCTACTTTGCGCTCCGTTTTAAGAAAAGCTGGTTTTTCCCGCATCTCCGTGTTTATTTCATCGTAAGTGCGTGTCGTACAGTAACGTAATGTTGCAGCTACAATGTTTGGTATACCTGGATAGTGCCGGCAGCATGTGTTGCGAATAGAGTAGAAAAGAAGTGATAAATTAAAACCTCAGTCCCGATTGTGCAGTTTTACTGCATGATCAGCGAAAATGTAGTCAGGCATAAGCTATTTTCCTTTCCGGTATGCTGATAATTTTTACATTTGGACCATCTAATTACAACTGAATGAAACAATTTTTGTGCCATATGCGTTTCGCTTTGTTTTTTGTAAGACATCTTCAGTGGCCTGAAAAATACACAGTTTTGTTTATACTATTTAGTTTACATTATTGAACAATGTATATAGGTTATAAACACTTCTGCTGGCTGGCTTTTCTATGACGTAGTAATAATTTAAAATTCTGCTGACAGGTTCCGGGGATGCTGTTCCACATATTGTGTGTGTGTGTGTGTGTGTGTGTGTGTGTGTGTGTGTGTCTGTATAACGGTTCCTTATGCTGTAATGTCTGGAAAACAAAAGTTTCAAATTGCAAGTATAACAAAAACAGCCTCAAAAGTGGAACAAAAACCCAATATGTAGAACAACATCCACGGAACCTGTAGGCCTAAGTAGAATTTTCAATTATTACTACGTCACAGCAAAGCCAACCACCAGAACTGTTTATAGGCTATATATGCATTGCCCCAGCATGCGAAATAAATAGTAGAAACAAAAATACGTACTTATTTCACGCCACTGAAAATGCCTTGCAAAAAAAACGGAGGCGAAATGGGTATGGCACGAAAACTGTGTTTCATTCAGTTGTAATTAGACGGTCCAAAAGTAAAAATTATTAACGTGTCGTAATATTACACGCAACTGAGGACAACATGCCTACGAAAGTTGAAGATATTATCCTTTCATTATTTTCCGGGACGAATCAGCTATAAAAAGTTGCGAAAAGGTTTGAAAGTATATGTCTGAAGCCGCTAAATGCTTTCGTTCTCAAATACCGCATGAATGTAGTCTGTGTAATTTGCATGCTGTAACTTAGGCTGCCTCAATACACACAGTTCTAACTCTAGTACAGTGCTTGACGTATTGTGTTAAACCTTTAATGTAAGACTGTACCTCTTGACGACTAGATTATGGCAGCATTTTAAATTTTTTATTCGGTCAGTAGTTATATTAAATACTGAAAAATCGAATGTGCGTTGCCCATGTAAACAGTTAGAGGGGCAATTGGAATTGGATCATTTTAGCTTTTCAGTCATGTATACGTGAGAAAGAACGAAAATTAAACGAACTGAACAAGTACGAAGTGGCATCAGAATGTCAGAATAACAAGGAAGGACATGATGGTGATCAGTCGCGTATCAAATCACGATGATGGAAGGCCAATAGGATCATTTTCTTATCCGTGTGTCTGCCTGTCCGACTGATTAAATTTCCTTTTCTCAGGAACGGGTGGACGTACAAAGTTGCAATTTAAACCACATACTACAGTCACGGTCCTTTGGCTTTGTAAAAAACCGAAGCTTCTAAAACAATGCAACCAAAAGATACCGCAATTTATGTCCTATATTCTGATACTCGCAAAGACCCTCATCAAAATCTATAGGGTAGTTCCCGTTGATCCGGAATCGTGGAATTTGGCAAGAAGCAAGTTTTCTCCGGACAAGTAATGAAAAATGTCAGTAAACTGTAATTTGTAACCACACCATACAAAAATATTTCTTTTAGCATTTGTTCAAATGGTTCAAATGGCTCTGAGCACTATGCGGCTTAGCTTCTGAGGTCATCAGTCGCCTAGAACTTAGAACTAATTAAACCTAACTAACCTAAGGACATCACACACATCCATGCCCGAGGCAGGATTCGAACCTGCGACCGTAGCGGTCGGTCGGTTCCAGACTGTAGCGCCTAGAACCGCACGGCCTAGCATTTGTTATCCGACTTCAAACTGAAAATTAAAACAAGTTGTCTTCATTGTTTTTCGGTCTCTTTTTTTTCCACAGTGGCAGATACACAAGTTGTATAGGTTAATTACCGCCCCTTGAAAATGTAATGAATCTCTTTTTAAAACCAAACGCGTTTCGCTTTATTCTACAGCATCTTCAGTGGTCATTGTAACCACATGCTTTTTTTTTCTCTCTCTAAGAATTTTGTTTGATACGATCGTGATCAGTTCGCATGCTTTACTTACTACTATAAACATTTTTAATTCTTATCGTTACTCACGGTTTTTCTTATTGTTTGCTTCAGTCTTCTTGTTCTTCCATGCGTATATTTAAGGTATTCAGGACACAGTACTTTCACTGCACTAAATATTGACATTTCTGTGTTGAGAAGAACAATTATCTCGCCATTTCGTGTATTCCCACGGCAGATTATCGACCACTGTAATAATTCATGCACACAGTAGTCAAGACAAGTCATAACTCACGCACACAGTAATCAAGACATGTTAACTCTTACACACACACACACACACACACACACACACACACACACACACACACACACACACACACACATTCTTTCTAGTTGGAAGATATACACACAGATTGACAGCGGACGCTTCCACCACTGCCAAAAGAAACGAAAGATGAACGGGTCCTGCGATACGAAAGCAAAACTTACGAAATGGCGACATGACAGTAGTTCTTCTCAACACAAGACTCGAATATTTAGTGCAGTGAAAGTGATGTGTGTTGTTTACCCAAAACACACACATGGAAAAACAGCAAGAGTGAATTAAACAATGAAAAAGCTGCGAGTAACTATAAGAATTAAAATTGTTTATACAAGCTAATGGAGGCAACGGCCTTGCCGCAGTGGATACACCGATTCCCGTGAGATCACCGAAGCTAATCGCTGTCGGGCGTGGTCGGCACTTGGATGGGTGACCATCCAGGCCGCCATGTACTGTTGCCATTTTTCGGGGTGCACTCAGCCTCGTGATGCCAATTGAGGAGCTACTCGACCGAATAGTAGCGGCTTCGGTCAAGAACACCATCATAACGACCGGGAAGGCGGTGAATTGAACCCACGCCCCTCCTATCCGCATCCTCCACTGAGGATGACACGGCGGTCGGATGGTCCGGGTAGGCCACTCGTGGCCTGAAGACGGAGTGCTTTTTTTTATGTATACAAGCAAGTGAAGCATGCGATCAGTTCGTGATGCTATCGAACAAAATTGTAAGAGGAAAAAAGAAACCACATTGTCACAGTGATCACTGAAGATGCTGTACAAAAAAGCGAAACGGGTCTGGTCTTAAAAAGACGGTAACTAAACTATGATGTAAAACTAAAACATTCTGGAAAGAGTTGGAATTTCCGGGGCCGATATTTTGCCAATACCAATGTAATTAACAGCAAAAATCGTCGAAATTCTGGATTCCTGGGATGGATGAACTGTCTCTGTTTACATAATTAGGTTTCTGCGGAACCATTAGAGCGCGGGTCGTACTCGCCAATTTTCTTTCTTTCTTTTTTTTTTTCATCAAAGATACCCCATCCAAGTTTCCCCCGCAGTCCAGAAAAGCGGCAACTTAAGTACTGCGCTGACGTCACAAAAACCAGAAGTAGTTTGAAGAAAGACTGAGCACGATTGACGCAACGCGCCGGGCTCCACCGCGGTTTGCGAAGAGAGCGCGGGCGCCTCTTCTGGGAAGCGCATATTACGGGGAAGGGAAGGGAAGGGAAGAGCAGAGAAGCAGGTCAACGACTCTGGCGCGCACGCAGTCGCCGGTCCTTTCTCCCTCGCCTCCTCGGGGATTCTCTCCGGAAAAGGGCCGTAGTTCCGCCTGTGGCGACCGCCGCCGCGTCTTGCGCTGCGGGAGCGCTCTCCGCCAGCTATACGTGCCCAGTGTGGTTATTATCTGTTAGCTCCAAAGTACAGGGTGGGCGTAAAATCCTCCCCGCATGACGAAAAATTATTTCCAGGGAACTATGGTAGATACAGCTGCG
Organism: Schistocerca cancellata; assembly: GCF_023864275.1. Taxonomy (NCBI): domain Eukaryota; kingdom Metazoa; phylum Arthropoda; class Insecta; order Orthoptera; family Acrididae; genus Schistocerca; species Schistocerca cancellata. The sequence continues at coordinate 23,652,484 of NC_064633.1, read as the reverse complement.
CAGTCTGTTACAAATGGCAGCTAAACTCTCAACGTTTTTTTACGGATACACTTTGTAACGCCCCAAGGACAGAAAACCCCAATTAACAACCTTTGTGGAAATTTAAAGTAGGGAAGTGAGTCATCTTGACAGTCGCGGCAACTATTGACGATAAAATCTACACTGGTAATACACTCCTGGAAATTGAAATAAGAACACCGTGAATTCATTGTCCCAGGAAGGGGAAACTTTATTGACACATTCCTGGGGTCAGATACATCACATGATCACACTGACAGAACCACAGGCACATACACACAGGCAACAGAGCATGCACAATGTCGGCACTAGTACAGTGTATATCCACCTTTCGCAGCAATGCAGGCTGCTATTCTCCCATGGAGACGATCGTAGAGATGCTGGATGTAGTCCTGTGGAACGGCTTGCCATGCCATTTCCACCTGGCGCCTCAGTTGGACCAGCGTTCGTGCTGGACGTGCAGACCGCGTGAGACGACGCTTCATCCAGTCCCAAACATGCTCAATGGGGGACAGATCCGGAGATCTTGCTGGCCAGGGTAGTTGACTTACACCTTCTAGAGCACGTTGGGTGGCACGGGATACATGCGGACGTGCATTGTCCTGTTGGAACAGCAAGTTCCCTTGCCGGTCTAGGAATGGTAGAACGATGGGTTCGATGACGGTGTGGATGTACCGTGCACTATTCAGTGTCCCCTCGACGATCACCAGTGGAGTACGGCCAGTGTAGGAGATCGCTCCCCACACCATGATGCCGGGTGTTGGCCCTGTGTGCCTCGGTCGTATGCAGTCCTGATTGTGGCGCTCACCTGCACGGCGCCAAACACGCATACGACCATCATTGGCACCAAGGCAGAAGCGACTCTCATCGCTGAAGACGACACGTCTCCATTCGTCCCTCCATTCACGCCTGTCGCGACACCACTGGAGGCGGGCTGCACGATGTTGGGGCGTGAGCGGAAGACGGCCTAACGGTGGGCGGGACCGTAGCCCAGCTTCATGGAGACGGTTGCGAATGGTCCTCGCCGGTACCCCAGGAGCAACAGTGTCCCTAATTTGCTGGGAAGTGGCGGTGCGGTCCCCTACGGCACTGCGTAGGATCCTACGGTCTTGGCGTGCATCCGTGCGTCGCTGCGGTCCGGTCCCAGGTCGACGGGCACGTGCACCTTCCGCCGACCACTGGCGAGAACATCGATGTACTGTGGAGACCTCACGCCCCCACGTGTTGAGCAATTCGGCGGTACGTCCACCCGGCCTCCCGCATGCCCACTATACGCCCTCGCTCAAAGTCCGTCAACTGCACATACGGTTCACGTCCACGCTGTCGCGGCATGCTACCAGTGTTAAAGACTGCGATGGAGCTCCGTATGCCACGGCAAACTGGCTGACACTGACGGCGGCGGTGCACAAATGCTGCGCAGCTAGCGCCATTCGACGGCCAACACCGCGGTTCCTGGTGTGTCCGCTGTGCCGTGCGTGTGATCATTGCTTGTACAGCCCTCTCGCAGTGTCCGGAGCAAGTATGGTGGGTCTGACACACCGGTGTCAATGTGTTCTTTTTTCCATTTCCAGGAGTGTATTTTGATTAACTCCTATATTATTCAAATACTGAGAATACCATACAAAAAGGGGAGATAAAAGGAATGGATTATCATATTCTTTATCAAACATCTACAGAACAAATCCAAAATCATATGAACGAAGGTTAAATCCAAGAAAGTAATTCAGTCAAAGATAACATTACATTTACCATGGAAGAGAGTTGTAGCCGCATCGGAAAGGAAATTCAATGCGACTACAGTGCAACTCGGATATGGAATTGTTCAGTTAGTTAGTTACTCTTGAGTTGCTCTAGAGTACTTTTGCCATAGTTGTCTGGACGCAAACGCTATTAGATTGTTTCAGTTTTGGAAGTGTTGTGTACATAGTTCCGCGTAGTCAGCTCGTACACAACTTTCCCACTAGAGCGCGCCCCGCTAAGCACAACAGCGCAGGCGCAGCGCTCGTCCGTCTCCGCACTACGAGATGGCGCTGTCTTAGAGACGGACCAAATTCTGCTTCCGCCGATCCGCGTATTAATGTGTCACACAGCCAATGAGATTGCTAACGTAAAACCTTTTCTCCTCGCGGATCACACTCACGCAGTGATACCTGAACGCTCGAGGTATTATAACGAGTGTACAGACCTCCGATTAGTCAGTCTGCATTTGTCTGTACCAATCTGCATTAGTCTGTACCAGTCTATAGTCAAGTTCAGTCTGCGCCTAATAAGATTATCATATTCGTAACATAGCCATGAAGATAAATGACTAGACACTTTGTCAAGTATCAGAGATATGTGAGAATAAGATTAACGTACGAAGACCAAAGGAACTTCAGATTGTCAATTGTAAACAGCATCCAGAATCAAGTTACGTAATATCTATGCTTTCTATTATTTTAATAAATGTGTGTGTGAAAATTAATCAAGTTCTGTTTAAAGTTGGTCACCGTCAATCTGCTACTCTAAGTGTGCAAGTGGCATTTCTATCGTCTGACCTAACGGGAGAAGGCAAACACGCCACGATAAGACCACGAGACATATTGCTGACACTCGCCTACTTCGCTAGAGCGACAAGTCAAATAATCTGATGGTGTGTGTACCGAAGGTCTTACAGTACGCACACCACACGAAGTTTGATATTTCGTGAGGTAGAGGCTGAAGTATTGCTCAGTCATTCGACTGATGAAAGTTAATCTCTACCGTTCTCAAAGCGACAGTATAGTAAGACGAGTGTCAGACTGCGATTGAGGGATATTGGTTTATCGGACTTAGCCTTCGTACTGATGAACAGTTACAAACCTTGAGAGCAATGGATCAACGGCAGAAAAACTATTCGTAGTCTTGAGTAGGATACAATAAAACGAAGACGCGAAGAAAGACAAGTACGCCGATTAGTCAAAAGTTGTCGTCAGCGTCACGATTACTGAACTGAACTGAACGGAAGTTAATCTTCAATGATATGTCGGTGTGCGTGTGTTGTAGGGACGAACAATTAATTACAGAATGAACAATAAAAACTGAGGCAAAAGGTAAATCTTACGTGTCGCCTAACTCTTTAAACATTTTAAGTGACTAAGTGAGTACATGAATAATGGACAGTGAAGAGTGATTAGTTTCAACCAGTATTACGGTGTATTAATAAAAAAAAATGTTTGAATAAATGTTATCTCTGGAGTTAAGTCGGACCGTTTTGATAACTTGACGTAGCAACGGAATAGTAGACAGCAAATTTTCATCTTCGCTATGTATGATGTGAAGAACGACCGTAATGATGAAATAAAGAATCAAGATTTTATTTCATCACGGAAGTAACCGGGCATGAAAATAAAAATAAACGATTTCAGTTTACCAGTTCACACAATCTGAGAAGACTGTTGCGGACAGATAACAGAATATTTCTAAACCACGCGAGGAGTTGTGTTCTTAGGAGAGTTACAGGAGGTGTTCCACGTCACACCGACGGGGACGAACATCGTCGCGAGTCGCGCCTCCTGCCGGCGAGTGAAGGAGAAGGGAAGGGACGTCACAACTTCCACGTGTGAACTTTTGTTTTTTCGTCTAGGCGACATCAATTTTTCTCCCTGTCTTTGCCAACATAACCGCCTCCACAGCATCTCGTACTCCTGCAGTAACTGTTCGTACATCACGAAGTGATAAACTGAACACATTATCCTTGACATATCCTCTCAAACAAGTGAAGGAGGCTTAGGTCTAGTATACGTGGACACTCTCTACCGATCCAACAGACCGAAAAGATTTCCATCCTAGAACCGACGAACGAGTAACCCCCAATATGGCGGTGCATAATCTTGTTAAAATACTACCCCTTACTGAAATTCCTGTAGCCGGCCTGAGTGGCCGAGCGGTTCTAGGCGCTACAGTCCGGAACCGCGAGACCGCTACGGTCGCAGGTTGGAGTCCTGCCTCGGGCATGATGTGTGTGATGTCCTTAGGTTAGTTAGATTTAAGTAGTTCTAAGTTCTAGGGGGCTGATGACCTCAGAAGTTAAGTCCCACAGTGCTCAGAGCCATTTGAACCATTTTTTGAAATTCCTTAGGTGCATCGTAAAGATGTCCAGGTAAACTGTTACCGTAACCCAGTGAAAGAGAACGGTCCAATAATTGTGTTGTGCATTAACATACAATTATTTTCGAGCTGTCCGTTGCTCCGATGTACACGATATGTGCATTCTCCGACGCCCAGATCCACCCATTACGACTCTTTTTCCCGGGGACGCGAAAAGTCGTTTTTTCGGGAAAGCAACTTAGTGATGTTCTGCGTCGATTCGTCGCAGCATGTTCCTAACAACCTCAGCACGTCCCGCCCTACCATCTGCCTACACAGCTCGCAGGAGCTGCCCTATGTATGCATGGAAATGCAGCCGTTTGCGTGCGGTCTCCACCACGGTGCTCTGCGGTATGCCTGTTTCTCTTGAAACGCGCCGCGACGATTTCCGCGGACTGCGTCGACATGCCACGCGCACCGCGTCACCAGTATCGTCACTCACTCCACGTCTGCTGCTACTTGCCTTATCACCAACACCGCCAATCTATTTAAACTTTTCATGCCCTCCTCTGAAGCCGTTGACACCTGCCGGATGCCGACCGTAAGCACTTCGGAAATACGTTGTTGAACTGTAATAAGCGACTGTGTTTCATGAAATCACAGGAAACATTGCTCTTTCTTCTGCAGATACGCTATTGTGATAACAGGACTCCCAAATTAAGGGCCGGCCGTGGTGGCCAAGCGGTTAAAGGCGCTACAGTCTGGAACCGCGCGGCCGCTACGGTCACAGGTTCGAATCCTGCCTCGGGCATGGATGTGTGTGCTGTCCTTAGGTTAGTTAGGTTTAAGTAGTTCTAAGTTCTAGGGGACTGATGACCTTAGCAGTTAAGTCCCATAGTGCTCAGAGCCATTTGAACCCAAATTAAGGTACCTGTAATGAGAGAGAGAGAGAGAGAGAGAGAGAGAGAGAGAGAGAGAGATTAATGTTGTTGAGTGGTTGATTTGGGAGGGGACCAGACAACCAAGTGATCGGTCCCATCGAATTAGGAAAGGATTGGAAAGAAGGTCAGTCGTGCCCTTTCAAATAAACTATCCCGGCATTTACCTAAAGGGATTTAGGGAAATCACGTTAAACCTAAATCAGGAAGACCAGACTCGGTTTTGAAACGTCATCCTCCCAAATGCCACGCCAGCGTTTTAACCTCTGCACCAACTCGCTCGGTGCTACCTGTCGTCAAAGCGCTTGTACAAGTATATGCATAAGAACTTCATGACTGAAATAAAAAAAGCATAGACATGACGAAGTGTATGTATAATAAAAAAAATTGAAAAAATGAGCAACTTTGATGTACGCTATCATTTGCAACAAACCGCACAGCTGTATGTAAGTACTGTTCCTTGGAAATACATGTTTGTATCCAGGGAAAGCCTTTATACTTGTCATGTAATGTGTAATCTCTAGGAGAAGTACCACATATTTCGCATTTGTTGTGCAGAAGCGTCAAACTAGATTCAACTTGGTAGCGAATCGTCTTGGTTGTGTGCCTCTATAAAACACTGCATGAAGACTGCGAAACTATGGTGAATAACAAGGTACGATTCTCGTGGATTCTAAAATGTGTGTACAACTACTCATAAGAGAAGTTTTGTGTTTGTTGGCATCCACAGCCTCCAGATACTTAATAGGACTTCTGCTCAGGTGAATGCATAGTTGTAACTACAAGATCAAATAAGGGTAATGCAGGAGTAAGTTCAATAGTGAATAAGAAAATAGGAATGTGAATAAGCTACTATGAACAGCACAGTGAACATATTACCCTAGCCAAGATATACACGAAGTCCACACACACACACCACAGTAGTAAAAGTTTATATGCTAACTAGATCCGCCTATGAAGAACAAAGTGAAGAAATGTATGATCAGATAAAAGAAATTATTCAGAGAGTTAAGGGAGACGAAAATTTAATTGTGATGAGGACTGGAACCCGAGAATAGGAACAGGAAGAGAAGCAAAAATGGTAAGTAAATATGGACAGGGGGAAAGGAATGAAAGAGAAGGTCGCCTGGTAGAATTCTGCGTAGAGCATAATTTAATCATCGCTAATACTTACTTTAAGAATCATGAAAGAAGGCTGTTACGTGGAAGAGACCTGGGAGACACCGGATGGTTTGATACTGATTATATAATGGTAAGACAGAGATTTCGGAACCAGATTTTAAATTGTAGAACATTTCCAGGGGCGGATGTGGATTCTGACCACAATTTATAGGTTATAATCTGTAGATTAAAACTAAAGAAATTGCAGAAAGGTAGGAATTAAGGAGATAGGACGTGGGTAAGTTGAAAGAACCAGAGGTTGTTGACAGTTTCAGTGGAAGCATTAGGGATCAGTTGACGAGAACAGGGTGTAAGTAGGCTGTTTAGGTTTTCATGTTGGTAACGCCACGTAGCGCTCTGTATGAAAATCACTGGCTGTGCTGTGTGCAGTCAGTGGCTGGTTGACATTGTTGTAATACTCGCCATTGTAGTGTGGGCAGCTGGATGTTAACAGCGCGTAGCGTTGCGCAGTTGGAGGTGAGCCGCCAGCAGTGGTGGATGTAGGGAAGTGAGATGGCGGATTTTTGAGAATGGATAATCTGGAGGTGTGTCCATCAGAAACAGTGCATTTGTAAGAATGGATGTCATGAACTGCTATATATATTATGACTATTAAGGTAAAAATATTGTTTGTTCTCTATTAAACTCTTTCATTTGCTAACTATGCCTATCAGTAGTTAGTGCCTTCCGTAGTTTGAATCCTTTATTTAGCTGTCAGTAGTGGCGCTCGCTGTATTGCAGTAGTTCGAGTAACGAAGATTTTTGTGAGGTAAGTGATTTGTGAAAGGTATAGGTTAATGTTAGTCAGGGTCATTATTTTGTAGGGATTATTGAAAGTCAGATTGCGTTGCGCTAAAAAAATATTGTGTGTCAGTTTAAGCACAGTCATATATAATTTTTCTAAGGGGACGTTTCAAGGGTAAAGTAATACAATGGAAGAAGAGTGGGTAGCTTTGAGAGATGAAATAGTGGAGGCAGCAGAGGATCAAGTAGGTAAAACAATAAGACCTAGCAGAAATGCTCGAGTAATACAGGAGATACTGAAATTGACTGATGAAAGGAGAAAATATATAAATGCAGCAAACGCAGCAGGCGAAATGGATTACAAATGTCTAAAAAAATGAGACTGACAAATTGCAAATTGGCTAAGCAAGAATGGTTAGAGGACAAATGTAAGGATATAAAAGCATATATCACCAGGGGAAAGATAGATACTGCCTACAGGAAAATTAGAGAGACCTTTGAAGAAAAGGGAAGCAGTGGTGTGCTCAGAGCGCAGATGGGAAACCAATCCTACGCAAAGAAGGGAAGGCTGAAAGATGGAAGGAGTATGTAGAGGATCTATACAAGGGAGATAAACTTGAGAGCAATATTATAGAAAGGGAAGAGGACGTAGATCAGGATGACATGTGAGACACGATGCTCCCGGAAGAATTTGACAGATTACTGAAGGACCTAAGTTGAAACAAGGCCCCACGACTAAACGACATTCCGTCAGCCCTGCTGATTGTCTAGGAAGAGCCAGCCATGATAGACCTCTTCCATTTGGTATGCAGGATGTATGAGACAGGCGAAATACTTTGACTTCAACGAGAATGTAATAATTCCTTTTCAGAAGAAAGCACTAGCTGACAGGTGTGAAAATTACTGAACTATCAGTTTAATAAGCCATGGTTGCAAAATATTAACACGAATTCTTTATAGAAGAATGGAAAAACGGGTAGAAACCGACCTCGGAGATCACTTTGATTCTGGAAGAAATGTAAGAACAAGCGAGGCAATATTGACGCTATGACTTATCTCAGAAGACAGGTTACGGAAAAGCAACCTGCGTTTACAGCATTTACAGACATAGAGAAAGTTTTGACGATGTTTACTGGAATACTCTCTTTGAAATTCTGAAGGTAGTGCGAATAAAATACAGGGAGCGAAACGCTATTTACAACTTTTACGGAAACCAGACGGCTGTTATAAACGTCGAAAGGCATGAAAAGGAAACAATGATTGAGAAGAGAGTGAGACAGGATTGTAGACTGTCCTCGACGATATTCAATCGATACATTGAACAAGCACTAAAGGAAACCAAAGAAAAATTAGGAGAATGGATTAAATTTCAGAGGGAAGAAATAAAGACTTTGAGGACTGCCGATGACATAATTCTATTAGACACAGCAAAGGACTTGAAAGGGCAGTAAAATGAGGGATGATAGTCGAAGTAGGGAGGATATAAAATGTAGACTGTGGCAAGAAAAGCGTTTGTGAGGAAGAGAAATTTGTTTACATCTAATACAGATTTCAGTGTTAGGAAATCTTTTCGGAAAGCATTTGTAAGGAGTGTAGCCATGTGCGCAAGTGAATCATGGGCGATAAACAGTTTAGAGAAAAAGAGAATAGAAGCTTTCGAAATGTGGTGCTACAAAAGAATGCTGTAGATGGGTAGATCTCTACTGAGGAGGTACTGAATAGATTTGGGGAGAAAAGAAATTAGTGGCAGAACCTGACTAGAAGAAGGGATCAGTTGATGACACATTCTGAGACATCAAGGGATCACCAACTTAGTATTGGAGAGAAGTGTCGGGGAAGGGTAGGAGGGAGGAGGAATCATAGAAGGAGACAAAGAGTTGAGTAGGGATACCGTAAGCAGGTTCAGAAGGATGTAAGTTGCAAAAGTTAGTCGGAGATGAAGAGGCTTGCACGGAATAGAGTAGCATAGAGAGGTGCATTAGACCAGTCTTCGGACCAAAAACGACGACGACAACAACAACAAGTACCCGACGGTAATGATTCTGCTTCTGCGAGTAATGTAAACTTCGAGAACTTCTCGGCATAACAGGTGGGAAGAATCCTACACGACGATTCACTAAAATAGTCCTAATACCGATTGTCTCTATTTCCGTGAAACTCGGATGGGAAAGCACGACCAGTTATAGTGTACGTCTCTTAAATCATCCTCTACAGACTCACTGGCCAAACAGAGGCATTTCTGGAGGTTTAGAATAAGTGGGGAGGGGGGGGGGGGGAGGGACCCGTTTCTTGGAAATTACTCTCGAACAGAATGATCTCTTGTGTGCCAAGCAACTGTTGTTGTTGTTATTGTTGTTGGATTGTTTTTATTGTTCTTGTTCTCGTCTGCAGTCCAAAGATTGGTTTGATATGCCGGTTTCCACGCTACTCTATCCCCTGCCAGCCACTTCGTCTCCGAATAACTACTGCAGACACATCCATCTGAAACTGTTTACTGGAGTCATTGCTTGTAGTTCATCTACAACTTTTAACACCCCATCCCCCCGCCCCAATATGCACATACAAACATACAACCCCCCGCCCCCAAGCACACACACGCTTCACTTCATCACGATTCCTTCGTGTCTCAGCTTGTGTTCCATCAACCGATCCATTGTTTTAGTCGACTTCTGCCATTAATTGATTTTCCCCTAATTCGATTTAGTCTCTCCTCATTAATTACTCGATCTACCTGTGTAAGCTTTATAATTCTTTTGTAGCAACAAATTTAAAAAGATTATACTCTGTTGTTGACGGAACTGTTTATCGTCCGCACTCCAGACAAACAAATTCACAACAGATTATGTACCACTCAGATTGATATTAGATGTCAGCAAGTTCCTCTTATTTTAGCAAAGCTTATCTTGCTATTGCCTGTTTGCATTTTATATTCTCTTTACTTTGGGGATCAACATTAATTTTGCTGCCAAAATATCAAAGGTCATCTATCTGCTTTACATAGTACCTCATTTCCTAGTTTAATTGCCTCAGAATCATGCGATTCATATTTCGTTACTCTTGTTCCACTTTTGTTCATGATTATCATGTAACCTCTTTTGAAGACACTATTCATTCCGTTCAACTGCTTAACCAAGTCCCTTACTGTCTCTAACGGAATTACATTGTCATCGGCAAACCTTAAACTTGCTATTCCTTCTCCATGAACTCTAATCCCTATTCCAAATTTCTTCTTGTTTTCCTTCACAGCTTGCTCAATGTATCGTATGGACTGAAAGGATATCATTGGCGACAGGCTACAAATCGGCCGGCCGAGGTGGCCGAGCGGTTCTAGGCGCTACAGTCTGGAACCGCGAGACCGCCACGGTCGCAGGTTCGAATCCTGCCTCGGGCATGGATGTGTGTGATGTCCTTAGGTTAGTTAGGTTTCAGTAGTTCTAAGTTCTAGGGGACTGATGACCTTAGAAGTAAAGTCCCATAGTGCTCAGAGCCATTTGAACCAGACTACAAATCAGTCTCATTCTTTCCTCAACTACGACATCCCTTTCATGTCCGTCGACTCTTTATAACTGCAGTTTGGTTTCTGTACAAGTTTTAAATAACATTTCGCGCTTCAGTATTGTCCCTGCGACACTCAACATATCAATAATGTGTGGTCCAGTTCACTCTGTCAAAAGCTTCCACGAATCTGCAAACGCTATAAATGTAGGTTTACCTTTCTTCATTCTACCAGTATCGATTCCGTAAACACTGGTCATGCAAACCAAACTCGCCCATTTCTCACGTGACTTTCTGAAAGCCATCGATGACGGCAGCCACGTAATATTTCTTGACTTCTGAAAAGCATTTCACTCGGGACCAACCCTACACTTACTCGTACTGTCGAAAGTACGATCGTAAGGGATATCGAGCAAAATCTGTGTTTGAAGACGTCTTTGTAGGGAAGACTCGGTATGTTACCTTGGACGGAGAGTCATCAAGAAATGTAATACCGTTTAGAATCAAGCCTCACTTTCACCGAAATACATTGACAGACTTGCTTACAGATTGAGAACTGCGACCCGGGAGTACTGCAGTGTGATTGGGAGGAGAGCAGGAGACGCCGTTAGGGCGTTGCTAGTACAGACACTTGCTGTGCCCGGTTGTTGTTGCGGAGCGCGAGGTGAGAGCCCGTAACCCGGCGTACCAGGGGCCGTTAGCTGCGGCGTCCGTGGTATGCGAATGTGGGAGGGGGCACAGATAGAGGAGAGGGAGGGGGCAGGGGCAAGGGGGTGGGTAATGGCGCGCCCACCGCCCACGCGTAAACAAGCCCGCATTCCACGCGGCAGCCTCCGTGCTTCTGGCCTCTGATGCTACTCTGCTGGTACCGCGAGGATCTGCGCGAAGCTGTGCTGCGCGGCTGCGACCGGTCGCACAGGGGGAGACATCACAACTGCGGGTTACAACCTCACCTAACATGCAGTGCCTTCGCTGAGGATGATCCACCTGCTTGGGGGGGAGGGGGGGGTGTCACGGGGTGGGGAGGGGGAGGGCGTATTCGGATGGATTTTTAAGGTTGAGACAGTAACCGTTGTTCAGGTAATAATTTCTCTCATCACGGGGTGTCTCGAGTTTAACACGTATCGTTTACTAGTTCAATTAAATTACGTTCGTGTTTTCTTCAGCACATGTTTTACAGTTTGTGCAGAGTACCACGAAAGTAACTGTGAGATTGTTGTTATACCTTTACGTACGCATCCAATAGTACTCAGCTGGAAAAATGTAACGGAATACAAAGGCACCCTTTCTGACGATCCAGCAGATCTTACATAAACTTTTTTGTAAAGGTAAAACGAATTTTTCGTGTAGTGAGTGGTTTCTTAGCACTATCATAAACGAGTAAATTACAGAATACTCTCACTCTTGTCACGATCTGCATGTTTTGAGGAATACGTTTTATTAGTGTACAGACGAATCTGCTTCCTTACTTTCAAATTTTCGGATCGCATGACGCTACAAAGTAGCTCATCGCTTTCCATTTCTTCAATGAGTTCACTAGCAATTGTGACATCGATGTAGAAGTGTACTTGCTGTTTCCATGCCACAGATAAGGTACCAGTAGTATTACAGCGGAAGGTGTAACCTTTTCGACTATAAATGTTCATCTTATCGAAGGTGAGAACACATCTGTCTTCGAATGTCTGAAACATTTGTCCTTCAGCTCTAATTAAGAAGCCTCGTGCAGGTTTGCAACGTTGAATGATTTCTGTTGTTGTTGTTGTTGTTGTTGTTGTCGTGGTCTTCAGTCCTGAGACTGGTTGGATGCAGCTCTCCATGCTACTCTATCCTACGCAAGCTTCTTCATCTCCCAACACTTACTGCAACCTACATCCTTCTGAATCTGCTTAATGTATTCATCTCTTGGTCTCCCTCTGCGACTTTTACCCTCCAAGCTGCCCTCCAATGCTAAATTTGTGATCCCCTGATGCCTCAGAACATGTCCTACAACCGGTCCCTTCTTCTTGTCAAGTTGTGCCACAAACTCCTCTTCTCCCCAATTCTATTCAGTACCTCCTCATTAGTTATGTGATCTACTCATCTAATCTTCAGCATTCTTCTGTAGCACCACATTTCGAAAGCTTCTATTCTCTTCTTGTCCAAACTATTTATCGTCCATGTGTCACTTCCATACATCGCTACACTCCATACAAATACTTTCAGAAACGACTTCCTGACACTTAAATCTATACTCGAAGTTAACAAATTTCTCTTCTTCAGAAACGCTTTCCTTGCCATTGCCAGTCTACATTTTATATCCTCTCTACTTAGACCATCATCAGTTATTTCGGTCCCCAAATAGCAAAACTCCTTTACTACTTTAAGTGTCTCATTTCCTAATCTAATTCCCTCAGCATCACCCGGCTTAATTCGACTGCATTCCATTATCCTCGTTTTGCTTTTGTTGATGTTAATCTTATATCCTCCTTTCAAGACACTGTCCATTCCGTTCAACTGCTCTTCCATGTCCTTTGCTGTCTCTAACAGAATTACAATGTCTTCGACGAACCTCAAATTTGGTTTTCTTCTCCATGGATTTTAATACCTACTCCGAATTTTTCTTTTGTTTCCTTTACTGCTTGCTCAGTATACAGATTGAATAACATCGGGGAGAGGCTACAACCCTGTCTCACTCCCTTCCCAACCACTGCTTCCCTTTCGTGCCCCTCGATTCTTATAACTGCCATCTGGTTTCTGTACAAATTGTAAATAGCCTTTCCCTCCTTGTATTTTACCCCTGCCACCTTTAGAATTTGAAGGAGAGTATTCCAGTGAACATTGTCAAAGGTTTCTCTAAGTCTACAAATGCTAGAAACGTAGGTTTTCCTTTCCTTAATCTATTTTCTAAGATAAGTCGTAGGGTCAGTATTGCCTCACGTGTTCCAACATTTCTGATCTTCCCCGAGGTCGGCTTCTACCAGTTTTTTTCGCGTTAGTATTTTGCAGCTGTGACTTATTAAACTGATAGTTCGGTAATTTTCACATCTATCAACACCTGCTTTCTTTGGGATTGGAATTATTATATTCTTCTTGAAGTCCAAGCGTATTTCACCTGTCTCATACATCTTGCTCACCATATGGCCTTGTTTCGACTCAGGTCTTTCAGTGCTCTGTCAAACTCTTCACGCAATATCGTATCTCCCATTTCATCTTCATCTACATCCTCTTCCGTTTCCATAATATTGTCCCAAGTACATTGCCCTTGTATAGACCCTCTATATGCTCCTTCCACCTTTCTGCTTTCCCTTCTTTGCTTAGAACTGCGTTTCCATCTGAGCCCTTGATATATTGATACAAGTGGCTCTCTTTTCTCCAAAGGTTTCTTTAATTTTCCTGTAGGTAGTATCTATCTTGCCCCTTGTGAGATAAGCCTCTACATCCTTACATTTGTCCTCTAGCCATCGCTGCTTAGCCATTTTGCACTTCCTCTCGATCTCATTTTTGAGACGTTTGTATTCATTTTTGCCTGCTTCATTTACTGCATTTTTATATTTTCTCCTTTCATCAATTAAATTCAATATTTCTTCTGTTACCCAAGGATTTGTACTAGCCCTCGTCTTTTTACCTACTTGATCCTCTGCTGCCTTACTATTTCATTCCTCACAGCTGCCCATTCTTCTTCTACTGTATTTCTTTCCCCCATTCCTGTCAATTGTTCCCTTATGCTCTACCTGAGACTCTGTACAACCTCTGGTTTAGTCAGTTTATCCAGATCCCATCTCCTTAAATTCCCAGCTTTTTGCATTTTCTTCAGTTTCAGTCTACAGTTCATAACCAATAGATTGTGGTCCGAGTCCACATCTGCCCCTGGAAATGTCTTACAATTTAAAACCTGGTTCCTAAATCTCTGCCTTACCATTATATAATCTATCTGATACCTTCTAGCAATAAGACGAACAAAAGAATCTTCTGGCCAAGAATGCCATCTGTCAAAATGTGAAAATAAAAGTGAAGGTAACCCGAAGTAAGTAAGTGTGGTTGCACAGCACGAATATCACTGCTGGTGATGCAACAGACATGTACTCCTCCCACAGAAGGGAGTGCTAAGCCGTTTAAGCGACGCAGTTTTCCGACTTACGCCTTCCCACACTCGCGCCGCTTCAGCAGCAGTGTCGCAACGCCGAGCAGACACAACATGCGTCGCGACTTGTGCTACGAGCAGACTTCGTGGCTGACGTCTGCGCAGAGCCGTAGTTACGGACCCACCATGTTGTACCTCGAGACTGTCACATGTTACGTGGCGCCATACGTGAAACGATGAAGTAGCAACTTTGCGCTAAACATAACTAGACAAAAGGTAATTTTTTCCTTTCATTTTCCTTCTGTTCACAGTAATTTGTAGCGTAATGGGAATGAGTTAAGAGTGATTATCCAAAGATATAACATTCAAAAATTATTTTTTCCTTTGACATGTAACTGCGTGAGCATGGATTGTCCAAAGGTGCTTTGATTAGATGATGCTGCCGCGCTCCGTGAACATTAACATGTTGTGAAACCTTCCCGTCTCCTCTATATCTCTTTAGTTACGCAACCTTTCCTTCTACAATAACCTATGAATCCTTCCCTTAGGATTTCTATCTCTTGCTTAATAATAAAAAATGAAATTAATTCTCTTTCTCAATCTTCGCATACAAATTTAAATTCTGCTTATTAAAAGTGATTTTCTGATTATTTCGACGAAACATAGAATGTGTCGTCGTCGTGGCCCTCAGTCGTTACCTGCAATAACCCAAAACTGTTCCTTACCTTTTTTACTGTTATTGGATCACCATCTGACTGCTACATCAATATACTTACTCTGTTTTACTATACTCTATTTGCTGCTGGTGGGCTGTCATAAACGTTCAAATGCGACTTACTTTTTACAATAATCTTACAACTAGCATTGCGCAAACATACCTTAAGCAGTCTTGAGTTTCTCGAAAAAATAATTCAGTAATGTTAGTTCCTCTTACTATATAGTTAGCTGATGTCTCTGTAGATCCGTTTATAATCTCTTGTAAATCATAGCTGGTGGCTGGCAGGCACACCGCTCCTCTCAACCTCTCGCTTCAGACCTGCTACCGACTCGCTTCACTTCTCGCTTACTGCTGACTTCCTACGAACACTAAAGTGCGGTCTCTCCCGCCAACAATGCTTTCTGGTGCAGTCAATCCCTGCTACCGTTACAAGGTGTATCAATGCACGGTCTTTCCCGCACTTTTCTTAAAATGTATCCATACGCGGTCTCTCCCGCCCTCTTTAAAATTATATCAATGTGCGGTCTCTCCCGCGAACAATACTTTGGTGCAGACATTCCCTGCTACCACAGTTATTTCCAACATGACAAATATTAATTATTCCTACTTAATCCTATTAATAAAATATAAACATCTTTCATAAATTGTGGTTTGACAATAGACAATAGATACATACACGTCTTACAGTTGATGAAACACTGCAGGCAGGAGTTACTGATAACTGCCAGCAGAGCAGCTATGGAACAAAAGAAAATTGAACTTGGATGCTGAATTTTCAATTTTATGCAGAACAACGATGGGATTAAGGAATATTTGTGAAGGAATGATGATGTGTGGGCTTTTAGAAATCTAAATGGCGGCAGGAAAGACTGAAATCTGGGTATTGATCTAAGGCGTGAAAATTGTATCGCAGGTTTGATTTATTTATATGCGAAAAATGTAAAAAAAGTTATATTTTCTAATTAATAATAATTTCTGAAAGATGTACGTTGATTTTTGTTTAAATCTAGGTCCGTCTAGTAATTAAATTATGAAGAAAACTAAAATTTTACGTATTCGTCTAGTAATTAACTTATGAAGTAAACTAAAATTTTACGCTTTTTTT
This sequence comes from Schistocerca cancellata, assembly GCF_023864275.1. Lineage (NCBI taxonomy): Eukaryota > Metazoa > Arthropoda > Insecta > Orthoptera > Acrididae > Schistocerca > Schistocerca cancellata. The sequence goes on along the minus strand of NC_064633.1, from coordinate 23,636,198 downwards.
TTTTTTTTTTTTTTTTTTTTTTTTTTTTTTTTTTTTTTTTTTTCGTCTGGTTCATCAAGGCACTTCCATTCCGATTAGTAATCGTAAGTGTGAACTCTGGACAAGTTGATGAAATCGCGCAGGTGAAAGTTACTAATAACTGCCAGCAGAATAGCTATGAAACAAAAGAAAATTAAACGTGGAAACCGAATTTTCGATTTGACGCAGAACAATGATGGCTCATGCGGAGACGTAAAGACGTTTTTCCCTCGCTCTATCTGCGAGTACAACAGGAAAGGGGACGACTAGCTGTGGTAAAGGGTACCCTCCGCCACGCACCGTACGGTGGCTTCCGGAGTATGTGTGTAGATGTTTCCATTAAATACGACGTCTCCTTGACGTGGTACAAGTTGGCTGACTGCACCCACGCAATCAAAAGTTTTAAGCAAATTCGAGTGCAGCAAGTGATGTCATAAATCACCTATGCTAATGGAACAGTTGTGGTATTCACGCCTAACTGGGAGAGCGCAGACTTTAATTCTGTATGAGGGTCGCTAAGTTCTTTTAACAGATTCTCCCTAACCATGGTGGTCGGGCTCACTTTATAACAGCTACAACTCTTACAAACTCGTCACGTTTTCTGCAGAGATGTGAAAACGTGTTCATCAGATGACGGTACTCACCACTTCTACAGACTTAGCGTTCGACAATGACACAGCGCACCATACGAAAAAAAAACTATAAAAAAAAGTACGTCAGTCTGTACTGGAAGCGTAATACATTTCCTCGTTTTGTGTACCACTATGATCTCCAAGAACTTGTTCTCTAGCATTCTACAGCGATCTAAAGATACTTAGCGGTTGTTGATTTGCATAATACCTACAGAATTTTCCCAAGATTAGTAGTACATAAATACAGTAATTACGCTACATCCAAGTCACTATTGGTATTTTGTCGAAAACTGACGTCATTAGACAGTAAACTAGGATTACATTCAGCTTACGCCGTGTGTGGTATTTGCGTTACGGCGAAAGTTTCTTGGGGTGTTGGTACTGTGCAGAAAAAAAAGGACTACTACACTAATTTACCACGTATTTTACGTTTGCTTAACTGTTAACGCTCGTAGGTAGCGCTAGTCAAACATATACGAGTGAGGGTGGAATTTATTGTCAGTATCACTTTTCCTAATAAAACGTGTAAAAACTGCTACCTTGACGCTAATAAACGTGAATATTGAGTATTGTACACTGACTTAATTGATAATCACGCGTGCCGGCAGCTGTGGCCGAGCGGTTCTAGGCGCTTCATTCTGGAACCGCGCGACCGCTGCGGTCGCTGGTTCGAATCCTGCCTCGAACATGGATGTGTGTGATGTCCTTAGGTTAGTTAGGTTTAAGTAGTTCTAAGTTCTAGGAGACTGATGACCTCAGATGCTAAGTCCCATAGTGCTCAGAGCCATTGGAACCATTTTGACAATCCCGCGTATTTAACGTCTGTTAAAGAATGTGAACAAACTTTTGCGTACACGCGAAAATGTCCTAAACAGAAACTTCGCTTTTCCTATTCAGACGCAAATAAAAATTGAAACCTTCAATTTATCAAGTCTATTTGACACTAATGCAAGTAAATACCATATAATAAACAGCAAAAACAGTTAATTACCAGCTAAATGACTTAACTCGTGTAATAGAGCAACCGAAAAGCGCTCGTAGCCGGCGTCAGGGCTGCTAACGGTATCAAAATCGATTGTGAGCGAGCAGCGATGTTGTGAACTGTATCGCAGAAGTTAAGCGAGTATCTTTGAGCTCCGTGAGGGCGCAGTGATGCAGACCAACGACCTATATAAACAACATAGACTGGCTATGGCACCGCCATCTTTGAAGCAACTTGAAAACTGAGCCCCCATGTCTTGTAACGTCAAGGTGCAGCCTACACGTCGTCTGCTAATACTGAATGTTGTTATTGTTTACCACGCATGGCGTAAAAAAAAAGCCAATCTGCGCTGACAATGTGATGAAGGCTACAAGAAATGAAACACATTTCTGACATCGATTAATTGAAAAGTTTATTTCGAAATGTTGGAGTTCATTTCGCTGCAATGCCATATAGATTAGGTCAAAAACAATTTTAAATAGTTCAGTAGGTCCAAAAATGATCAATTGACAGCGCAGGACCTTTCATTGTCCCTTAAACAACATAAGTTTGTATATATTTGCCGGATATGTTTCCCTCTTTCTTCCATTGGCCTGGTTTTTGCACAAATGGTGTAACCTAAAATTAAAATACTATTTTAACAGCATCCTGACTAGGAAAGAGTCATGTGACTCTTCTCCAAATTCAGCTGGCACCATTAGATGGTCAAAATTGAGTAAATAAATTCGGCCTGTCACCCAACATTCTGAACAATTCCACACACACCTACAGAAGGAAGTTCTTTTTCCATATTAAGGTTTGACAGTCCCTGAGAACCCTTTCTGCCACTGTTAACAATTTGAATACACCATTTGGACCAGTATAAAAACTATTTTTTATGCATTTTATTGCAATGAAACCTGTTTTACATCAGTTTCCTCCAATTTACGGAGGTACTGATGCAGTAAATTAAGTTTCAAACTTGCTGTTAAACCATTAGGAAAACAATAGCCAACAGGAATTTTCCAACTCCTATTAATCCCAGTGACCATAAACACTAGTGCCTCTTTTGCTATTTGGCTATCATCACTTTCCTCACATCCTTGCCCTAAGTCAACATAACCCCAGACCTTATTACCATCCCATATTAAGTCTTTTTTAAGAGCCACCTCATCGAACATAAGAGCAGCTAAAATAGGTCCTGAACTACGTTGAACCTCATCTGCTAATTTTTTTAAGCTTTCTTCTGTAAATCCAGGACTGCCATTTACTGTAGTTGCACCTGCGGAGTGTTCGAGGATGGGGTAATTTAACAAACTTCCTCAAATAATTATAAGCTTTGGATGAGTAAAAATTGAGTGTAAGGGCAAACTGTCATTTTTCTTCAGGATATTCAGGAATTGAACATTTGTTTTGCATTGCAAAAAATGCTTCAGAATATCACTATTTTTGTCACAGCCTATCACTTCAGAAGCACAGTCTTCAAGTCTCTTATTTAGGCCTACAACCACTGTTTTATTGTCACAATTTGTTTCTTCTTTCTTGTAACACTTTGCCTTGCATGTTTCGCTTGCTCCCTCAGCTTCTCGGTCCTTTTCTGTAGTGCCTCATAATTCTGTTTCAATTTTTTGGGGCTAGGCAAACAATAAGAATGATCTGTCTGATCATTCTGATTCACTCTTTCACCTACAAAAATGAAGTATTATCATTAAGCTTTATTTTTCTTTAAACATACATTGATTACTAGTAAAATTCACACATAACCCATATAGAAAATTAATAACAGGAAAACTATTTTACCTGGTTCATCTGATAAGGAAGCTGATTCTTCACTGACAAGTCGTTTCCTTGGTCGTCTCTATACTATAGTTGTTTTCTGCAGATGGTCAGGAAACGTAAATATTGTCGGTACTGCGTTTGCCAGAAGTCGCCTTTTCTCGTTTGTACTATACATGTATCTATCTTCAAAGTGAAACGAGCATATGTAGCTATATTGAGTTGGCTGCCACTTATCTCGCCTCATATTGGCTACCCACCGAGTTAACAGCTCTTTCTTTTTCAGAGGAAATCTAAAAATAGAGAGACGTGTATACAGTAGCTTATTTACATTTTGTAGACAGCTTAAAGACGAAAATGATGCACAAGACGCTAAGTACAACACGCCTTTAGATACTCACCTGAAATATGATATTCCAGTTGTTTTATCACTTCTATTACCGCAATTGTACGCTGCACATTTACTGGGCATGATTCGCGATCAGTCAATAAGACTTTTAAAACAAATTACAACCGGAAAAAAGTGATTTTCTAACGCCAGTACTATACACGAAATGTAAATATACTGACATGTAGACGTTTCAAAAAATGGCGCCCGGTGTTGCTTTTTGCTACCGCTGGGAGCGCTGTTACCTCACAGATAGCCACTCTATGTAGTTTATATACCTCCTTGGTGCAGACAATGTTTAGCTTTGGTAGAGAGTGCTGTCGAAGTTCAACTGTGTTAGAGTTAGGCTGACAATGTAAAACAGTGTCATTGAGGAAGCCATGGCAATATTATGATTCAAATTAAATGTCTCAATTTATCATTTTGTTCAATCGACATAATTATAAAACTAATTTGTGAAGGAAGAAATCCGATGGAATGTCAGGTAAATACAAGAACGGTGTTACTTTTTTTTCAGTATTGCTGCGCCATCGAAGTAACTTGGTTATTGTTCTTAGATTTGAGAGATAGGAAAGTGTATAGTCTGGATGTTGAGTAGTTCATTAAATTTAAAATCTGCCTTGAGCGCTTTCTCTCGAGATACGTAAAAACATGGTGTTGTAATTTTTGCGCATAATTCATTTTCTTACCAACCTTTCTCTAACAATTCTTTTTAATGGATGATCCAACCCAGTATGTTCCATAAACTGTTAGATTTGCAATTAACAGAGAACTCATTGCACCTCTCGAGTGTCTCTGTGTAGATACAGTAATTTGCAGCTTTAGAATAGCGGCGCGCAAGACAGAGCAGTACCGCAACGCGTTATCCACATTCGCGCAGAATGGAGTTATTCAGATTCTGCAAAGCCAATTATTCTAGGTTTCATGTCCAAGTTAATTATTCAGGCAGTTTATATACTTCCCTTTTCATTATGACAAATAATTAATGATTGTTACAGTGCAGCTTTGCTTTCACATTACGACGGTACTAGTTTCATTACGACAATTCATTCGTTATCACAGCCCAGGCGTACAATCAGATAAAGGGTACTTCAGGCTATATTTTTATTATTTAAAGAGAACTTTAATTGTTTGCAAGATAGGCCACAAAACTTCTTTAATACTGACAGCTGGTGACGGTTGTGCCCTGGGAAGGTGCGATGGTTCATCCTCGAGCTCTGCCCTGGGAAGATGCGATAGTTCATCCTCGTGCTCACAAAACCAATCTTGGACTATGCGAGTTGTGTGAACATGGGAACTGTCGTCTTTTAACACATCATTGACGTTGGGAAACAGTTCCACCATGGGATGGACCTGATCAGCCAAAATGGTCACGGAATCCTTGGCAGTAACTCGCCCTTGCAGAGTAACCATAGGGCCCATTTAATATCACAATATGGCTACCCAAATCACCATCGAACCCTCACCATGTTTCACTCTTAGGGTTTAAAACTGTCCAGAATTGTAAACAGTCTAAAACAAGGATTATCCGAGCAAATGCCTTCTTCCATTGCTCCGTAGCGCAGATGTTATAGCTTCGGGACTACCTTCTCCTTACAAATATTTGCACCACTGATGAATCCTTCGGGGATTCCAGCACTTTCTGTAATTCCCTGCTTGTGCAGCTTCCTGTATGTTGTTTTGCTGCTAACAGGGCTCGCAAGTGCGACGTTCAAGTTTGCAGTGAGTTTTTCAGCTGTCGTCCTCTTTATCTTAAGACACAATCCTCTTCAATGATCGTCTGTCACGATCACTCAAACACACATTCGTCCGTGTTGTGACTTAGCGGATGATGGTCTTCCGCTTGTTTCTGCCACTTATCATTCTATCAACTGTAGGAAAGTCATGCTAAGTTTTTAAATGTCTCCCTGGAGGGTGCTAAAATACGGTACAACTCTTCGATGCGGTGCCACTGTAACATCTCTCTGGGTAACTCTGTTTATATCCACATCAAGACTAGGTCCACTTACCATCTGCCAGTGAAACAGAGTTTCACGTGTTTGCTTACGAGAAAGGTAGCAACATATAGAACTCCATCCGTTATCGAGACAAGTAAAGCCTCCCGTTCCAGTACCCGTCACATACACTCCTAGGGGGAAGTCGATAAGAAACACTCGAATGCTGTCACTCTGCTGCTGGTTTAATCAATCTTCTCGTGTCTGACGCATGTACAGAGCGTTTGCCGTTACAACTGAGCAGGTACTAAAATGATTCACAGAGCCTGGCTGACGCTATGACAGATAAGTTGCAGAGCACATTCACCGGCGTGGGTCGTCGTCACAGGTGTGCGCCTATTGTTGACAAAGGCTTCCGCGAGTTCATTTAGCAGTGTCAGCTCCGCTTTGTGATCCTCGGATGATTCAGATGTCTTTCTGTGGAAGAAGCACGTTGTCCTCTCAGCTGGCTCTACACAGGCGCGAGATATTTACGGACAAAGGATGACGTAGTTCAAAGCGTTCTTCCTGACACTGAGTGGATTAACGTTCGGTGTTTTGTTACTTCAGTCGTTTCAAACGAAACTGCACGTGGTACATAGAATATGGTATTTCAAGTTGTAGAAAACCAGCATGACGTCACGGTATTTGGGACGGTCAAATGAAAACCGAACACCCGCCAGAAAGGGACAATGGAACGCTTCCAATCAAAATTAATCAAAAATGGTTCAAATGGCTCTGAGCACTATGGGACTTAACATCCACGGTCATCAGTCCCCTAGAACTTAGAACTACGACGGCGGTTCAGAAAGTAACCTCCGATCGGTCACAGTGCGGGTTGTGGGGGGAGTAGCGACGCCATCTGTGCGTTCACGCACTCAACAGGTCAGTCGGCATCAAGCCGTGGTCGAGTGAACGTCGTACCTGCGCTAGTTTAGTTTTTGTGGCAGTTTGAAATGTGTGCTGCAATAGAAAACCCCGCCAAATGTGAAGTGCGTGCTGTCATAAGGTTTTTTACAGCCAAAGGATATTCTGCAGCAGCTATTCATCGTGAGCTTTGTGCCGTGTACGGACCAAGAGTTATGAGTGAAGGAGTTGTCCGTGAATGGGTACGTTTATTTAAAAGTGGACGAGAAAACGTTCATGATGAAGAGAGGAGTGGTAGACCATCATTGGTGACTGACGAACTCGTTCAGACAGTTGATGCAAAATTTCGTGAAAATCGACGTTTCTCAATGTCGGAGTTGTCTACTGGTTTTCCACAGATTTCTAAGACTCTCTTGTACGAGATAGTGACAGCAAGATTGGGTTACCGTAAGTTCTGTGCACGATGGGTGCCCAAAATTCTTACCGACCACCACAAAACTCAAAGAATGGCCTCTGCATTAGACTTTCGGTCACGATATAAGGACGAAGGAGAACCATTGTTAAACAGAATCGTGACCGGTGACGAAACCTGGATTAAGTACGTGAACCCTGAGACAAAAGAACAATCAAAGATGTGGGCACATTCAAATTCACCTACCAAACCAAGAAAAGCCTCGCAAGATTTTTCTGCCAGAAAACTGATGGCAACGGTGTTTTGGGATGCCAAAGGGGTGTTGTTGGTTGAATTCATGGAACGTGGTACGACCATTAATCAAGACGTGTATTGTGAAACAATAAAAAAGTTACGACGGGCTATACAGGACAAACGCCGTGGTATCAGCACGGGGTCCCGGGTTCGATTCCCGGCGGGGTCAGGGATTTTCACCTGCCTCGAGATGACTGGGTGTTTGTGTTGTCCTCATCATTTCATCATCATCCAGGAAAGTGGCGAAATTGGACTGAGCTAAGGTTGGGAAATTGTACGGGCGCTGATAACCACGCAGTTGAGCGCCCCACAAACCAAACATCATCACATCTCTCAAACGCCGTGGTATGCTGACTTCCGGTATCGTTTTTTTGCACGATAACGCCCGTCCTCACTCTGCTCGCAGAACAACGGCCCTTCTTGAGTCCTTCAAGTGGGACGTTATCAACCATCCACCTTACAGCCCAGACCTGGCGCCAAGTGATTATCACCTCTTCATGCATTTGAAGAAATGGCTCGGGTCACAGCGGTTTGATGACGACGAAGAGCTCAAAGATGCGGTCACAGGCTGGCTCCAGGCACAAGCGGGTGATTTTTATGCAGAAGGAATTTCAAAGCTTGTGAAGAGATACGATAAGTGCCTCAATCGCTATGGAGACTATGTAGAAAAATAGTGCAAAGATGTAGTTGTAAGATGTATATATTAAAATATTTTTATTTAACTTGGTGTATTTTTTTTAAATCAACCGGAGGTTACTTTCTGAACGGCCCTCGTACTTAAACCTAACTAACCTAAGGACATCACACAACACCCAGTCATCACGCAAAATTAATCATCACATGCGTTGGGGGGGGGGGGGGGGGGACATTGAAGAAATTGACCAAAAGTTATTTTTATTTGTTAGTGCAACTCATGGACATCAAGTTCCCAAAGTTACAATGTAGAAATCGGATCAGAAGTGCCTGAAAATTAATTAAAAGTGTGACGCGGCCTCCCTGCCACGCCCACGTTTCGAAGCAGCACTTCAATACCAGCTCAGTGAAGAACGATTCTGTGTATTACTTTCAACCAAACGTGTGCGGGATACATCTAGAAGGCCGTGATACATACTCTTTGGTTTTATAGATCATCTTTGGCCGATCCCGTACTTCTCAAAAAGTGTGTTCATGGCAAAACCCAAAATCCAAACGATTCTCTAAATTCACTCATGTGCAAACGATGCCCTAAAAACACATTTGCATCTGCTACAGATGTCAGAATTGCAACTTATGATGCAGTTATTGAATTTAATGACGGGAACGTCGGGAGGATGAAGGTATTAGACAGAATGGGCTTCAAGATAGGAAATTTTACTCAAGACATCCTGAGAAAAATAGATTTACAGTGCGTCATTGGAGCTGAAAAGTCAGTTGAGGACCTGGTAAAGGAAAGAAGACGGACAACAAGAAACCAGAATAGAAGCCTTGAAGGGAAAGACGACTCAGAGTACAAATGTGGTGCCTTCTGAAGAAGTGACATAAAGAAAAAAGTTAGGTTGAACTTTAAATTGCGTTTCCTGAAAAATTTGTTTTTTAGAGTTTTTTTTAAGTTTATGTACCTTTTCCTCAGATTCTATGAATGCTAGAATTATGAAATTTTGTACACATTTCTGTAAACCCAATAAACGGTGTCTCAAGAGCAAATTTTGAAATTCTGATTGCAAGCTGATATATATGGGGCAAAGTGCTTGGAATTTTGCATGAATTTAAAATTGCACTTGTGGAATTATAATTAAAAAATTATGAAAATTCTCCTATTTGACCTATTCTAAATACCTCATGAAAGAAGCTTACAACGTATAAAAAGATGAAATAGAGAAATTTTTGTAGAAATATTTTGAATACCTTCTGAGAAAAAGGAACATACGTACGTTATTTTTTGGAAATAAAATTTCAAATTTCATTCAAAAAAAGTTGAATATACGGGGTGATCAAAAAGTCAGTATAAATGTGAAAACTGAATAAATCACGGAATAATGTAGATAGAGAGGTACAAATTGACACACATGCTTGGAACGACATGGGGTTTTATTAGAACCAAAAAATACAAAAGTTCAAAAAATGTCCGGCAGATTCATCTGATCAGAATAGCAATAATTAGCATAACAAAGTAAGAGAAAGCAAAGATGATCTTCTTTACAGGAAATCCTCAATATGTCCACCATCATTCCTCAACAATAGTTGTAGTCGGGGAATAATGTTGTGAACAGCACTGTAAAGCATGTCCGGAGTTATGGTGAGGCATTGGCGTCGGATGTTGTCTTTCAGCATCCCTAGAGGTGTCGGTCGATCACGATACACTTGCGACTTCAGGTAACCCCAAAGCCAATAATCGCACGGACTGAGGTCTGGGGACCTGGGAGGCCAAGCATGACGAAAGTGGCGGCTGAGCACACGATCATCACCAAACGATGCGCGCAAGAGATCTTTCACGCGTCTAGCAATATGGGTTTTTTCTTTTTTTTTGGTTCATTCCAAGCATGTGTGTTAATTTTTACCCCTCTATCTTCATTATTCAGTGGTTTATTAAGTTATCAAATTTATACTGACATTTTGATCACCTGGTATGTAATCAAAATTTATTTTTGGAAACTAAGATTTTTCTATCACTAACTGTATCTCTCTTATTAATTACATTTTTAACTTTGTCTAACAGATCTGAAGATGGGCAGCTAGCCCGAAACCGGTAATTGAAAATAAAGAATAGCGATCGAAGACCGAAACGCCATATTTTACTTCCTTTGTTTTCGGATTGCATTTCCTTAGGACTCTTCGAATGAATCTCAGTCTGGCATCTGCTTTACCGAGGATTAATTTTATATGGTCATTCCATTTTAAAAAAATGGTTCAAATGGCTCTGAGCACTATGGGACTCAACATCTTAGGGCATAGGTCCCCTAGAACTTAGAACTACTTAAACCTAACTAACCTAAGGACATCACACACACCCATGCCCGAGGCAGGATTCGAACCTGCGACCGTAGCAGTCCCGCGGTTCCGGACTGCAGCGCCAGAACCGCTAGACCACCGCGGCCGGCATTCCATTTTAAATCACTCCTAATGCCTACTCCCAGATAATTTATGGAATTAACTGCTTCCAGTTGCTGATCTGCTATATTGTAGCTAAATGATAAAGGATCTCTCTTTTTATGTATTCGCGGCACATTACACTTGTCTACATTGAGATTCAATTCCCATTCCCTGCACCATGCGTCATTTCGTTCCAGATCCTCCTGCATTTCAGTACAATTTTCCATTGTTACAACCTCTCTATAAACTACACAACCATCCGCAAAAAGCCTCAGTGAACTTCCGATGTTATCCACAAGGTCATTTATATATATATTGCATATAGCAACGGTCCTACAACACTCCCGTGCGGCACACCTGAAATCACTCTTACTTCGGAAGACTTCTCTCCTTTGAGAATGACACTCCAAATGTCGCTTTTTAATTTTCCCGCAGATGCCATCTCTTTCCTATGTATCCTTGCACTTCTCGTCTAGCCATTCCTGCTTCACCAGATCGCACTTAGGACCTGTATCGTTGGGAATTACATCTAGTTTTGCCCTGTCATGCCAAATCGCATCAGTTTCGTTCTTGCACCTCTCTCCAAAATTGGAGACGGCCCAAAGTGTAATAACCTCGGCGTACCAGAGCAGTCAAGCTTTTGACAATGTTGACTGGAATACTCTCTTTCAAATTCTAAAGGTGGTAGGGGTAAAATACAGGGAGCGAAAGGCTATTCACAATTTGTACAGAAACCAGATGGCAGTTATAAGAGTCGAGGGACATGAAAGGGAAGCAGTGGTTAGGAAGGGAGTAAGACAGGGTTGTAGCCTCTCCCCGATGTTATTTAATCTGTATATTGAGCAAGCAGTAAAGGAAACAAAATAAAAATTCGGAGTAGGTATTAAAATTCATGGAGAAGAAGTAAAAACTTTGAGGTTCGCAGATGACATTGTAATTCTGTCAGAGACAGCAAAGGACTTGGAAGAGCAGTTGAACGGAATGGATGCTGTCTTGAAGGGAGGATATAAGATGAACATCAACAAAAGCAAAACGAGGATAATGGAATGTAGTCGAATTAAGTCGGGTGATGCTGAGGGAATTAGATTAGGAAATGAGACACTTAAAGTAGTAAAGGAGTTTTTCTATTTGGGGAGCAAAATAACTGATGATGGATGAAGTAGAGAGGATATAAAATGTAGACTGGCAATGGCAAGGAAAGCGTTTCTGAAGAAGAGAAATTTGTTAACATCGAGTATAGATTTAAGTGTCAGGAAGTCGTTTCTGAAAGTATTTGTGTGGAGTGTAGCCATGTATGTACGTGAAACATGGATGATAAATAGTTTAGACAAGAAGAGAATAGAAGCTTTCGAAATGTGGTGCTTCAGAAGAATGCTGAAGATTAGGTGGGTAGATCACATAACTAATGAGGAGGTATGGAATAGAATTGGGGAGAAGAGGAGTTTGTGGCACAACTTGACTAGAAGAAGGGATCGGTTGGTAAGACATGCTCTGAGGCATCAAGGGATCACCAGTTTAGTATTGGAGGGCAGCGTGGAGGGTAAAAATCGTAGGGGGAGCCCAAGAGATGAATACACTAAGCAGATTCAGAAGGATGTAGGTTGCAGTAGGTACTGGGAGATGAAGAAGCTTGCACAGTATAGAGTACCATGGAGAGCTGCATCAAACCAGTCTCAGGACTGATGACCACAACAATAACAACCAGAGCAGTCGAGACATCTACAGAGCACAGTGCCGCACGTGACTGGTTACCAGTGAGGCGTTCGTGTACGTACTGGCCGGTTGGGCTCAGGCAATTGAACATAAATCCGACAGTCTGTCATCGCGTCAGTTTACGCTCGCAGCTTATCTTCCATCGGCGCGGCAGGCTGGTCGGCGCAGTTCTAGCGCCCCAGCGTCTGCCCCGGAGCACACCCGTGCCGCCATTAGTGATTATAATAGCGTGCGGCAGGACACGCCAGGTCGCGTGTGGCTCCCACCCACCACCTGCCGCCTACCTGTGGCTCGGCCACACCCCGGCTGACGCCTCACGCCTCAGCACTCTCTTAATCAACGCTCAAGTCCAGCCCCTACCCCCGTGCTCGTATCGACTTCTCAATGAGAAGTCTCTGGCCTGTGTCTGTGAAAATTAAACTTTCCCCTTATCCTTACGACCTCTGTGTGCCCAAACAGACACACTTTGTAACAGTTCTAACTGTTGCGTAGCGCGCTCGTTCATCACATCGAGCGCAATGTGTTGACATTACTTTAGGCGGCAATATTCTTCCTGAATTTCTCTGAACTCTCGCAGCGAGGCGTAAACACCGAATCGACAGCGTCGCTATTGACGCGTGAGACGTGTGAAATCAAGAATATCCTTCAAATTTTCGATCACGAGGGTAAATCGTGATCGTACTTCATTCATAGCTCACTTGTACTGCCTCAGAGAGACGTTGCATTTCATGAGACTGTTCTTAAATCGTACTAACGTCGATTCATTTTGGATTCAAAAAAAGTGTCTTGGTATCAAAATTATTTCAAAGTTTCCGGATGTTATAAAAATGTACAATAATTCAGTTTACGAGGTGCATTCAAGTTCTAAGGCTTCCAATTTTTTTTTCTCCGGACTGGAAAGAGATAGAAACATGCGCATTGTTTTAAAATGAGGCCGCGTTCATTGTCAATACGTCCCAGAGATGGCAGCACCGTACGACAGATGGAATTTTACCGCCAGCGGCGAGAATGAGAACTGTTTTAAATACTTAAAATGGCGACGTTTTCCTTACTTGAACAGCGTGCAGTCATTCGTTTTCTGAATTTGCGTGGTGTGAAACCAATTGAAATTCATCGACAGTTAAAGGAGACATGTAGTGATGGAGTTATGGATGTGTCGAAAGTGCGTTCGTGGGTGCGACAGTTTAATGAAGGCAGAACATCGTGTGACAACAAACCGAAACAACCTCGAGCTCGCACAAGCCGGTCTGTCAACATGATCCAGAAAGTGGAGAGATTTGTTTTGGGGGATCGCCAAATGACTGTTGAACAGATCGCCTCCAGAGTTGGCATTTCTGTGGGTTCTGTGCACACAATCCTGCATGACAACCTGAAAATGCGAAAAGTGTCATCCAGGTGGGTGCCACGAATGCTGACGGACGACCACAGGGGTGCCCTTGTGGCATGTTGCCAAGCAATGTTGATGCGCAACGACAGCATGAATGGGACTTTCTTTTCGTCGGTTGTGACAATGGATGAGACGTGGATGCCATTTTTCAATCCAGAAACAAAGCGTCAGTCAGCTCAATGGAAGCACACAGATTCACCGCCACCAAAAAAAATTTCGGGTAACCGCCAGTGCTGAAAAAATGATGGTGTCCATGTTCTGGGACAGCGAGGGCGTAATCCTTACCCATTGCGTTCCAAAGGGCACTATGGTAACAGGTGCATCCTACGAAAATGTTTTGAAGGACAAATTCCTTCCTGCACTGCAACAAAAACGTCCGGGTTGGGCTGCGCGTGTGCTGTTTCACCAAGACAACGCACCCGCACATCGAGCTAACGTTACGCAACAGTTTCTTCGTGATAACAACTTTGAAGTGATTGCTCATGCTCCCTACTCACCTGACCTGGCTCCTAGTGACTTTTGGCTTTTTCCGACAATGAAAGACACTCTCCGTGGCCGCACATTCACCAGCCGTGCTGCTATTGCCTCAGCGATTTTCCAGTGGTCAAAACAGACTCCTAAAGAAGCCTTCGCCGCTGCCATGGAATCATGGCGTCGGCGTTGTGAAAGATGTGTACGTCTGCAGGGCGATTACGTCGAGAAGTAACGCCATTTTCATCGATTTCGGGTGAGTAGTTAATTAGAAAAAAAATCGGAGGCCTTAGAACTTGAATGCACCTCGTACAATTCTACAACATTGAACAGGAAAAATCGGTGTATTTGCTTTCTGAAGTATTCTTTGAAATAACTTCTCAGAAACGACATTTACTGCTGCTCCTGTATCTAAAGTAATTTGCACAGTAATGCCTTCAATTGCCGCCGGAATTTTCGCAACAGGTTCAGTGATATTTTCCTCTTGACAAGGCATCATATCCTGCTGAAGTTCTTCTATTAATAATCTGCCATCATTGCCCCGAAAAAAATTGACGCTCTGCCGGTCGTAGTCGCGTTTGTTGAACTTGGAACCCCTACTACCCGGTCGCGTATTGGCCAAATTGGTTGCATATTATTTAACATTTATTACGCAGCTTTTGAAAATTTTCACACGCAAATAAGAAACTTAAGATAAAAGTTTCACATTTTACAACGCACAACCCGCTATATTTCTGTTTCCCTACCAACGATTTCCGCGTTTTTTATGATTGTAATTTTTAAAAGTCCTAATCAGTCCCACAACAAAACAACAGTGTCTACTCTATAAAAATTCCTTGAGCCCATTGTTGTTTTGTGTAAAATCGCGAGTTTCGCTTCCCAGATTTAATTTCTCTAGTTTCACTGTTACTCTCCGCTGGAAATTATTATTAACTCTTTTCCCCATGCTACAGTCGTTTCATCATTATTCACAGAGCGCGACTTCATCGTCTAATTACGTTATCTTTGAAAATCCATGCCCATGCAATTGAATATTAGAGGAAACAAAACTAATTTAGGACCTTATATTAAGGATGTTTATTCGTAATTCATCCCCATTATATTACAAAATACGCAGGAGAAAAGAAAAATGAAATTAAAAAAAAAATCCTTGGGTGCAGTTAGGAGAGGACATCCTCATACCGTGTTACCTCAGTCTCTCAAGTACATTTTATGTGCGCAGAGCCGCACAGGCGTACCCTAGAAATTTTAAGAACGGGCTATCCGGACACCGACGCTAATTACATACCGCTTCAGTGAATATTTGGTAATTACTTTCGAAGCGCAGTAGTACTGGTATTGTGAAAGAACGCGAATGGCGATCGATAAAATATCAATAGAACACTAAAATGCGGAAGCTTGGTATCCAACTGATTCAATTACGGAAACGCTGTAATCAATAAAAACTAAAAAAACTACCTGCAGACTGAAGAAACTTGAAATATCCTTTGTTGGAAACTTGTTCTCTTTCTCTCCCTCCCACCCCCTCCCTCCCTCCCCCACTCCCCTCCCTCCCCCACTCTCCCTCCCCCTGTCCCCCTCTCCCCTCTCCCCCTCCTCCTCTCCCCTCCACCTCACCCTCCCCCCCCCACCCTCACACGACTCTCTGTCTCCCTCTCCCCCTCCCTCTTTTTCTCCCCACCCACCGCTCACTCCCATCCTCCCTCCCTTCGCCCGACTCTCTCTCTCTGTCTCTCTCTCTCTCTCTCTCTCTCTGACGACGCAAATGGAATATTTACAATCTAAAAAAGATGATGACTGGACAATAGGAAATTTCTTCCATAGATTGTGGGTTGCCTGTCTAGTCTAAATGCTTCCTCGGGCAGTAAAAATTATAGCTCTAATTTAAAAATGAAAAATGCTGTCCGGATTTACGTTATACACTGAAGAGTCAAGGAAACTGGTATACCTGCCTAATATCATGTAGGGCACCTACGAGCACCTGAACAGCACAATCCAAGGCATCCAGATATGCTCAATAATGTTCGTATCTGGGGAGTTTGGTAACTAGTGGAACTGTTTATCTCGGGAGCGTGTTCCTGGAACTATTCCATAGCAATCCTGGACGTGTGGGATGTCGCATTGTCCTGCTGGAATTGCCCAACTCCGTCGGAATGCACGATGGACATGAATGGATGCGGGTCATCAGTCATGATGCTTACGTACCTCGTAACTAGACGTATCAGGGGTCGCATATCACTCCACCTGCACACGCCCCACACCATTACGGAGCCACAATCAGCTTGAACAGTCCCCTGCTCACATGGAGGGTCCATGGGTTCATGAGCTTGTCTGCACACCCGTACACGTCCACCCGCTCGATACAATTTGAAACGAGACTCGTCCGACCAGGCAACATGTTTCCAGTCATCAACAGTCCAGTGCCGTTGTTGACACGTCCAGGCTAGGCGTAAGGCTTTGTGAAACTTCCTGGCAGATTAAAACTGTGTGCCCGACCGAGACTCGAACTCGGGACATTTGCCTTTCGCGAGCAAGTGCTCTACCATCTGAGCTACCGAAGCACGACTCACGCCCGGTCCTCACAGCTTTACTTCTGCCAGTATCTCGTCTCCTACCTTCCAAACTTTACAGAAGCTCTCCTGCGAACCAGAAGAGCTTCTGCAAAGTTTGGAAGGTAGGAGACGAGATACCGGCAGAAGTAAAGCTGTGAGGACCGGGCGTGAGTCGTGCTTCGGTAGCTCAGATGGTAGAGCACTTGCTCGCGAAAGGCAAATGTCCCGAGTTCGAGTCTCGGTCGGGCACACAGTTTTAATCTGCCAGGAAGTTTCCTATCAGCGCACACTCCGCTGCAGAGTGAATATCTCATTCTGTAAGGCTTTGTGTCGTGCAGTCATCAAGTGTATACGAGTGGGCCTTCGGCTCCGAAAGCTCATATCAATGATGTTCCATTGAATGGTTCGCACGCTGACACTTGTCGATGACTCAGCATTGAAATCTGCTGCAATTTTGCGAAGGGCTGCACTTCTGTCACGCTGAGCGATTCTCTTCAGTCGTCGTTCGAACCGTTCTTGCAGGATCCTTTTCCAGGCGCATCGATGTCTGAGATTTGATGCTTTACCGAATTCCTGATATTGACGGTACACTCGTGAAATGGTCATACGGGAAAATACCCACTTCATCGCTACCACTGCTGTGTCCCATCGCTGTGCGCCAACTATAACACGTCTTGATAACCTGTCATTGTAGCAGCAGTAACCGATCTAACGACTGCACCAGACACTTCTTGTCTTAAATAGGCCTTGCCGACCGCAGCACGGTATTCTGCCTATTTACACATATCTGTATTTGAGTACGCATGCCTATATAAGTTTTTTCTGGCGCTACAGTGCATTAAAGGTTTAACGCCGTAAGAGAAGTATTAAAGTTACCAACGGTGTATACGTCTTGAGGCAGAGTAAGTCATGGCGACTGTGTTCATCCAGTATTCGAGAATAAGAGCACTTAGTAGTTGCAACAAATTTAAAATCGTAATTTCAAGTCTTTCCGAAAGAAAATTTTTCTCTGTGACACCCACACAAAATAATGAAAACGAAGTTTCACTGTTCATGCAGTATAGCTTGATCTGTAATTCGGTTGTCAGTCTTACTTACAAGAAAATGTCTACTGATGTAATTTGATTACAGTGTACTAAATAAAAGAGAGCGAAGGGAACCAATGACCAAAAGTATACAAACGTTGTAACACCTCAGAGATGCGACGAAGATATCACATGATATTTGGAAAACAAACAATAAAAATTGCATCCGTAAATTTAGTATGCGCTCGTATTAGGATCACTTTCCCTTTGCCGACAACTGTCTCCTTTTAACTGTTTTGTATCCCGCCTGGGCCGTGGCGCGTGGGTAGGAACGGGAAAAGGTAATACAAGTCGGTACTGCAAGAACGTGGTTTACTGGTGCAAGACCAAGGTGATAAACGATTACATAACATTGTACGTCGGTGCGATGCTGAAGCGAAGTGTCCTGGCTGGCCGCACCTGATCAAATGAGCTGAAGCAGTTGCGGAGCTCGTAGACCTCGACACCACCAGCTAGAGGGCGCTGTCGTCGGTGTCTCTCGTAGTGCCAACCTAGCAGAACGGACCTACGTCGTGGCGTCGTAGTTATCGATACCACAAACTACACTCCTGGAAATGGAAAAAAGAACACATTGACACCGGTGTGTCAGACCCACCATACTTGCTCCGGACACTGCGAGAGGGCTGTACAAGCAATGATCACACGCACGGCACAGCGGACACACCAGGAACCGCGGTGTTGGCCGTCGAATGGCGCTAGCTGCGCAGCATTTGTGCACCGCCGCCGTCAGTGTCAGCCAGTTTGCCGTGGCATACGGAGCTCCATCGCAGTCTTTAACACTGGTAGCATGTCGCGACAGCGTGGACGTGAACCGTATGTGCAGTTGACGGACTTTGAGCGAGGGCGTATAGTGGGCATGCGGGAGGCCGGGTGGACGTACCGCCGAATTGCTCAACACGTGGGGCGTGAGGTCTCCACAGTACATCGATGTTGTCGCCAGTGGTCGGCGGAAGGTGCACGTGCCCGTCGACCTGGGACCGGACCGCAGCGACGCACGGATGCACGCCAAGACCGTAGGATCCTACGCAGTGCCGTAGGGGACCGCACCGCCACTTCCCAGCAAATTAGGGACACTGTTGCTCCTGGGGTATCGGCGAGGACCATTCGCAACCGTCTCCATGAAGCTGGGCTACGGTCCCGCACACCGTTAGGCCGTCTTCCGCTCACGCCCCAACATCGTGCAGCCCGCCTCCAGTGGTGTCGCGACAGGCGTGAATGGAGGGACGAATGGAGACGTGTCGTCTTCAGCGATGAGAGTCGCTTCTGCCTTGGTGCCAATGATGGTCGTATGCGTGTTTGGCGCCGTGCAGGTGAGCGCCACAATCAGGACTGCATACGACCGAGGCACACAGGGCCAACACCCGGCATCATGGTGTGGGGAGCGATCTCCTACACTGGCCGTACACCACTGGTGATCGTCGAGGGGACACTGAATAGTGCACGATACATCCAAACCGTCATCGAACCCATCGTTCTACCATTCCTAGACCGGCAAGGGAACTTGCTGTTCCAACAGGACAATGCACGTCCGCATGTATCCCGTGCCACCCAACGTGCTCTAGAAGGTGTAAGTCAACTACCCTGGCCAGCAAGATCTCCGGATCTGTCCCCCATTGAGCATGTTTGGGACTGGATGAAGCGTCGTCTCACGCGGTCTGCACGTCCAGCACGAACGCTGGTCCAACTGAGGCGCCAGGTGGAAATGGCATGGCAAGCCGTTCCACAGGACTACATCCAGCATCTCTACGATCGTCTCCATGGGAGAATAGCAGCCTGCATTGCTGCGAAAGGTGGATATACACTGTACTAGTGCCGACATTGTGCATGCTCTGTTGCCTGTGTCTATGTGCCTGTGGTTCTGTCAGTGTGATCATGTGATGTATCTGACCCCAGGAATGTGTCAATAAAGTTTCCCCTTCCTAGGACAATGAATTCACGGTGTTCTTATTTCAATTTCCAGGAGTGTACATACACAATATATGGTGTCCTAGTTGCGGTGTTGGCATTATGCGCAGCTACTAGACAGGTCATCACGTAGACCAAGATCATGCAGTCAGAAATGCTCACCGGTGACTGCAGTGCTCAAAAGCTCAAGTGTGTAATGACGAGCAAGCGAAACAGTCCTTTCTAGCTGTATACGTTCTTACATAAGCAAAATGCTGAGGTAAGTAGTGTTACGCGCCGGACACTGAGTGTAAGAGTGACCTACAATGAAGTGCAAGCCTGGAAGACTACTTCACAGAATTAGGTGTATGACTCAATATAAGGAAAACTCAGTACCTCACCGCAGATCTGAATGATGCGAATGCCATCGGAATCAGTGCTGTTGACCTCCCAAGAACAAGGATTTTTACGAGGGTCACTCCAAAATAAATGCACACTGTTTTTTTTTTTAATCCATCTTTTGTTCCACATGTTTGAAAGTTTTACACTGTGTAGATACATCCTTTAGGAACAATATTTTCATTTCCCCACATGGTTTCCATCCCTCTCAACTGCCTTAAGCCATCTTGGAACCAGCGCCTGTATACCCTCACGGTAAAATTCTGGACCAACCTGTTGGAGCCACTGTTTGGCAGCGTGCACAAGGGAATCATCATCATCAAACCTTTTCCCACGAAGAGAGTCTTTCAGTTTCCCAAAGAGATGATAGTCACATAGAGCCAGGTCAGGACTGTAAGGCGGGTGTTTGTATTCTCCATCCGAGTTTTGTGATCGCTTCCATGATTTTTTGACTGACAACTGGCCGTGCAGCAGCAAAACATCCTGCTTTTGCCGATGTGGTCGAACACGACTCAGACGAGTTCGAAGTTTCTTCAGTGTCGTCACATATGCATCAGAATTTATGGTGGTTCCACTTGCCATGATGTCCACAAGCAAGAGTCCTTCGGAATCGAAAAACGCCGTAGCCATAACTTTTACAGCAGAAGGTGTGGTTTTGAATTTTTTTCCTTGGGTAATTTGCATGATGCCACTCCATTAATTGCCTCTTCGTCTCTGGTGAAAAATGATGGAGCCATGTTTCATCACCTGTCACAATTCATCCAAGAAATTCATCTCCACCATTCTCGTGCTGTTCCAAAAGTTCGCTGCATCCCGTTTTCTTGTTTCCTTGTGAGCCACTGTCAACATCCTGGGAACCCACCTGGCACAAACCTTTTTTAACGCCAACACTTTCAGTATTCTTCAAACACTTCCTTCCCCTATCCCTACGTAGCGTGACAATTCGTTCACTCTGATGCGTATGTCACCAGTCAGCAATTCGTTAACCCTCTGCACATTGTCTGGAGTGTGTGCAGTACGAGGCCTGCCGCTGCGAGGACAATCCTCAATATTGCCGTGCCCGCTTTCATCACGTACCCTGCTTGCCCACCGACTAACTGTACTGCGAACGACAGCAGCATCTCCATACACCTTTTTCAACCCCTTGTGGATGTTTCCCACTGTCTCGTTTTCACAGCACAGGAATTCTATGACAGGACGTTGCTTCTGACGAACGTCAAGTGTAGCAGCCATCTTGAAGACAGGCTGTGACGGCGACACTCACGGGAACACGTTGAACTAAGTTTGAAAACAAGCGGGAAGCATGTATCTACTCACTCTAAAACTTTTCAGACATGCAGAATGAAAACTGTATTTTTACAAAAATAGTGTGCATTTCTTTTGGAGTGACCGTCGTATGTATCCTCTCTCGGCGAGTGTTGCTGTTGACAGAAATTTCAGTGCGGAAATTTCTAACTGCTTAAGCAGCACGTGGTTGAAATGGCGTTCTGTGACTGAAGTACTGTATGACGGGGAAGTCCCAAACGGGCTCATGTCGAAAGTACACGGATCAGTAATATGTTCAGCGAAAGAAGTTGAACAACGACATACTCTCATGGAATCAAAGGTGCTCAGATGGGCATTTGCGTTGACAGTGCACAATCGTGTAACAAATGATAAAGTCCTTACAACTTGTACGGGGTAGCACGAAAAGTAGACATACGATGGTACGGCTGTGTTCTTAGGGCAGACGAAGCAGCACTGACAAAGACTGGTTTTACTTTTGAGAATAAATTCGAAACGTTCAGTAGGACGACATAGACAGCGGTGGGTTAAAACCCTGCACGAAGATATCCACATCGCAGGCCTCCGCCTTCATCAGGCACAAGGGCGGGTAAAATACCGTCAGAGAACAAACAGTGGACCTCGTCAGCGTGTCGGAGAAACGCTGAGGAAGAAGAAGAAGAAGAAGAAGAAGAGTGATTCTACATGTTACCAGAGTTTCGTTCATGGCACTCTTTTTATCTTTGATCACTCTGCAGAAAGCACGTAAGGCTGCAGCTTGACCTCATAACGCACAGCAATCCTTTTCTGGCCAGTCCTAAATCATTCTCTCTCTCTCTCTCTCTCTCTCTCTCTCCCCCCTCCCCCTCCCTCTCTCTATCTCTCCCTCCCTCCCTCTCTCCCTCGTCCTCCATCTGGCAGATTAGCATCTCTGGTTACCGACAAGCAGCCGGGCGGAAACTCGACCTCCTTAAAATAGCGGCGGGCGGCCCTTGTGAAGAGTGTGTGTGTGTGTGTGTGTGTGTGTGTGTGCGTGCGTGCGTGCGTGCGCGACACACACACACACACACACACACACACACACACACAATGTGTCTCCCTATACTGCAGTTCACGTCGTGTGGTCGACTCGACTTGGCCTCTGCTACTGTCTTCCGGTCTGTGACTACACCTTTGGCAGCTTTTTAGCAATGCCTCTCATTCCAGATTGAGATTTTCACTCTGCAGCGGAGTGTGCGCTGATATGAAACTTCCTGGCAGATTAAAACTGTGTGCCAGGCCGAGACTCGAACTCGGGACCTTTGCCTTTCGCGGGCAAGTGCTCTACCATCTGAGCTACCCAAGCACGGCTCACACCCCGTCCTCACAGCTTGACTTCTGCCAGTACCTCGTCTCCTACCTTCCAAACTTAACAGAAGCTCTCCTGGTTGAGCACTTGCCCGCGAAAGGAAAAGGTCCCGAGTTCGAGTCTCGGCCCGGCACACAGTTTTAATCTGCCAGGAAGTTTCAATGCCTCTCATGTTTTGCCGTACATTCAGTGTTGCTTCTAGAAGGTAACGTTATGACCACCTGCTCAAACGGGTGTTTATTTTCCGTGACGTGGATTCGACAAGTCCCTAGTAGGATTGTGGAGGTATATGGCACCAGAAGGCTTTCATAGTTCCGTGCAGTTCCCTTGAACTACCGGCAGATACTACGGAGCTGCTGAGCTGCAACCGATAGCGTCCCACATGTGTTCCATCTGGTTCAGGTCAGGCGAATTTCGTGACCAAGACATTAGCCCGATTTCACTATCGTGCTCCTGAAATCGCAGTAACACCGTTCCGACCGTACGACACGGACGATCTTTGTGGAAGATGTCATCGTTGTGTGAGAGGACATCAAGCGTGAAGGGTTGCAGGTGGTCTTACATAATATATACGTACAACAGTATTGGGTTGTGAACCCACCTTGATGCAAAACACTTTTGTATTTTATTTGTTTATTCCCAAACTAGTTTCAGCGACACTGTCGCCACCATCAGTGGGTTCTTTAATTCTAAAACATGCAAAAAGTAGTGTAAACATTATAAAACAGTATTACATGTGAACTGTTTGGTTCAAAATATTGTGTTCTGTAAATAGTTTCGTAATACCTTACTTATTATATAAGTCACAGCAATAAATTTTACGCTTGTTGCCGCTGTTTCCATCATATTTTCCGTGTTTTTCTTGCCGTTTATTCGGCATACAGCATCTCATCTGCAACCGCATGAGCGGCTGTTAGTAAAAAAAGTATGAAAAAGTGAACTAATATACATCAGCGCTATACTGTTGGGATTGCGGTAGTGTTGTCGATACAGTTTTGGTGTGCAGTGGGCTGTTACGCAGACTATGTTCTCACGTTCGTTGCTCGGCTTGCAGCAGCGTTTAAACACAGAAAAACCTAACTGATGCACCTTGATCGATTTCCAAGACTTTACGCTATCTTGCTGTTACGCGTGTGTTGTAAGAGTGTGTCGCATATTGTGAGAAGATTTTAAAAACTATAGCGGGAGTTATGATGACTTCTTTATTTATGTCTCTCTGCGCAATGAAGGTTTGTGTGTGTGTGTGTGTGTGTGTGTGTGTGTGTTGTCCCTGTCCTGCCACCTGTGTCAGTTCTGTTATAGCGGCAAGGAGTTTGTTGTTGCGCAGTGTTGTTTTTGTTTATTACGTTCTTCCTTTCCTCTACAACCTTTCGTAATTGTCTTTTGTTGTTAGTTTCGCATAAAGACGGACCCACAATCCCATATTGTTGATTTTATGCAAACACGGACAGTTGGAATAGTTTAAAGATAAAATGAATGTACATAGTCCATCGCGCTTTCGACTGCTGCCACAGGTCCCATTTAAGCCCAAGTGGATGTCCCTAAAGCATCATACTGCCGTCCTTGGCATGGTGGAGATTTCGAAGAAATGGTCGTCTGTATCGCAGCGTATTCCAACACCACCCGTCCACTTGGTGTAACAAGAAACGTGATTTATCCGACCAGGCGACGCGTTTACATTGATCCGCGGTCCAACTTGATGCTCCCATGTCCACATCAATAGTAATTGTTGATGGCAGCCCTGACTTCAACAACGTGCGCCGAACGGTCTGCTTCGGAACACTTGTGTCTCAGGTCTGGCGCGCACGCTTCAGACACACAAACACACACACACACACACACACACACACACATATGCTTATTCTGCTTTACAGAGCAGGTAAGTGTGGTGTCACCGCCAGACACCACACTTGCTAGGTGGTAGCCTTTAAATCGGCCGCGGTCCGCTAGTATACGTCGGACCCGCGTGTCGCCACTGTCAGTGATTGCAGACCGAGCGCCGCCACACGGCAGGTCTAGAGAGACGTCCTAGCACTCGCCCCAGTTGTACAGCCGACTTTGCTAGCGATGCTACACTGACAAATACGCTATCATTTGCCGAGACGATAGTTAGCATAGCCTTCAGCTACGTCATGTGCTACGACCTAGCAAGGCGCCATTACCAGTTTATATTGAGATTGTAATTATGTACCATCAAGAGCGATGTCCTCCAATTATGGATTAAAGTTAAGTATTACATCAACTACGTACTTTATTTGCTGCTATAAACTCCTTTAATTGTTCCAGACCTCACGCCAGCCTGCGTGAGCTTAAACGCGTGCATTTCGGCATCCTCGCATAGTGACTTGGCTGTCTTGCCAAGTCACAACAGTAAGCTTCTGATGTCGACGTTGTGTGACGGGGCATTAACGATCAATACCTTATCGCCTACTCGCGGTTTTACCACCCTCCAACGACTTTCCATAGATGCTGACGACAGTAGCACGTGACCAGCCGACTGCCCGGCAGTTTCCGAGATCCCCGATCCCAGGCGCCTGGCCGCAACAACCTGCTCTTTGCTCTGTTATGTCAGTGGGTTTCCCCATTTGCGTATCTCGTCGTAGCTAGAATGATTCCGCATTCGTCTCTGCTCCGTAAATACACTTTCCTTATCGCGTCGCGTGCCCGCAACGGCATCCAAGCGGCAGTCAGTCTCGCGTTGCGCAGTGCTCATCAGGGTACACTGACTCAAATAAATGTTCAGCTTTTTGTTGTTGCATAGTGCCTTAATTGCTGCTCTTGTGAATCTCTTGTCTGCTGCACGTTTTTCTTTCTTTTTTTTTTTGTCAGTAAATTGTCCGCCTGAAGAAATCTTTACTTGAGTTAATCTCTTAAAAAATGTGTGTGAAATCTTATGGGACTTAACTGCTAAGGTCATCAGTCCCTAAGCTTACACACTACCTAGCCTAAATTATCCGAAGGACAAACACACACACACACACACACACACACACACACACACACACACACACACCCATGCCCGAGGGAGGACTCGAACCTCCGCCGAGACCAGCCGCACAGTCCATGACTGCAGCGCCTTAGACCGATCGGCTAACCCCTCGCGGCAGTTAATCTCTTAACTACATGAACAAACAACAAAGCAGTAATTAACAAGAGAAGTACCCTAGGTGGAACGGCAATGTCCTCACTGACTGACTCTTCATCGCTCTGCCCATCGCCTAAGGACAGAAACTTGAAATTTGGAGAAGTAGTGGATCTTACAGTGTAGGCGTCGTTTAAGACGGGATTTTTCGAAATTCCAACCTTAAGAGGGTGAAATAGGGGATGAAGATTTTTTTTTAAAAAACGCAAAAGTCAATTTTGAAGCTAGATCTACGGAAGTTGGTATTTCTGTTTTTGGACAGAAATAAAAAAACGGTATTTCAGCATTTTTCAAAATATAGCCCTATGGGGGTAAAATAATGGGAGAAAGCTTTTTTTGAAATGTATCATTATTAAAGAATTACTAAAGTATTTTTAAAGTTACATCTACAAACACTGATATTCGACTTCTCGCTTACAAATACAAAAATACGTCTCTCAGTATTTTTAGAAATTGAACCCCTAAGGGGCTGAGACAGGTGATAAGATTTTTCATGAAAATACTTTATTTTGAAAACATTTTTGAAACTAAATCTGTGAAAATTTAAATGTGACTTCTCAGTTAGAAGTAAAAGAAAATGTGTGTTTCACTGTTTTTCAACGTTCAGCCCCCAAGGGGGTGAAACGAGGGATGAAAATTTTTATGAAAAGGTCTCAAATTTGGTATTCTCCGCATACTCTTGACGCTGTAGGTCTCGGAATATTGAGTTCTCTAACGTTTATTGAAATGGAAAGTCCCATGCGTCTAGCTCCAACTAATGTTCGCGTTCAGAATCTGTTAATTCTTGTCGTGCGGACCTAATCACGTCGGAAACCTTTTAACATGAATCACCCGAGTTCAAATAACAGGTCCACCATTATCTTGTGTACGCGAAACTACTGCCATTTGTATGTGTGCATATCTCTCTCCCCTGACTTTAATCACCTGAATGAGCATTATAAACAGATTAAACAACATTTTTGGGTGGTAGAACAGAGATATTTCCGCATTTTAAAGTAATTTTTAATCGGTTTCAGCAGTTCCACCTAGGGTACTTCTCTTTTTAATTACTGCTTTGTTATTTGTTAGTGTAGTCGAGGGTGAAAAGTTCAGGAAACGTAGGCCAACTGAAATTCAGTTACCGTATTAATAATTTAAGTCAAAACCTACGTTCCTAGCATTTGTAGACTTAGACAAAGCTTTTGACAATGTTGACTGGAATACTCTCTTTCAAATTCTTAAGGTGGCAGGGGTATAATACATGGAGCGAAAGGCTGTTTACAATTTGTAAAGAAACCAGATTGCAGTTATAAGGGTCAAGGGGCATGAAAGGGAAGCAGTGGTTGGGAAGGGAGTGAGACACGGTTGTAGCCTCTCGCCGATGTTATCCAATCTGTATATTGAGCAAGCAGTAAAGGAAACAAAAGAAAAATTCAGAGTAGGTATTAAAATCCATGGAGAAGAAATAAAAACTTTGAGGTTTGCCGATGACATTGTAGTTCTGTCAGAGATAGCAAAGGACTTGGAAGAGCAGTTGAAGAGCGGAATGGACAGTGTCTTGAAAGAAGGATATAAGATGAACATCAACAAAAGCAAAACGAGGATAATGGAATGTAGTCGAATTAAATCAGGTGATGCTGCGGGAATTAGATTTGGAAATGAGACGCTTAAAGTAGTAAAGGAGTTTTACTATTTGGGGAGCAAAATAACTGATGATGGTCAAAGCAGAGAGGATATAAAATGTAGACTGGCAATGGCAAGGAAAGCGTTTCTCAAGAAGAGAAATTTGTTAACATCGAGTATAGATTGAAGTGTCAGGAAGTCGTTTCTGAAAGTATTTGTATGGAGTGTAGCCATGTATGGAGGTGAAACGTGGACGATAAATAGTTTGGACAAGAAGAGAATAGAAGCTTTCGAAATGTGGCGCTACAGAAGAATGCTGAAGATTAGATGGGTAGATCACATAACTAATGATGAAGTATTGGATAGAATTGGCATCAAGAGATCACCAGTTTAGCATTGGAGGGCAGCGTGGAGGGTAAAAAAAGTAGAGGGAGACCAAGAGATGAATATACTAAGCAGATTCAGAAAGATGTAGGTTGCAGTAGGTACTGGGAGATGAAACTTGCACAGGCTAGAGTAGCATGGAGAGCTACATCAAACCAGTCTCTGGACTGAAGACCACAACAACAACAATGGATGGTAGAACAGAAATATCTCCGCATTTTAAAGTTATTTTTAATCTGTTTCAGTCGTTCCACCTTCGGTACTTCTCTTGTTAATTACTGCTTTGTTGTTTGTTAATGTAGTCGAGACTGAAAAGTCAAGAAAACGTTGGCCAACAGAAAATCAGTTCTCGTATTAATAATTCAAGTCAGGTTATTACCGGACGGTGTTTGCAAGACGCCGCACCTGCCTGAGGCAGCGCCGCCCTAGAGCAGAGTGGAAATCCCCCGTTTGTGCCGTCCCGCCGCCCTGTACCCCATCCGCGGGACCAGCGTTGCGTCATGCCGCAGTGGAGTAGTGAGTCAGCCGCCGCCCCACGTCGCTCGGCCCTCATCCCACATCCCGCTGGTTGGCTCCGCTCTGCCCTATTCACGTCGCACTGGCGGCCGGCTGAGCCCTCAGAGTGATTCGACCTTCGCCGAGCAGCGCCAACTCGGTTGCAATTCGCCTGCTGTGTCTGGAGGCTAGCTCGCCGCAGCGCCAACGTTACACCGCGCTCTCAGCCGACGCAGACCGTTCTGAAAGGTAATTCACTGTCCCTCCACAAAGGGGAAAGGTACGAGGGCCGCCTCTAAAAGTGTTTACTAAAACAGAGAAAGAAATTGTTTTATTCGAGGTTGAAAACCAAATTGCGTTTCTGTTCAACGGATATCTGTGTATTTCGAACCAGTTTCCGGTTTCTTAAAGGCATGAGACACGGGCTACCTATGGCTCGCAATATCGTTGCAATCGGCCGCTACCGCACACGAGCGATTTGCCGGCCGCTGTGACCGAGCGGTTCTAGGCGCTTCAGCCGGGAACAGCGCTGCTGCTACGGTCGCAGGTTCGAATCCTGCCTCGGGCATGGATGTGTGTGATGCCCTTAGGTTACTTAGGTTTGAGTAGTTCCAAGTCTATGGGACTGATGACCTCAGATGTTAAGTCCCATAGTGCTTAGAGCCATTTGATTTGAACACGAAGCAATTTCTATAAGTATTACGAACGCCACTCAGCTGACAAATTCTAATATGGAAAATGAACAGCTATGTTAAGCTGCAGTTGCACTTGATCTCCGTATCTCCACAAATACTTTCAAAAAATTAATTAGGAAAAACGAGAATTGTAATTTATTAAACTTTTTTTGAACGCCTTTCTTGAGAACTCTAGATAACTTTACAGAATATATTACACTTTTTACTGAAGCCAAGTGGGTTGTGTATATCTGTCCAGTGTGCTAATACAATTTGCTTTTTCAGACTCGATATGTCTATAGAAATGTTGTCAGTAGCATTTCATATGAGGCAGAGATAGGTTATATGAAATATACGGCATTTCAGTATATCTTTACAATAGATACCCCCTGAACATTCATTTACATTAAAATGTTCACTTAACACTACAGTACAGTTAAAAGTTTTAATAATGTGTGTGTGTAGCTTTCTTTTTATAAATAACCCAAAATCATCAGATTGAGCCCAGTGAATCGTGACTATTACTACGAACTTGCCATCAAATCTACTTTGACGGCATAAACTTCAAATTGCTAACCACTGCCAGATCGGACTGTGTCGCGTTTTATACTTTGTGTTGTTGTTGTTGTGGTTGTCTTCAGTCCAAAGACTGGCTTGAAGCAGCTCTCCACGCTACTCCATCCTGTGCAGGCCTCTTCATCTGCGACAAACTGCTGCATCCTCCATCCTTCTGAATCTGCTTATTGTATTCATCTCTTGGTCTCCGTCGACGATTTTTAGCCCCCACATTTCCCTCCAGTACTAAATTGGCGAACCTTTGACGCGTCCGAATGTGTCCTACCAACCGATCCCCTTTTTTAGTCAGATTGTTCCACATATTTCTTTTTTCCCGAATTCTTTTCAGTACCACCTCATTAGATACCTGATCTACCCACCTAATCTTCAGCATTCTTCTGTAGCACCACATTTCTAAAGGTTCTATTCTCTTCTTGTCTATACTATTTATCGTCCATGTTTCACTTCCATAATGGCTACTCTCCATACAAATAGTTCCAGAGAGGACTTCCTGATACGAAAGTCTATACTCGATGTTACCAAATTTCTCTTTTTCAGAAACGCTTTTCTTGCCATTGCCAGTCTACACTTAATATCCTTCCTACATTTTGAAGCTTATGCCGTGAAAGCAGATTTGATCGACAAGTTCGTAGTAATACTCCGATGATTCTTAGTATTTATAAAATGAAACTCCACACGCATTATTAAGTTTTAACTTCTAGATGTACTGTAATATTAAGTGGACATTTTAATTTAAATGAATGTTTAGGGTGGATCTGTTGTACACCCGTACTCAAATGAATTGTGATTTCATATAACGTATGTCTGCCTCATACAATATATAACAAGAACTATGATATTGCCGGCCGGTGTGGCCGAGGGGTTCTAGGCGCTTCAGTCTGGAACCCCGCGAACGCTACCGTCGCAGGTTCGAATCCTGCCTTGGGCATGGATGTGTGTGATGTGTCCTTAGGTTGGTTAGGTTTAAGTAGTTCTAAAGTTCTAGGGGACTGATGACCTCTGATGTTAAGTCCCATAGTGCTCAGAGCCATTTGAATTTAACTATGATATTACTATTGACATCATTTCTACAGACACATCGAGATTGAAAAAGGAAATTGCTGTAGCACACTGGATAAATGTACGTAACCCACTTGACTCCAGTGAAAAGTGTAATGTATTCTGTAAAGTTGTCTACAGTTCTCAAGAAAGGTGTTTCATAACAAGTTTAATAAATTACAATTCTCGTTTTTCTTATTTTGCTTCCCAAATAGCAAACCTCATTTTGCACTTTAAGTGTGTCATTTCCTAATCTAATTCCCTCAACGTTACCTGATTTAATTCGATTACATTCCATTATCCTCGTTTGCTTTCGTTCATGTTCAACTTATATCCTGCTTTCAAGATACTGTCCATTCCGTTCAGCTGCTCTTGCAAGTCCTTTGTTTGTATTCGTATTACTTTTGAATATAAATGACAACTTCGGCCTCAGCTTAATTCTCACACTGGTTGGTGACGCCTGAGTAACTATAAATTCCATCGCAAAGTTCTTACAATCGTAGGAGCCACGGACAGATCGCCTAACGACGTGACGTGGTGATGAATCGCTGCGATCCGTCGCTCGTGCATGGCGGCCGCTAGAGCATCATCAGCAAAGAACTGACAGGCGCCTACAACACACACTTGATGTGAAGTTAGAGAGCAATATAAAATCGCGCGCTCGTCAGTCATGGTATGCACCAAATATGTTAAACTACAGTATTAAAATACAATTTATAAGCTACGTATTATCAAACACAGTACATAACGAAAACACACAATATTATAATACAGTGGAAGCATCTAGAAACAACTGAGTTCTTCCAAAGCCATGTTTTTAAGTTGCAAACTTCGGAGAGGAAAAACTGTAAAAGAATGTCTGAATATGCAGTCATTGTTTGTTTGAAATTGGAAGCGTAGCAAGTATTAAACGATAATTACGAAACCACTCCATTTTTGTTCTTTTAACGAGGATTTGAATCCATCTTTTAAACTTTAAGATCTCGTTTCTTAACCACCTGTATCTTGTTTTCCTTTTTTTTCTTTCCTAGCTAATAGCTCAAGAATATAGAGGGCACCTCCCTGCATGGCGTTTTCTACAGCTTGAAAATATACTTCAGAACGTTGTACTTTTCATAGACGCTGTTAAAGCGGGAAGAGTCGGTATTAACAGTGTTGGCAAAGACGTAAGATAAGGCGCTGCAGTCATGGACTGTGCGGCTGGTCCCGGCGGAGGTTCGAGTCCTCCCTCGGGCATAGGTGTGTGTGTTTGTCCTTAGGATAATTTAGGTTAAGTAGTATGTAAGCTTGGGGACTTGATGGCCTTAGCAGTTAAGTCCCATAAGATTTCACACACATTTGAACATATGAAAGACGTAAGATTTTTCCAAAATATTGATACTTTGTAAGTCGCCAGTTGTAGGAGTAAATCGATCCACTCGTCTTTCTCGTCCTGTTCTGCATTAAATCCCTTACTGTACATCATTTATTTTTTACATTTGTCATGATCTATAATCATTTTCATATTTTCTAGTTTTATTTGTCCCTACATTTTCGCCTCTGCTGCTCCAACCAGTGTCAGTATGCGGATTCTAGTTTCTGAGACCTATCTCGTCAACTTACTCCCTCATCTAGTACTGTATTTTCAGTACTTTCAAGCGTCCCTGTTCTTTCCCCTATGTCTTTACTTCGTAGTTTAGCAGTACACTTAGTTACTTCCAGTTAAATCACAATCACACTTTAATTTCGTGCACTGCTGAGCTCCAAGTAGCTTCGTCACAAACATTTTTGTCAACATAAAGTCAATATTTATTAGCTACAGTAAGTATCGGATACTTACTGTGCTACACCTGTCTATGCTTAATGATCTCAGCCGTGCTTTGATGCCCTATATACCGAGCTGGATAGCGCAATGGTTAGCACACTGGACTCGCACCGGCCGGTGTGGCCGAGCGGTTATAGGCGCTTCAGTTAGGAACCGCGTGATCGCTACGGTCGCAGGTTCGAATCCTGCCTCGGGCATGGATGCGTGTCATGTCCTTAGGTTAGTTAGGTTTAAGTAGTTCTAGGGGACTCATGACCTCAGATGTTAAGTCCCATAGCCCTTAGAGCCATTTGAACCATTTGAACTGGACTCGCATTTGGGAAGACGGTGGTTCAAACGCACGTCCGGCCATCCTGATGTAGGCTTTCCGTGATGTCCCAAAATCGCTTACAACAAATTCCCGTATAGTTTCTTCGAAAGGGTACGTCCGCTTCCATTTTCCAGCCTTCTCTAATCCAAGCTTGTGCTCCGTCGCTTATAACCTCGTCGCCGACGGGACATTAAACACTAATCCCATCCTCATCCCCCTCCTCCTATATCCTGTATAAGCTTCCTCTCGGAAGGCCAAATTATTGCGCTACTTTCTAGTGCTTTAAATGTAGTACGTCATTAATTACTTGAAACGAGCTAGGGTGGTAGTGGAGAGATCATAGTAGGACATGCCTATCAAATACACGAAAACAGTCCCTGCAGACTTGCCACTGGGCGAAACGCGACGCAGATGTCATTTTGACTGATCTTACACTACTGGCCATTAAAATTGCTACACCACGAAGATGACGTGCTAGAGAGGCGAAAGTTAACCGACAGGAAGAAGATGCCGTGATATGCAAATGATTAGCTTTTCAGAACATTCACACAAAGCAGGCGCTGGTGGCGACACCTACAACGTGCTGACATGAGGAAAGTTTCCAACCGATTTCTCATACACAAACAGCAGTTGACTGGAGTTGCCTGGTGAAACGTTGTTGTGACGCCTCCTGTAAGGGGCAGAAATGCGTACCATCACGTTTCCGACTTTGATAAAGGTCGGATTGTAGCCCATCGCGATTTTGGTTTATCGTATCGCGACATTGCTTCTCGCGTTGCTCGAGATCCAATGACTGCTAGCAGAATATGGAATCGGTGGATTCAGGAGGGTAATACGGAACGCCGTGCTGGATCCCAACGGCCTCCTATCACTAGCAGTCGAGATGACAGGCATCTTATCCGCATGGCTGTAACGGATCGTGCAGCCTCGTCTCGATCCCTGAGTCAACAGATGGGGACGTTTGCAAGACAACAACCATCTGCACGAACAATTCGACGACGTTTGCAGCAGCAAGGACTATCAGCTCGGAGACCATGGCTGCGGTTACCCTTGTCGCTGCATCACAGACAGGAGCGCCTGCGATGGTGTACTCAACGACGAACCTGGGTGCACGAATGGCAAAACGTCATTTATTTCGGATGAATACAGGTTCTGTTTACAGCATCATGATGGTCGCATCCGTGTTTGGCGACATCGCTGTGAACGCACATTGGAAGCGTGTATTGTCATCGCCATACTGGCGAATCACCCGGCGTGATTGTATGAGGTGCCATTGGTTACACGTCTCGGTCACCTCTTGTTCGCATTGACGGCACTTTGAACAGTGGACGTTACATTTCAGATGCGTTACGACCCGTGGATGTACCCTTCATTCGATCCCTGCGAAACCCTACATTTCAGCAGCATAATGCACGACCGCATGTTGCAGGTCCTGTACGAGCCTTTCTGGATACAGAAAATGTACGACTGCTGCCCTGGCCAGCACATTCTCCAGATCTCTCACCAATTGGAAACGTCTGGTCAATGGTGGCCGAACTACTGGCTCGTCACAATACGCCAGTCACGACTCTTGATGGACTGTGGTATCGTGTTGAAGCTGCATGGGCAGCTGTACGTGTACACGCCATCCAAGCTCTGACTCAATGCCCAGGCGTATCAAGGCTGTTGTTACAGCCAGAGGTAGTTGTTCTGGATACTGATTGCTCAAGATTTATGCAGCCAAATTGCGTGAAAATGTAATCACATGTCAGTTGTAGTATAATATATTTGTCCAATGAATACCCGTTTATCATCTGCGTTTCTTCTTGGTGTAGCAATTTTAATGGTCAGTAGTGTATAATTATCGTTTTCTTTTATAGTTAACGTGCGAGGTACAGCGGTTGGCAGATATACACTCCTGGAAATGGAAAAAAGAACACATTGACACCGGTGTGTCAGACCCACCATACTTGCTCCGGACACTGCGAGAGGGCTGTACAAGCAATGATCACACGCACGGCACAGCGGACACACCAGGAACCGCGGTGTTGGCCGTCGAATGGCGCTAGCTGCGCAGCATTTGTGCACCGCCGCCGTCAGTGTCAGCCAGTTTGCCGTGGCATACGGAGCTCCATCGCAGTCTTTAACACTGGTAGCATGCCGCGACAGCGTGGACGTGAACCGTATGTGCAGTTGACGGACTTTGAGCGAGGGCGTATAGTGGGCATGCGGGAGGCCGGGTGGACGTACCGCCGAATTGCTCAACACGTGGGGCGTGAGGTCTCCACAGTACATCGATGTTGTCGCCAGTGGTCGGCGGAAGGTGCACGTGCCCGTCGACCTGGGACCGGACCGCAGCGACGCACGGATGCACGCCAAGACCGTAGGATCCTACGCAGTGCCGTAGGGGACCGCACCGCCACTTCCCAGCAAATTAGGGACACTGTTGCTCCTGGGGTATCGGCGAGGACCATTCGCAACCGTCTCCATGAAGCTGGGCTACGGTCCCGCACACCGTTAGGCCGTCTTCCGCTCACGCCCCAACATCGTGCAGCCCGCCTCCAGTGGTGTCGCGATAGGCGTGAATGGAGGGACGAATGGAGACGTGTCGTCTTCAGCGATGAGAGTCGCTTCTGCCTTGGTGCCAATGATGGTCGTATGCGTGTTTGGCGCCGTGCAGGTGAGCGCCACAATCAGGACTGCATACGATCGAGGCACACAGGGCCAACACCCGGCATCATGGTGTGGGGAGCGATCTCCTACACTGGCCGTACACCACTGGTGATCGTCGAGGGGACACTGAATAGTGCACGGTACATCCAAACCGTCATCGAACCCATCGTTCTACCATTCCTAGACCGGCAAGGGAACTTGCTGTTCCAACAGGACAATGCACGTCCGCATGTATCCCGTGCCACCCAACGTGCTCTAGAAGGTGTAAGTCAACTACCCTGGCCAGCAAGATCTCCGGATCTGTCCCCCATTGAGCATGTTTGGGACTGGATGAAGCGTCGTCTCACGCGGTCTGCACGTCCAGCACGAACGCTGGTCCAACTGAGGCGCCAGGTGGAAATGGCTTGGCAAGCCGTTCCACAGGACTACATCCAGCATCTCTACGATCGTCTCCATGGGAGAATAGCAGCCTGCATTGCTGCGAAAGGTGGATATACACTGTACTAGTGCCGACATTGTGCATGCTCTGTTGCCTGTGTCTATGTGTCTGTGGTTCTGTCAGTGTGATCATGTGATGTATCTGACCCCAGGAATGTGTCAATAAAGTTTCCCCTTCCTGGGACAATTAATTCATGGTGTTCTTATTTCAATTTCCAGGAGTGTATATTTTCCGTGATTTCCATAAATCCCTCACAGTAAATGCCAGGATGTTTCCTTTGAAAAGAGCACGGCTGATTTCTTTCATTTTCCCTTAGTACGAGCTTGTGCTCCCTCTCTACTGACATCGTGTTCGGCTGGGAATCACCCTTCTTTCCTTATTCCTTTTATATTACTGCACGACAGTCACAGATTTTACTTAATACAGCGATCAGTTTTAACGTCATCTACAGCGCGTGATCGTGTTCGAACGCTTGGTATGCTGCAACATTGTAGATAAGTTTCAAACAGATGTTGTGGAATAAAACTTGTTATTTCCATCCGCTAAAATAAAAATCAGAATTCGTTGGTATCATATTATCCGTCTGACTCGTCAAAACTCTGACATCTATCTTAGAATCGATTTCAGAATTTTAGAACATGTTTTTTGCTCGCGTATCATGTCATTTCTGGAAACCCAGAATCTACTCTGTCGGAATCAACATGGATTCCAGAAACAGCGATTGTGTGAGACCCATCTCGCTTTATTTGTTCAGGAGACCCAGAAAATATTAGATACAGGCTCCCAGGTAGATGCCATTTTCCTTGACATCCAGAACACGTTCGATACAGTTCCGCACTTTCGCCGGATAAACAAAGTCAGAGCCTACGGAATATCAGACCAGCGTTGTGTCTGGTTTGAAGAGTTTTTAGCAAACAGAACACAACATGTTGTTCTCAATGGAGAGACGTCTACAGACGTTAAAGTAACCTCTGGCGTGCCACAGAGGACTGTTATGGGACCATTGCTTTTCACAATATATGTAAATAACCTGGTAGATAGTGTCGGAAGTTCCATGCGGCTTTTCGCGGATGATGATGTAGTATACAGAGAAGTTGCAGCATTAGAAAATTGCAGCGAAATGCAGAAAGATCTGCAGCGGATAGGCACTTGGTGCAGGGAGTGGCAATTGACAATGAACATAGACAAATGTAATGTATTGCGAATATATAGAAGGAAGGATCCTTTATTGTATGATTATATGATAGCGGAACAAGCACTGGTAGTAGTTACTTCTGTAAAATATCTGGGAGTATGCGTACGGAACGATTTGAAGTGGAATTATCATATAAAATTAATTGTTGGTAAGGCGGGTGCCAGATTGAGATTCATTGGGCGAGTCCTTAGAAAATGTAGTCTATCAACAAAGGAGGGGCCTTACAGGACACTCGTTCGACCTATACTTGAGTATTGCTCATCAGTGTGGGATCCGTACTAGGTCGGGTTGACAGAGGACATAGAGAAGATCCAAAGAAGAGCGGCGCGTTTCGTCACAGGGTTATTTGGTAAGCGTGATAGCGTTACGGAGATATTTAGCAAGCTCAAGTGGCAGACTCTGAAAGCGATGCGCTCTGCATCGCGGTGTAGCTTGCTGTCCAGGTTTCGAGAGGGTGCGTTTCTGGATGAGGTATCGAATATATTGCTTCCCCCTTCCCGAGGAGATCACGAGTGTAAAAGTAGAGAGATTCGACCACGCACGGAGGCTTTTCGGCAGTCGTCCTTCCCGGGAACCATACACACGAAAGGGGGGTAATGACAGTGGCACGTAAAGTGCCCTCCGGCACACACCGTTGGGTGGCTTGCGGAGTATAAATGTAGATGTAGATGTAGACATATTAGAAATAGTGTTGCACTGTTGTCGTGGGTGCATCGGAATGTAGTGGATGGATAATATTAACATTGCTATGCAGTATATTTCACGATGACCCTCGAGTACAGATTGCAGTGAAAAAGTGATAGACAAATGACATGAAGTTTGTATCTGTTCGCGAGAATCAGTTGTACAAAACCCCTGTTACCGGCTTGGAGGTGTCACGCAAAGCCAGATGGGGAGTGGGTGGGTGGATGTTCGGGAGGACGTGGGTCGCATCTGCAGGTCTCGTTCGGCCATCGGAGTCTCTCTCGTAATCAATACCAGGCTGTGGCCCCCCGCGCGAGGCTACGATCTGCCGTTTGATTGAACACTGTCTCCACGCAGTTAATGGTTCGGAACGTAATGTTATCGCTACGTTACAACAATAAATTAGTGGACCTTCGCTGTGGCCTACTGTACATGTTCACACCGCCAAACGGGGACAGTCACGTGATGTTCGAACGACGCTGCTTGCCTACCACTTGCGGTAATAGCGAAACTTAAATATTACACGTATTTGCCTTTTTTTATACACGATTCTGAGCGTTTGAGTTTTGGCAGCAGCTGTGGTACAGTACTGACGGTGCTACGGATGTGAAGAGAAGTATGTGAAAGAAGGACCAGTTCAGTATGTTCAGTATGTTCAACAAATGTGTAATTGTAAATATTATATTCATATGAGGCACATATATGTCAAAAATATCTATATACGGTATTATAAAGTCTTGTAGAGATAATTTCTGCAATTTTACGGCCATGTGTTTACGAGACAAGTTCTAGATAAATTTGCAAGTGTGTTAGAGTAAACTAATAATGTCGTGTGATGAGGGCCTACCGTCGGGTAGACCGCTCGCCTGGTGCAAGTCTTTCGATTTGACGCCACTTCGGCGACTTGCGCGTCGATGGGGATGAAATGATGATGATTAGGACAACACAACACCCAGTCCCTGAGCGGAGAAAATCTCTGACCCAGCCGGGAATCGAACTCGGGCCCTTTTGTATTGACATTCTGTCGCGCTGACCATCCAGCTACCGTTGGCGGACTTAGGGTAAACTGCCGGTTGCTGTATACATACTGGTGTCATGTTCATTTGTAAATAACATTTATACATGACAGCCTGATTAATTTCCTCCATTTTATGTAGGTCCTCAAACCCTTGTTCGTATCTGAGTATTTCTGCACGAGACAAAATAATAACAACCGCGCGCCTACTGCCCGCGACGTGCCTGTAGTTAAATGTCACACAAAATTAATAACCAATGATCAGAAGGATGGTCTGCAGCGAGACACGTCCACTACTGGCTTTGTTCATCAATCTTCAAGCAATAATACGTGGCTAACGATGACCTCATTTACACTGATGTATGTCACAAATCAAAATCAGTTTGTTCCGTTGTTCATGTTGATTGAGTACGAATCCGTACATATTATAAAAATGGATGTGTGTATGTTCCACACCTTCTTCTAAACTACTGGACCAATTTTCACTAAACGTGGTACATATATACCTTACTGTCAGGCAAAAATCGCTATGGTGGTAAAAACCAATCTGTTCTGTTGTTGTTGTTGTTGTTGTTGTTGTTGTTGTCTTCAGTCCTGAGACTGGTTTGATGCAGCTCTCCATGCTACTCTATCCTGTGCAAGCTTTTTCATCTCCCAGTACTTACTGCAACCTACATCCTTCTGAATCTGCTTAGTGTATTCATCTCTTGGTCTCCCTCTACGATTTTTACCCTCCACGCTGCCCTCCAATGCTAAATTTGTGATCCCCTGATGTCTCAGAACATGTCCTACCAACCGGTCCCTCTTCTTGTGAAGTTGTGCCACAACCTACTCTTCTCCCCAATTCTATTCAATACCTCCTCGTTAGTTATGTGATCTACCCATGTAATCTTCAGCATTCTTCTGTAGCACCATATTTCGAAAGCTTCTATTCTCTTCTTGTCCAAACTATTCATCGTCCATGTTTCACTTCCATACATGGTTACACTCCGTACAAATACTTTCAGAAACAACTTCCCGACACTTAAATGTATACTCGATGAAGCAAATTTCTCTTCTTCAGAAACGCTTTCCTTGCCATTGCCAGTCTACGTTTTATATTCTCTCTACTTCGACCATTATCATTTATTTTGCTCCCCAAATAGCAAAACCCCTTTACTACTTTAAGCGTCTCATTTCCAAATCTAATTCCCGCAGCATCACCTGATTTAATTCGACTACATTCCATTATCCTGGTTTTGCTTTTGTTGATGTTCATCTTATTTCCTCCTTTCAAGACACTGTCCATTCCGTTCAACAGCTCTTCCAAGTCCTTTGCTGTTTTTTATTTCTTCTCCATGGACTTTAATACCTACTCCGAATTTTTCTTTTGTTTCCTTTACTGCTTGCTTAATATACAGATTGAATAACATCGGGACAGGCTACAACCCTGCCTCACTCCCTACCCAACCACTGCTTTCCTTTCATGTCCCTCGACTCTTATAGCTGCCAGCCTTTCGCTCCATGTATTTTACCCCTGCCACCTTTAGAATTTGAAAGAAAATTTGAAAGAGAGTATTCCAGTCAACATTGTCAAAAGCTTTCTCTAAGTCTACAAATGCTAGAAATGTAGGTTTGCCTTTCCTTAATCTATTTTCTGAGATAAGTCGTAGGGTCAGTATTGCCTCACGTGTTCCAACATTTCTGCGGAATCCAAACTGATCTTTTTCCATTCGTCTGTAAAGAATTCGTGTTAGTATTTTGCAGTTGTGACTTATTAAACTGATAGTTCGGTAATTTTCACATCTGCCAACACCTGCTTTCTTTGGGATTGGAATTATAATATTCTTCTTGAAGTCTGAGGGTATTTCACCTGTCTCATACATCTTGCTCACCAGATGGTAGAGTTTTGTCAGGACTGGCTCTCCCAAGGCTGTCAGTAGTTCTAATGGAATGTTGTCTACTTCGGGGGCCTTGTTTCGACCAATCTACCTATGATAATGCAGGAGTGATGACGTCGCAAATAGATTCCTAAAAAATCAAGCATGATTTTTATGTGTGTTACTTCTCTGGTACTAACTTTATGCGCAACGTATTTCGCAGACAGTACCCACATATGCCGCTGAACGTACCTACACAAATTAATCGTTGTAATACACAGAGTTCAAGACGAGGCCCACGAGGAAGGCAGGCCACGGCGGTAGTTACGATGATAGGCCTGAACTCGCTCGCTCGTTCACCGCAGCAGACGAAATGCGTTTCTAAACGTTGGAACTTGCAGCTGGGCGTGTACGTACTAACGAGAATTGCATCTTCTACTGGAACCTTGACTATAAAGTCTTACTAATTACTACTTGTACAACAAACCTTAATTTTAAGCTCAATACGCGATATAAATGTTATAACGGCTTGTTTATAGTATTTAGTCTCTTCTGCTTAACAAACCTCATTTCATACAAGAAGTGGTGCCTTATGCAAATGATAATCATTTTGGCATGATTTTAATTTTACTGTACCCCAGTACAGGCGTAACACATTGTAAGTAGGCCTATGGATTTCCTATCAGTGTAGGATTAATATCTGTAGGAGACCATAATAACAGATTCCAGTAGAAGATTCAATTCTTGTTTGTACGTACACACCTAGTTAAGAGTTCCTGTCTTTCTCTTACGCTTTGGTTTAAGTGACATGACGTCATAAACTGAGATGTGTGAAAAAATGCTGCATCATGCATTAAGTTTTAATTCATTTGTTCTTTCCTGCTCCCACAGTCGATTCAACTTAATGAAATCCTTGACAGGTGGCAGCGTTTTCGAGAGCTTTCAAGTGCGAAGCGCAAGCAGCTGTAAGCGAAAACAACAGCCGTCGGTAGAGGTATGAAAAGGCGTTGCCATAGAGACGTTTACAATCAAATTTGGATACTGTACTTACACATTCTTACATTATGCACATTTCTGTGTACGATTCATTCATAATTTCAAAGGTGTTTTGACGAATACATGGAAATAAAATTTTTCTATATTACACTACAGAGACAGTTCATTTTTTCTTTTCTTTTTTAATAGCGAAATGGCAAAATCAGTATTTGGGCAATGCCGGATTTGTTGTCAGCTACTCAGGTTACAAATGAAATACGGTCTTCAATAAATCATTCCGCGCGCCAGTGTCCACACTAACAACGGGTAATCACACGTATTGCCTAATATGACATCTACTATGGTTAATTTACTCTTTGCAACGCAAAAGTTTCTCCAATTAATATCTCCTAATTAAACTTGATGTATCAACTGCTTAAATACTTCCCAGCTTATCTGTCACGTGTCCATTTC
The DNA here is from genome assembly GCF_023864275.1 of Schistocerca cancellata. Taxonomy (NCBI): domain Eukaryota; kingdom Metazoa; phylum Arthropoda; class Insecta; order Orthoptera; family Acrididae; genus Schistocerca; species Schistocerca cancellata. The sequence goes on along the minus strand of NC_064633.1, from coordinate 23,594,388 downwards.
CTCGTGACTCTTGCCTCCAGGTATTAACTCACCCGACCCCAGTGTCGAACTCCAGAACCACTGCTGACTCCTTATGCTGGCTACTGCAAGCATTGTCGGCGCGACACTAGATACGTTCCGGCCATCAGCAGTGACGTGTAACAACAGAACATAAAATACAGTGTGTTTCACAAAGGACTTTACAACTGTAAAAATTCATATACATTTATAGATATAAAGCTGGGTTTAGTGTTATTTTGTAGGGAAATACATCAAGTTTTTTTTTACCTTAAACTAAAGGTGATGCATGTAGGTTTCGTTGGCTATCCTGCACACGTCCCATCGAAAGTCCTTTCTTCCCAAACTCGGTGTAGCATTGCACATGTAACTTGCTCAGTGGCGGCTAAATTCTTCCTCTAAGCTCAGGTAGAGAAACCGGCACAGGAGGTACAAACACGATATTCTTGATGAATCCTCGTAACACAGATGCCGACTTCTATTCTTCAAACCAAAACACACAGCCAGCATACTTGGGTTCAGTGAAGGCAGCAGCCACCTTTAACGCAACTGCCGCTAGGGCTCCGTACCGTGCGATTCGGCACTAGCGAATTGGGCGAGACAAAACTTAGTGATTTTCTCTGCCTCGTGATGACTGGGTGTTGTGTGCTGTCCTTAGGTTAGTTAGGTTTAAGTAGTTCTAAGTTCTAGGGGACTGATGACCATAGATGTTAAGTCCCATAGTGCTCAGAGCCATTTGAACCACAAAACTTAGTGTATTTCCCTACAAATTGACACTACATTCACCTCTGTAGGTATTATGAATTATAGTGCGCGTCATTTACGACGGCGGTCGAGTTTAGGTTCGTTCTGTGCATCTGACGTCACAAAACAGTCAGTCAATGAACAGAGAACGACGTTGCCAGAGCTCGATTGCAGTGCAGAGCACGGACGAGTGTCTTCAGTTTTAGAAACGTTCAGTCATAAATAAAGTAATTGAACAAAAGCAATGTCTTGATAGCAGACTTTCTATTATAGAAAGTTTGGAAAAAGCATTCTTTATACCAGTTGCTTCATATTCTATTAATTAATTAAACCAAACAAGCAATAAGCCTCCTAATTCAGGCGATAGCAATGAAAGGTTTTTGTATCATTCTCACGAACCGCTTTTTTGCAATAAAGAACAGCGATAATTGTTTATTTCGTATTGTGCTTCGACGAAACGTCAGTAATTCATAGTCCTACCAATAGTGTTCGTCGGTATTTTGCGTGATGGTTTATAGTGCTCCAGGAGTTCGGTTGAACTACGATCTGCGTTAGCGTATTGGTAAGGTGTTTGGCTGCCAAGTGCAAGGTTCAGAATTCAAAACTTGTTCGGTCCTTAATATTTTCTTCATTTAAAAACAATATCGAAGTGTCTTACGTCATGAATTTTATTCGTTTGAATGTAAGTTTTTGAAATTTCTAGTGATTTGTCTCTTCATTGTAATCATAATAAGTTTTCGGTTTTTCTAATTTTCTCCTTCAGTATTTCTTTTCACAGCAATTGAAAGCAATGAAAAGGCGCACATACAATATTCATGTTATCTGCGCAGTCGCTGTTTTACTATGCATATTGAGATATATTCTTTTGCGACAGTATTAAAAGTATTATTTAGAGCAGAATTTCGGCTCGTACGTTGCCGAGCTACTTGATTGTCTGACGCAATTCTTTGCTTCGCTGCTTTGGCAACATCATATTCAATGTTTTCGTCTATCTATGTTTTGGCAAGTATTTGCTGTCCGTTGTGACAAACACAAATTGTTTGCGCACTGCGCCTCACTGACAATATATTTTAGTTTCTATGTTTTATTACGTCCACAATTCAATTTTGTGTACTTCGCCAACCTTGCTTTTAATCAGAACGTTTTAGAAAAAAGCGAAATGACTCTGGTATAAATAAAAGTTTTATTATAGGCGCGAAAGACGGAATATTTCTCAATATTACATACGACACCTATCTGGTACTTAAATTAAGTGAGATATTGTTTTACAGTAAATTTTATAAGAAACTTGGGTATCTTCTCCACATTTCATTCTCAAAATTGTGGCAACTAAAATCGACCATACGGAAAGTATACGCTATGGACTTTTACTTCTGCAAACTCTTCAAAATTTCGTGCAATGGTTTACTACATTTAATGCTGCACAATAACTGCGCTGAACATCGAAACAAAATTAAGTCATTTATGGGGGGAAGGTATCAGTCAAGAAGATGTGTAAAAAATCAAATTTTTGGACCAAATAGTTTTTGTGAAATCGAATGATAAGTGTGTCAAAGCAGTGGAAACACCATGTGTCTGCACAGGCGAGCAGTGCAGTGATGACAAAATCGCGCACAGCGCGGAATGCTGGGAGCACGTCTCTGTAGCAGCGGAAGGGTTAATGCGGCCGTGGCGGCTTTACTTCATAAACTGCGCGTACGTTTGCGAACTATACGAGGTGCATTCAAGTTCCGATTTTTTTTCTCCGGACTGGAAAGAGATAGAAACATGCGCATTGTTTTAAAATGAGGCCGCGTTCATTGTCAATACGTCCCAGAGATGGCAGCACCGTACGGCAGATGGAATTTTACCGCCAGCGGCGAGAATGAGAACTGTTTTAAATACTTAAAAAGGGGACGTTTTCGTTACTTGAACAGCGTGCAATCATTCGTTTTCTGAATTTGCGTGGTGTGAAAGCAATTGAAATTCATCGACAGTTGTAGGAGACATGTGGTGATGGAGTTATGGATGTGTCGAAAGTGCGTTCGTGGGTGCGACAGTTTAATGAAGGCAGAACATCGTGTGACAACAAACTGAAACAACCTCTGGCTCGCACAAGCCGGTCTGACGACATAATCGAGAAAGTGGAGAGAATTGTTTTGGGGGATCGCCGAATGACTGTCGAACAGATCGCCTCCAGAATTGGCATTTCTGTGGGTTCTGTGCACACAATCCTACATGACGACCTGAAAATGCGAAAAGTGTCATCCAGGTGGGTGCCACGAATGCTGACGAACGACCAGACGGCTGCCCGTATGGCATGTTGCTGAGCAATGTTGACGCGCAACGACAGCATGAATGGGACTTTCTTTTCGTCAGTTGTGACAATGGATGAGACGTGGATGCCATTTTTCAATCCAGAAACAAAGCGCTAGTCAGCTCAATGGAAGCACACAGATTCATCGCCACCAAAAAAATTTCGGGTAACTGCCAGTGCTGAAAAACTGGTGTCCATGTTCTGGGACAGCGAAGGCGTAATCCTTACCCATTGCGTTCCAAAGGGCACTACGGTAACGTGTGCATCCTACGAAAATGTTTTGAAGAACAAATTCCTTCCTGCACTGCAACAAAAACGTCCGGGAAGGGCTGCGCGTGTGCTGTTTCACCAAGACAACGCACCCGCACATCGAGCTAACGTTACGCAACAGTTTCTTCGTGATAACAACTTTGAAGTGATTCCTCATGCTCCCTACTCACTTGACCTGGCTCCTAGTGACTTTTGGCTTTGTCCAACAATGAAAGACACTCCCCGTGGCCGCACATTCACCAGCCGTGCTGCTATTGCCTCGGCGATTTTCCAGTGGTCAAAACAGACTCCTAAAGAAGCCTTCGCCGCTGCCATGGAATCATGGCGTCAGCGTTGTGAAAAATGTGTACGTCTGCAGGGCGATTACGTCGAGAAGTAACGCCAGTTTCATCGATTTCCGATGAGTAGTTAATTAGAAAAAAAATCGGAAGCCTTAGAACTCGAATGCACCTCGTACTATACTATGGCGCTGCTTCTCTTGGAGCGTACGTCGTTTGAAAGTGGCAACGAAGCTACCTCCCGCGTCTGGGCGGGCGTGCGCGAGCCGCCAAGATAAAATAATTGAACTATAATGTATATGAATTTTCAAAGTTGTAAATTCCTTTTTGAAACATCCTCTACTATATGCGAGGTAAGACTCAACGGCTACTGCACGCTAAGCCAGAGAGCACAAGTGCCAAAGACACTGTGCAATACGACGAAGTATGCGCGACATTTGACTGCTTTCTGGTCCTGCCAGACGTCACCCTTGAGAGCGCTCTAGATGCCCGACCTGACGCTTGCTCGATAAATAATGTGAGTTTTGGCGCGCGCCACTTGAAGTGCGTCCCAGGCTTCCTGAAACATTAATGCCTGCCTCCGCGCTCTCCACAGAACTGCTCCCACCAGGCCGAGCCTGCTCCCCTAGAGGATCGTAAACGGTGGCCGGCCCACAGAGGAGCTAGAAGCCCTGCGACCACACGGCGCCCAACACACTGCTACTGCTACTGCCCGTCTGCAGGCGCTCAGTCCTAGCTAGCTGCTTTTCTCTCTCCCACTTCACCATCACATCTCTGTTCCGACAAGGGTTGTCAGAACCAACAATAGAAAAGCAGGGCTCGTCGTTGTGTTTTGCACGAAAAACCAGACTACCTGTTGTTAATGGAAATAAAAGGTTTTCCACTCATTGCCGTGACAGTATTTAGAAAGAGGAGGAGAAAGAAATTCTTGGTTGCGATATTGAAATTACTCTGTGTTTATTCGTCAGTTACGTGCATTTCGACTAATTCGAGGCACCTTCAGATTGGCCTACATTAAAATACACTGAAAAGCCTATAAACTGTTACACCTGCCTAATACCGTGTAGGGCCCCCGCAGCAAACAGAAGCGCCACAACGCGACGTGGCATAGACTCTACTAACATGGGAACCTCCGCACCCCCCTCAGATTTAGTTATAAGTTGGCACAGTGGATAGGCCTTGGAAAACTGAACACAGATCTATCGAGAAAACAGGAAGAAGTTGTGTGGAACTATGAAAAAATAAACAAAATATACAAACTGAGTAGTCCATGTACAAGATAAGCAATATCAAGGATAATAAGAGCTCGATAGTGCAGTGGTCCCGTGATTAGCGTGAGCAGCTGCGGAACGAGAGGTCCTTGGTTCAAATCTGCCCTCGAGTGAAAAATTTATTTTCGCAAAGTTATGATGTGTCCGTTCGTTCATTGACGTCTTTGTTCACTGTAATAAGTTTAGTGACTGTATTTTGCGACCGCACCGCAAAACCGTGCGATTAGTAGACGAAAGGACGTGCCTCTCCAACGGGAACCGAAAAAATTTGTTCGCAAGGTCATAGGTCAACCGATTCCTCAACAGGAAAACACGTCTGATATATTCTATACGACATTGGTGACGGCATGTGCGTCACATGACAGGAATATTTTGTCGACCCACCTAACTTGTACACTTGGCCAATGGGTAAAAAGATTCTTCTACCTTGCCCGATTTAGGTTTTCTTGTGGATATGATAATCACTCCCAAAAAAGTGATGAAAACATTAGAGTTTGTCACATAAACTAAAAATAAAAAAATTGAACTTTTCATTTGAGGGAAGACTTGAACCAAGGACCTCTCGTTCCGGAGCTGCTCACGCTAACCACGGGACCACGGCGCTCCTCAGCTGACATTATCCACGATATTGCCTATCTTGCGCATGGACTACTCAGTTTGTAGATTTTGGTTGTTTTTTCATAATTCCACACAACTTCTTCCTGTTTTCTCGATTGATGTGTGTTCAGTTTTTCAAGGCCTATCCACTGTGCCAACTTATAACTAAATCTGAGGGGGGTGCGATGGGGAGGTTCCCTTGTAAGAATGTAGTAGTGCTGGAGAGAACTGACACCATGAATCTTGCATGAGTCAAAAGTTTTTAAACGCAGAATCTTCCTTTATTTTGTCTATGAATTTTGTCAAATTTTGCCACTGATCAATTTACATTTTTTCCCCATCTACAGTAACATGGGGTGGTGTATCTATCCATCCTTATATTATACCGTCGCATTCATCCTTAGTCTTGTTCCTCGCGCTTATGTCGTTAGCTTGGAATGGCCGTCAGTAGACCGTCTCTACTTCGTCGCTTAAAAACCTAAAAAGAAATCCAGACAGGCCGGCTTCCATACATTTGGTCGGACACGACCGTAAAAAATAAGACTTGCCCAGCTAAAGCCGCACATCTGGCAACCCTAGCTGCGTCAGACGTCTGTCGTTGGTTCGACACTGCGCCACGTGGCTGCGAGCATAAGACACATCAGAGCGAGTCTGAAGGCGAAACATGCCAATAAACGTATGGACGCAACTGGATTACCGTTTGGGTGTGTGCCGGGTGACAAAGGGCGCATGTGTTGCACTTTCGTAAAATGTACCAGAACCTGTGTGTGTGTGTGTGTGTGTGTGTGTGTGTGTGTGTGTGTGTGTGTGTACAGGGTGGTCCATTGATAGTGACCGAGCCAAATATTTCACGAAATAAGCGTCAAACGAAAAAACTACAAAGAACGAAACTTGTCTAGCTTGCATGGAGGAAACCAGGTGGCGCTATGGTTGGCCCGCTAGATGGCGCTGCCACAGGTCAAACGGATATAAACTGCGTTTTTTTTTTAAAATAGGCACCCCCATTTTTTTTACATATTCGTGTAGTACGTAAAGAAATATGAATGTTTTAGTTGAACCACTTTTATCGCTTTGTGATGGCGCTGTAATAGTCACAAACGTATAAGTACGTGGTATCACGTAACATTCCGCCAGTGCGGACGGTATTTGCTTCTTCGTGATACATTACCGGTATTAAAATGGACCGTTTACCAATTGCGGAAAAGGTCGATATCGTGTTGATGTATGGCTATTGTGTTCAAAATGCCCAACGGGCGTGTGCTAAGTATGCTGCTCAGTATCCTGAACGACATCATCCAAGTGTCCGGACCGTTCGCCGGATAGTTAAGCTATTTAAGGAAACAGGAAGTGTTCAGCCACATGTGAAACGTCAACCACGACCTGCAACAAATGATGATGCCCAAGTAGGTGTTTTAGCTGCTGTCGCGGCTAATCCGCACATCAGTAGCAGACAAATTGCGCGAGAATCGTGAATCTCAAAAATGTCGGTGTTGAGAATACTACAAAAAAAAAAAAGGTTCAAATGGCTCTGAGCACTATGCGACTTAACTTCTGAGGTCATCAGTCGCTTAGAACTTAGAACTAATTAAACCTAACTAACCTAAGGACATCACACACATCCATGCCCGAGGTAGGATTCGAACCTGCGACCGTAGCGGTCACGGAGTTCCAGACTGAAGTGCCTAGAACCGCACGGCCACTCAGGCCGGCAGAATGCTACATCAACATCGGTTGCACCCGTACCATATTTCTATGCACCAGGAATCGCATGACGACGACTTTGAACGTCGTGTAGAGTTCTGCCACTGGGCACAACAGAAATTACGGGACGATGTCAGACTTTTTGCACGCGTTCTAATTAGCGACGAAGCGTCATTCACCAAAAGCGGTAACGTAAACCGGCATAATATGCACTATTGGGCAACGGAAAATCCACGATGGCTGCGAGAAGGGGAACATGAGCGACCTTGGGGGTTAATGTATGGTGCAACATTATGGGAGGAAGGATAATTGGCACCCATTTTATCGATGGCAGTCTAAATGGTGCAATGTATGCTGATTTCGTACGTAATGTTCTACCGATGTTAGTACAAGATGTTTCACTGCATGACAGAATGGCGATGTACTTCCAACATGATGTTGTCAGGCACATAGCTCGCGGTATTGAATAGCATATTTCATGACAGGTGGATTGGTCGTCGAAGCACCATACCATGGCCCGCACGTTCACCGGATCTGACGTCCCCGGATTTGATTCTGTGGGGAAAGTTTGTAAGAGGTATGCGATGTATGCGCTGCCTGCAATAGGCAAGGCATAGGAGAGTCTCTGACCAGAGAGCAGTATGTAGTTAGTTGTCGCTAGTAGGCGTGAGTCGGCAGTAGTCGACAGTAGCCTGCATGAGTTGGCAGTAGTCTGCGCGTGTCGGCAGTCTGCTCTGGTCGGGACTCTGGAGGATGAGTATTATTGTAGAAGGTAAAGAAGCAGCCTTGCGCATATCTAGTAATGTATATTAACTGTCATCCAATTTCTTTAAAAAAATGCCCCAATAATAATTTTTATAATATAAAGTAATTTTTGAAAAAAGCATTCATTTCAATTTAAAGATTTTATTCAATGGATTATCTTTCCTTTCATGAATCACAAAGCATAGGCCAGCATTGCACGGAGCTGTGCCGAAAATTTTTTATGTAAGAGAAGATATATTCGCAGTTTTTATTGAGGTAAGAATTTTTTTTTTTTTTAATTCAGAATACAGGGCCGAGGCGCAGCGCCGCTGTCGTCATAAAATTTACCAGGTTACTGAATTTTTTTTATTATTTTGGTGTTTAGGAATTTTTCTGTTTCGAACTTAACATTAAATGAGAAAAGAATTTCACATTAAATGTGAAATGCATTTCTGCACAGAGATTATAAATGGGAGCCAATTTTGTTCAGAGGTTACAATACACAAAAATTCATTTTTTAATTTAAATATTTCTGTGGGGAGGTTACACTTGGTTCATCATTTAATTAATATATTTTTGTGGGGAGGTTACAAATTGAAGGATATTTGCTATCAGATCCAGCAACAACGCCTGACAACATGCGTCAATGCATTGTCAGTGCATGTGCGAACATTACGGAAGGCGAACTACTCGCTGATGAGAGAATGTCGTTACACGTATTGCCAAATGCATTGAGGTTGACGGACATCATTTTGAACATTTATTGCATTAATGTGGTATTTACAGGTAATTACGCTGTAACAGCATGCGTTCTCAGAAATGATAAGTTCACAAACGTACATGTTCACTTTGGAATAACCGAAATAAAATGTTCAAACGTACCTACGTTCTGTATTTTAATTTAAATAACCTACCTGTTACCAACTGTTCGTGTAAAATTGTGAGCCATATGTTTGTGACTATTACAGCGCCATCTATCACAAAGCGAAAAAAGGGGTCCAACTAAAACTTTCGTATTTTTGTACGTACTACACGAATATTTAATAAAAATGGGGGTTCCTTTAAAAAAAAACGCATTTGATAACCGTTTGACCTATGGCAGCACCATCTAGCGGGCCAACCATAGCGCCATCTGGTTTCCTCCACTCAAGCTAGACAAGTTTCGTTCTTTGTAGTCTTTTCGTTTGACGCTTATTTCGTGAGATTTTTGGCCCGGTCACGATCAATGGACCACCCTGTATATCTATCTTTTCGTGTGCCAGTCTTCTTTTATGTGGTACACAATAAACAGCACATTTGGGGCATTTGGCCGACCGGTGACTGCCCGTATGATACTTCATCTCTGTTGACGGGATAGGAATACAGATCACGAGTCACCTCCAGCGTGTATTACTCGGTAGCTTGCAGGCTCTGTTCGTGGTGGCACTGTCAGCGGCTTCGGTCGAGCTCCCTTCAGCCCCCGCGTCGCCTGACAGAGGACGCGGTCCTCGGTTAGCTGCGCCGGAGTCGCTCCCCGACCCCCCTCGGCTCGGCCGTACACGGTTCGTGCGTCAAAGCGCTGTGACGCCACGTGAATAATTAGGCGGTCGCCGGAATCCCCAGAAGTGCGCCGAGCTGCGCGGGTCAGGTTTCCCAGCACGTGTCTGCCTCTGCCGCAGCGGCCGGCCCTCTGCTCTGCTTGCGCTGCCCCAGGCGCCACGGAAATCTGGCCTGGCGGCTGCGCCCTCTGGGCCGTACCAGGGACGCACGCACAGACGGGCTCAAAAACTGATCAAAAAAAAAAATAAAAAAACAGAAAGAAAGACGGTATAAGTTGGGCTACATGTGAGCGTTTTTTTGCTCCCAGACAGTTTGGTACTCTCGGACAGTACTCGCAGAATTAGAATGAAATTTTCACCCTACAGCGGAGTGTGCGCTGATATGAAGCTTCCTGGCAGATTAAAACTGTGTGCCGGACCGCGACTCGAACTCGGGACCTTTGCCTTTCGCGGGAAAGCGCTCCATCAACTGAGCTACCCAAGCACGGCTCACGCCCCGTCATCGCAGCTTTAATTCCGCCAGTACCTCGTCTCCTACCTTCCAAACTTCACAGACGCTCTCCTGCGACCTTGCAAAGCACTTACCCGCGAAAGGCAAAGGTCACGAGTTCGAGTCTCGGTCCGGCACACAGTTTTAATCTGCCAGGAAGTTTTATATACTCGCAGAATTGTTTACACTTTGGGCGAATATTAGCTCATGGTTGCTGTCTGATACTTCCCTGCGAGTACAAGGTTATTACAAATGATTGAAGCGATTTCACAGCTCTACAATAACTTTATTATTTTAGATATTTTCACAATGCTTTGCACACACATACAAAAACTCAGTTTTTTTAGGCATTCAGAAATGTTCGATATGTGCCCCTTTAGTGATTCGGCAGACATCAAGCCGATAATCAAGTTCCTCTCACACTCGGCGCAGCATGTCCCCATCAATGAGTTCGAAAGCATTGTTGATGCGAGCTCGCAGTTCTGGCACGTTTCTTGGTAGAGAAGGTTTAAACACTGAATCTTTCACATCACTATGCGTCAAACTTGCCCGCACGCGTTCAACCGTTTCTTCGCTCACTGCAGGCCGACCCCCCTTGATTGCCCCTTACAGAGGCATCCAGAAGCTTTAAACTGCGCATACCATCGCCGAATGGAGTTAGCAGTTGGTGGATCTTTGTTGAACTTCGTCCTGAAGTGTCGTTGCACTGTTATGACTGACTGATGTGAGTGCATTTCAAGCACGACATACGCTTTCTCGGCTCCTGTCGCCATTTTGTCTCACTGTGCTCTCGAGCGCTCTAGCGGCAGAAGCCTGAAGTGCGGCTTCAGTCGAACAAAACTTTATGAGTTTTTCTACGTATCTGTAGTGTGTCGTGACCATATGTCAATGAATGGAGCTACAGTCAATTTATGAAATCGCTTCAACCATTTGTAATAGCCCTGTACTTTCTGTAACTGGCTGACAAGTAACATGTGAGCAAAACGCGAATGGTGTGCGCGGCACTCGACGAAGCCCCACATATTGTGTACCGTGCAACCACAATATTGCATGCTAAAGTCGTGAGGCTACGGAGCGTAGTTGAACTGCTCAGTCGAGTAACTCACAATACTGCTACAGTGTTGGTGGTGTTGACACGAAGCACAGCAATGGCAACGATAAACAAAGCAAACACTGCATTGTATCTACGAGGCGTACTTTTCAAGTAAGTACCGTATTGAAATTTAAAAAAAAGACGTGCTAAGATATCTCAATAATTTTATTTTTACATGAAAGCCTGTACCTTAATTTATTTTTCTACAAATATCCGTCAAAATTGTGGCACTTGTCATAACGTTGTACCAGTTTTTGAATACCCTCCTCATAGAAGTCTGCCGCCTGACTTGTTAACCACTGCATCACCACTGTTTTGACTTCGTCATCGTCTTAAAGACGCTGACCGCCCAGGTGTTTCTCCAAGTGCAGGAACAGATGGTAATCACTGGGCGCAAGATCGGGGCTGTACGGAGGATGATCTAGAGTTTCCCATCGAAAAGATGTGATGAGATCTTTGGTCTAATTCGCCACATGCGGACGGGCATTGTCTTGCTCAACTTCCATGGACTGTTGCTTTGATTCTGGTGTGACGTAGGTCACCCATGTTCCATCGCCGGTAACAATTTGGCTTATGAAATTATCACCGTTGTTGTGGTACCGCTCAAGGAAAGTCAGAGTGCACTGTCTAAACGTTTGGTTTTGTGCTCATCCGTCAACATTTTCGGTACCCAACGTGCGCACAATTTTCGGTAATTCAAGTGCTCGATTACAATGCCATAGAAAACACTACGAGAGACATTAGGAAAGTCATCCAGCAAGGAGGAAATCGTAAAGCGTCTGTTTTCTCTCACGTTATTGTCCACTTCCTGCACCAAACTTTCATTAAGGACCGAAGGACGCCCACTCCGTTGTTCGTCATGTACATTTTTGTGCGCTCATCTTTAAATGCTCTCACCCACTTTCTTACCATTCCATGTTTTCTCCGTAAACTGCACAGATCTCACGACGAATATCGATTGTTTTTAGGCCTTTAGCGCTAAGAAATCTTATAACAGCTCGTACTTGACAGTCGGCGGGGCTCAAGATTATCGGAGGCATATTAAACACTCAGTACACAACGTAAACGAGGAAGAATCAGACTGTAATGGCGTCAGTGCGTAGATTAAGGTACAGACTTTCATGTAAAAATAAAATTATTGAGATATCTTAGCCCGACTTTTTTTTTAAATTTCAAAACGGTACTTACTTAAAAAACACGCCTCGTAAAACAACAGCTGCCGAAGTTGGCATGTCGTCGGAAAAGAACCCAAGGGATTCCGCAGAGTGAGAAAGGAGAGGCAGAGGAAATATTAGAGTTTGTGCAAGATGAGCCTGTGGAATGTGTGGTATCGTATACGCTCGACTGCGCGGACAATGTATATGAGAAACACGACGATTACGATACGTGCTTAACAAGTGAAGGTGGTATTGGAATAGGTGTCGAACCACGTAGTTCATTAGCCTTGTCAGACAGGGAGCTACAAATCCCGTCTCGAATGAAGGCACTACAGTCCGGAGCCGCGCGACCGCTACGGTCGCAGGTTCGAATCCTGCTTCGGGCATCGATGTGCGTGATGTCCTTAGGTTAGTTAGGTTTAAGTAGTTCTAAGTTCTAGGGGACTGATGACCTCAGAAGCTAAGTCCCTTAGTGCTCAGAGCCATTTTTTCGAGTGAAACGTAGTGAAGGGCAATCGTTGTCCAGGGAGCGCGTGCTAAACATGATTACGTACATGCAAGATCATGCACAGTTTTGTAAAAAAGAAATTACGGACAGATTTCGAATAACTCCGCAGCAATATGACCGTGTAGTGCACAAGAAAAACTACGGATATTCAAGGGAGGGCATGGCGCACGTTTTACAAACTAATGTTTGTACTTTTCAAGGACGCTCGATACAGTTTAGAGGATGCGCATGATAGTGACCTACTACATTACGCAAATGAAATTGCGCAGGTCATGGATCACAGTGATTCCAAGGAAAGCAGTGGATGGTTGCGTAACTTCAAACAGGGCTACAGCGGACCTAAGATAAGAAGATACGGAAATTTCAAACAAAACGTCAATTGACGATGCACAGCAAATTACGGAATCAGCCCGAAAATTTGTAGATTAGATAAACAAACTTACCCATTGTTAAGTAAGGAATCTGTTTTCTCCTCCGACCAATCAGAATTTGAAGAGGAAGGCCAAAGGAAAAAACCGTGGAAACTAGACAAGCCAAGAGAGTTTATCAAGATCAACTAACATCAATGCCGTAACGCAAAAGTATACAATTATGGCTATTGGATGGTAAATTGGCTGCAAAGTTATTTGTTGGGCTCCAAGAAGTTGCAGATGCTCGGCCCCGTACAATTCTTTGTCGTGTTCGTGACCTTGAAGTGCAGTAGTGAATATTTACGTCACAGCAAGCAAGAGCGGGAAAACGGTCGTAAGAGAACTACAGCTGTGGTGTGAGTACTGCTCTTGGCCAGTAGCTGGTCAAAGTAACTGGTTGTTGGTTGATTCCTGGTGTCCGCATAAAAATAATATTCGTTAGAGCAAACTATCCGTCCTCAAAAGAGTGACATTTCAATTTATGCCACGTGTGGAACCACTGGATAAATTCAGCCTCTGGATGCTTGTTTTTTCGGTACCTGTAAAACATTTTATCGCACTGTCTGCAGCTACGCCTGCTTTCTTGATAAGCTCCATCACAGACTGTTTCGCATTCGGTTGCATGCCATCACATTCCTTCAGTTCTCATCGCTCCGTTAGACCAGTATGATTCTATATGCATTATTTGAAAGTGAATACATACTTCAACGTCGTGTACGGTTTGTAACTTCCAAGGACTTCACCTTCGACCTTGATGGTGCGAACCTTTGTCATCACTGTAGCGCGCCATTTTTTATTCGGTGTTCGTGCAAGTTAATGGTTTGTTTTGAACATTTCTTGAAAGTCGACGATGTCCATTTTGTGAAGTGTAATACAAACATCTCGTATAAGGTTGATCACTGTACACTCATTTCTGTTCATATGGCTCTGAGCAATATGGGACGCCGGCCGCAGTGGCTGTGCGGTTAAAGGCGCTGCAGTCTGGAACCGCAAGACCACTACGGTCGCAGGTTCGAATCCTGCCTCGGGCATGGATGTTTGTGATGTCCTTAGGTTAGTTAGGTTTAAGTAGCTCTAAGTTCTAGGGGACTAATGACCTCAGCAGTTGAGTCCCATAGTGCTCAGAGCGATTTGAACCATTTGAACCAATATGGGACTTAACATCTGATGTCATCAGTCCTATAGAACTCAAGAACTACTTAAACCTAACAAAGCTAAGGACATCATACACATCCATGCCCGAGGCAGAATTCGAACCTGCGACCGTCGCGCGGTTCCGGATTGCTCATTTTCTGTCGTCCACTTGATGGACATGGTGAGTCATTAGCATCTACTATTTTTCTTGTCAACTGTCAATACAACACTTTCAAATGTGAACTTGTGACCTCGCAATCAAAGGGTTCTTTGTAAGTAGTGTTGTAGCCTGTGTGCTGATTATTATGAACAGGACATAAAAATGCAGCGTTCATAAGCTATATTTGTTATCTGCTGTTCTTTCGCTCCCTCTAGTGTAAACGCTTGTCGGCAGATAAAAGCGACTGCCACTGACAGTGAACACTGGCGAATGCGCATTCCCTTGTGTTCGCCTCCACTCTCTCCGGTGTACCAAGCGAGGTGGCGCAGTGATTAGCGCACTGGACTCGCATTCGGGAGGACGACGGTTCAATCCCGCGTCCGGCCATCCTGATTTAGGTTTCCCGTGATTTCCCTAAATCGCTCCAGGCAAATGCCGGAATAGTTCCTTTGAAAGTTCCGCAGCGTATAGATTAAATAATAGCGGCGATAGGACCGAACCTCTGCTCCTGTGCCGGGGCTCTATGTATCCCTCATCTTGTTGTATATTTAATGCTCTATTGTTCAGTAATTGGTATAGACTGCGAATAGACATACTAGGCACGCCAAGGTTTTTCAACCTGCGCTGATAGTGGGAGCAGAACACAATCATAGGTTTTGGAAAGGTCCTGTAAACTGCCAGCAGATACTACTTGTCACTAAGTGAAATCTGCATGTCAGTTACTAAAGCGATGTCAGCAGAAGTGCCTCGACCTTTTCTAAAACCCTATTGCCCGTTTGGAGGAAGATACTGATTTCTACTCACTATTACAATTATACGCTCTAAATATTTGTAAAAACGTGATGATAATGTTAGTAGCGTATATGATGTAGCTGCTTCCCACTCTTGTCTTGTAAATGGGGATAATGCGACCAGTTTTCAGCTCCGGAATATCAATGTGAGTGTACGATGCTGCATGACTAAATCTGAACAGTTACCGTTTTCCCACCTCTGGAACCAGCCGCATCATAATATAGGATATGTTTCCGGTCTGGGTGCGGTATTCGTATCTTGTGCCAGTGTCCTGTGAAGATTCTTGTCGCAGAATGGTTCACTGAGATGATGAGACTGGTCATCCTCCAGTTGGACGTTTTCCAGACCGTGTACCACTGCCCGTTCGGCGGGACGGAGTGTAAAATTGCAGTCAGAACGGGTGGCGAGCGCATGACGAATGTATCACACCTAGCGGACGTTCTGAGAATACGATTTATATTATTTTAAATTATTGTGGATTGGTTCAGACTGTCACAAAGGATTTACCAGCTGGTCCTTTCTTTTCTTTTCAATAGGTACTTGGCTTTCGCCTGTACACGATTGAATTGCACAAAATGTTCAGACTTTGGGCGTCGCCTATAAGCTTCCGAAGCTGCCCGCCTTTCTGCAATAGCAGAAATTCATCCTACCAAACTGGTGAAAGTGCACGATGTACTGTCCGCACGGAACGAACTACAGCGTGCGAGCGCGGTTTGTTCATTAGCGCCGATCAAATCACACGATCTTTCACAATTTATATTCGCATCTGGTGCTCGGTGTACTGATAAGAGATTTATATACCGAAGAGCTAAAGAAACTGGTACACCTTCCTAATATCGTATAGGGCCCACGCGAGCACGCAGAAGTGCCACGACACGATGTGTCATGCACTCGACTGATGTCTGAAGTAGTGCTGGCGGGAACTGACACCATGAATCCTGCAGTGCTGTCCATAAATCCATAAGAATACGAAGGGTGTGGAGATCTCTTTGGAACACCACGTTCCAAGTCATCCTAGATATGCTCAATAATGTTCATTTCTGGAAGGTTTGGGGGCCAGCGGAAGTATTTAAACTCAGAAGAGTGTCCCTGCAATCACTCTGTAGCAATTCTGGACGTGTGTGGTGTCGCATTGTTCTGCTGGAATTGCCCAAGTCCGTCGGAATGCACAATGGGCATGAATGGACGCAGGTAAACAGACAGGATGCTTAAGTACGTGTCACCTATCAGAGTCGTACCTAGACTTATCAGGGGTCCCATATCACTCCAACTGCACACGCCTCACACCATTACAGAGCCTGCACCACCTTGAACAGTCACCTGCTGACATGCAGGGTCCATGGATTCATAAGGTTGTCTCCACAGGCGCACACGTCCATCCGTTCGATATAATTTAAACGATACTCACCCGCCCAGGAAACATGTTTCAAGCCATCAACAGTCAAATGTCGGTTTTGACGGGCCCAGGCAGGGCGTAAAGCTTAATGTCGTGCGTCATCAAGGCTGCACGAATGGGCCTTCGGCTCCGAAAGCCCATATCGCTGATGTTTCGTTGAATGGCTCGCATGCTGACAGTTGTTGATGGGCCACCATTGGAATATCGAGCAGTTTGCGGAAGGGTTGCACTTCTGTCATGTTGAACGATTCTCTTCAGTCGTCATTGGCCCCGTTCTTGCGGGATATCTTTTCGGCTGCAGCGATGTCGGAGATTTGATGTTTTACCGGATTACTGATATTCACGACACACTCGTGAAATGGTCGTTCGGGAAAGTCCCCATTTCCTTGCCACCTCGGAGATAATGTGTCCCATCGCTCGTGCGCCGACTATAACACCACGTTCAAACTCACTTAAATCCTGATAACCTGCCATTGCAGCAGCACTAACCGATCTAACAACTGCGCCAGACACTTTTTGTCTTATATAGGCGTTGCCGACCGCAGCGCCGTATTCTGGCTGTTTACGTACCTCTGTATTTGAATACGCATGCCTATATCAGTTTATTGTGGCACTTCAGTGTGTTATGTCCAGTAGCCTTTCAAGTGACTCCTACTGCATCACCAGTTTCGCACAGGTCTACATGCAGGGGCGTGTAGTCAGTTCCATGTTTACTGATATGTCTCGCTGGCCGTGCGGTTCTAGGCGCTTCAGTACGGAACCGCTTTACTGCTACGGTCGCAGGTTCGAATCCTGCCTCGGGTATGGATGTGTGTGATGTTCTTAGGTTAGATAGGTTTAAGTAGTTCTAAGTTCTAGGGGACTGATGACCTCAGATGTTAAGTCCCATAGTGCTGAGAGCCATTGAATCATTTGAACTAATATGTCGCGTGTTTTGGGGAAGCCAAGCAAACTGTCTTTATTTGATCTCAGCGAGCGCGCATTCCACTGTAATAGACGTTTAACAACCGTTAGCCAATAAGGACAGAGGATGAAGTGAGCGTTGAAAGAATGATTTCTTTGATACTTGTTCCAAATGTAGAGGTCGTAAGCTGTAGCGGCGGGATGAGTGGATGGACTATCATCAGTACGCTGTCACAAACATGTCTGACCAGTTTATCTGTAATGGGCGAATAGTCCGGCAATCCGTTCTGTTTTGTCTGGTAGGGATTACCGGAAATACGACCTGTCACATAGACTTCTTGATAAAATTTGCTGTTTCGGTTGTTAAAAGACAGATGGCGTGATCCCAGGTAAACCATTCTTATGTATCATCAAAAGCCTTAAACATAACAGCGAAACATCAGCGATGTACCGCGGATGTAAGCAACCATAATGATCAGTTCTTTCGTGTAGTTCAGATTTTAATCAGCATAATAGCATATTCGTGCTGGTTTACGTTCAAGGAAATTAATTGTGCTGTACATATTCTGTAAAAAGAATTACAAAGCTTGTGCTTGTTCACCCCCTTCCCGCTATTGCAAGCGTCTAATGCATTCATAGTCTGACGTCTCCCAGTAATCCCCTTCAGTGCTTTGGCAACTTTCTGCCAATTGTATTGCTTTTCCTGCCGCATTCGTGCTGTGAATCTCTCGGATCCCAGAAGCACGTAAGGTGTCTATATTCTTCTACCAGCGACAATACATTTTCTTCGGTGACCACAACGTCCCTCATGCAACACATAACAAAAACTACAACAACGACGACGATGACGACGACGACAATGACAACAACAACAAGAACAACAGAAGCTGGCAAGAAAGCATACGAAAGATTTCCGTGCGGCTAGGGGAGAGTACGCGAACTGTCTTTGATGGTACGCTAAAAGGTCGGTAACCAGCGTAACACTGGGGCACACAAGTGAAGGCAAACTGAGCACGGCCGAATGTCGTTTGCTGAACGCGCGCGCCTGGCGTTTACACCAGATAGAATTGTTTTTCGGCGTTGCACGTCCGCGTGCAGTCGATTCCGGGTAAAAGGGGGCTTAATGCGTATTTGCAGAACCACGACTGCGCATACCATTTGGAATTAAGGGGTGACTCCGGCGAACCACTCCAGTCGCTTTCAGAATCTTTTAATGGGTTTTTCTCCTCGCAAGACGAACAACGCCGTCGTAATGGAACTCGTTGTATTGGACTGTTCAGCATTCACGCGACGCTTTTCTGCTGTTTCTTGATTCGAGTCACGGCCCATGGAGGCCTCCGCTGAACTTTCGCGACCTCTGTCGTCAGTGGAACGCACCAGAAATGCGACGCTAACGAATAAGGCGCAAAATGCTTCTCACGCTTAAATGTTTTTCCTCCGTAGCGAAGTCGCTTCCACTGTCACTATGTGTGATCAGTTCATTCACATAATGTGTCTAAGAACTAAATCTACTTCTGCTACCTGAATGACCGAGAAAGAAAGGAATACGCAAGAAAAGTTGGGAGTGCTGCACGAGAAGCAATAATTGAAGAAATCCACACCCAAACTGAAAAACTATCTGAACCTCTCAAGAAAAGGAGAATTTCGTTTTATGGTTATTTGGTTCGAATGGACCCGGAAAGACAATCTTAAAAAATAAAATTGACCATTTCGACAAAAATCCCAAGGCACAAATCAGTTAAAGCGAAAAAGGACTAAGCGGAAATGAACTTCAGGCGGACCAATTTTTCGAAACAGTGTTAGGAAGTTTGGAGTTTTCAGGAAAAGTTCATAAAGCGCATTATTGTATGGACAAATGAAAGAAGAAAGTAACAGCGCGAAATTATGAAGAAATAGCGGAAGGACTGAAAACCAGAAAATAAGCCGAAATCACGAGGAAATTAATTTACATGGGACATAGATGGCTAAAATAGAAGAAAAGTGTGTGTATCGCGGGAAAACATACAGGGATACACCTACTTAGCATAACATAAACTGTATTTTCGATATGAGCATCAGTGTGTCCGTAAATAGATGGTCATTTCACTATAATTCCTTATTACATCTCGATTATCCCTCACTACGAATGTACCGCATTAATAAATTGTCATTATTATTATTATTGCTATTATTATTATTAGTCTGAGAAGAGACTTGATTCATTGTAGCGGTGCCTGTGTTTGGTAGATCAGAAAAAAAGTGACTCGGATAAAATAGGATGAGACTACAAGTACGTTAACAGATTGCGGTATCGCCACTATTCGACAGATGTCGCTCTCGTACGACATTAAACACTCCGTTCGTGAAACTTTGGACCTCGGTTTCTCGAAAAAACTTCGGAAGCACGTAGTACTAGAGCAACGTATGTACTGCAGACGCGCGAAAAACGAGCAAAATTGATGCATCTGCGGTGTACGCATCCACTGTGAGACACCGTATAGTATTTGTAAATCTATAGCACTTCTCATATCACGAGGAGTTCTGCAAGTGTGAGGTGCAGTCAAATGGAAACGAGACAGACAGAAAAAAAGTAAGCATACTGTTTATTATTTCAAAAGTAAGCGCCATAACTGTTAATACATATGTCACACTTTCAGACACGATGGAAAATGACTTCCTGGAAAATGTTTGCGGCTGTCTAGGGAACACCGTGGTCGTACCCACGAGTGCAGCTCTTCGGCCGAAGTGGGAGGGCCGATATGTTGGCAAGGTTGTTTAGATTACGCTGCAGAACTTTCGCTGGAAAGCGCTTTACACATCCTCCGTGGAACACCGATCTCTTCCCGTGCAATTTCCGAATTTTTGGAGTCCCAAAGAAAGACATTCGTAGCCATTGATTTTTTTCGCTTGAAGATCTGCACACTTGGATAGAATCATGGTTCCGTAAACAAGTGCAGACATTTTCACATGAAGGCGTTGATCGTTTTGTCTCACAGTCGGATAAATGTATTAAAAGTTTTGGAGACCACTTTTGAAACAATGAACCGTTTAGTTCTTTTTCTCCATCTGTCTCGTTTTCATGCGACTGGCCCTTACCGTTACATACTGAAGAAGGACGAGTGCAGAATCGCGGTCTGGGAGAGTCTTGGTGCTCGGTTCCTATTTCAGCTAGGAGCATTGGGTGAAAAGTTTGTTATTCTCGGCCATAATGGCTATGTTTTTGGTTTAGCCCGGATCAGCAGTCATTTGTATAGCCATTCGATCGTCTTGTCTTACTGCAGCTATGTTTCGGTATATTAAGCAAGGTTTGAACGACAAACTTAGCTGGCGGCCAGGAAAATTGTGCGAATCGACTAGTTACTTTTGCAAAAGATTTTAACTGGACTAAAATTAATGCTTAGGTGATGGCACCATTTCAGTGTGCACGGTTCGGATTTTACATGCAAAAACAGTCACCCTTAAAGAGCGCAGAACAGAATCTCGAATAGATCAGGTAGACAAATGGATAAACTCAAAACGAATTTTTTCAAATCCAGTCATCCTTATCCGTTGTCGATATACGATGATTTAAAGCAAAGCTAAATGTAAGACGTAAAATTCGTTCTTGTGAGTTGAATGCACGCAAATGACGTAAAATGAATCAAATAAATAAGCGTTTTTTGTGAGGTTTATTTTTTACGCGCACTACTTCTATGTTTCAAACTTGTGCGAGTCAGTTCAAATTTTGTAGTAAGTTAGACAAATATATGTAATTAATGGTCTTTGTTTTGTGAAAGTTTTATCCGTTGCCACGAGATAAGCTACGAGGTTAGAAAGACAATAAAAAACGCATATCGGATCAATCGTCGCCTGAGTCAAGAAAAACGACGTCGGTTGCCAAGGTATGACGGTCTGATGTGAAGATTATGGTAGAGTAGAAGTTGGGAGCCAGAATAAAAAATGCTACTGTCGTAGCATAAAAAAGGTGAATATGTCCTGGGCAGAGTTTGGGATGTGGAAAAAGAGAACTAGTTTTTGGACTTATCTGGCAACGTCTGGGACATTCAAATCAGAACATCTCGCTTTTGTGTGAGTTAAACCTACTCCCCCAGCGCAGTGAGCGCTCTTTGACCCAACCCCTGTTACATGCATGGTGAGGGTTGTAGTAACAAATAAACAAACTTAAGTGCTTTTAGAGAGTGGGATGCATCTACAGTAGAAAGTATCCGAGAATCAGCATGAATTTGCAATAGGAAATGTCTAAGAGTGGGTGTGGATCAATAATAGGAAGTATCTCAGACTGGGGATCCATGTATCCTATACTGTAATGACAGGTGGTTCCATATTGCACGAAATGAGAAATTCAGTATTGGATGACATGATGGCATCATGTAACATTACTTGAGACGATGCCTTATATTATACGATATGGATACTAATACTAAGAAATACACTACTGGCCATTAAAATTGCTACACCACGAGATGACGTCCTACAGACGCGAAATTTAACCGACAGGAAGAAGATACTGTGATATGCAAATGATTAGCTTTCAAGAGCATTCACACAAGGTTGGCGCCAGTGGCGACACCTACAACGTGCTAACATGAGGAAAGTTTCCAACCGATCTCATACAAAAACAGCAGTTGACCGGCGTTGCCTGGTGAAACGTTGTTGTGATGCCTCGTGTAAGGAGGGGAAATGCGTACCATCACGTTTCCGGCTTTGGTAAAGGTCGGATTGTAGCCCATCGCGATTGCGGTTTATCGTATCGCGACATTGCTTCTCGCGTTGGTCGAGATCCAATGACTGTTAGCAGAATATGGAATCGGTGGCTTCAGGAGGGTAATACGGAACGCCGTGGTGGATCCCAACGGCCTCGTATCACTAGCAGTCGAGATGACAGGCATGTTATCCTCATGGCTATAACGGATCGTGCAGCCACGTCTCGATCCCTGAGTCAACAGATGGAGACGTTTGCAAGACAGCAACCATCTGCACGAATAGTTCGACGACGTTTGCAGCAGCATGGACTATCAGCTCGGAGACCTTGGCTGCGGTTACCCTTGACTTTGCATCACAGACAGGAGCCCCTGGGATGGTGTACTCAACGACGAACGTGGGTGCACAAATGGCAAAAAGTCATTTTTTCGGATTAATCCAGGTTCTGTTTACTGCATCATGATAGTCGGATCCGTGTTTGGCGACATCGCGGTGAACGCACATTGAAAGCGTGTATTCGTCATCGCCATACTGTCATATCATCCGCCGTGATGGTATGGGGTGCCATTAGTTACACGTCTCGGTCACCTCTTGTTCGCATTGACGCCACTTTGAACAGCGGACGTTACATTTCAGATGCGTTACGACCCGTGGCTGTACCCTTAATTAGATCCCTGCGAAACCCTACATTTCAGCAGGATAATGCACGACCGCATGTTGCAGGTACTGTACGGGCCTTTCTGGATACAGAAAATGTTCGACTGCTGCCCTGGCCAGCAAATTCTCCAGATGTCTCACCAATTGACAACGTCTGGTCAATGGTGGCGGAGCAACTGGCTCTTCACAATATGGCAGTGTCTACTCTTGATGAACTGTACTGTCGTGTTGAAGCTGCGTGGGCAGCTGTACGTGTACACGCCATCCAAGCTCTGTTTGACTCAATGCCTAGCCGTATCAAGGCCGTTATTACGGCCAGAGATGGTTGTTCTGGGTACTAATTTCTCAGGATCTATGCACCCAAATTGCGTGAAAATGTAATCACATGTGAGTTCTAGTATAATATATTTGTCCAATGAATACCCATTCATCATCTGCATTTCTTCTTGGTGTAGCATTTTTAATCGGCAGTAGCGTAGAAAAGCATAAATGTCAAGATGTTTTGATTTAAATGTCTTTGAAGGTGCCAGATAAGGCGAAAAGCTAGTTCCCTTCTGGTATTTCCGTAACTCTCCTCAGGACGTATTCGCCTTTTTTTGTGCTAGGATAGGAGCATTTTTCATTCTGGTTTAGTATCTGTGGACCACACAGTTAATAAGTGGGAATCAGTGCGTGAAAGGTAGGTGTGTGTGTGTGTGTGTGTGTGTGTGTGTGTGTGTGTGTGTGTGTCTGTGTGGCTCCCCAGCAGACACGGCGCCTGGTGTTGCAGGCTTGCGGCATCGCCCCGGCTTCCTGCCGCTGCTATCTCCTGCCCCTGCCGCCACCGCCCACGCAGCAACCGCCGCCAATGTGAAGGCCGCCTTCCAGGAACGCCGCCTCCATCCCATCCTCGTGCCACAGCGGCCGCGGGGCCTGGATCACGGCGCGGGTGAGTACACACTGGATACTGTGGAGGCCACAAGCGTGGCGAGTACGAGTATGATGCTGAGGGTTGCATACATTGGAAATCAAGGCGCCGCTGTTCGCTGCTTTCCGCTGCATTTCGGCGAGTATGACGAGTCTGAGAACAGGAGTGTGAGGCTAGTCGTAGCTTAGTATGGAAACTGAGTGCACGATCCTAGCGTTGAAAAGAAGCACTGATAAGGTAAAAAGGAAAAGAGTGATTCTCTGGTTCATGTGGCTTCTAACAAAGCTGTATGTTAATACGCTGTCGAATGTGTAACACGAAAATTAAGTGATGAATTATATGCAACAACACAACTGCTCCAGTAGAAAAACAGTGATGCTTGGAAAAGGTTCGGTGTGCAGTACCTGCTTGAGACGAGAAACATAAAAAGCACGTCCAGTGCGAACAAAATGATGAAGACCAGTGTCATAGCTATGTCCCAACGACCAAGAAAGCGCGCAATTCGTGTATTCTTTTGGGCATTGCAACTTGCGTGTATCGGCTAATAGCAGGTTTTGTAACTCATCACTTATTTCTGTAATTTTTCCGACGTCTGCTATAAAATTATTTTGGTAATGAACCACCATTTAGTGAATACACGTCGTCCTCGTGTCCGGTTTTCTTCCGCTGTCGTCACATACCAGTTAACGTGTCGAGAGCTCGTATACGTCAAGGTCATTGTTTGAAAAAAAAAATGGCTCTAAGCACTAGGGGACTTAAAATCTGAAGTCATCAGTCCCCTAGACTTAGAACTACTTAAACCTAACTAACCTAAGGACATCACACACATCCATGCCCGAGGCAGGATTCGAACCTGCGACCGTAGCAGCAGCGCGGTTCCGGACTGAAGTGCCTAGAACAGCTCGGCCACAGCGGCCGGATAATTGTTCGACACTCTCTGAATATACACTAAAGAGCCAAAGAAACAGGTACAGCTGCCTAATATCGTGTAGGGCACCCGTGAACACACACAGGTGCCACAACGCGACGTCACATGGACTCGACTAATGTCTGAAGTAGTGCTGGAGGGAACTGACACCATGGATTCTGCAGCTCAGTCCATAAATCCGTAAGAGTACCAGGGAGTGGACATCTCTTCTGAACAGCACGTTGCAAGTCATCCCAGATAAGCTCAATAATGTTAATGTCTGAGGAGTTTGGTGGCCAGCGGAAGCGTTTGAACTCAGAGGAGTGTTCCTGGAGACACTCTGTAGTAATTGATGACGTGTGAGGTGTCGCATTGTCCTAGTGAAATTGCCGAAGTCCGTCGGAATGCACAATGGGCATGAATGGATGCAGGTAATCAGACAGGATGCTTAAGTCTGGATCACCTGTCAGAGCCGTATCTAGATGTATCAAGGGTCCCGTATCACTCAAACTGCACACGCCCCATACCATTACAGAGCCTTCACCAGCTTAGTCCCCTGCTGTCATGCAGGGTCCATAGATTCATGAGGCTGTCTCCATACCCGTACACGTCCATCCGCTCGATACAGTTTGAACCGAGACTCGTCCGACCACACAACATGTTTCCAGTCATCAACAATCGAATGTCGGTGCTGACAGGCACAGGCGAAGCGTAAAGCTTTGTCTCGTGCTGTCGTCAAGGGTGCACGAGTGGGCCTTCGGCTCCGTAAGCCCGTATCGTTGGATGGTTCACACGCTGACACTTGTTGACGGCCCAGCATTGAAATCTGCAGTAATTTGCGGTATGGTTGCGCTTCTGTCACGTTTAACGATTCTCTTCACTTTCGTTGGTCCCATTCTTGCAGGATCTTTTTCCGGCCGCAACGATGTCGGAGGAGATTTGATGTTTTTCCGGATTCGTGATATTCACGGTACACTCGTGAGGTGGTCGTACGGGAGAATCCCCACTTCATCGCTACCTCGGAGGTGCTGTGTCCGATCATGCTGTGTCCCATCGCTCGTGCGCGGACTATAACACCACGTTCAAATTCACTTAAATTTTGATAACCTGCCATTGTAACAGCAATAACCGATCTAATACTTGTCTTACATAAGCGTTGCCGACCGCAGCGCCGTATTCTGCAAGTTTACATGTCTCTGTATTTTATTACGCATGCCTATACCAGTTTCTTTGACGCTTCAGTGTTGTTAACGCATTAAAATTACGTGCAGCAATATTTGAAATACAATGCGAAGAACAATCAACCAGATGGCGAAGAGTTCTCGGGCTTCCAGCCGTGTGGCGGTGTCTTCAAACTGCGACGTTTCGACGAGTGACATACTCATCATCTTCTTCGCCGGCTGCATACGCCGGGAAAGCATACATTAACAATCAACCAATTTAAAATCAGACATGGTAAAATAACCTAGTGCATGTATTAGACTATTTTACCATGTCTGATTAATGCACTAGACAGTTTTACTATGTCCGATGTTAGTGAAAGTCCAAATGCGCAATAGCTGTTTATTGTGCTTTCACTGTATGACGACCGGTTTCATACCCTGGAGGGTATATCTTCAGATCATATAAAACTAATACTTCATGTTGTAAGTAGGCTGTTCAGGTTTTCTTATTGGTAACGCCACGTAGCGCTCTGTATGAAAATCACTGGCTGTGCTGTGTGCAGTCTTTAGCTAGTTTGCATTGTTGTCTGCCATTGTAGTGTTGGGCAGCTGGACGTGAACAGCGCGTAGCGTTGCGCAGTTGGAGGTGAGCCGCCAACAGTGGTGGATGTGGGGAGAGAGATGGTGGAGTTATGAAATTTGTAATACTGGATATTATGAACTGCTATGTATATTATGCTTTTTCAATACTATTAAGGTAAATACATTGTTTGTTCTCAATCAAAATCTTTCATTTGCTAACTATGCCTATCAGTAGTTAGTGCCTTCAGTGGTTTGAATCTTTTATTTAGCTGGCAGTAGTGGCGCTCGCTGTATTGCAGTAGTTCGAGTAACGAAGATTTTTGGTGAGGTAAGTGATTTGTGAAAGGTACAGGTTAATGTTAGTCAGGGCCATTCCTTTGTAGGGATTTCTGAAAGTCAGATTGCGTTGCGCTAAAAAATATTGTGTGTCAGTTTAAGCACAGTCATGTATAAATAGTTCTAAGGGGACGTTTCATATGGCGACCCTGCCATTGTTTGTTCTCTATTAAAATCTTTCATTTGCTAACTATGCCTATCAGTAGTTAGTGCCTTCCGTAGTTTGAATCTTTTATTTAGCTGGCAGTAGTGGCGCTCGCTGTATTGCAGTAGTTCGAGTAACGAAGATTTTTGGTGAGGTAAGTGATTTGTGAAAGGTACAGGTTAATGTTAGTCAGGGCCATTCCTTTGTAGGGATTTCTGAAAGTCAGATTGCGTTGCGCTAAAAAATATTGTGTGTCAGTTTAAGCACAGTCATGTATAAATAGTTCTAAGGGGACGTTTCAATGTACCACGAAGACTTTGCGCTCACCGTCGTAAAAATGAAATACATAAGGGACGACGGAACGCCACGTGGGCAGCTAATTCTCTCGAAAAGATACTGTCAACGCTCGCACTCAAAAGGAAACGAACACTGCTTGTGGTGAGGGATAATATACACCGATCAGCCAGGACATAATGACCACCGGCCTAGTTTCTGTATCAACCCGTCCAGGCGACAGCACCGTAATCTGGCGAGGAATGACTGCTAGTCAGACACACGCACGGTGCATGTAGTATCAGTGAGCGCGCTGTCCGTGTGTGAAATGGGGCAGCCACGTGATCTGTCTGAGTTTGACCTAGAGCAGACTGTGACGACCCGGAGGCTCGGGACGAGCGTTTCGGAAACTGCATTGTCTTCTCGGGTGTTCGAAGAGTGCAGTGGTGAGTGTCTTCAACATATGGCGAAACCAGGGTTGAAATCACGTCCAAATGTCTGGGGTTTGGGCGGCCTCCCCACATTACAGACGTCAGACGACGTAGTCTGGGCAGATTGGTAAAACAGGGCAGGCGGCTAACTTTTGTGGGCCGAACATCAGACTTCGTTGCTGGATAGAGTACAATATGTGTGAACACACAGTGCACCGAACACTACTGACGATGGATATCCACAGCTGACGGTCCATGCATGTGCCAATATTAACACCACAACATCGGCAACCACGACTGAAATTGGCATGTGACCATCGGCAATGGACGTTGGCGCAGTGGCAGAGCATCGCATGGTCTGATGAATCCCGATACCTTCTTCATCGTGCCGATGAGAGGGCGCGAATCCGCTGTCTTCCAGGGGAACAGCTCCTTGACACCTGTACTGTGGGACAGAGACAAGCTGGCAGCGACTCCAATATGCTCCGGGGAACATTCTACGTCGTGGTCGAGCGATCCTAGGCGCTTCAGTCCGGAACCCCGCTACTGCTACAGTCGCAGGCTCGAATCCTGCCTCGGGCATGGATGTGTGTGATGTCCTTAGGTTAGTCAGGTTTAAGTAGTTCTAAGTCTAGGGGACTGATGACCTCAGATGTTAAGTCCCATAGTGCGTAGAGCCATTTGAACCATTTGGAACATTGTAGTGGGCATACATGCGGCTATTGGAGCTCGTGCAAGGCACCACGACGGCCAAGGACTATCGTACAGTGGTTGCAGACCACGTACACCCTGACGAACCTGTTCCCCGGCGGCAGTGGCATTTTTCAACAGGGTAATGCTCCATGTAATAAGGCCGGGAGTGGTTTGAGGAACACAGCGGCGGGTTCCAATTGATGTACTGGCACCCCAGCTCGCCAGATCTAAACCTGATCGACCACACCTTGCATGTGATTGAATTTGGCGTCAGAGCTCATCGTCTTCTCGCCGAAATTTACGGGAAACTGTGACTTGTGTACGCAGATGTGGTGCCAACTCTCTCCAGCGACCTACCAAGGCCTCAATGCTTCCATGCCACGACGCGTCGCCGTTGGTATCCCTACCGAAAGTGGACATAACGGCTATTAGGTAGGTGGGAATAGTGTTCTGGCTGCTCAGTGAAGAAATAACGAAGCTGATTCGCTCATCGGGACGGCAGCAACAGTTGGTGCCTGCCGCGGCGACCCTCTAGACTCTTGGAGAGCGGACCTGCCTTGTTGAGGAGGCTCTCTCAGCGCTGCTTACGCCGGACAATGGCGCGCTCGGCCAGAGGACGGTGCTAGTCGCCGCCTCCAGCGCCAAATATTGACTTGCAGGCAGGCAGGCAGCGGCCTAGCGTTTGGCGGCAGCTGCGCCGTGCTGCGGCTCTCCTCTGCGCCGGGACCGCCAGTGGATGAATATTCATATCGCAGACACAGCCCCGCCCCGCGGAGACTGCCTGCGCCGTAGCTGCACCGCGCCCTCCACTCGATGCTAATTCCCGGGCGGAAAGCCTTTGTGCTCCCATTAGCTTCGTAGAGCCAGGCTCAACTGACGACGCCGGTCCTAAGTGAAATGGGCTATCGATCTTAGTGTCATCAACTGGCAGGTAGGCATCGAGAAGTGAGCCTTTGGCCCCCCTGTAAACAGTCCCGCCGTATGTCGCCGACATGTCGGCGGGCTTCAGCGGCTTTTTTGTCGAATTATTCCAATGACAATAATCACGGAATGATTTCGAAAACGAATCGGAAAATTTAACAGTAAAATTTATATAATACTCTACTGCCCATTAAAATTGCTACACCAAGAAGAAATGCAGATCATAAACCGGTATAAATTGGACTAATATATTATACTAGGACTGACATGCGATTACATTTTCACGCAATTTGGGTGCATAGATCCTGAGAAATCAGTACCCAGAACAACCACCTCTGGCCGTAATAACGGCCTTGATACGCCTGGGCATTGAGTCAAACAGAGCTTGGATGGCGTGTACAGATACAGCTGCCCATGCAGCCCTAATACGATACCACAGTTCATCAAGAGTAGTGACTGGCGCATTGTGACGAGCCAGTTGCTCGGCCACCATTGACCACCCTTTTTCAGTTGGTGAGAGATCTGGAGAATGTGCTGGCGAGGGCAGCAGTTTTCACATTTTCTGTATCTAGAAACACCCGTACAGGACCTGCAACATGCGGTCGTGCATTGTCCTGCTGAAATGTAGGGTTTCGCAGTGATCGAATGAAGGACAGAGCCACGGGTCATAACACCTCTGAAATGTAACGTCCGCTGTTCAAAGTGCCGTCAATGCGAACAAGACGTGACCGAGACGTGTAACCAATGGCACCCCATACCATCACGCCGGGTGATACGCCAGTATGGCGATGACGAATACACGGTTCCAATGTGCGTTCTCCGCGATGTCCCCAAACACGGATGCGACCATCATGATGCTGTAAACCGAACCTGGATTCATCCGAAAA
This sequence comes from Schistocerca cancellata, assembly GCF_023864275.1. Classification (NCBI taxonomy): domain Eukaryota; kingdom Metazoa; phylum Arthropoda; class Insecta; order Orthoptera; family Acrididae; genus Schistocerca; species Schistocerca cancellata. The sequence goes on along the minus strand of NC_064633.1, from coordinate 23,564,327 downwards.
AATGACGTTTTGCCATTCGTGCTCCCAGGTTCGTCGTCGAGTACACAATCGCAAGCACTCCTGTCTGTGATGCAGCGCCAAGTGTAACCGCAGCCACGGTCTTCGAGCTGATAGTCCATGCTGCTGCAAACGTCGTCGAACTATTCGTGCAGATGGTTGTTGTCTTGCAAACGACCCCATCTGTTGACTCAGGGATCGAGACGTGGCTGCACGATCCGTTACAGCCATGCGGATAACATGCCTGTCATCTCGACTGCTAGTGATACGAGGCCGTTGGGATCCAGCACGGCGTTCCGTATTACCCTCCTGAACCCACCGATTCCATATTCTGCTAATTGGATCTCGACCAACGCGAGCAGCAATGTCGCGATACGATAAACCACAATCACGATACGCTACAATCCGACCTTTATCAAAGTCGGAAACGTGATGGTACACATTTCCCCTCCTTACACGAGGCATCACAACAACGTTTCACCAGGCAACGCCGGTCAACCGCTGTTTGTGTATGAGAAATCGGTTGGAAACTTTCGTCATATCAGCACGTTGTAGGTGACGCCACCGGCGCCAACCTTGTGTGAATTCTCTGAAAAGCTAATCATTTGCATATCACAGCAGTTTCTTCCGTTCGGTTAAATTTCGCGTCTGTAGCACGTCATCTCGTGGTGTAGCAATTTTAATGGCCAGTAGTGTAAGTATAGCCAGAAGTTGCTCAGACGCTAAGCTTCCTATCCATGCTACAGCGGAGTAACGCCAGCTGGGCTGGTAATAGCCTGCGGCGGCTTGTCGATTACTGCCACACTGCGAGCGCTGCGATTGGAACACGTCCCCGGCGGGCGCAAACAGTAATAGCTCTGGACTCCAGCATACCCCAACTTTCATTCATTCTCTCCGTATTTCAGCGACGCGATGCACCTCTGGAACACGTGGTTCAGGGAATAAGGAGAATGATGGCTGAGACTACCTGAAGTTCAATAACAGTCGACTGTTGAATCATAGCTAATTTTCGTCTTATACCTGAAGTGACCTCATTGTGATGTTGCAGTTCGCAGCGCCGTTAAAGCTTTTATAACATTTGCTTCGGCTGATTCAGCAATCATCAGTGATGAAATCCGCTGCAGTTGTAAAAATTCCTTAAAAAGGTAAGCTCTGTCCAGTTTCAGGACATGTATCTCACCTTCAGGTGCATCTGCAGAACTATAAAGCAATAGTAATACGAGGATCGTTCAATAAGTAATGCCCCACTTTTTTTTCACAGAACATATTTATTGTTAACAGTCAGAATTTGGTGACAATATACATCAACATGTCTTGTCGATGTCCTATTTTTCTACGTAGTCTTCATCACGTTCTATGGCCGTACGCCAACGTTGTGGAAGAGCATGTATTCCCTGCTGGTAAAAGCTCTTATCCTGTAGGCGTAGCCATGTTTTCACTGCATGACTGACACTCTCGTTATCTTCAAAGTGTGTGCCCCGTAGAGAATACCGGACAGAAAGGCCTCTCCGTCGGACTCAAAACGCTCTAACAATTCAGATGAAATGTCCTTTCTTTGAACCTTGTGGTCCGCTGTGAGCATTCGTGGAACACTTCGTGAGCACTTCTTTAAATACCCCAGAGTCTCGTTCACTGCAGACGCACTTCCAGTGGTGACAACCAGAGCCAGTTGTCGAGTTGTGATGCGCCGGTCGACACGAATAATGACATCCGCACGATTCAGCATGTCTGGAGCTGTGGCTGTGGCAGGACGTCCCGAGCGAGGCTGATCATGGAGCTGTGCTTCTGCATTTCCTGAGACTGTAACTTACTCTACCCATCGCCCACCTGTACTATCAACTGCAGCATCGCCATACACTTCACACACACGTTTATAAATCCACCTGAGGACGGGGTCCATGTCCTGAAAATGGGTTGTACTTTCTGTTTTACAAATAATTTTTATAACTATAGAAGCTCTGATAATAGACGATGCATAATAGGGTGTGGATGTCCCGTCACGAGAAAGGTGTGCCATTGATTCAGCAATACTGTAATTCGAAAATAAAGGTAAAGCATTTATGGTGTGCGAACAAGAGGATTTTTATCGAGAAACGGAGCCGAACTCTAGAATTTCCTCTGTGTTCTCTGGTTTCATGCGCATCCTTCCTCTTTCATCAAGCATTCTTGCTAAGGACTCCATACACTGGAACTGCATCCTTCGGCCATCATCAGTTATTTCGTTCTCCAAACAGCGAGACTGATCTATTTTAAGTGTCTCATTTCCTAATCTAATTCCTGGGAGAGAACGTCACTAGTGGGGCTCAATCTTTAACGTTTTCCACTTTCCTCTAGTGGAAAAGGTTCAGGCTTGGACCCCACTAATGACGAAAAAGTTCCTGTGTCATTTCACTTGACCACATACGGAAGTAATTCGCCGTCACATTTGCACAGGAAAACTGCGATACCGCGAATTCAGAAGAAGCTCCGGTTTGCAAAGAGACCCGCACGGTTGCGTGGAAAGTACGCCGGACAGGTGCGCGCGGTAGACGAAATGACGTCAGGTTCGGCGATGTCGGGCAATGGCGGGACGGAACGTCGACCTTAATCAGCTCACGCTCTTCCCTCTCCTCTCTCCTCTCTCTCCTCCTCTCTCTCCTCCTCTCTCACCTCCTCTCTCTCCTCCTCTCTCTCCTCCTCTCTCTCTCCTCCTCTCTCTCTCCTCCTCTCTCTCTCCTCCTCTCTCCTCTCCTCTCCTCTCCTCTCTCCTCTCCTCTCCTCTCCTCTCCTCTCCCACACCGAACCGTCCGCCAGGGCCACCCCACTTACGGATTGTGCTGCAGCCGACGGGGTGTACACAGTGGGAGACGAGTGGAAGGTGGCCCGCGTGACGTCACCAAGACGATGCAGCGCAGGTTCAAATGGCTCTGAGCACTATGGGACTTACGATGCAGCGCAGAGCGCGTACGGTTGCACGCTCCGTGCTTTCGGTGACGTGTATCTAGCAACTGACGTCTAAGTAATGTGCCATGCTTAAAAAGCGAGCCGAGCCTGTTGCCAACAATGGACAGCCAATACCCTTGACTACGACGATGAAATATCTGGGAGTGATATTAGATAAAGGGGACCCCACACATAGAAGACAGAAAATTGAATACTATGAAGACGATCCGGTCATTGACGCCGTTGTTCACGAGCAGGAATGTAAGCCCATCAACAAATTAAAACGGTACAACCCTCCCTGGTGTACGGCTCGACGTCTTTGGGAACAAAATGTGACTCTAATACACGCAGTTTGCGTTGTGTCTAGACAAGACAGCTTAGACACATTGAGAGGGAGCCGAAAGGCACGCGCTCAAACTCACGCAGGCTGGCGTGAGGTCTGAAACACGATACGTAATGAATGCTATAACGAAAAGTACGTAGCTTCTGGAATACTTAACTTTAATCCACATTTGTAGAACATCGCTCTTGATGATACATTAATAGAATCTCAATATCTATACTGGTAATGGCGCCTTGCTAGGTCGTAGCAAATGTAGCTGAAGGCTGTGCTAACTATCGTCTCGGCAAATGAGAGCGTAATTCTCAGTGAACCATGGCTAGCAACGTCGGCTGTACAACTGGGGCGAGTGCCAGGACGTCTCTATAGACCTGCCGTGTGGTGGCGCTCGGTCTGCAATTACTGACAGTGGCGACACGCGGGTCCGACGTATACTAATGGACCGCGGCCGATTTAAAGGCTACCACCTAGCAAGTGTGGTGTCTGGCGGTGACACCACAGTTTGCAACCACTACAAAACAGTTGTTTGAAGTGGAGCCTAGGCATCCCAAGGTGGACCAGGACGAGAGAATTACACGAGCTGACTTGAGGAAAAATACGTCGCTGAGAAGATAAGACTAGGCAACTCCTCTTTTTGCCAAATTAGGCGGATATCGGGGAAATGTTCGCTAACTTGAGAATGTAGACCCTACCATGACATTGGCGGAAATACAATTTGCTTAGAGCCATCATAGCACCCCCACAGGACCACGAAGGATGATGCAATTTTCAGTTATTCGGTGTCTTACATGCAAATAGTTCCTGTCAATCACTCGTACGACTACATAACCAACACCCTCAAAGAACTCAAGGACCCACAGAGAGCCCAAGACTCCTTTGCAAGCGAATACACAATAAAGTGAAACTATTTCTCACATCTAGCCACCCCAGAAGAAAAAATTGACAAAGGCGATCACTCTTTGGATACAACAAGTCACAAGAAAAAGCCGAGCTTGGACGAGAAATACAAAATTTCTGTGATATTAATGTGCTGCACAACACGAAGTCGACTTGTTCATTCCCGGTGACCGGGCAGAAATATTACAACTTGCATTTCAAATAACGTAACTTGTTCGCAAAATTGGGTCCTGTTACTTTATGACAGGTTGTTTTGCTTGGTCTGTCGGAGCTACCAAACAAATCTGTCTCAAAAGTTTATAAGAATGGCTGATGGAGATTTTAATCAGTACGGCTTAGGATGTGTCGTCCCTACCTTAGTACCAGCAGTGCAACGTTTGGCTTCGTCGCTTCGTTGGTATTTGTAGTCACAAGAAGATGATCAGGAGCGCTCTTGGAAGTTTGTAGGTCCCCTAAATTCTCCCTGATAAAATGAGTCATTCTGATTGAAATCACTTGAACGGTGTTAAAGAGTTGTATCTGAATAGGGTAAATTTAGTGTGACGTCACTCATAGCGCATACAGTCGGTTATCAGAAATCTTCTTGTCACCTACTGGACGTTACAAACTTATTTCGAGCAGTGATGAAAGGAAAATAAATGCCGGAACAAGAATGAAAGACCAATAAAAGACGTAAGAAATCTGAGAGGCAGCGTATTGTTTCATCAGTTGGGAGTATTCTCCGACACTATCTTAACCCCGCTTGCACGCATGTTATAATTTTCCGCCTTTGGTCACTGTTTTAATAAACTTGACTATGAAACTTCCTGCCAGATTAAAACTGTGTACCGGACCGAGACTCTCAACTCGGGACCTTTGCCATTTGCGGGCAAGTGCTCTACCATCTGAGCTACCCAAGCATGACCCACGCCCCGTCCTCACAGCTTTACTTCTGCCAGTACGTCGTCTCCTACCTCCCAAACTTTACAGAAGCTCTCCTGCGAAACTTGCAGAACTAGCACTCCTGGAAGAAAGGATATTGCGGAGACATGGATTAGCCACAGCCTGGGGGATGTTTCCAGAATGAGATTTTCACTCTGCAGAGGAGTGTGCGCTGATGTTTTAATCTGCCAGGAAGTTTTATATCAGCGCACACTCCGCTGCAGAGTGAAAATCTCATTCTGGAAACATCCCCCAGGCTGTGGCTAAGCCATGACTCCGTAATATCCTTTCTTCGAGGAGTGCTAGTTTTGCAAGGTTCGCAGAAGAGCTTCTGTGAAGTTTGGAAAGTAGTAGACGAGGTACCGGCAGAAGTAAAGCTGTGAGGACGCGGCGTGAGTCGTGCTTCGGTAGCTCAGATGGTGCCGGCACGGTAGCTCAGCGTGTTCGGTCAGAGGGTTAGCAGCCCTCTGTAATAAAAAAACTGAGTGAATGGATCAATAACGAAATTCAGAGGGCGTCTGGGGACGTCCGCCACGAACAATTGCAACGAACTATAACGAACAAAATGAGATTACAAAAAAAAATACCAAAAAAAATGCTAGAGCACTTGCCCGCGAATGGCAAAGGTCCCGAGTTCGAGTCTCGGTCCGGCACACAGTTTTAACATGCCAGGAAGTTTCGTATCAGCGCACTCCGCTGCAGAGTGAAAATCTTATTCTGGAAACTTGACTATATTACATCTTCCACAACTTCATTTGTCTCTAGAGGGTAGACGCTGTACGTAAAGTATTTGTGGTTTAAAAAATAGGAGCACTCAAACAGAATGGAGTCATTCGTCCAAGCCGGCCAGTGAGCTTCGTAAATAGTCGAAATAATTCAGTCAGACCCATACAAGCCGCTACCGTGATGCACATAAATGTAATTAAGGTGAAATGGTAACAAAGTACTTTCCTGGGGAAAGAAATTTTGTAGGCTAATCGGGTGTTTCATTAGAAAATATGGAAATGTTGGACTCTGTGTCGCGGCGAACAGAGGGAAGCAAAGGATGTCGGATTGGCAGAGCAGAGAACTAACGTACGCATTGCCGGGGCCCGTAACCGCGCGCAATAACGGTCGGATTAGGCGTGCGGGAGCCGCCCATTGCGCTGCTGCTACGGTTGCGCCATCGTACACTCATTACTGAGGAATTGCTAACAGGGCTGAACGGTCGCCCGCTGTGCTGTGTTTACTTTTCTGCCGCTATCTGTTCCCGTTATACATTTGCCGCAGTGAGGTTGTGTCGGCACTGCTCGCTGCTGGCTCCTATTACGGAGCGAGTGGGTACGCGGAGGAAGGGAGGGGAGGCAGGGAGCGAGCGAGCGAGCGAGAGAGAGAGAGAGAGAGAGAGAGAGGGGGGGGGGGGCAAGATATTTTGGTAATTGGTAATCATCCAAATTTTTTTGCAGAAATAATTCGGCACAAAAGGTGGTAAGCGAATATCAGAAGATCTACAGAGCCAGATCAGAACAGGAGAGGAGGAAAAGAAGCATGACTGTTGTCGGGATGTTGTAACTGAATGTTGCCATCAACTGAGCCCAAACCTCCACGGTAGCAGAAAAGTTATTCCTATTGCGGTTCAATAAAACGGGAGGCAGTATGCACTCTAGTTATTGGTAACTAACCTTTGCTTGACAGGTCCCGGGAAAACAAATGTGGCAACGCAATAAGAAATAATCAATAACTTATAGTCATGATACAAAACTTGACTTGACTTTGGTAACAGTCTGAGGTGTGGCACTTGACGTCGTATACCTGATACACCGATATCTAAAAGAACTTTGCTGTCTCTATGATATTGCCATTAAGATTGAAATATTTATGCCGATAATCGTATGAGTCTCCTAGTTCTCCGTACATAGTGTAGTGTAGTCCAAATATGGCAGTGCCGCACCACAGTCGGCAGCGTGCAACGATAACACAGACACTGGCGATACCTCGCTGCAGTCCACAACGACGGATGGGAGAGGCTGAAAAGGACACGCCCCCTCTGTCGACACGGCAGCGCCCTCACAGATTTGCGCGTCACACGTAAGCAAAACAAGATGATTGGATTGAGGAGTTCCTAGATAACAGGACGCAGCATGTCATTCTCAATGGAGAGAAGTCTTCCGAAGTAAGAGTGATTTCAGGTGTGCCGCAGGGGAGTGTCATAGGACCGTTGCTACAGGGTTATTACAAATGATTGAAGCGATTTCACAGCTCTACAATAACTTTATTATTTATTTTCAAAATGCTTTGCACACACATACAAAAACTCAAAAAGTTTTTTTAGGCATTCACAAATGTTCGATATGTGCCCCTTTAGTGATTCGGCAGACATCAAGCCGATGATCAAGTTCCTCCTACACTCGGCGCAGCATGTCCTCATCAATGAGTTCGAAAGCATCGGTGATGCGAGCTCGCAGTTCTGGCACGTTTCTTGGTAGAGGAGGTTTAAACACTGAATCTTTCACATAACCCCACAGAAAGAAATCGCATGGGGTTAAGTCGGGAGAGCGTGGAGGCCATGACATGAACTGCTGATCATGATCTCCACCACGACCGATTCATCGGTTTTCCAATCTCCTGTTTAAGAAATGCCGAACATCATGACGGAAGTGCGGTGGAGCACCATCCTGTTGAAAGATGAAGTCGGCGCTGTCGGTCTCCAGTTGTGGCATGAGCCAATTTTCCGCGGGCTACGTGTGAAACTTGCCCGCAGGCGTTCAACCGTTTCTTCGCTCACTGCAGGCCGACCCGTTGATTTCCCCTTACAGAGGCATCCAGAAGCTTTAAACTGCGCATACCATCGCCGAATGGAGTTAGCAGTTGGTGGATCTTTGTTGAACTTCGTCCTGAAGTGTCGTTGCACTGTTATGACTGACTGATGTGAGTGCATTTCAAGCATGACATACGCTTTCTCAGCTCCTGTCGCCATTTTGTCTTACTGCGCTCTCGAGCGCTCTGACGGCAGAAACCTGAAGTGCGGCTTCAGCCGAACAAAACTTTATGAGTTTTTCTACGTATCTGTAGTGTGTCGTGACCATATGTCAATGAATGGAGCTACAGTGAATTTATGAAATCGTTTCAACCATTTGTAATAGCCCTGTATTCACAATATACATAAATGACCTGGTGGATGACATCGGAAGTTCACTGAGGCTTTTTGCAGATGATGCTGTGGTGTATCGAGAGGTTGTAACAATGGAAAATTGTACTGAAATGCACGAGGATCTGCAGCGAATTGACGCATGGTGCAGGGAATGGCAATTGAATCTCAATGTAGACAAGTGTAATGTGCTGCGAATACACAGAAAGATAGATCCTTTATCATTTAGCTACAAAATAGCAGGTCAGCAACTGGAAGCAGTTAATACCATAAATTATCTGGGAGTACGCATTAGGAGTGATTTAAAATGGAATGATCATATAATGTTGATCGTCGGTAAAGCAGATGCCAGACTGAGATTCATTGGAAGAATCCTAAGGAAATGCAATCCGAAAACAAAGGAAGTAGGTTACAGTACGCTTGTTCGCCCACTGCTTGAATACTGCTCAGCAGTGTGGGATCCGTACCAGATAGGGTTGATAGAAGAGAGAGAGAAGATCCAACGGAGAGCAGCGCGCTTCGTTACAGGATCATTTAGTAATCGCGAAAGCGTTATGGAGATGATAGATAGACTCCAGTGGAAGACTCTGCAGGAGAGACGCTCAGTAGCTCGGTACGGGCTTTTGTCAAAGTTTCGAGAACATACCTTCACCGAAGAGTCAAGCAGTATATTGCTCCCTCCTACGTATATCTCGCGAAGAGACCATGAGGATAAAATCAGAGAGATTAGAGCCCACACAGAGGCATACCGACAATCCTTCTTTCCACGATCAATACGAGACTGGAATAGAACGGAGAACCGATAGAGGTACTCAAGGTACCCTCCGCCACACACCGTCAGGTGGCTTGCGGAGTATGGATGTAGATGATGGGATGATGATGATGATGGGATGATGATGATGTCCTATACTCCCTGAAGTGTAGGGGACGATGCGGGAGAACCGCACAGCCGTACTGGGCAAGGTCCGAGCGGAGATGTTTTGCCATTGCCTTCCTCCAACCGTAACGGGAAAGATGATGATGATGAAGGCGACACAAAAGCACCCAGTCATGTCGAGGCAGCTGAAAATCCCTGACCCCGCCGGGAATCGAGCCAAGACCTCATGCTCGGGGAGCGAGACGACGAGCTGCGGACGTAAGCAAAACAAGAATGTGACACTAAACTACAAAAACACTCACTCTCACTAACACTCCTTACAGTCACATATATTATACACATAGGACCGAGGTTAAAAGCTCATATGTCGCGAGGAAAGAGGGGGGGGGGGGGGTAGCTGTTGTCCAGGTAGGTGGCTAAACATACCCCTCGACGAGGTCTCTCAGCCATGCAGTGTATACGACTAAGACATCTTCTGTAGCAAATGATTTCTGATTGTGCCTGTTAAAGTTGTTTTACAGGATGAGAGTGTAAAGTTTGTTAGTTCCACTAAGTTCACGTTTTTGGCCAAGTGCGTCCTATTTATTTACGTTCAAAGAAATGAAATAGTAAGAGTAATCGGGAGACCCGCTGTTTTCTCCTTTTGGGGAACGCTCCTGCCGTCCGTGCCTCAGAGCTCCGGTGGCTTACTTCGTACATCCGACCGCGGCAGAATTCACGTACTGTAGCTCACCTACATCTATACTCTGCAAACCATCGTGAAGTGTATGGCGGAAGGTACGTCCGATTGTACCAGTTTTTAGGGTTTCTTCCCTTTTCGCGGGAAGAATGATTGTTTGAATGCCTGCGTGACCGCAATTACTCTGATCATACCCTAAGGATTCCTATGTGAGGGATACGTTGGGGGTTGTAGTACGCGAATATTCATAGGTCATTATTTAAAGCCGGTTCTTGAAATTTTGTTAATAGACTTTCTCGGGATAGTTAACGTATATCTTGGAGAGTCTTCCAGTTCAGTTCCTTCAGTGTCTGTGGGCCACTCTCCCGGGAGTTAAACGAACCTGTAACCATTGGTGCTGCCCTTTCCTGTATACGTTCAACATCCCCTGTTACTCTAGAACCGGTCGCACGAGCGATTTGTAGGCAGTTTCCTTTGTATACTGATTGCACTTCCCCAGTAGTCTGCCACGTGGTTTATGCACGACTGAATCTGTGTGATCACTCCATTCCTACAAGTGTTGCACCCAGGTATTTGAATGACTTGGCCGATTCCAACAGTGACTCACTGACATTATAATCATAGGATACTACGTTTTTCGTTTTGTTAAGTGTACAGGTTTACATTTTTGAACGTGTCAAGCTAGTTCAAATGGTTCAAATGGCTCTGAGTACTATGGGACTTAACATCGGAGGTCATCAGTCCCCTAGAACTTAGAACTACTTATACCTAACTAACCTAAGGACATCACACACATCCATGCCCGAGGCAGGATTCGAACCTGCGACCGTAGCGGTCGCGCGGTTCCAGACTGAAGCGCCTAGAACCGCTCGGCCACACCGGCCGGCGTCAAGCAAGTTGCCAGTCTTTGTACGACTTTGAAAACGTATCAAGATCTGACTGTATATTTACGCAACTTCTTTCAGACAGTACTTTATTATAGATAACTGCATCATCTGTCATACGCGCTCTGCTGTTCCTGATTTACATAAATGATCTAGGTGATAATCTGAGCAGCCCCCTTAGATTGTTTGCAGATGATACTGTAATTTACCGCCTAGTAAAATCATCAGACGATCAATTCCAATTACAGAATGATCTAGAGAGAATTTCTGTATGGCGCGAAAAGTGTCAATTGACACTAAACAAAGAAAAGAGCGAGGTCATCCACATGGGTACTAAAAGAAATCCGATAAATTTTGGGTATGCGATAAATCGCGCAAATCTAAGGGCTGTCAATTATACTAATTGCAATTACGAGCAACTTAAATTGGAAAGACCACATAGATAATATTGTGGGGAAGGCGAAACAAAGACTGCGCTTTGTTGGCAGAACACTTAGAAGATGCGACAAACCCACTAAAGGGACAGCCTACATTACACTTGTCCGTCTTCCGCTGGAATATTGCTGCGCGGTGTGGGGTCCTTACCTGGTAGGATTGACGGAGGACATCGAAAAAGAGCAAAGAAGGGCAGCCCGTTTCGTGTTATCGCGTAATAGGGGTGAGTGTGTCACTGACATGATACGCGATGTGGGGTGGCAGTCACTGAAACAAAGGCGGTTTTCATTGCGGCGAGACTTATTTTCGAAATTTCAATCACCAACTTTCTCTTCTGAATGCGAAAATATTTTGTTGACTCCCTCCTACGTATGGAGAAATGATCATCATCATAAAATAAGAGAAATCAGAGCTAGAACGGAAAGATTTAGGTGTTCCTTTTTCCCACGTGCCATTCGAGAGTGGAATGGTAGAGAAGTAGTATGAATATGGTTCGATGAACCCTCTGCTAGGCACTTAAGTGTGAATTGCAGAGTAACCTTCCATATGTAGATCTACAAAACGTCTGAGGTTACTGTTAATATGCTCTGCAAATTCATTGATGTACAACATGAACAGCAGGAGTCCTAACACATTTCCCTGGGGCACACCTGAAGTTACTCCTACATATGACGATGAGTCTCCATCCAAGATCAGATGCTGCGTCCTCCCTACCATAAACTCCTTAGCCCAGTCGCAAATTTCACTTGACACCCCATATGACCTATTTTGGACAATAATGTGCAGCGCACGATACAAATGGACGTACTGTTCCTTACATTTATTCGGAAACGTTTGTTGGCGGGTCCGGGTTAATTCTCTGCACTGGTGCACTGTGAGACCACACTAAATAAGCGTCGCGAACCTAGCTTTGAACCACGAGGTAGTGTTTCGCCTCTCACTACTCCAAAGCCACTAACTGAAGCCCTGTAACAAGCAAACTACTGTCAGAATGAGTGCAAGATCCGACAACTGGATAGGAATATATTCACCGCTAAGGGTTCATACACCGCTACTAGAATCTTCCGCAGATAATCTCTGTAACAACGTACTTAACAAGAATGTGGTTCGAACGCATGCAGTCAAAATACACGAAAAAATACCACCATAACTTTCCACTGAAAGAAATACCGTTAATATAGTAAAACATTTTCCTCAGTTGCTGCCTCAGTTATGGTTCATCATAGAGATAAGAAATAATTACGTCTTTCACAACTGAGTGGTTCATTTGTGTTTACCAAACATGTTTCCCCTTTTCATGCTAAGCTTCTTCAGTTGTCTGTAATATACAATATGCTGTCTTGTATTTAACTGTAAGCGTTTTGATAAGAGACATGTAGTGATTCTTGGAACCTCATTTAAATTACCTGTTTACGTATATAAGGTTGTATTTTATTATACTTAAATTCACTGTTATCTATTGATGTATCTAGGTGGTGTTGCGTATGTGTTAGATGTATATACTTACCCTCGCTCTCTCTCCCCCTCGCTCTCTCTCCCCCTCCCCCCCTCTCCCCCCTCTCCCCCCTCTCCCCCCCTCTCCCCCCTCTCTCCCCCTCTCTCCCCCTCTCTCCCCCTCTCTCCCCCTCTCTCCCCCTCTCTCCCCCTCTCTCCCCCTCTCTCCCCCTCTCTCCCCCTCTCTCCCCCTCTCTCCCCCTCTCTCCCCCTCTCTCCCCCTCTCTCCCCCTCTCTCCCCCTCTCTCACCCTCTCTCACCCTCTCTCACCCTCTCTCACCCTCTCTCACCCTCTCTCACCCTCTCTCACCCTCTCTCACCCTCTCTCACCCTCTCTCACCCTCTCCCTCCCTCTCACCCTCTCCCTCCCTCTCACCCTCTCCCTCCCTCTCACCCTCTCCCTCCCTCTCACCCTCTCCCTCCCTCTCACCCTCTCCCTCCCTCTCACCCTCTCTCACCCCTCTCTCCCTCTCTCACCCCTCTCTCCCTCCCCCTCTACCCCTCTCCCCCTCTCCCCTCTCCCCCTCTCCCCTCTCTCCCTCCCCCTCTACCTCTCCCCCCTCTCTCTCCCACCCCCTCTCTCTCCCACCCCCTCTCTCTCCCACCCCCTCTCTCTCCCACCCCCTCTCTCTCCCACTCCCTCTCTCTCCCACCCCCTCTCTCTCCCACCCCCTCTCTCTCCCACCCCCTCTCTCTCCCACCCCCCCTCTCTCTCTCCCACCCCCCCTCTCTCTCTCCCACCCCCTCTCTCTCTCCCACCCCCCCCTCTCTCTCCCACCCCCCCTCTCTCTCTCCCACCCCCCCTCTCTCTCTCCCACCCCCCCTCTCTCTCTCCCACCCCCCTCTCTCTCTCCCACCCCCCTCTCTCTCTCCCACCCCCTCTCTCTCTCTCCCACCCCCTCTCTCTCTCTCCCACCCCCTCTCTCTCTCTCCCACCCCCCCTCTCTCTCTCCCACCCCCCCCTCTCTCTCTCCCACCCCCCTCTCTCTCTCTCCCACCCCCCCTCTCTCTCCCACCTCCCTCTCTCTCTCTCCCACCCCCCTCTCTCTCTCTCCCACCCCCCTCTCTCTCTCTCCCACCCCCCTCTCTCTCTCCCACCCCCTCTCTCTCTCTCCCACCCCCCCTCTCTCTCCCACCCCCCCTCTCTCTCCCACCCCTCTCTCTCTCTCCCACCCCTCTCTCTCTCCCACCCCTCTCTCTCTCTCTCTCTCTCTCCCACCCCCCTCAACATTCAGTTGCAAAAGACGGAATCTTTTCTTATGTAGGAGAGTTTAAGTGGAACATACAGTTGTAATGGCTATAAGAAATTTCTGTTGCAACGTACGGTATTGCAGTGCCTGTATTATTCCAAAATACAATGCAAAGTTCCTTCCTATTTATCCTTCCGCATTGGTTAAGTGACTTTCAATTCAAATGTCTATCCTTTACGGGAATATACATAATGGATGTAAGAGTGTAGGTTGTGGACACTTGATTGACGACATGTGGAACTTTTGGTCTCGCCGTGGAGCGCGCTCGGAAAGCCTAATGGTAAGGGCACCGCTCGCGGTTAAGTGGAAAATCCGGGTTCGATTCTCAATCCGGTACAAATTTTCATTGTAATCATTCCATTGTACAGCTGACGGTTGTGCATATTACGAACATATTTAATGTATTTCTGTTGGTGACTGAGGACAGTGTGCTGAACAATATTACATCAGTATTTACATCATATCCAGAGCCATTGCTCATGTTTTTAGACTGGTTAGTATCTGCAAGTACATGCGGCAAGAGCAAGACATTAACGCCTATTTTCCATGCGCAGCAGGTCAGGTGTTGAAATGTGGATGCGTAGACACAAATCGGTTAGTCTGTACCGACAGGGGTAATCCACTTACTGGTGCAGAACGACTGTGCAGAACACATCAGGTCGTAAAATTTACGACGTGTTAGTGGAAAGGTTATTCAACGCAGAGAAAAACAAGTATACTGATATATGTACTTATTAAGGTACCATTTATAAAAATATCTGCCATCATTACTCTTTACATCCTGTATTTAATTTAGTTACACTTCATTAAATCTGCTTTGTTCAATGAACACTACCTCCAACTAACTAATGGCTCCACGCTATGGTGTAAAATGCCTCTTACAAACAGGTCCTTGTTCGGTCACTAAAAAGCAATACTCGCCTAGAAAAACTGGAATAGAACTAAACAGAAAACAACGCCCCATCACGAACTTAGGTCCGATTCTTGTGGCATTCCCATATTTGAAAAGTAGCTGTGTTGATCACTGAGGATCATTCGCTGACTCCCAACCCCAGTTAAACACATAAGAACACCAGCTGCGCCCTACGAGATCCACAACTTGTCACCTAGATTTCGCGAGGGCTCTCGCCCAACCCTCCATAGATTTCGTGCGTCCCAAACGGCACCACGAAATACGCTGAACATTCAGTGCTTTCGACAAATGTGACTGAGCAGCCTCATTGATGAATTCCCGCTCGCGCTCATAACATTACACCGAAAACCGCAGCAGGAAGTGCTGAGAATCACCTGCCAACATGAGGAGATAACTTGCCCTTGAGGCCACTTGGTAGGCCCCCACAACTCACTTAGGGGGACCAGGGAAAGAGAGACCCGTCATCTCCAGCCTGGAGAAAGCCCCTTCCTCTGATCACTGGAAAGCGATCCTCGGATGCACTGTAGCCACAGGACCAGCATATCGACACGGCCAGCAAGTGACAGGCTGCAGTCTGGGCTCTAAACTTTCGAAATTAATGTGACACTTTCAGTCTAATAAGCGACATCAGTCGGTAGCTCCATGTTTGAATATCTGCGCTGTTTATGTACGAGGTGAAGCGTACTCCGATGTGCGCAAGTAGCCCTACAGTGCACCGCAGAGTTCTTTGCTGGAGGCGTGACATAACTGCTTATCCGTGCTTCGTCTCCGCAGCCGGGTAATTTCATTCTTCCCACCGCTCAGCCTCGCAGTTAGCGTTTCACAACGAGCGTTTTGAAGCAGTCGCGCCGCGACACGAAATGTACGGTGTGCGTTGCTTCAGAACGCAGGCTGCCACCAGCTGGGAATCGACGACAATAGCGCGCCCAAGTGAATGTGGACAGGCTGAGCAGCAACTCTGCCGATATTTCCTGGTGATGCTGTCTTGTACGGTAAAGTGTCATCATTGAGTAAGTGTAGGAAGATTCAAGGTGAGCTACATAAAATTTCTACTTGGTGTGATGAATGGCAGCTTGCTCTATTTGTAGACGTTGTGGCTGTGCTCTCCTGTGGTATTTTTGATGTTCGTGGGTGGATGAGGAGAGGGTGATATGATGGGTGGGTGACCGGTTTCCTCTCATTAGAACACAAAATGCACACGTGGTGAAAATACACTTTATTACAGGAATCAATTGAGTACTCAACTTCAGTGATGCACCAGCGCCACCTGGTGCAGGCATAGTGAAAATTTAATGAGTGCAACATGGCATGAATTCGCTAAGAATTATTACACAAAGTGATTCGTCCATTTATATAGGTGACGAACGCCCCTGTCTTATTATGCATATGAAATAGGTAAGCACGGTTGACACGAGGAAAGTGTCCTGATAAAAGGAGCGATTATGCAGTAACGCACTCCGTAAAGAGCTCTCACTTCAGAATGGCACCGTGTAATATCTCTCCCCCTTGATCCTGTCACCGAATAAAAATATAGTCTTGCAAAACAGTCATTCTGAAATAATGCCACAGTAGTCACTCTGATCAAGGCGCTCCACAATAACAGCCGAAATGTCTGTAGTTATTATATATACAATTTTAGAAAAAAAATTGATGTAACACGATTCATACACGAAGTATCCGAAAAAATTTTTATGGCAAGACCGAAGTGATATGCAAACATCATTAGCGACTTCTGTGCTTGTGATTCGTCGATGGTTCATAATAATTTCTTATACTTTTTCCACGATTTCATTGGCTGTAGATCTACTGGGCGTCCAGAGCACTTGTCAATTTGAACAGCTTCACGACCTTTGTCGAAGCGCTTATACAATCTTGAACCTTTGTTTTAATCGTATCAGACTCACAAAAAGCAGTATTTAACGTTTCTAAAGCTTTACTGCCATTTATTCCGCTCTTATGGTAAAATTTAAAACGAATTCTTTCATCCACTTTTATATAAGATAAACGATCGTCGCTACTACCACTGTTTAGGTACTGCCAGCAACTACTCCCTGGTGGGAGGACTGGTGCCGCGTGCAGTCAGCCTCGTGATGCCAGTCGAGGAGCGACTTGATTGAGAACTAGCAGGGTCGGTCGGGAAAGCCGACAACGGACAGGGGCGAGATGTGCTCACCTCGCGTGTCTCCGTACCACAATGCCAATGACGCCGTTTGCAAAGGAAGACACAGCGGTCGGTCGCCCTCGATTGACCCATCAGGGCCAGAAAGTGGAGGTTTTGTTTTGTTTGGTTTGGTTTGCATTGCATTGCTTTGTTTTGCTTGCTTGCTTGTAAAGGCTCGTACACACAAGGCCAACGAACGACAGACACAGGATTCCGCCGAACGTTGGTCGCCAGTGCATTGACGTTCGGCTTCTTGTGGTGTCACGGCCAGACACCACACTTGCTAGGTGGTAGCCTATAAATCGGCCGCGGTCCGTTAGTATACGTCGGACCCGCGTGTCGCCACTATCAGTGATTGCAGACCGAGCGCCGCCACACGGCAGGTCTAGTCTAGAGAGACTCCCTAGCACTCGCCCAGTTGTACAGCCGACTTTGCTAGCGATGGTTCACTGCCTACATACTCTCTCATTTGCAGAGACGATAATTTAGCATAGCATTCAGCTACGTCATTTGCTACGACCTAGCAAGGCGCCATATTCAGTAATTAGAATGAATTCTGAACAGACAATATTGTGAATCATGTAACGTCAAGAGCAACGTTCATCATTAATGGATTAAAGTTAAGTATCAAACTAATTACGTCCGCTTTCTGAATACTCATTCCTTGTCATGTTCCAGACCTCACGTCAGTATAGTCCTTCCCTCCTCACGCCAGCCCGCGTGAGCCAAAACGCGTGCATTTCGGCCTCCTGTAGTGACACGGTGTTGGCTCTTCTGCCAACAAAACACTTCTCATCCTCACCTAAGGAAGGAAGGCCTTGGGGCCCAGGGACTCGGCAATGTGGAATCGCAGATGGGTCGTATAACTTGCCAACATTGTTCCCGTTTTGTTGTTGTTAAAAAGTGGCACTTTAATTCCAACTTCACCGGCCGTTATTATGAGAAAAGAAGAGGTTTAGCAGTCGTCGCATGTGCAGCATTTATTTTGCCGCAAGAATCTGATCATCAGAAAGAGAAGGAGAAGAAAAGACGCTGGTGGACGCCCTCCTTTTAAAAAAGTAGGGAGCAGTGTTGTTGGACAAAATTAATGTCTGAAATGGAATATGGGTTATTTAATAATTTTTTTCCGGATATAAGCTACAGATTTCGAATTGTTATTGAATTGTGTGGCCATAAAAATTGCGAAAGATGACATCTCTTTTAGGAGAGCTGTATCTGCAGCAAGAAAGATTAATGGCCACACCCAGTTTTGTTTTTCTGTTTGTCGTTCGCGGCGAAAAAAATTCAATAAAGACTCCATTTTCTTTTTCACATGTTGCACATTTCTTTCTAACGGCTCACTTATTTCCCTCTAAGCACCTAATCTTTCAGTTTGTTTTGATAGTCGCAGTAGGTAGGTGTCCATAAGCATTTGCGTTCCCGATAAAACGCTTTCAGATTAACGCCCTCTACGTATTCCACCCCATACGCCATTATTTTTAAACACAGTAAATACACACCTGTAGCGAGAGCAGGCACTGCCTGCAGGGGAAACAACGACTGTTGAAATTGACGTTTTTCGGGACAGCCAGAAGTCACATTCGGTATATTCTATTGACCGGTTTCGCTATTTCATTTAAGAGCCAGCTACTGCACTTTAAACTGTAAATTCGTGTTCGTGTTCATGCCCTTGTTAAATTAAAGGGCGAAACCGGCCAATAAAACAAACTAAGTGGGACTTCTGGCTCTCCTGAAAAATTTCAGTACACACCCGTTCTAGAGACACAGCAAATCGCTAGTGAACCAACCAACATTCGTATCGGCGTCCACACTAGGAGAGGGTTCCGAAGGTCAACCAGCTGGCAACACTTTGATGTTACAGCCAGAAGACAGGACCGCAACGAAGGCCAACCGCTTCGTTGGCTCTGATTTGCCACCCGTACAAACTAAGGCCGATATTACACTATCATATTTCTTTGTCAAAGATGATACGTCAAATGTTTATGTCAAACAAATTTTATGGTGAAATAGGAAATTTTGTCAAATCTCGCCTGTCGTCAAATAAATATGATCAAATCTAGGGCCTCGCCATAGATTTGATCGTAAAAGTCGTTCGTCTTTTGTTCACTGCAATGTGAAATGTAACAGCTTCGAGAGCTGGCGTCACTACAGCTATTTTATGTCTCTGTAGTGTGTTTGTAAACATGGCTCCAAAGTTGGTTTGTTCCTTCGACTCTTCTTTTATAAACTTGCTTCGACCAAGATACGGGGTTAGCAAGGGGGACACATAATTGTGTATTAATGAGCAGGTGAAATGTCTTGCTGGCGACTTCATGTCCACAATCACAGCTATAACCATCCACCTCTACATCTGGGGATATCCAGGGAGCTTCCCAGCAAGCCTGAATGGAAGATGTGGTTGCACTCTAAAATAAAAAAAAAAGTCTTTCTTAGCTTTCCATCCTACTTTCTCTATTTTTGAACTCTGGATGCCACAAGTTAAAAAGTGCTTCATCTGTTTCGTATTTTTTTATTAATTTTGTAGTTCCATTAATTAAATTATTCAGAATTAAAAATAATTCTCATTGCTCATATGGTGTATTAAACATATATTTTATTCACATATTCCCTCTTGAGTGTTTTATAAATCGCTTCACACGTTCCTGCAATTATTTTGGTTAATGTGCGATGTGATGAATATGCTACTCTGGTTTACAACACAGCACTCGAATGCTGTGTTGTAAACCAGAGTAGCTCTCTCATGTGTCAACAAATCGGGGTGTCACAGTTTGCCTGTCTTCTGCACATATAGCATTTCTCAAAAGAGTATTCTGTTTTGTAATATGCGAAGCCATTTTACTGAGGAAATACTGAAATACACTCTCATCCGTTCGTAAGTAATTTACGAGGGTAACCCAAAAAGTAAGGTCTCCTATTTTTTATAAGTACATAGACCTGTTTATTTCTACAGTGGTTTACATCATTTTACAGCTTGAACATTTAGCTGCTTTTCGACATTATCACCATTTCTGTCGATGCATTTTTGTTGACGCCGTGGCAGTTTTTGTATTCCCATGTCATACCAGCTCGTCACCATGCTGTTCAGAAAGTTATGAACCTCTTCTTTCACCTTGTCGTCGGAGCTGAATCGCTGGGACCACAGTTAACACTGACAGGCACTGTGAGATTCTGAAAAAACTCAAACGGGCAATTCAGAACCGGAGAACACGAATGTTTATCAAGGGCGTACACATTCTCCGTGACAACGCTCGCCCACACATCGCTCGGCAAACCGTTGCTCATCCTGCAACAGTTTCAGTGGAACATAATCACCCACCCACCCTATAGTCCTGACATGGCACCCAGGACTATCACCTGTTCCCTAGGTTAAGAGAA
The DNA here is from genome assembly GCF_023864275.1 of Schistocerca cancellata. Lineage (NCBI taxonomy): Eukaryota > Metazoa > Arthropoda > Insecta > Orthoptera > Acrididae > Schistocerca > Schistocerca cancellata. The sequence goes on along the minus strand of NC_064633.1, from coordinate 23,544,055 downwards.
CATTTGGCCGGAAAGCGATTCAGCTCCGGCGACGAGGTGAAAGAGCATGGCGGCGAGCTGGTATGACTGGGCATACAAAAACTGCCACAGCGTCTACAAAAATGCATCGACAGAAATGGTGATTGTCGAAAAGTACCTAAATGTTCAAGCTCTAAACTGATGTAGACCATTATAGAAATAAACAGGCCTATGTACTTATAAAAAAATAGACCTTACTTTTGGTATTACCCTCGTATGTTTAAGACTTGACTTCCTCTACTTGCAGATCTCGTAACAAATTTTGCAGAATGCTTTTATTTTCTCGACGTAATACCAAGGGCTACGTCGAAGTATGTTTCTTTTTTCTTCCGCCGCTTTTCTTCCAAATACATACCCAATGCAATTGTGGTACTAGCAACTGCAGCGCATAATGGCAAGTTGTCGTCCGCCCTCTTGAAATTTGACGAAAAATATAACGACAGCGTAGTACCCCTTTTAAGCACCACGTCAATGATCATTGTCAAGGAAATCTGACGAATATTTGATCATACTTCTTTGTCAAAGATATACGATAGTGTAATACCGGCCTAAGCAAATATCGTTCAACGAAGGGGTTGGCTCTCGTTCGCTGGTCTTCTTTGGCCTAGTGTGTACCCAGCTTAACACTGTGCAGGTACTATTCAGCAATAACAATTTTTTTTGCTTAGCCACCCTCCGCAGCAAGCACAGAAATACTTGTTTTGTAAATAAAATCGCCTTTTCTTGCTGCAAATTATTTTTTTGCAGACACGTTTCACTTTTTTCTTGCTCTAAGGCATCATCAGTGAGATGGTTTGCTGTGATCTGCGTTTACTCTCGTCTGGTCTGGAGGACGCGCTACCACTTTATTACTGACACATCAGCACAAATTTGTATTCCGAATTTTTGCCACTGTTCGCCATGTTTCTCCTTTCTTCTGGTGTACTACACTACTGGCCATTAAAATTGCTACACCACGAAAATGACGTGCTACAAACGCGAAATTTAACCGACAGGAAGAAGATGCTGTGATATGCAAATGATCAGTGTTTCAGAGCATTCACACCTACAACATGCTGACACGAGGAAAGTTTCCAACCGATATCTCATACACAAACAGCAGTTGACAGCCGTTGCCTGGTGAAACGTTGTGATGCCTCGTGTAAGGAGGAGAAATGCGTACCTTCAAGTTTCCGACTTTGATAAAGGTCGGATTGTAGCCTATCGCGATTGCGGTTTATCGTATCGCGACATTGCTGCTCGCGTTGGTCGAGATCCAATGAGTGTTAGCAGAATATGGAATCGATGGGTTCAGGAGGGTAATACGGCACGCCGTGCAGGATCCCAACGGTCTCGTATCACTAGCGGTCGAGATGACAGGCATCTTATCCGCATGACTGTAACGGATCGTGCAGCCACGTCTCGATCCCTGAGTCAACAGATGGGAACGTTTGCAAGACAAGAACCATCTGCACGAACAGCTCGACGACGTTTGCAGCAGCATGGATTATCAGCTTGGAGACCATGGCCGCGGTTACCCTTGACGCTGCATCACAGACAGGAGCGCCTGCGATGGTATACTCAACGACGAACCTGGGTGCACGAATGGCAAAACGTCATTTTTTCGGATGAATCCAGATTCTGTTTACAGCATCATGATTGTCGCATCCGTGTTGGCGACATCGCGGTGAACGCACATTGGAAGCGCGTATTCGTCATCGCTATACTGGCGTATCACCCGCCGTGATGGTATGGGGCGCCATTGGTTACACGTCTCGGTCACCTCTTGTTCGCATTGACGGCGCTTTGAAGAGTGGACGTTACATTTCAGATGCGTTACGACCCGTGGCTGTACCCTTCATTCGATCCCTGCGAAACCCTACATTTCAGCAGGATAATGCACGACCGCATGTTGCAGGTCCTGTACGGGCCTTTCTGGATACAGAAAATGTGAAAACTGCTGCCCTCGCCAGCACATTCTCCAGATCTCTCAGCAATTGAAAACGTCTGGTCAATGGTGGCCGAGCAACTGGCTCGTCACAATACGCCAGTCACTACACTTGATGAACTGTGGTATCGTGTTGAAGCTGCACGCGCCATCCAAGCTCTGTTTGACTCAATGCCCAGGCGTATCAGGGCCGTTATTACGGCCGGAGGCGGTTGTTCTGGGTACTGTTTTCTCAGGGTCTATGCACCCAAATTGCGTGAAAATGTAATCACATGTCAGTTGTAGTATAATACATTTGTGCAATGAATACCCGTGTATCATCTGCGTTTCTTCTTGGTGTAGGAATTTTAATGGCCAGTAGTGTATTATTCTTTTGGCAGTCGATGTAGCTATTTCTTCGGACACTGCAGCAAGAAAAGGCCGTTTTATTTATAAAACAAGTATTACTGTTCAGGCTTGTTTATCAACACAACGTGCAAAGAAACCTGTAGATGCAGCTTAGAGTAACGTGAGGGTCAGGTCTTGGCTCACGGCGAGGAGTTCGCTGAATGAGGCTGCTGTCTGATTTACGGGGGGGGGGATGACGACGACGACGACAACCGCTGTGGCGAGGCGCCCCGCCCCCTGGCGAGCTCGCAAGTTCCCGGAAAGCGCGCCGGCAGCTGGCGGCGGGTCACGGCTGCGGCTGCGGCGGTGGCTGTACCAGGCTGCGCCGGCTCGTTACGCAAGCCCCGCCTGGGCCCGGCGCGCTGCCCTGGCAGCCGGCCAGACTCCTCCGGGTCCCGCCGCACTGTTCGCTTCCCGACTGCCGCTAGAGCGCGCACACCCACCTGCGTCACGTTCACCCTCCCCGGGTCGCTGCCTGACACAAATGGTTCAAATGGCTCTGAGCACTATGGGACTTAACTTCTGAGGTCATCAGTCCCCTAAAACTTAGAACTACTTAGACCTAACTAACCTAAGGGCATCACACACATCCATGCCCGAGGCAGGATTCGAACCTGCGACCGTAGCGGTCCCGCGGTTCCAGACTGTAGTGCCTAGAACCGCACGGCCACCGCGGCCGGCTCGCTGCCTGACACATTCGAAACTTTTGCCTCAGGCGTAAACGCTCCATAGTTACCGCGAAAATCACGTGCAAAGTTTGAAACGTCTCCTTAGAAAAATTTATAAATAGTGCTGGAAAACCTCTACGTTATTTCGTTTTCAAACAGCTGAGCAAAACTGAACGTACTCAGACATTACTCTCTTTACTTATTCTGATCAACACTAAACTGACATACACTTTTTTTAGCGCAACGCTGTCTGACTTTCAGTAATCCCTACAAAAGAATGGCCCTGACTAACATTAACCTATACCTTTCATGAATCATTTACCTCACAAAAATCTTCGTTACTCGAACTAGTGTAACACAGCGAGCGCCACTACTGCCAGCTAAATAAAAGATTCTAACAACTGTAGGCACTAACTAATGATAGGCATAGTCAGAAAATGAAAGATTTTGATGGAGAACAAACAATGTATTTATCTTAATAGTGTTCAAAAGTCATAATATACATATCACTTGATGACGTCTAGTCTTACAAATGTGTGTCTGAAATCTTATGTGATTTAACTGCTAAGGTCATCAGTCCCTAAGCTTACACACTACTTAACCTAAATTATCCTAAGGACAAACACACACACCGATGCCCGAGGGAGGACTCGAACCTCCGCCGGGACCAGCCGCGCAGTCCATAACTGCAGCGCCTAGACCGCTCGGCTAATACCCCGCGGCCCAGTCCTACAGATTTCCTTTTTCTGGCAGACACACGTCCAGATCGTCCGCTCTCAGAACTCTGCCATCTCTCCCAACATCCACCACTGCTGGCGGCTCACCTCCAACTGCACAACGCTACGCGCTGTTCACATCCAACTGCCCAACACTACAATAGTTAATATTCCAACAATGCCAACCAGCCACAGATTGCATGCAGCACAGTCAGTGATTTTCATACAGCGCGCTATATGGCGTTGCCAACATAAAAACCTAGACAGCCTTCTTACAAGTTTCGACCACATGCTTTTTTGTTTCTTTTTTTAATTTTTTTTCAGCTTTGGGCAGCAAAGACCAAACAACCAACAGTAGTTAAAAATTGGCGAAGTGCCGTGTTGACATAACTGCAGTTTCCACAGTAGATGAATAAGAAGACTTCGATGTACAAACGTGAATTCTTAATCTAAAATACACACACTAAATGACGAACACCATACAGCCAGCAGTAATTGCAACAGCGCAATTTTCACATTACAACAATGAAAAAAGTGTGAAGTACAAAGATAAGTTCGTTACATAAATTGAAGGCAATAGGACGTCAAACCGGCCGACTTGGAGCAGGAGAGGCACCACAGGATATTTTATTTCACTCTGTCTATACTTTTACAAATAAGTTCATAAAACTTTGTCAGCGTGACCAGGAATGATTCACGATTCACACTCGTAGCAGTGGAAGTTCAAAAACATAAAAAACAAATTTTTTTCACATGTGAAACTCCATTTTTTTCACTTGCTATTGGCTGCTTTTGTTGCTATAGGTACATTTTTCTTCGTAAGTAATAAAAATTCTTAGACGAATTTTGCACAGCAAGATACCCTTTTCCTTCTCCGAATCGTGAGAGCTACAATGCCACCTTCACTATGAGGGAGCCAGATCAGCCGGTCGGTGTGGCCGTGCGGTTAAAGGCGCTTCAGTCTGGAATCGCGTGACCGCTACGGTCGCAGGTTCGAATCCTGCCTCGGACATGGATGTGTGTGATGTCCTTAGGTTAGTTAGGTTTAAGTAGTTCTAAGTTCTAGGGGACTGATGACCACAGATGTTCAGTCCCATAGTGCTCAGAGCCATTTGAACCTTTTTGGAGCCAGATCATGCTCTCAGTTCATCCCGATCCTCCACCCCAGGGCCGCACGCCATCCGCATTCAGATGTTGCGGGCAAGCACTTCCTGCTCAACACGTACAACCGCAACTGGGCAGAGGGCACATTTCCCGAACGATGGCGTGAAGCCACCGTCGTACCAGTACCTAAGCCTGGAAAGGACAAAAACCTTTTTTCTAGCTACCGCTCCATCTTTCTTAAATACCGCGTTTGCAAGGTGATGGAACTTGATTCATGCCCGGCTGGTATCGTGGCTCGAGTCTCGCAATTTACTGACGAATGCTCAGTGTGGATTTCGAGCGCGGCATTTTGCAGTTGACCATCTCGTTACATTGTCCACCCATGTCATGAATGGTTTTCTGCGGAAATCCCAGACTGTGGCCGTATTTTTCGATTTGGAGAAGGCCTACGACACCTGCTGGAGAACTGGTATCCTCTGTACTCTTTACACTTGGGGGCTTCCGTGGGCGCCTGTCCTGTTTTCTTCAGGTATTTTTACAAGACAGAGTTTTCAAGGTGCGTGTAGGTTCCGCCTTGTCGGACCGCTTTATCCAGGAAAATGGATCCATCCTGAGTGTCGTCCTCTCTGCTATCGCCATTAACCCTATCATGGCCTGTCTCCCTCCGGGCATCTCCGGCTCTCTTTTTGTAGACGATTTTGCCATCTGTTGCACTTCTCCCCGGACCTGTCTCATTGAGCGGCGTCTTCAGCACTGTCTTGAACGTCTTTGATCCTGGAGCATCGACAATGGCTTTCGCTTTTATCCTGACAAAACAGTCTGTATGAATTTCTGGCTGCGCAAATTGTTTCTCCCACCATCTCTATATCTTGGGCCTGTTGCCCTCCCGTTTGTTGAAACTACGAAATTTCTGGGGATCATGCTCCCATTTGTCTGTACGTGGCTTGTCAATCTCCTACGTGTCCTCAATGGTACTTCCTGGGGTGCTGATCGAACCACCCTCCGTTTGTAACGGTCCCTTGTCCGTTCGAAACTCGACTTTGGGTGCTTTGTTTATGCGTCTGCACGTCCATCACTCTTACACCGTCTCAACACTATCCACCATCATGGGATCCGTTCGGCCATGAGCGCCTTTTACACCAGCCCGATTGAGAGTCTGTATGCTGAAACTGCTGAACTACCACTGTCCTACCGCCGTGACTTTCTCCTCAGCAGGTGTGCATGCATTTTGTCTGCTTTGCGTGGCCACCCCTCCTGTGCCTCCTTCTTTGATGATACCTTCGATCGTCAGTAAGGGACTCGTCCCTCTTCTCTGTTACCTCCTGGAGTGCGCTTTTGCCACTTGCTACGGCGGGGTCCGCCGCTCGTGGTCTCGCGGTAGCGTTCTCGCTTCCCGAGCACGGGGTCCCGGGTTCGATTCCCGGCGGGGTCGGGGATTTTCACCTGCCTCGAGATGACTGGGTGTTTGTGTTGTCCTCATCATTTCATCATCATCCAGGAAAGTGGCGAAATTGGACTGAGCAAAGATTGGGTAATTGTACGGGCGCTGATAACCACGCAGTTGAGCGCCCCACAAACCAAACATCATCATCATCATCATCAGCTACGGCGGGTGTGAACCCTTCACCACCTTGGCTTCGTGAAGCGGCCTATGTTAACCTTGGCCTCCATTCGCTTCCTAAGGACACTACTCCAGCCTCGCTCTATCGCCTCCAGTTTCACGACCTTCACATGGAACTTGGCGATAGTACATTTGTCTACACTGATGGCTCTCAGACTGACCATGGGGTCGGGTTTCTCCTCGTCATTGGGACCCGTGTCTTTCGGTATCGGCTTCTGGCGCACTCTTCAGTATTTACACCCTAGCTCTTCGCCTTGTATCAGGCCACAAAGTACATCCGGCGACACAGCCTTTCCAATTGTGACCTCTGTTCAGACGCACTCAATGCCTTCCAAAGTCTATATGCGCTGTAGACTGCTCATCCCTTAGTGCAGCGGGTCCAGGAAAACTGTCACTTGCTCGCTCTAGGTGGAGCCAGTCTGATATTTCTGTGGGCTCCTGGACATGTCGGTCTGCCAGGAAACAAGGCTGCTGACGCTGCTGCCAAAGCTGCAGTCCTCGTACCTCAGCCAGCGAGTACCCGTGTTCCCTCCGATGGTCTCTGTGTTGCCGTCTGTCAGGAGGTGGTGTCCCTTCGGCATCGCCAATGGTCCTCCCTTCACAGGAATAAGCATCGGCTTATTAAGCCTCTCCTAGCGGCTTGGACGACGTCCTCTCGGCCTTCCCGCCGAGAGGAGATTATTTTGATTCGGCTGCGTATTGGCACTGTCTTTTTAGCCATCGTCATTTGCTAAGTGGCGATTTGTACACATTGCGCCCAAATTGTAACTGTCTGACCCTTCATGCTGGAGTGCCCTATTTTTACCAATTTACGTTCCAGCTTGTGTTTCCCGTCTGATTTATCAGCCGTTTTAGTAAATGACGCTGCGGGCTGTCGACCGCGTTTTGCTTTTTATCCGCCGAAGCAATATGGCGAAGGCCATTTAATTTTTAGTTTTGGACCTCCATTTCTGTATGGTGTGTTTTTAGCCCTTTTTTCCAGATGCCTGTTTTTAGCTGTCTCCTATTCAGTCCAATGGGACTGACGTATAGTCGTTCAACTCCTCTTTGTGTTCGTATTCTATAGTTTTGACTTGGGCGCGTATGACCCCAGTTGTGTTTGCGCCCTAAACCAAAACAAAACAAAAACAAATCATGCGTACAAAAGCATATCTAGAAAGACAGAGGTGAACAGCTGGTTATGAATCAAGGAGTAAGTTTTGATAGCATCCGCCCTGTCTTGTAATTATCTGCTCTTCGGTAATGTCGCATGATTTTGAAATCGTGCGACGAAATTCTTTACTTATCTGATAAAGTAAACGTCGTTGACGAAGAGAGGTACATTTCGGTCGTGTCACTTTCAAGTCCAGGTCGGTTGAGCGTCATCATCTACGAAGTTCATATCGTAGTACGATATCTGTCAGTACATTATACACACTTATTTGATTAATAATCACACCACCTGGCGTTTTACTTCAAAAAAAGGCAAAGAAAGGTATAGGCATTTATGAAATACACCGAAAAAGATATCGAACGAAAGAAAAGCCATGATCAAGAATCGAACCACGGACCTTCAGTTTGGTAGTCTAACACCTTGGCCGCTCGATCACAGACCTTGCTCTGCTAAACGCGTAGAACAGTGGGTACCCTAGCTGCACCGTGAAAACACAAAAACATCAATAATTCGAACATTATTAATTTTGACCCCATATTATGTTAATAGAAAATGTTTGTTTTTAGACGCTCTTTCGATGTGTAGCATTGAAAATGTGATTCTTCGTCATCATTTTTGACCTAGATTTATTTGAAAAAGTACAGTGTGTGTAGCAAAAAGCCGAAACACGTGTCTCATTATTTTAAATACAGAGTGTCCTTGCAAAACTTGATGAAAATCGATGGCTCATATATCAGACTCTTGCCTTGTTTGCCTCTCTATCTTACCAAATTTTTGGAAGTTTGAAAATTTCCTTAAACCATCGATTCAGTCTAAACCAATTACGCTCACGTAGTTAATAAATGTCGTGTGACTAGGGCGTAGACCGTTCGCCGGGTGCAAGTCCTTCGATTTGATGCCCCTTCGGCGACTTGCACGTCGATGGGGATGAAATGGTGATGATCAGGACAAAACAACACCCAGTCCCTAAGCGGAGAAAATCTCTGACCCAGCCGGGAATCGAATCCGGGCGCTTAGGATTGACGTTCTGTCGCGCTGACCACTCAGATACCGTGGGCGGACCCTCACGTATTTAAAAGAGAGACATAACACTACCTCGCTTATTCGGGCAGTGTTCGAACACTTTCATAACGTTCTACTGGTATGTTTCACTAACGAAAGACAATGTGCATTGATAAGTTTGATGTCAGGTAAAGCATGCCATTAGCGGTCTTCTAGCCCCGGCTTGCTGCGCTTCACGTGCTGCTGCTAGTCATGTAGGAAAACTCGACATCAACTGTTCCATTGATAAAGAGAGAGATGTGCCTGATTTTAGGTGCTCTGGAATTTGCACTTGTGAAACGACTGTGATAACGCAGCTATACCGTGTGACGTAGGTTACGCAAGATAAAACTCTTGCTTATCAGTGGCACAAATATGACGTTGTAGTAGTTGAAGCTTGTGGTCCAACCCGGCACCGCTTCCGTTCGATCGCAATTTTTTACGGTCTTTCATAGGCGCCATGACAGACTTACTAATTATAGAATTATTCTTAATGGCTGCCGTCAGAAAACAAGTTCTGAGTCGGTAAAAGCGATCTACCTAGCTCCTAGACAGCAAGTTACGAGATTGTATATTCGAATTTAAAATAAAATCTGTAGCAACAACAAGAACGGATTATACTTTCCTTGTCGCCAAATGAGAGGTGTCAGATACTGGCGATTTATTTGGGTCTAATGTACAACGAGTTACTTTTTTGATTTTTTTTTTTTTTGACGTATTCATGCGCCTGCATAAATCACTACTTTCTTGTTAGCGTAACAACTGTGGTGCTCTGTATACTTATGACTGTATTGCTATTTATTATTTATATTGCCCTGGTTCCACGAGGAACACCTGTGTCACATATGGTAGTAACTCATTCACTGTTTAACTATGTATTAAATATTCCACTATATTTACTTCTTTTGTATCTTTTGATCCATAGTAGATATACATTGCCAATATACCGGGTGATCAAAAAGTCAGTATGAATTTGAAAACTTAATAAACCACGGAATAATGTAGATAGGGAGGTAAAAATTGACGCACATGCTTGGAATGACATGGGGTTTTATTAGAACAAAAAAAAATGCAATGCTCCCCCCCCATATTGCTGGACGCGTGAAAGATCTCTCGCGCGCGTCGTTTGGTGATGATCGTGTGCTCAGCCGCCACTTTAGTCATGCTGGTCCTCCCAGGTCCCCAGACCTCAGTCCGTGCGATTATTGGTTTTGGGGTTACCTGAAGTCGCAAGTGTGTCGTGATCGACCGACATCTCTAGGGATGCTGAAAGACAACATCCGACGCCAATGCTTCACCATAACTCCGGCCATGATTTACAGTGCTGTTCACAACATTATTCCTCGACTACAGCTATTGTTGAGGAATGATGGTGGACATATTGAGCATTTCCTGCAAAGAACATCATCTTTGCTTTGTCTTACTTTGTTTTGCTAATTATTGCTATTCTGATCAGATGAAGCGCCACCTGTCGGACATTTTTTGAACTTTTGTATTTTTTTGGTTCTAATAAAACCCCATGTCATTCAAAGCATGTGTGTCAATTTGTACCTCTCTATCTACATTATTCCGTGATTTATTCAGTTTTCAAATTTATGCTGACTTTTTGATCACCCAGTACTAACACACCTGCACCTTGCAATGCTCAATTTCTCATTTACATCCATTGTCTTTATTTTGCATTATTCTGTAATGCAGTGTCTCTCATATCACGAGGCAGTACAGTGTAACCCAGCTACACATAGTCCAGGTAATGTTAGTGTGATTCCTGTACCTGATGATGAACCTATAGTGGCTCGAAAACTAATTAATGGTACAGAAAATAAATCGTATTAAAATTAAAGAAACCCCACTGGTTGCAAACGTCGTCGAACTGTTCGTGCAGATGGTTGTCGTCTTGCAAACGTCCCCATCTGTTGAATCGGGGATCGAGACGTGGCTGCACAATCCGTTACAGCCTTGCGATAACATGCCTGTCATCTCGACTGCCAGTGATATCAGGCCCTTGGGATCCAACACGGCGTTCCGTATTAGCCTCCTGAACCCACCGATTCCATATTCTGCTAACAGTCATTGGATCTCGACCAACGCGTGCAGCAATATCGCGATAGGCTACAATCCGACCTTTATAAAAGTCGGAAACGTGAAGGTATGCATATCTCCTCCTTACACGAGGCATCACAACAACGTTTCACCAGGCAACGGCTGTCAACTGCTGTTTGTGTATGAGAAATCGGTTGGAAACTTTCTCATGTCAGCACGTTGTAGGTGTCGCCACCGGTGCCAACCTTGTGTGAATGCTCTGAAAAGCTAATCATTTGCATATCACAGCATCTTCTTCCTGTCTGTTAAATTTCGCGTCTGTAACACGTCATCTTCGTGGTGTAGGAATTTTAAGGGCCAGTAGTGTACTTGTTATTAATGCGACCTTGCAGATTAACCATGTGGCCCGTGTAATACTACAACATGGATGCCCAAACCCTCGCCATGTTTCGCTACTGGGGCGTAAACTCGGCCGTAACATGGAAAAACTGTGAAGAAAAGTCTCATCCGACCAAATGACTTTCTTCCACTGCTCCTGGGTCCAGGTTTTATGGCTTTCTCTTACCGGCTATGAGTTGTGTTGGAATTCCAGCTCGTCCTGGAATTTCCGGTTTATGGAGCTCCCTTAGTGTTATTTTTGTGCTGACAGGCTTCGCGAGTGCGAAATTCAGTTCTGCAGTGACTTAAGCAATTGTCGCCTCCTATTTTTCATCACACTCCTCAGTGAGCGTCCATTACCATCATTCAACACACTCTTTCGTCCGTTTTGTGACTTTGAACTGTGCTTTATTTTCAAAGAAAATTCTTAAGAATTTATTTTATTTACTAGCGATTCATCAAGAACATTAACACATGTAACCAAGGAAGTAGTTTCCTTTTAACAAATCGGAATTTTATTCACTTTAATACTTCCTAAAAGCATTTTTTTAAAGAAACAGATTTAAAATTATAATCAGAAAGCACTCTCTAAATATCAAAGTTACAATTTATTCAGAGGCAGAAAGAAACAAGTTTTGACTGTATGAGCTTTCGGGCAGAGAACCTTGCCGCTCCCTTTTGACACGGCCGTAGTTACGACCGCTCACAACAGCCTCTGAAAGACTACACTGGTGCAAATCTGCAACACACCAGATAACTTTAAACTAAGAGTTTTAACAATTTACACAAGCACACAAACTATGCACCCCCCCATAGGAGCGATGGAAATGGTACAAAACACTGTAAGTAGGCTGTTTATGTTTTCTTTATGTAAGTAGGCTGTTTATGTTTTCTTATTGGCAACGTTACGTAGCGCTCTATATTAAAATCACTGGCTGTGCTGTGTGCAGTCTGTGGCTAGTTTGCATTGTTGTCTGCCATTGTAATGTTGGGCAGGTGGATGTTAACAGCGCATAGCGTTGGGCAGTTAGAGGTGAGCCGCCAGCAGTGGTGGATGTGGGGAGAGAGATGGCGGAAGTTTTGAAATTGAACTGCTATATATATTATGATTATTAAGGTAAATACAGTGTTTGTTCTCTATTAAAATCTTTCATTTGCTAACTATCCCTACCAGTAGTTAGTGCCTTCAGTAGTTTGAATCTTTTATTTAGCTGGCAGTAGTGGCGCTCGCCGTATTGCAGTAGTTCGAGTAACGGAGATTTTTGTGAGGTAAGTGATTTGTGAAAGGTATAGTTTAATGTTACTCAGGGCCATTCTTTTGCAGGGATCTTTGATAGTCAGATTGCGTTGCGCTAAATAATATTGTGTGTCAGGTTAAGCACAGTCGTGTATAAATTGTTTCAAAGGGGACGTTTCAACACTACCAATAAAAGTATTAACCTTGCCACTGAAGGTGCAACTTGATTTTAACTTCTAAGAAAAGTCTTACGGTGAAAGGGTGGCAACTTTATATACCAAAATGATCATTTAAATAAAAGCCCATGTAACGCAATCTTATATAAAATTCTACAAGGTTGGCCAAACCACAGTTAAGATGCTCTACAGTACACAGATACCGCCTCTCAAAATCATAGGCATTAATATCAAAGTTTCCAAAGATCAAACATATTTCAGGCATTATGCCGTTACACTCCAAGCAATTAATTCGTTAACACGCCAAATCCGACAAACATGACAGAGGCAGCTACTAACGTACGGTAGATTGATAGCGACATTACTGAACAACCCGAACCGCAGGTTGCTCTAACCCGCCCCTATTCCACAAGGGAAAAACGGACCACCCAATTTATATACAACCACCTTCACGCGGGTGGGCTAACAGAGAAGGGTGGGACGACCCCAAAGCAAAACGGTTGGTGACCTCACCAAGAAAACAAGTAGAATTTAACAAGAGTAAATCAAACAACATATCTCCAATCACTTAACTTCTAATAACTACTATTTCTCGAGAAGACCTGGCGCTGCACCCCAAAATCGCTCTCCCGAACCGTCCGCTGCCTGCCCCTTCAACGGACGCTGGAAGGCGCGCCGATCTCCCGTCTCACGGCGTCGCAGCTCGCACCGGCCAGACCGATATCGTGGGTTGACTCCTGTTGCTCTCGTGTCGACCTCGAAATCACTACCCCTCGCTATACGCCGCGGCCCACTGGACTCACGTGGCGACCTCACATGCGCCGACGCTCAAGACGGACAAGTTATCTTGTCTCACTCCGCGACCGACCAACCGATCGATCCAACCGCCAATGACCATTGCTTGAGCAAACTCGAGCAGACTGGCGGGCTAACGCGCAGACTCACGTGCAGGAACTAAGCCCCGACCGGGCGACCACTCGCTGAGTTCTCTTACTGGCGGAGTGGAAAGACTCATTTTGCCGGCTTTAAAGGTTGATCCGAACGACAGACAGACACTAACTGCCTAACAAACACCAGCTTGAGAACAGTTCCGACGGGAGCGTTCAGTTCTGAGAAATGTCCAGGTACTATTGTGGATTTGAGTGATCCATGGAGTGACTTCTTTTCCGAAGAAAACATCGAACTATTTCACTAGAACTGAACGCTCCCGTCGGAACTGTTCTCAAGCTGGTGTTTATTAGTAAATCACAATAGAAGTATATCGCTGGGTGTATGATAACACGTACCTTCTTGAAATGAACAATATTTTATTGTTATATTAACTGATTTCCTTCCATATACACATATATTTTATAATGTGAATCAAAAACTCGCAATGGCGTCCTCTCCTCAAATTTTACTCTTAAGAAGAACAAAAGCTCTATCTCCTAAGAATAATTATGTGAGCGCTGACCACCACAGAGTAATAAACAATCTCTCTCTCACTCTTCTCTCTCTCTCTCTCTCTCTCTCTCTCTCTCTCTCTCTCTCTCTCTCTCGCATTGTCACAGCAAGTTACGCTGCATGATACATCATATATGCCCCTCTTGTGGACGAACGTTTTTGGGCAAAAACAAAGACGAGCGTTCACACAACACTATATCGGTGATTGTTTATGACGCTGTATTAATTTCCACTAGAGTATTAATGTCCACTATATTTCTTATGATATTTTGGTATTAGTGAATGACTATCTAAATGGAAATTATAGATTTGGGTGCATATACTGCTGACAAAGCCTGTGCTGCTTGAAAATTCCTGATGCAGCTTATATGCATAGCTTAGTTGCTTGCTTTTATTCATTTGTCGAGGATGGCATGAGATGTGATCAGAAACCTTTTTCATCATCACTCAAAGCTTCTGTCACTCGCCTTGGGATGTCTCAAACGGGTAATCTAGCCATTCGGCCAAGCCCCACAAACGAAAATCAAGGAAAACCTCGGGGTAGATTTACCATCCTCGTATTTCCCATTTGCAAAGAAAATTAATTGAATTACAATGGAAAAAATTTACAATATGGATTTTTTAAATGAATTTAAACACTGTTCACAAAAGAAACACAACACTGTTAATCTTCTGTGTCTTGAGGTGAACCGTCGACACGTTGGTTTACGTCCGTCTACGATTCCCTTCTGTCATCTCCGGGTAACTTATTGAATTCTATTCCCATTTTACCGTTTCCTCGTGGGTATTATGGTTTTCCGCATGTGGTTAACATGAAAATAAGAGTCAGTGTAAGTTCCGTGGAAAAGGTGTTTGATCTATGCTGAGCTGAAATAGAATCTAATCTAAAGTTCTTTCTAATTCTCTGTCCTGAATTCGAAATATTCGGAAGTCGTAAGGTGTTCTTCATTTCTCTCAACAACCATAGAATGCACTATACACAAATCCAACTGGTGATGCCGTGTCAACTTATGCTCGTCATCTTTCAGATGGACTTTAAAACTTGTTGATGTGCTTATAACTGAAAGGCATTTGCTCAGTTGGTAACTTCGCGAGCAACAATTGACATAACATAATTTACATACACAGGTATGTTACAACAATAGTACAATTATAAAGACAATGTCCATCACAAAAGATTGAAACAAAGTAATAGGCGTCTTTTTTTTCTTTTTTCTTTTTTTTAAACTGAGAACGGGTTACCCCTTCAGAACAGCATGGCTTCAGCTCAGCGAGTAAAAAAGCAAATACAAACATATACTGACATTGTTATATTGACATAAGAAAAAAATATCTTGCCATAGACCAGATTCATTTGAGTCACTAACCCATGGCCATTATGCATTGTGAAACCTGCTTGAAGTTACTATCAACTACATAAAACAAAATTTTAAAAGAAATCATTCATGCTATAGCTAAATTCTGTGCATACTGAAAAGAAAACTTATCTTTACAGTGGAAAACAAATACATAATGTCTGCATATCTCTCGTACATTATGCCTGAAAAGAAAAACTAACTACTAAACAGCAAAAAGAAAGAAACTATCCTAAGTATGATTCATAGATTTAATGAAAATTGTCTAATCAATATTATTTGATAAGCATAGTATCTTCAATCTTCAGAATCTTCAGTTATCATTAAATTGCTTTAACAAGTCATGAGGATACATTCCGTTCACCTTTCCATTCTTCACATCCTTCAAAACATAAGTTCCTGGATGGGGTATTTTGGTAATCACAAATGGTCCTTGATACAATAATTTTTTATTCTTCCTCTGTATAAGTGAAGCCTTAGGATGAGTTTTTACTAAAACTTGGTCTTTCACTTTATATGTTTTTATTTTTCCAAGTCGATTGTCAAAATATATTTTCCTTTTTCTTGCCTTGTCCATTATATTGAGTAAGGATTGTCGTACTTTATTTTGTAGGTCTATTTTGTTAATAGCTACTTTAGGAATTGGACGAATCCAGTCATTCTGTTCCTGTTTTCCAAACATCAGTTCGTATGGGGAGTATTCTGTCGTAGTATTTGGCTTATTGTTTACAATTTCCTGAAAATCGTGAAGACAATCGATCCATTTGGGTTGCTGGTTGTGGCAATATGTTCTCATGAACCGGTTTAATTCACGAAAAATTCGTTCCACGGGATTCGCCGATGGGTGGTACACAGATGTTAGAATTTGTTTTATGCCACTACTGGTTAATGTTTGCCTCCAACGACATCCAGTGAACATTGACCCATTGTTAGAAAGAATAGCCTCTGGTTTGCTTACCTTGACTATATAATCCTTAACCAGCTTCTTGGCTATGGATGCAGCAGTAGCTGATTTTAATGGATAAAGTTTGACATACTTAGTGAATATATCAAGAAAAGATACAATATATTTGCATCCTCCCCTTGATGATGGTAGAGGACCACAGACATCGACCGAAATGATTGACAGCGGTTTAGTGGGTATAATAGGATGTAGGAAATCTTTCACACAAAAATTTCCTGGTTTGGCTAGCTGACAAATTTTACATTTCCTTAACTGTCTGTGTACTTTCCTGCGAATATTTGGGAAGTAGCAATATGCTTGAATCTTCCGAGCACACTTTAATACTCCAAAATGTCCCCAAGTGATGTGCATGTTCAAAATTAAGTCATTCCCATTCTTCTCGGGAATACACACCTTCCAATTATTTGAATCAAGATGCCCTTTGAAAAATAAGACGTCGTCCTCAACTTTGTACAGTCTCTTCAGATCATCGTTTCTAGGCTTTGCTAAAGTTTCCTTTATTGAATGCCAACGAGGATCTTCATTCTGTAGTTTTCCCATGTTCTTACACATGTCAAGAAAATGTTTCCTATATATTATATCAGTCATTATAAGAACATTAAATTCGGACGGATTGTCCGTGATGTTGATAGTTGACAAATCTCCATCTGGCATTCTAGACAGTGCATCGGCGATGAAATTATCCTGTCCGCTTATGTATTTAATTTCAAATTGAAGCTCTTGGAGTGAAAGCGTCCATCTTGCTAATCTTGGATGTAATAATTTACATGTTTGCAAAAAACTTAACGCTTTGTGGTCACAGTATACTGTTGTCTTCGCTCCGTATAAGTAATAATAAAATTTCTTAAATGACCAGACTACGGCCAATGCTTCCCTTTCGGTAGTCGTATATGTTCTTTCACAAGCAGTTACGAGTCGGCTAGCAAAAGCTGTTGGACAGAAAGTTGATTTTCTATCTATCATCTTTACTTGGAAGAGGCATGAACCTATTCCAATTTCTGAAGCATTTGCCATTAAACAGAATTCTTGGCTCATATCTGGATGATATAATATTTATGAATTGACTAAGGCATGTTTTATTGCTTCAAATGCATTCTGACATTGTTGCGTCCACACCCACGGAGTATTTTTGCGCAACAAGCTGTACAACGGTTCTGCATTAATAGAGTGGTCGTGAATGAAACGCCTGAAAAAAGAGACAACTCCGAGGAAGCCCTTTAATTGCCTTTTTGTTGTTGGAACTGCAAAGTTTTTGATTGCCTTTAGTTCCTCAGAGTCCGGTAAGATGCCTTTTCCATTTATAAGATGACCCAAAAATTTGATTTTATCTCGAGCAAAATGGGACTTCTGCAGATTGGCGGTTATGGCTGCTTCCTTGAAACGTTCTAACACTCTTCTCAATAAATCAACGTGCTCCTTCCATGTGGTCGTAGCTATGAGCATGTCGTCCACAAACAAAGTTAAATTGCTTCGAAGTGCAGGTCCCAATGCGTAATCTAGAGCATTTATAAAAACTCCTGAGCTCACGTTTAGCCCGAAAGGTAAAACCTTAAATTGATAGCTTCTACCTGCGTGTACAAACGCGGTGTACTTTTTTGATGGTTCGTCTAGAGCCACCTGCCAAAATGAACTTCTCAGATCAATATTTGTTAAGTATTTTATCCCCTCGAACTTTTTAATTTGCTCATCGATATTTTCCGGATGATTTAGCACGGGCACGATAATCTTATTTATCTGCCGTGCGTCTAACACGAGACGAACTTTTCCTCCCTTTTTCGAGACAACATGAAGCGGACTACAGTATGGACTCGTCGAAGCTTCAATCAGATCCCATTCAAGCATCTGGTGGTTTTCCGCATCAACTGTCTTTCGTTGGTGCCACGGTACTGGATAAAAAAAAATACGGCAGAAAACTTGGTGTGGTATCACATCTAAATGGCATGTGTATCCCTTGATTACACCAGGTCCTTCTTGAAAGACTTCATGATATTTCTGTAGAAGATCATATAATTGCTTTCTTTGGTGTTGTTGCAAATATTTAGGTTCTTGCATCTTTTCATATACCATATCTTCAGGGTTTAAGACTGGTTGCAAGTAATTAATTTGGTAATACCGTGCAGGTTTGCTATGTATCCACTTTATTTGCAGCTTTCGTACCTGACAATACTTTCCATGGGTACTATATTCCCTGAGAAGATTCACTTGATGTTTCTGATCCATTATTGTAAAACTGGCATGGCCTAGAGAAAAATCGATATGCCAATTTCTCTCTCTAAATTCATCTATACCCAGGATACAGTCCTCAACCAATTTTTCTATTACAAGGAACGTGCAATTTATAGCTACATTTCCTATATCTAACTGGATATGAGTCTGCACTTTAACCTGAGAAGACTTATGACCAGTAGGACCTACGAGGTGCATTCAAGTTCTAAAGTCTCCGATTTTTTTTCTCCAGACTGGAAAGAAATAGAAACATGCGCATTGTTTTAAAATGATGCCGCGTTCATTGTCAATACGTCCCAGAGATGGCAGCACCGTCCGGCAGATGGAATTTTACCGCCAGCGGCGAGAATGAGAACTGTTGTAAATACTTAAAATGGCGACGTTTTCCTTACTTGAACAGTGTGCAATCATTCGTTTTCTGAATTTGCGTGGTGTGAAACCAATTGAAATTCATCAACAGTTGAAGGAGACATGTGGTGATGGAGTTATGGATGTGTCGAACGTACGTTCGTGGATGCGACAGTTTAATGAAAGCAGAACATCGTGTGACAACAAACCGAAACAACCTCGGGCTCGCACAAGCCGGTCTGTCGACATGATCGAGAAAGTGGAGAGAATTGTTTTGGGGGATCGCCAAATGACTGTTGAACAGATCGCCTCCAGAGTTGGCATTTCTGTGGGTTCTGTGCACACAATCCTGCATGACGACCTGAAAATGCGAAAAGTGTCATCGAGGTGGGTGCCACGAATGCTGACGAACGACCACACGGCTGCCCGTGTGGCATGTTGCCAAACAATGTTGACGCGCAACGACAGCATGAATGGGACTTTCTTTTCGTCGGTTGTGACAATGGATGAGACGTGGATGCCATTTTTCAATCCAGAAACAAAGCGCCAGTCAGCTCAATGGAAGCACACAGATTCACCGCCACCAAAAAAATTTCGGGTAACCGCCAGTGCTGAAAAACTAATGGTGTCCATGTTCTGGGACAGCGAGGGCGTAATCCTTGCCCTTTGCGTTCCAAAGGTTACTACGGTAACAGGTGCATCCTACGAAAATGTTTTGAAGAACAAATTCCTTCCTGCACTGCAACAAAAACGTCTGGGAAGGGCTGCGCGTGTGCTGTTTCACCAAGACAACGCACCCGCACATCGAGCTAACGTTACGCAACAGTTTCTTCGTGATAACAACTTTGAAGTGATTCCTCATGCTCCCTACTCACCTGACCTGGCTCCTAGTGAATTCTGGCTTTTTCCAACAATGAAAGACACTCTCCGTGGCCGCACATTCACCAGCTGTGCTGCTATTGCCTCAGCGATTTTCCAGTGGTCAAAACAGACTCCTAAAGAAGCCTTCGCCGCTGCCATGGAATCATGGCGTCAGCGTTGTGAAAAATGTGTACGTCTGCAGGGCGATTACGTCGAAAAGTAACGCCAGTTTCATCGATTTCGGGTGAGTAGTTAACTAGAAAAAAAATCGGAGGCCTTAGAACTTGAATGCACCTCGTACAATTCTACAACATTGAACAGGAAAAATCGGTGGATTTGCTTTCTGAAGGATTCTTTGAAATAACTTCTCAGAAACGACATTTACTGCTGCTCCTGTATCTAAAGTAATTTGCACAGTAATGCCTTCAATTTCCGCCTGAATTTTCGCAACAGGTTCAGTGATATGTTCCTCTTGACAAGGCATCATATCCTGCTGAAGTTCTTCTATTAATAATCTGCCATCATTGCACCGAAAAAAATTGACGCTTGAATTTTCGCCTCTCAAAACTTCCTCGGCTGCACCGTCGGGAGTCGAGTTTAGTTTGACGATTGCCCATTATTAGTAGATGTCTGCTCCGTTACGTCAGTTATTATTGGTGGTTGATTTCTCCATTCATTTACATTAGCATTTGGTACCCAACCTGAAGTTTGTGATTTGTTGTGATATTCTTGGGTTGGTTGCTGATATCGGCGTTTTTGCTTCTTGATAGTATCCTTTCCTCTTCTTATTATTCTTCCTCCATTTCAGGTTATATGTTTGTTCACATTGTTGGTCATGATTACAGTGGTCGGGAGTTTGGTTACCAAATTTCACGTTTTTCTGGAAATAATTCACCTGTGGGTTTGGTGAATTGTGTGCAAAAGGTTTGTTTCCACACTGTTTGTTGTTACTATTGTATTTGTTAGGTTGGTAACTTGGTTATAGCGCACACGTGATTCTTCGAACAGAATGTCTATTGAATCCAATGTGGCTAGAAAATCTTCCACATGTTATTCAGGCACATGTAGAAGTTTTTCCTTAACTTCAAGTGGAAGTTTGCCCTTTAATATTCGAATGATATCCTGCGTTCATTCCAGTATTTGCTTTTATTTATATACTTCTCGAAATACTTTCTTAAAGATCCATTTTTGAAAGAAAAAGGTTGTGGGTTAAAAACTTCCTTACGTAGTCTTTCTTGTACTCCCTTATTCCAGTATTTGTGCAAGAAAGCGCGTTCAAATTGGTCATAATCTTACCACAAATCGGATGCTTCTGACGCCCACATCGATCCATCTCCATGTATGAATCCTGCAACGTACATAATTTTTTGTTGCTCAGTCCACATTCGCGGCAATATCCCTTTAAATTGCTTGATAAATACCACTGGATTGATCGACTTCCTTTCGGGAATAAATATCTGGAACTGACGATATTTAAGCATTTTTTCTTCATTCATAGTCACAGGTGTATTCTGGTGGCTACTTGGCGGTGAATGATAATCTCGATAATTTGTTTCTGGTTGATTACGTGAATATGCACCAATACATGGATATTGTTGCATGGATTCGGTTTCACTGGTTTCATCATTAATAATGTCTGCTTTCGATAAACTGCAAGTAGTATGTGCCCCTCTAGTATTAACTAGACCCTGCTGGCATGCTTTTAATGTATTTTCTATCTTTGCTTTCAAAGCAGGAAATTCGTCTCCTATATTCTCCTTAATCTCTTTAACTTCTGCTTTAAGTTGTTCTTGTGCAGTTTCGTTGTTAACTTGCACGTTAGAAACCGTTTCTTTCAAGGTTTGGTCAACATAATTTCGCACTGTCTCGGTTTGCTCTTTCGCCCAATCTTAAATGTCCTTAGAGAATACGATCTTATGTTCATTGAAAAGTTTCTCTATGTGTTTCTCGCCTTCGAGACTGAGAGTATCTATCTCCGAGTAAGCTCAATGACAGCTTGCTCGTTATCGTGCTTAATTGTATTCACGTCCTGCGCAATAGTGTTCTGTACATGAATAACTTCTTGCACTTGATGATTTAGTGTATCTTGACGACATAAGATGTCTTTGTATTTGTTTAATTCCTGATACTGTTGTTCTTGCGTAACTATCAGTTTTGCCTGACTGGCAATCAAGTGACTCTGCTTTGATTCCAAACTCTGGAATTTTTCAGTAATCTTATCATTTATTTCTTTTAGTTTATTAGATTGCTCCTGAGCCAAATTAAATTTCGCACTCTCCAATACTTGGAATCTACGATTCATGTCATTTGCAAACGTGGATTGCGTGGTTTACAATGCCTGGAATCTACGATTCATATCGTTTGCAAATGTGGATTGTGTGGTTTCCAATGCTTTAATCCCTTGTGTTATGACAATCAAACTTGGCATCAGCTGGGATAACGAATCGGTATTCTCAGCAATTGACGATTCCACTGGGCTTAATGAGGATTGTACGGACACAGTTTTCGGTACAGTCATTTCGTTTTCGCACGCGTCTGTGTCAGAGATGAAATTCATGTTGTTTGTTGGTTGCTGCATATTTCTCTGGACTTCTTTCGACATACACTCCTGGAAATGGAAAAAAGAACACATTGACACCGGTGTGTCAGACCCACCATACTTGCTCCGGACACTGCGAGAGGGCTGTACAAGCAATGATCACACGCACGGCACAGCGGACACACCAGGAACCGCGGTGTTGGCCGTCGAATGGCGCTAGCTGCGCAGCATTTGTGCACCGCCGCCGTCAGTGTCAGCCAGTTTGCCGTGGCATACGGAGCTCCATCGCAGTCTTTAACACTGGTAGCATGCCGCGACAGCGTGGACGTGAACCGTATGTGCAGTTGACGGACTTTGAGCGAGGGCGTATAGTGGGCATGCGGGAGGCCGGGTGGACGTACCGCCGAATTGCTCAACACGTGGGGCGTGAGGTCTCCACAGTACATCGATGTTGTCGCCAGTGGTCGGCGGAAGGTGCACGTGCTCGTCGACCTGGGACCGGACCGCAGCGACGCACGGATGCACGCCAAGACCGTAGGATCCTACGCAGTGCCGTAGGGGACCGCACCGCCACTTCCCAGCAAATTAGGGACACTGTTGCTCCTGGGGTATCGGCGAGGACCATTCGCAACCGTCTCCATGAAGCTGGGCTACGGTCCCGCACACCGTTAGGCCGTCTTGCGCTCACGCCCCAACATCGTCCAGCCCGCCTCCAGTGGTGTCGCGACAGGCGTGAATGGAGGGACGAATGGAGACGTGTCGTCTTCAGCGATGAGAGTCGCTTCTGCCTTGGTGCCAATGATGGTCGTATGCGTGTTTGGCGCCGTGCAGGTGAGCGCCACAATCAGGACTGCACACGACTGAGGCACACAGGGCCAACACCCGGCATCATGGTGTGGGGAGCGATCTCCTACACTGGCCGTACACCACTGGTGATCGTCGAGGGGACACTGAATAGTGCACGGTACATCCAAACCGTCATCGAGCCCATCGTTCTACCATTCCTAGACCGGCAAGGGAACTTGCTGTTCCAACAGCACAATGCACGTACGCATGTATCCCGTGCCACCCAACGTGCTCTAGAAGGTGTAAGTCAACTACCCTGGCCAGCAAGATCTCCGGATCTGTCCCCCATTGAGCATGTTTGGGACTGGATGAAGCGTCGTCTCACGCGGTCTGCACGTCCAGCACGAACGCCGGTCCAACTGAGGCGCCAGGTGGAAATGGCATGGCAAGCCGTTCCACAGGACTACATCCAGCATCTCTACGATCGTCTCCATGGGAGAATAGCAGCCTGCATTGCTGCGAAAGGTGGATATACACTGTACTAGTGCCGACATTGTGCATGCTCTGTTGCCTGTGTCTATGTGCCTGTGGTTCTGTCAGTGTGATCATGTGATGTATCTGACCCCAGGAATGTGTCAATAAAGTTTCCCCTTCCTGGGACAATGAATTCACGGTGTTCTTATTTCAATTTCCAGGAGTGTATTTCACTAGAACTGAACGCTCCCGTCGGAACTGTTCTCAAGCTGGTGTTTATTAGTAAATCACAATAGAAGTATATCGCTGGGTGTATAATAGCACGTACCTTCTTGGAATGAACAATACTTTATTGTTCTATTAACTGATTGCCTTCCATATACACATATATTTTACAATGTGAATCAAAAACTCGCAATGGCGTCGATTTTTAGATCACAAGAATGGCTCTCCTCTCCTCAAATTTTACTCTTAAGAAGAACAAAAGCTCTGTCTCCTAAGAATAATTATGTGAGCGCTGACCGCCACAGAGTAATAAACAATATCTCTCTCTCTCTCTCTCTCTCGCACTGTCACAGCAAGTTACGCTGCATGATACATCATACTGTTTATGTGCATCATCTGTTGGTGCTGTCGTGTTCATGCCACACACGGTCGAGATTGTCTGCTTGAATCCATCATCATCTACATCTACGTGATTACTCTGCTATTCACAGTAAAGCGCCTGGCAGAGGGTTCAATGAACCACTTTCAAGCTGACACTCTACCGTTCCACTCTCGAACGGCACGAGGGAAAAACGGACACTTAAATTTTTCCGTGCGAGCCCTGATTTGTCTTATTTTATCGTGATGATCATTTCTCCCTATGTATGCGGGTGCCAAAAGAATGTTTTCGCAATCGAAGGAGAAAACTGGTGATTGAAATTTCATGAGAAGATCCTGTCACAACGAAAAACGCCTTTGTTTTAATGATTGCCATTCCAATTATCGTATCATGTATGTGACACTATCTCCTCTGTTTCGCGATAATACAAAACGAGCTACCTTCCTTCGTAGCTTTTCGATGTCATCTGTCAGTCCCACCTGATGCGGATCCCACACCGCACAGCAGTACTCCAGAGTAGGGCGGACAAGCGTAGTGTAAGCAGTGTCTTTGTTAGACCTGTTGCACCTTCTAACTGTTCTGCCAATGAATCGCAGTATTTGGTTTGCTCTACCCACAATATTATCTGTGTGATCGTTCCAACTTAAAAGATTATTTGTAATTGTAATCCCTAAGTATTTAGTAGAATTTACAGCTTTCAGATTTGTGTGACTTATCGCGTAATCGAAATTTAGCTGATTTCTTTTAATACTCATGTGAATAACTTCGTACTTCTTTATTCAGGGTCAATTGCCACTTTTCGCACCATACAGATATCTTATCTAAATCATTTTGCAAGTCGCTTTGATCACCTGATGACTTAACAAGACGGTAAATGACAGCCTCATCTGCAAACAATCTAAGATGGCTACTCAGATTGTCTCGTACGTCGTTAATATAGATCAGGAACAATGTTGTTGGTGTTGTTGTTGTTGTGGTGGTGGTGGTGGTGGTCTTCAGTCCTGAGAGTGGTTTGATGCAGCTTTCCATGCTACTCTATCCAGTGCAAGCTTCTTCATCTCACAGTACCTACTGCAACCTACATCCTTCTGAATCTGCTTACTGTATTCATCTCTTGGTCTCCCTCTACGATTTTTGACCTCCAATACTAAATTGGTGATCCCTTGATGCCTCAGAACATGTCCTACTAACCGATCCCTTCTTCTATTCAAGTTGTGCCACAAACTTCTCTCCTCCCCAATCCTATTCAATACTTCCTCATTAGTTATGTGATCTACCCATCTACTTGTCCAAACTATTTACCGTCCATGTTTCACTTCCATACATGGCTACACTCCAGACAAATACTCTCAGAAACGACTTCCTGATACTTAAATCTATACTCGCCGTTAACAAATTTCTGTTGTTCAGAAATGCTTTCCTTGCCATTGCCAGTCTACATTTTATATTCTCTCTACTTCTACCATCATCAGTTATTTTGCTCCCCAAATAGCAAAACTCCTTTACTACTTTAAGTGTCTCATTTCCTAACCTAATTCCCAGAGCATCACCCGACTTAATTCGACTACATTCCATTATCCTCGTTTTGCTTTTTTTGATGTTCATCTTATACCCTCCTTTCAAGACACTGTCCATTCCGTTCAACTGCTCTTCCAAGTCCTTTGCTGTCTCTGACAGAATTACAATGTCTTCGACGAACCTCAAAGTTTTTATTTCTTCTCCATGGATTTTAATACCTACACCGAATTTTTCTTTTGTTTCCTTTACTGCTTGCTCAATATACAGATTGAATAACATCGGGGACAGGCTACAACCCTGTCTCACTCCCTTCCCAACCGCTGCTTCCCTTTCATGCCCCTCGACTCTTATAACTGCCATCTGGTTTGGTTGGTTGGTTGGTTGGTTTGGGGGATTAAAGGGACCAGCCATCTGGTTTCTGTACAACTAAATAGCCTTTCGCTCCCTGTATTTTACCCCTGCCACCTTCAGAATTTGAAAGAGAATATTCCAGTCAACATTGTCAAAAGCTTTCTCTAAGTCTACAAATGCTAGAACAGGAACAATAGAGGGCCTATAACACTTCCTCGGGGAACGCCGGATATTACCTCTGTTTTACTCGATGACTTTCCGAAGAAAATCCTTTCGCGTCATTGGGGTACTGTGCCTCGCCGCAGCTCTTTCTCACGAGACGGCCTCTGCAGTGTCGGCCGCCCGGCACTACACAGGGCGTGGTCCCCGCGTCGGCACCTGCCGGGGGCGGTGCTGGCCAGTCGCCGCTGGGGGCGGCAGCGGCAGCGGCAGCGCGGCTTTAAGCCGCCTCCGCCGCCGCCGTCTGCAGCGCCGGATCGATGGTGCGGTCCAGCCGTGTGCACCCGGATCGCAGGCGCCGCTCCCCCCTCCCCCCGCCACCCTGCTGCCGCCGTCGTCGTACAGGGCGGGGCGCCTCTGAGCAGCAGTCACGGGCAGAGGGGCTGTCAGCGGTTTGCACCTGTGCCACCAACTGGCTACTCTTGGAGACTCTTATACACATCAGTATTCCCTCTTTCCTGTATTTTCTTCTCACGACGCTGCGGGACCATTTTCTTCTGTGTGGGACCACAGCCTCAATAAACTGAAGAACGACATTTTTCCACCGGCCTGTCTGTATTTTTTAAATTATTTTTCATACAACCGGTTTCGGCTATTGCCCATTCTCAAATATGTCTGAAAACATAGCAACACGGCATACCAAAAATGAGATACACAGAAATCATGTCTCTAATTCTATGTACCAACAATACAGGTAAACACAAAACACGTAACTAATTGGACGTACCAACCACAGAAAGATAATATTTACCTCTAGAATATATGTCCTTATTTTTAAAATCGTGTGCCGTGCATAATTGTGCAAAGAACAGACGTCAAATGTCCTCACCGAGCGAGGTGGCGCAGTGGTTAGCACACTGGACTCGCAATCGGGAGGACGACGGTTCAATCCCGCGTCCGGCCATCCTGATTTAGGTTTTCCGTGATTTCCCTAAATCGCTCCAGGCAAATGCCGGGATGGTTCCTTTGAAAGGGCACGGCCGACTTCCTTCCCTAATCCGTTGAGACCGATGACCTCGCTGTCTGGTCTCCTTCCCCAAAACAACCCAACCAACCCAAACGTTCTCATCTATCATATAAAAGTGCTTGACATAAAAGTACTCATGAGAACAAAAATATTACCACGTTATTTAAACGTCACATCCAAACACTAAGAAAACAAATCTTGAAATGTTTCCTACGAAACACACTGTATACAGGTACGGCCAAACTTTCAGGAAACATTTCTCACACACAAATAAAGAAAAGATGTTATGTAGACATGTGTCCGGAAACGCTTAATTTTCATGTTAGAGCTCATTTTACTTTCGTCAGTATGTACTGTACTTCCTCGATTCACCGCCAGTTGGCCCAATTGAAGGAAGGCAATGTTGACTTCGGTGCTTGTGTTGACGTGCGACTCATTGCTCTACAGTACTAGTATCAAGCACATCAGTACGTAGCATCAACAGGTTATTGTTCGTCACGAACGTGGTTTTGCAGTCAGTGCAATGTTTACAAATGCGGAGTTGGCAGATGCCCAATTGATGCATGGATTAGCACGGGGAAATAGCCGTGGCGCGGTACGTTTGTATCGAGACATTTCCAGAACGGAGGTGTCCCGACAGGAAGACGTTCGAAGCAATTGATCGGCGTCTTAGGGAGCACGGAACATTCCAGCCTATGACTCGCGACTGGGGAAGACCTAGAACGACGAGGACACCTGCAATGGACGAGGCAATTCTTCGTGCAGTTGACGATAACCCTACTGTCAGCGTCAGAGAAGTTGCTGCTGTACAAGGTAACGTTGACCACGTCACTGTATGGAGAGTGCTACGGGAGAACCAGTTGTTTCCGTACCATGTACAGCGTGTGCAGGCACTATCAGCAGCTGATTGGCCTCCACGGGTACACTTCTGCGAATGGTTCATCCAACAATGTGTCATTCCTCATTTCAGTGCAAATGTTCTCTTTACGGATGAGGCTTCATTCCAACGTGATCAAACTGTAAATTTTCGCAATCAACATGTGTGGGCTGACGAGAATCCGCACGCAATTGTGCAATCACGTCATCAACACAGATTTTCTGTGAACGTTTGGGCAGGCATTATTGGTGATGTCTTCATTGTTCTTCCACCTACGCTCAATGGAGCACGTTATCATGATTTCATACGGGATACTCTACCTGTGCTGCTACAACATGTGCCTTTACAAGTACGACACCACATGTGGTTCATGCACGATGGAGCTCCTGCACATTTCAGTCGAAGTGTTCGTACGCTTCTCAACAACAGATTCGGTGACCGATGGATTGGTAGAGGCGGACCAATTCGACGGCCTCCACGCTCTCCCGACCTCAACCCTTTTGACTTTCATTTTTGGGGCATTTGAAAGCTCTTGTCTACGCAACCCCGGTACCAAATGTAGAGACTCTTCGTGCTCGTATTGTGTACGGCTGTGATACAATACGCCATTCTCCAGGGCTGCATCAGCGCATCAGGGATTCCATGCGATGGAGGGTAGATGCATGTCTCCTCGCTAACGGAGGACATTTTGAAAATTTCCTGTAACAAAGCGTTTGACGTCAGGCTGGTACGTTCTGTTGCTGTGTGTTTCCATTCCATGATTAATGTGATTTGAAGAGAAGTAATAAAATGAGCTCTAACACGGAAAGTAAGCGTTTCCGGACACATGTCCACATAACATATTTTCTTTCTTTGTGTGTGAGGAATGTTTCCTGAAAGTTTGGCCGTACCTTTTTGTAACACCCTGTATACTCACTCAACGAACTGTCACATGTGCAATTTGCGAGGGACATTTTGAACTGTCAGTTGGAGAATAACAATACAGACATCGTACAACTATCGATAAGATTTCAAAAATCTCTCTGTCTTTTAGGGACAGTTATATGAAAAACGGTTATACAAATAAATCGGTTTCGTATATAAGCACCGTTGCAAGAATCTTTAGTACATATGTCGAGAAACATTTCGTGGACTGAACAAAAACTATTTACATCGTATATATTTAGTATCGGGATCGATGTAACATCCCGAATCTCCAATGTGTTATGTTAAAACGTCCAGTAGAAAAATATGTGAAAATATGAGCACATCTTTAGTGTAAAACAAAGTGCTCATAAGTACAGCATGTGACAAACGTGGAGAAACCACGTTAACATTCAATTAAGGGCAAAACAAACTTGTGAGGTGTCACAAGTGACCATGCTCGAACACAGAAAAATTAAGACAAATTCGTAACAGTATATATAAGATGAAAACAGACAACATTACGATGTCGGTCAGTATACGATGCTGTTCATGAAATATATCTTTTACTGCGCAGCATGTGTCTGTGGGCTTGTGTGTAACAATTCGTGGTGTTTATCGCAGAGCACAGTCGTCTCTTACGCTGTAACCGTTATCTGAAAAATTGAACAGCTGAGACGATTAAGGGAGATACGCCTACCATAGCATAAACCTGTACATTTTCTAAGAAATCTGGTCACCCGGCGAATACATTTATTATGTAACAAATTAAACTTGTATCTCTGAATGGTATAATAAAAATGGAAGTGTAATAGAACTTACTGTGCCAGAGTAATAACATAGCACTAGTACAAAATGAAAGGATAGAGTGAAACACGGTGGTAGGATAAAATTTAAAATACCTAAAGTAAGGCAGATTACACATGTTGGCTCTGAACGTATTATTAGTACAGGGCACACAGGATAAAAATAAAACATTATGGGCTCATCAAATGCGGCGTCATAGCGCAAGACAAAGTACAGTCCATGACCAATAGATAGAGTTCGGATCACTATTCGAAATCTTCTGTTCATTAGTTCTGTTTTTTCACTGAAGATCCTGTCAGGGTGTTTACGGAAATGACTGCATACCTCTATTTCTTCAAATATATTCATTATTCTGTCCTTAGCGACCGTGCGTAGAACGTAAGTGTGCTGTCAGTGTCCCGAGAAGTATGATTTTCAGTGCGTAAATGAGCGCTGAAGGCAAATGCGTGGTTTTTCACTAGGCAAAGTGTATACCTTATATCGTACCCTAAAGTTCCGTCCCGTTTGTTCTACGTAGAATTACGTGTAACAGTTTCTGCGGTTAATGTCGTATATTACTGATTGTGCAAATGATCATCGGTCCTAAAGCTTATCTGACTGCTCAAAAACAGTAATCTCAATGTTTATCAGACTGTGCCTAACCTAGCGGGCATAGAATTAACAGCCGCTGAGATAGACGTTATTAACATGGACTGAAATTTAACGTAGACTCTAAATTACGGTGTAATGATTAAAAATTTCATAGCATACACAAAGATACCATTCCATATGGCCCAGTTACCAGTAGTAGAACAAAAGATCACTAGTAAAGTATCACGTTTTATGTTGGAATAAATAATGCGCAAGAGGCAGAGAAACTTTAACGGTAAACACAGAATAACATTGCCGTGGTATTAACGATAAGCTTAAAGCACATAGTACCTTAGTCTTAAAGTCTGGTAACGATAACTCTTCGGTTGCTACAGGTAAAGCAGAGTATGAAAAGAAGACAGGTGAATTTTTTTCATATGAACAACATACTGAAACGGAACCCTATCAACATCATCATCATCGTCATCATTTAGGACTGATTATGCCTTTCAGCGTTCAGTCTGGAGCATAGCCCCCCTTATACAGTTCCTCCATGATCCCCTATTCAGTGCTAACATTTGTGCCTCTTCTGATGTTAAACCTGTTACTTCAAAATCCTTCTTAACCGAATCCAGGTACCTTCTCCTCGGTCTGCCCCGATTCCTCCTACCCTCTACTGCTGAATCCATGAGTCTCTTGGGTAACCTTGCTTCTCCCATGCGTGTAACATGACCCCACCATCTAAGCCTGTTCGCCCTGACTGCTACATCTATAGAGTTCATTCCCAGTTTTTCTTTGATTTCCTCATTGTGGACACCCTCTTGCCATGATCATCGGTCCTATCCGTCCGATTAATAACGGCATTGACACTCCTTATTACTTTTTGGACAAGAGGTTAATTCTTTAATTATGGAATTTCATACTTCTGAAACTAGTCATACTAATAGAAATTCTATTGTTCTAGTCAACACAATTAAAGATATTAGGATTCCATATAATAATAATAAGTTGGGCGGCGGAGTTGAGGTTCACCCTGTAGATTTCGACAGCGTATCGATCCTGGCCGAAGAAAGTAGCTTTTATGAAAGTAAAATCCGAGAGGCAGTTGATATATCTGAGAACAATAACAATTTCAAGAGAAATAACAGCTGTAGACTTTGTTTCGTTGCCTCTCGACCTCAAGGGAGTGAATACTCAGCCTTTATTTATTTAAAAATTATGAAGCATCTTCAGTAATGCATGTTTCATAATATTTAAGTACGTTACTACATTCGTAAAATTAAATTACTACACTGACGGAAAAACAGTCGCAACGCATAGGAAGAAGATGTGCGACGTAAATGAAGGTTGTTAGGCGTGTTTCTACACTCATGCTCATAACTTAAGGATAATTGCAGAATGTGGTGCCACACAACGGGGCACTACACAAAACTGGCGCTAATAGCATAGGCACATAGGGAACACACACGACACATATCTGTAAGTCCAAGTTTTAGTGATAAGTTGAGAAAACCGTCCCTAAACTTACGTTCTACAAAACGCCGCTGTTTCCTGCGCATGTACGCCGACATCAATATGGGATATGATCATCATGCACACGAACACAGGTCGCACAACGGGTTGGCATACTCTGGATCAGGTGGTCGAGCAGCTGCTGGGGTATAGCCTCCCATTCTTGCACCAGTGCCTGTCGGAGCTCCTCAAGTGTCGTAGGGGTTTGAAGACGTGCAGCGACAAGTCGACCGATAGCATCCCAGACGTGCTCGATGGGGTTTAAGTCTGGAGAACGGGCAGGCCACTCCATTCGCCTGATATCTTCTGTTTCACGGTACTCCTCCACGATGGCAGCTCGGTGGGGCCGTGCCATATCATCCATCAGGAGGAAGGTGGGACCCACTGCACCTCTGAAAAGGCGGATATACTGGTGCAAAATGACGTCCCGATACACCTGACCTGTTACTGTTCCTCTGTCAAAGACATGCAGGAGTGTACGTACACCAATCATAATCCCACCCCACACCATCAAACCACGACCTCCATACAGGTGCCTTTCAAGGACTAGAAGCAGAGTTCAGACTATACTAGGACTCGTCTGTGAACATAACCTGGGACCAAAAATGGCTCTGAGCACTATGGGACTCAACATCTTAGGTCATAAGTACCCTAGAACTTAGAACTACTTAAACCTAACTAACCTAAGGACATCACACACACCCATGCCCGAGGCAGGATTCGAACCTGCGACCGTAGCAGTCCCGCGGTTCAGGACTGCAGCGCCAGAACCTCTAGACCACCGCGGCCGGCTAACCTGGGACCACTGTTCCAATGACCATGTACTGTTATCTTGACACCAAGGTTTCTGGGCTTTCCTGTGACCAGGGGTCAGTGGAATGAACCTTGCAAGTCTCCTGACGAATAAACCATGTGTGTTCAGTCGTCTGTACACTGTGAGTCTGGAGACAACTGTTCAAGTGGCTGCGGTAAGGTCCCGAGCAAGGCTACCTGCAATACTCCGTGGCCGTGTGCGGGCACTGATGGTGAGATATCAGTCTTCTTGTGGTGTTGTACACTGTGGACGTCCAGTACTGTAGCGCCTGAACACGTTTGCTGTCTGCTGGAATCGTTTCCATAATCTTGAGATCACACATTGTGGCACACGGAGGGCCTGTGCTACGACCTGCTGTGTTTGACCAGCCTCCAGTCGCCCTAGTATTCTACCCCTCATAACGTCATCAGTATGTGTTCTTTGAGCCATTTTCAACACACAGTCACCATTAGCAAGTCTGAAAACGTCTGCACACTTACTCACTGCACCGTACTCTGACATGCACCAACACACCTCTGCGTGTGCGGACTGCTGCCAGCGCCACCGTGCGACGACCTTAGGTCAGTTGCACCGCATGGTCATACCCCGAGGTGATTTAAACCCTCAAACCGCCCACCAGAGCGTTGTTTCACCATGTATCAGCATTAGCCTTAATTTATGAGCATCAGTGTACATCTTAAAGATGACGTCTATTCAAATTTCGCGCCAGTCGCGTAACGGTGACACTAGAAGCGCCGTTATGACGATGCAAATCAGGTTTGCTTTAAGTAAGTGCTGTAACGGTCGTGAGCGTTAGTTATCTTTGAGACTGGACGTGGTGAGCTGATGTTGATCGAGAACTCCTTTTAGGCGACAATGACGCCCTTATCAACACCTCAAACGAGATCGTGTAATAGGGCTACGAGAAGTTGGATGTTTCTTCTGCGATATTGTCGAAAGACTTGGCAGGAATATGGCCACTGCACATAATTTCTGGCAGCGATGGTGATAACAATATACAGTCGCAAGAAGACTGGGCTCCGAACTGTCACGTCACACTACCAAGAGGGAAGACCATTGTTTACGGCGTATGTCTCCTGCGCATTGTACTGCATCTGATGCGGCGATTTGAGCAGTAATTGGCACCGCAGTGACGCAACGAACTGTTAAGATCGTGTACTTGAAGGACCCTGTAGCGCGCACTCCACTGACCCCAAACTGCCGCCATTTGTGACTTCAGTGATGTCAAGCGAGAGCTCATTGGAGGGCAGGCTGGAGGTCTGTTGTGTTTTCTGATGAAAGCTGGTTCTGCCTCGGTGCCAGTGACGGCCGTATGTTGGTTAGAGGGAGGCCAGTTGAGGGCCTGTAACCAACCCGTCTGCGTGCTGGATACACTGGAACCTACACGTGGAGTTATGGTCTGCGGTGCGATTTCGAATGACAGCAGGAATGCTCTCGTGGTTACTTCACACACCCTGACAGCAAAATTGTACGTTAGTCTTTTGATTCGATCCTTTTGCTGCCATTTATGAACAGCATTCCATGTGTCGGATGTTTTCCCACACGATAACGCTCGCCCACATACCGCTGTTGTAACCAGTCATGCTCTCCTCCTCGACCACCAGATGTTTCTCCAACCGAGGACATATCGGGCATAATCAGACGACAGTTTCAGCGTCATCCACTAAGATCATTAACCGTCCCTTTAATGAGCGACCAATTGCAACAGGTATGGAACTCCATCCAACAAACTCACATACAGCGCCTATGCAGCACAATACGTACGCAGATCATCTGAGTAACTGCTTCTATGAAAGTATTGTAAAATCGTCTACAGAAAGCAGGCATTTTACGTTCATCGCGTTTGTTTTTCTTCAAAGAATTTGTGCTTCATTTTGTGTTCCGTATTTCAGTTTCCCACAACTGTTCTAAAAGGCAGTTAAACGTTGAAGATACGCCGTCCCTTTACCTTTCTTGTTTCCAATAATGGCGTTCTCCACAAATTTGACTAAATCCTTAATCTACCTCCGTGCACTGATACTCGGACCGACAAGCAAATCGGCGCAGTGTACCCTGCGGGTCGCCGGCACATTACAAAGATGGCCGCTACTGCGCCTGCCTGTGTTAGACCAGCACACTGTAAGCATGCAGACGTGTTTGTGCTGCGGTATTAAAGGATGAGCACTACACGCACAGTGTCGCAAGGGACACGCGGCGCTATTCTGAGAACCGGCGAGGGCGCGGTAGCTGTACGGCGCCTGTATTGTGGCATACCGCGACGATAAATAACTCTATGCATCACTCTGGGACGTCGCCGAAAAGTCTGCAGTGCTGTACACACTGAAGAGCCAAACAAACTGGTTCACCTGCCTAATAACGTGTAGGGCACCCGGGGGCACGCGGAAGTGCCACAACACGACATGGCATGGTCTCTAATAACGCCTGAAGTAGTTCTGAAGGGAAATGACGCCATGAATGCTCCAGGGGTGTTCGTTAATCTGTAAGAGTGTGAGGAGGTGGAGATCTCTTCTGAACAGCACGTTGCAAGGCATCCCAGATACGCTCAATAATGTCCATTTCTGGGGAGTGGGCAGCGGAATAGTTCAAACTCATAATAGTGTTTCTGCAGCCACTCCATAGCAATTCTGGACGGTTGGGGTGTCGCATTGTCCTGTTGGCATTGCCCAAATCCATCGTAATGCACAGTCAATGGACATGAATGGATGCAGGTGATCAGACAGCATGCTTACGTACGTGTCACCTGTCAGAGTGCTATCTAAAAGTATCAGGGGTCCGATATCACTCCAAGTGCACACGCCGTACACCATTACAGAGCCTCCACCAGCTTGAACAGTCCCCTACTCACATACAGGGTCCATGAATTCATGAGGTTGTCTTCATACACGTACAGGTCCATCGCTCGATACAATTTGGAACGAGACTCGTCCGACCAGGCAAAATATTTCCAAACCAATGTCTGTGTAGACGGGCCCAGGCGAGGCGTGAAGCTTTGTGACGTGCAGCCGTCAAGGCTATGAGAGTGGGCCGTCTGCTTCGAAAACCCATATCGATGATGTTTTGTTGAATGACGCGCACGCTGACACTTGTTGATGGCCCAGCACTGAAATCTGCAGGAAATTGCGAAAGGGTTTGCACTTCTGTTACGTACATAAGCATCCTGTCTGATCACCTGTATCCATTCATGTCTATTGGCCGTGCATTACGATGGATTTGGGCAATGCCAACAGGACAATGCGACACCCCAACCGTCCAGAATTGCTGTGGAGTGGCTGCAGAAACACTATTCTGAGTTTAAACTGTTCCGCTGCCCACTCCCCAGAAATGGACATTATTGAGCGTATCTGGGATGCCTTGCAACGTGCTGTTCAGAAGAGACCTCCACCTCCTCGCAGACTTACAGATTAACGAACACCCCTGGAGCATTCATGGCGTCATTTCCCTTCAGAACTACTTCAGACGTTATTAGAGTCCATGTCACGTCGTGTTGTGGCACTTCTGCGAGCTCGCGCGGGCCCTACACGATATGAGGCAGGTGTACCAGTTTCTTTGGCTTTTCAGTGTATGTAAAGGAGCTGCGTTAGCAATTATTTAAGTTGAATTTGCTGTAGCTATTTCATGCGTATCGAAATGTATTGAAGTATCCAATTAAAATATATGTCAAGACACAAAGCAATAATGACGTTTAGCTGCTAGTGGGGATTGATTAACATCAATAGACCCATATTTTCAACTTTATCCACACACTACTGCCCATTATCCTCATTACTCGCCGCGTTTCCCCGATTCCCTCGACTTCGAGCGTGAAGTGCATCTACACTAAAGAGTCTGGAACAAAGTTTCTGCTTTCCCCATTGATGTAAATCAGTGTCCACTGGCACCTGAATGTCATTAGTTCCTTTGTGTCTTGATTCATAAAGGCTGGTCCGAAAGAACAGACACCACACGTACAAAGTCTGTGTTCAGTGAGTGTCGTTCAAATGGATAAACTCGATTGCTGTGCAGTAATTGTTATTATCAATTTTTTTGCACAGTTCATGGCTAACTTAAATTTCTTAACATTCTGGTGACGATTGAAAAGGAATCTGCCCCTTCATTTTCGACAGCTAAGAACTGGCTGACTGTGAATCAAACTCGGCCATATTTCGTTAGCGATGACCCGCGGAGGACTGCTCATAATTACAACCTGCCATACCTCGCCCAGCGTATTCCACAGCTCTCTCAATCCCAGGCGACTTCAATGAAAAGAGTTCGCACCAATTTGCGAGCGCGGTAAATATTAATAGGTCACCTGGATTTTAAATTGAGTAAATGTTTATAGCGTTGACATTCCTACTTGGAACTGGTCCCTTACTTGTTTGAATACTGGCAAAACGCGACACGATATCACAGCACGAATAACAAGAGTCTGAAATTAGAATGTAACGGAAGGATTTAAGCGGAGGGCAGTCTTCACAGACGTTACACAGTGACAAATGACATAGATAATGTGTGCTGAATAACTCTGTAGTAAAATAGCCAGTCTTAATCGCACAAAAGAGATCGTTTTATTAATAGTCACCGGTTTCATTGTATACATGTGATCTTCAGATAATTCGCGGAGAAGCGGAGCGGATCACAGAAGGAGATTCTTGTAGTCTGAAATGATCTGCATACATTGGAACTGGTCACCATTAATGAAAGATCATCTCTTTTTTGCGATGAAGACTGATTTTTTTTTTACGGTTGGATTTAGATCGCTGTTTCTTCCAAATATGTTAATAAAAATTGTTAAATCATAGACACATACAGTGAAGGCCAAATCGGAGAGACAGTGCTGAATCAGCGGAGCAGCAGATGATGATGACATATGGTGGAGATTTCGATGAATCTTTCTGCACGACGGTTGCAGTCGCAGAGCGAGATATTCGCACTGACCACACGAAGAAACTGGCGTGTGTGTGTATGTGTGTGTTTGTGTGTGTGTGTGTTTGGGTGTGTGTGTTTGGGTGTGTGTGTTTGGGTGTGTGTGTTTGGGTGTGTGTGTTTGTGTGTGTGTACGACGTTTCTTTACGAACGACTAAATGGTGGTAAATGCGTGAGCAAGACGCGCTCGGGAATAGTGAAGTTCAAACTGAATGGATCGGACATGGCATCGGCCAGACGTTTTATGCCCGGGTCTTCAGTCTGCAAATAACAGTGCCGTTACCAACTGTGAGGGAGGTCGGAGAGCCAAAGCCTGCGTGCTGATACGTAGTCACTGATCACGTTCTTTTCCTCACAGGGCTTTCCCACACCGGCGCATTCCCAGCCGTCGGAATGGCGGTTCTCTCACTATCGTTACTCCTTCTAAGAGCAATAAAACGTCTGTTTAAAACTGGAGTAGTTTTTATCTGTTGCCGCCCATCTTCAGTAATATATGAACTGCTCTCAAAATGACGGCAGCAAAATGATCACCAGCTTGCACAGTGCCTTTTTGATAACTCGGCGTCGTGAGGTCCGCGCTACACTCGAGCTCTGCCGTCAGCTCGTATCAACTGAAATCAGGATTCATCTGACCAGGCCACGGTTTTCCAGTAGTCCAGGGTCCAACCGATTTGGTTACAAGCCCAGAAGAGGCGCTGCGGACGATGCCGTGCTATTAGCAAAGACACTCGCATCGGTAGTCTGCTACCATAAACCGTTAACACCAAATTTCGTCACACTGCCTTGAGAAAGACGTTCGTCGTACGTCCCATATTGATTTCTGCGGTTATATCGCGCAGTGTTACTTGTCTGTCAGCACTGACAACTGTATACAAACGCCACTACTCTCGGTTATTACACTACTGGCCATTAAAATTGCTACACCAAGAAGAAATGCAGATGATAAACAGGTATTCATTGGACAAATATACTATACTAGAACTGACATGTGATTACGTTTTCACGCAATTTGGGTGCATAGATCCTGAGAAATCAGTACCCAGAACAACCACCTCTGGCCGTAATAACGGCCTTGGTACGCCTGGGCAATGAGTCAAACACAGCTTGGATGGCGTGTACAGGTACAGCTGCCCATGCAGCTTCAACACGATACCACAGTTCATCGAGAGTAGTGACTGGCGTATTGTGACGAGCCAGTTGCTCGGCCACCATTGACCAGTCGTTTTCAATTGGTGAGAGATCTGAAGAACGTGCAGGCCAGGGCAGCAGTCGAACATTTTCTGTATCCAGAAAGGCTCGTGCAGGACCTGCAACATGCGGTCGTGCATTATCCTGCTGAAATGTAGGGTTTAGAAGGGATCTAGTGAAGGGTAGAGCCACGGGTAGTAACACATCTGAAACGTAACGTCCACTGTTCAAACGTCTGTGCGAACAAGAGGTGACCGAGACGTGTAACCAATGGCACCGCATACCATCACGCCGTGTAATACGCCAGCATGGCGATGACGAATACACGCTTCCAATGTGCGTTCACCACGATGTCGCCAAAGACGGATGCGACCGTCATGATGTTGTAAACAGAACCTGGATTATCCGAAAAAATGACGTTATGCCATTCGTGCACCCAGGTTCGTCGCTGAGTGCACCATCGCTGGCGCTCCTGTCTGTGATGCAGCGTCAAGGGCAACCGCAGCCATGGTCTCGGAGCTGATAATTCATGCTGCTGCAAACGTCGTCGAACTGACCGTGCAGATGGTTGTTGTCTTGCAAACTTCCCCATCTGTTGACTCAGGGATTGAGACGTGGCTGCACGATCCGTTACAGCCATCAGCCATACGGATAAGCTGCCTGTCATCTCGGCTGCTAGTGATACGAGTCCGTTGGGATCCATCACGGCGTTCCGTATTACCCTCTTGGACCCAGCGATTCCATATTCTGCTAGCAGTCATTGGATCTCGAGCAACGCGAGCAGCAATGTCGCGATACGATAAACCGCAATCGCGATAGGCTACAATCCGACCTTTATCAAAGTCGGAAACGTGACGGTACGCATTTCTCCTCCTTACACGAGGCATCACAGCAACGTTTCACCAGGCAACGCCGGTCAACTGCTGTTTGTGTGTGAGAAATCGGTTGGAAACTTTCCTCATGTCAGCACGTTGTAGGTGTCGCCACCGGCGCCAACCTTGTGTGACTGCTCTAGTAAGCTGATCATTTGCATATCACAGCATCTTCTTGCTGTAGGTTAAATTTCGCGTCTGTAGCACGTCATCTTCGTGGTGTAGCAGTTTTAATGGCCAGCAGTATAAGTGAAGGCCGTCGGCCACCCCATTGTCCATGGAAAGTGAGAGGTAACGCCTGAGGTTTGGTGTTGTCGGCACACTCTTGAACGCTGAGGATCTCAGGACATTGAACTCCCTAACGATTTCCGAAATGGAATGTCCCGTACATCTAGCTCCAACACCATTCTGCGTTCAGTCTTTTAATTCCCGTCATGCGACATTAATCACGTCGGGAACCATTTCACCTTAATCATCTGAGTACGAATGAAAGTTGCGCCGATGCGCCTGCCTTTTATACCTCGTGTACGCGAAACTACTGCCATCTGTATTTGTGCATATCGCTATCCTAGGACTTCAGCGCAGTGGGCTAGGAAGTAGATTTTTACACCTCCCCGTGTCCGATTAAATTATCTTTGCGAACAGTACCGTACTCCACTGTAACCGAGTTTTTTTGTTTCATTTTCATGTCCTTGTGTGCTCTATTTAAAAATCTTATTAATCTGTACACGTGTAAGTAGACTGTATAGGTTTTTATGTTGGTAACGCCACGTAGCGCTCTGTATAAAATCACTGGCTGTGCTGTGTGCAGTCTGTGGCTAGTTTGCATTGTTGTCTGCCATTGTAGTGTTGGGCAGCTGGACGTGAACAGCGCGTAGCGTTGCGCAGTAGGAGGTGAGCCGCCAGCAGTGGTGGATATGGGGAGAGAGATGGCGGAGTTTTGAAATTTGTAAGACTGGGTTTCATGAACTGCTATATATACACTCCTGGAAATTGAAATAAGAACACCGTGAATTCATTGTCCCAGGAAGGGGAAACTTTATTGACACATTCCTGGGGTCAGATACATCACATGATCACACTGACAGAACCACAGGCACATAGACACAGGCAACAGAGCATGCACAATGTCGGCAATAGTACAGTGTATATCCACCTTTCGCAGCAATGCAGGCTGCTATTCTCCCATGGAGACGATCGTAGAGATGCTGGATGTAGTCCTGTGGAACGGCTTGCCATGCCATTTCCACCTGGCGCCTCAGTTGGACCAGCGTTCGTCCTGGACGTGCAGACCGCGTGAGACGACGCTTCATCCAGTCCCAAACATGCTCAATGGGGGACAGATCCGGAGATCTTGCTGGCCAGGGTAGTTGACTTACACCTTCTAGAGCACGTTTGGTGGCACGGGATACATGCGGACGTGCATTGTCCTGTTGGAACAGCAAGTTCCCTTGCCGGTCTAGGAATGGTAGAACGATGGGTTCGATGACGGTTTGGATGTACCGTGCACTATTCAGTGTCCCCTCGACGATTACCAGTGGTGTACGGCCAGTGTAGGAGATCGCTCCCCACACCATGATGCCGGGTGTTGGCCCTGTGTGCGTCGGTCGTATGCAGTCCTGATTGT
The DNA here is from genome assembly GCF_023864275.1 of Schistocerca cancellata. Lineage (NCBI taxonomy): Eukaryota > Metazoa > Arthropoda > Insecta > Orthoptera > Acrididae > Schistocerca > Schistocerca cancellata. The sequence continues at coordinate 23,502,859 of NC_064633.1, read as the reverse complement.
GGCGCTCACCTGCACGGCACCAAACACGCATACGACCATCATTGGCACCAAGGCAGAAGCGACTCTCATCGCTGAAGACGACACGTCTCCATTCGTCCCTCCATTCACGCCTGTCGCGACACCACTGGAGGCGGGCTGCACGATGTTGGGGCGTGAGCGGAAGACGGCCTAACGGTGTGCGGGACCGTAGCCCAGCTTCATGGAGACGGTTGCGAATGGTCCTCGCCGATACCCCAGGAGCAACAGTGTCCCTAATTTGCTGGGAAGTGGCGGTGCGGTCCCCTACGGCACTGCGTAGGATCCTACGGTCTTGGCGTGCATCCGTGCGTCGCTGCGGTCCGGTCCCAGGTCGACGGGCACGTGCACCTTCCGCCGACCACTGGCGAGAACATCGATGTACTGTGGAGACCTCACGCCCCACGTGTTGAGCAATTCGGCGGTACGTCCACCCGGCCTCCCACATGCCCACTATACTCCCTCGCTCAAAGTCCGTCAACTGCACATACGGTTCACGTCCACGCTGTCGCGGCATGCTACCAGTGTTAAAGACTGCGATGGAGCTCCGTATGCCACGGCAAACTGGCTGACACTGACGGCGGCGGTGCACAAATGCTGCGCAGCTAGCGCCATTCGACGGCCAACACCGCGGTTGCTGGTGTGTCCGCTGTGCCGTGCGTGTGATCATTGCTTGTACAGCCCTCTCGCAGTGTCCGGAGCAAGTATGGTGGGTCTGACACACCGGTGTCAATGTGTTCTTTTTTCCATTTCCAGGAGTGTATTATGACTTTTGAACACTAGTGAGGTAAATACATTGTTTGTTCTCTATCAAAATCTTTCATTTGCTAACTATGCCTATTAGTAGTTAGTGCCTTCAAATAGCTGCCAGTATTGCAGTAGTTCGAGTAACCAAGATTTTTGGTGAGGTAAGTGATTGTGAAAGGTATAGGTTAATGTTAGTCAGGGCCATTCTTTTGTAGGGATTTTTGAAACTCAGATTGCGTTGCGTTAAAAAAAATTGTGTGTCAGTTTAAGCACAGTCATGTATAATTTTTCTATGGGGACGTTTCAGACGCTAAGAATTATACAAGGTGTTCAACTTTCCTACCGCCGTTTTTTCCCCAACATTTGAGACTTTAATGAAACAAATTGGTTACACATGTATCATTCAAAGTATTTTTTCCATCGCCGGCCACTACTTTCTCCCATCTCTCGGGCAGTGTACGAATCCCGCGTCGAAAAAGTTGTTCATCTTTTGAAGTGATCCACGAACCGATCCAATTTGTGACTTCTTCATGAGATCGGAAGTGTTGGTCAGCCAGGCCATGCGCCATTGTTCTAAACAGGTGTAGTTAGAGGGAGTAACGTCTGGAGAATACTACGGGTAGAACTTCCCATTTTAACGTTTCCAAGTACGCTTTGACCTCTTTTGCAACGTCAGGTTGAGCGTAGTCGTGCTGCAAAATCACTTTATCGTGTCTCTCGCTGTATTGCGGCCGTTCGTCTTTTAATGCTATTCTCAAACGCATTAATTGCGTTCGATAACGTGCACCTGTCATTGTTTCACTCGATGTTAACACCTCGTAGTATCGACGACGAGCTGGTCACACCAAAGGCAGAGCCTGATCTTGGAGCCGTGAATATTCGGTTTGGCCGTCGACGTGGAAGCATGGCTGGGATATCCCCATGATGTTTTGCGTTTAGGGTTATCCTAATGAACCCATTTTTCGTCTCCGGTCACAATGCGATGCAGAAATCCCTTCCGTATTTGCCTCTGAAGCAACTGTTCACAAACGCCATTCAACGTCCTTTGGTTTCAGCTCACACGGGACCCAAGGTCCTTCTTTCTTGATCATGACCATAGCCTTGAGACGTTTTGAAATGGCTTGCTGTGTCACTCCCACTAATCGTGCCAATTCTTCTTGAGTTTGACGCGAGTCTCCAGTTCCGCATCTTCGAAAACATTCTCTCTTCCACCACTATGCCGGTCTACGACGTTAAAATCACCGTTCTTGAAGCGTTGAAACCACTCACGACACGTTCTTTGACCAATAGTGTCCTTACCATACGTACTTGAGAGCATTCGACGAGATTCGGCCGCTGTTTTCTTCATATTCAAACGAAACAGTAACACCTCCCGCAAATGACGAGAATTAGGCTCGTAAACTGACATTTTCAATCAAGAACAACTTTATGATGCAGACACAAATCGACTAATGTTTGGATGAGGTTATGTTGACCGAGGTCCAAGCTAACTGCCTGACGTCTGCGATCTGTTTCTTTCGACCGCTACTTATCTTTGTCGCCATCTATCGGCAAACGGCGGAAGCGAAGTTGTACGCCTTTTAAGAAATACTGGAATTTACGTTTGCCACGTCTTTAATTTCGTAATCAGTAAATCGCTGTCGTGAGATTAATGAAGACAAAAATTTGGGAATGCTGGTACCTGGAATTCAACGCTAGGGCCACCTCACTATAAAATGCGTTAAATTAGATCCTTTGCTTGACCTTATTGAGGTTAAGGCTCACACCGGCACACTTTGCAACGTCCATCACCACACTGACTGCTACTCTATTCCTCAGGATGTAGAGGTAGATTATCAATCTATCCGCACCTTTAGTCAAGTTGTTGGCCACAGAGCTCTCTTCTCCCTTATTTGACTCAGTAGCTCTTCGTTAGCTAAGGATCTGCTGATCTAAAAAATGGTTCAAATGGCTCTGAGCACTATGGGACGTAACGTCTGAGGTCATCAGTCTCCTACAACTTAGAACTACTTAAATGTAACTAACCTGAGGACATCACACACATGCATGCCCGAGGCAGGATTCGAACCTGCGACCGTAGCGGTCGCGCGGTTCCAGACTGAAGCGCCTAGAACCGCTCGGCCACACCGGCCGGCTGCTGATCTAACCTTCAGTATTCTCCTATAATATCACATGTTGAAAGCTTCAATTTCTTTCTTGTCTGTCATGTATATCTTTCATCTTTGACTTCCCTGTAAGACACGTAGTTTCAGAAAAAAACATAATAACATTTTTTTCAGGAATGCTTTTTTTGGTAATACCAGTCTGTATTTTTTTTCTATGAACTGCTGCCATCGTCACGTATTATGTTATACAGATAGCGAGTATCGTCTACTGCATTAATTGTCTCATTTCCCAGTTCCCGCAGCAACCCCTGTGTTTATTCGATTACTCGTTGTTATCCAGGTTTTACTTTGATGTTCGTGTTACAATATATCTTCAATATACTGTCCATTCCGTCCAAATGATTTTCCAAGCCCTTTGCCGTGTGTGCCAGAATTGTATTGTCATCTACAAACCTTAATTTTTGTTTTGTTTTTTCTTAACCTTTAATTTGATTCCATAATTTCTCTTTGGTTTCTACCGCTGCTTTATGCACAAATTCAGTCACGCGAGCGACTGCAACCATCCTGTGTAGCTTCTCTCTCAACTGCTGCTCGCCTTTCGTCTCCTTGAACTCGATTTTTTTATATATATAAACGTTGTAAATAGGCTTTGGCTCCATGATGTTCCGATAACTTCAAAATTTGAGTGTGTTTATTCGGGCCAAAATTGTCAAAAGTCTTTAAAGATGCTGTATGTATGAGTTTGTCTTACTTCGTCCAACCTATTACAATAAAGACAGTACTGCCTCGCGTGTTCCAACATTCCTCCGGAAAACAAATCTTCCCCCAGGTCGGTTCCCATCAGTCGTTCCGTTCTTCTGTGCCGTGGAATTCTTTCTTTACTTCTTTACTAAAAAAAGGTTTATCGGTAAAATACATACGATAGTGATGAATAGTGCAAGTTCAGTGAGACTTGTGGGGAATGAACACGGCCAAATTGATAATGGTTGCAATGGTTGTGCCAATATCGTAGGTGTCCTGTGTCAACTTAATGACTTAACGATCATTTGGCTCGTGTTGCTACAAGGACTGAATAGACGGGTAACTGTTGGAACGGTGTGCTGCTATTTCTACTTACCTTTTGTTACCATTTGACAAAGGTATCACGGTACACGCGTCCTTACTGACTTCTCTGTAGTGAGCCGCTAAAATGCACTTCATGGTGACTTTATTTTTTAAGAATTTGCCTTTATTAATGCTTATAAATAGAAATAAAGTTTCCAGAATGAGATTTTCACTCTGCAGCGGAGTGTGCGCTGATATGAAACTTCCTGGCAGATTAAAACTGTGTGCCGGACCGAGACTCGAACTCGGGACCTTTGTCTTTCGCGGGCAAGTGCTCTACTGGCAGAAGTAAAGCTGTGAGGACGGGGCGTGAGTCGTACTTGGGTAGCTCGGTTGGTAGAGCACTTGCCCGCGAAAGGCAAAGGTCCCGAGTTCGAGTCTCGGTCCGGCACACAGTTTTAATCTGCCAGGAAGTTTCAGAAATAAAGTTGTTTCGAGAGAGTAATGTTGCGTAGTCAGATAGCCAAAGACAGGAGAATATGTTACGGTGACTGGATGAAATGCTGCAAGACACATCAGATCTATCAAACAGTCTAGAGCGCACGTACGAACCTTCATCCTTCCGGGACCAGCTCGACTGTGCTGTTGATACGAGCGATTCTTCCTCGCTAAATGCTGTTGAAGATACTGTCTGTCCTTCCACGATATACCAGAAATTAAGGACTGCAGGTCACATTACTTTGTCTGCAGCAGGAAACTAAATACTCTCGCTACTGCGCCTGTACTCTGATACTTGGATCAAGTTTTACGGCGGCTCCTTTGCCCGGACGTTGGCACTAAGAGGGCTAATTTCAGAGGTGGCTAGGAGGGAGCACACCCTAACCCCTTTCTGGCTTAACTCGTGCCGCCGCGGGGAAACTGGGGCACGAGCGCTGATCCCCCTTCCCACCAGCTTGCAGACCGTTTAACTTGGGGGCGCTTTCGTAGCGTCGGATTTAATCAACGCCTCTGACGACGTGCTTCCTGGGCGTCGAAAATAGCGCGGAGACGGGCTGGTGCAGTTATCGATTTGCTCCCGTTACCGGTGGATTCTGGCTGTGAGATACAAGTTTGCCGGATGGCAGCCTCCAACTTGGAGAGTGCAAACTCTGCAAAGTAAGTCGATTATCAGGCCTTCGTGCGACGTATCCCCAAATTGTGTTCGCGTGTCTGGATTCTGTATTAGGGCAAATAGGGCGAAGACTTTCACGATGTTCACAGATGAGCTGCGCGATTTGCGAATGGTGTATTTTGTCGGTGTGAGAGCTTCGCTGAGCTAACCCAGTGAGATACCAGCGAAGAACCGCGCAGTGCAGCTGAAAAAGGGAACCATTCCAATATTCGAGAATTAATATGGTTCTAAAGGGTCCTCCAAAAAAGCGAGTCGCATTTGAATCGTATAATACACACCGCTAACGGAAGGAAAATTGCACCGCCGAAAAATGATTAATATAGAGTAATGAAATTTAGGGAATACATTTCTCTAGGTAACGTATTTAGATGATTAACACTGCAAGATCACAGGTTAGTGTAAGCGCGAGGCAAGCCGTTGCAAATGTGAAATACTATTACATTTGTGGTGTCACCGCCACACACCACACTTGCTAGGTGCTAGCTTTAAATCGTCCGCGGTCCATTAGTACATGTCGGACCCGCGTGTCGCCACTGTCAGTAATTGCAGACCGAGCGCCACCACACGGCAGGTCTAGAGAGACGGACTAGCACTCGCCCCAGTTGTACGGACGACTTTGCTAGCGACTACACTGACGAAGCCTTTCTCTCATTTGCCGAGAGATAGTTAGAATAGCCTTCAGCTAAGTCCATGGCTACGACCTAGCAAGGCGCCATTAACCATTTCTAGAGAGAGTCTCACTTGTATCATCAAGAATGCTGTATACAAATGATGGATTAAAGTTAAGTATTCCAGCAGCTACGTACTTTTCTTTATAGCATTCATTACGTATCCTGTTTCAGACCTACCGCCCACCTGCGTGAGTTGACGCGTGCATTTCGGCCTCGTCTATAAATTAGTGTACGTTGTGTTGGCTAATCTGCCGACACAACAACATTAATAATTGGTGTAACCGCCAGAATGTTGAATGCAGGAATGCAAGCCCACATGCATTATGTTGTACACGTGCCGGATGTCAGTTTATGGGATGGAGTTTCATTCCTGTTGCACTTCGTCGGTCAATACAGGGATGGTTTGGATGACGCTGGAGTTGTCGTCCGATGATGCCCCATATGTGCTCGATTGGAGACAGATCTGGTGATCGAGCAGGCAACGTAACATATCGACACTTATGATACCAATACAGAAAAAGAGAAACACTAAAAAATGTGAAGAGCATCGGACCATCAGTCTAATTTCCCATGCAGCTAAAGTCTTACTGAGTGTGTTGAATAGGAGGCTATACGGCAAACTGGATAGGTATTGCACAGGAGCAATTCGGATTTAGAAGAGGAAAAGGATCAAGAGATGCTATTGGCCTGTTAAGATGGTTCAAATGGCTCTGAGCACTATGGGACTTAACATCCATGGTCATCAGTCCCCTAGAACTTAGAACTACTTAAACCTAACTAACCTAAGGACAGCACACAACACCCAGCCATCACGAGGCAGAGAAAATCCCTGACCCCGCCGGGAATCGAACCCGGGAACCCGAGCGTGGGAAGCGAGAACGCTACCGCACGACCACGAGATGCGGGCACCTGTTAAGAACTATATGGGAAAGATATATGGAAAAAGGTAAAGAAATCTTTGCTGTTTTTATAGATTTAGAAAAGGCTTTTGACAGAGGTCAGTGGAACAATCTGAAGGATATTTTGAAGAGGAAAGGAGTAGATTGGAAAGAGAGACGACTGATACAGAATCTATATTTACACCCGAAAGTAAGGATAAGGATTAGAAATGAAATGTCAGAAGGAAGCAGCATTGGACGAGGTGTTAGACAAAGTTGTTGCCTTTCCCCACTGTTTAACGCATACCTTGAAGCGATTATTGCGAAAGGCTTAGATGGGAAAAGAGGAATATGTATTGGTGGAAAGAGAATGGAATGTATAAGATTTGCTGATGACATGGTATTGGTGGCAGAAAGTGAGCGGACAGTGAATAACATGCTGAAAGATCTGAATGAAGCTTGTGTGGAATATGAGATGCAAATAAACAGCAAAAATAAAGAATATGGTCATCAGTACAAGACGCAGATTGTCCAATATTAAAATAGGACAATCTACCATTAGCCAAGTAAGCGAATTTAAATATCTTGGAAGCACAATAACTGAAGACTTGAGATGTCACCAGGAGGTGAAAATTCGAATTGCCATAGCGAAGGAGGTATTCAACAGAAAGAGGACACTCTTATGCGGCAAATTAGATAAAGATCTATGGAAAACGCTTGGCAAATGTTTTGTCTGGAGTGTGGCACTATATGGGGCAGAAACATGGACGCTGAGACGAGAGGATGAAAAAAGGTTAGAGGCATTTAAGATGTGGATGTGGAGGAGAATGGAGAGAATAAGCTGGATGGAAAGGGTGAGTAATGAAAGAGTATTGGAAAGGGTTGGTGAGAGAAGATGTCTGCTGAAGGTTGTAAGAGAAGGGAAAAAGAACTGGTTGGGACATTCATTGAGAAGGGAGTGCTTGCTAGCAGTTGCTTTGGAAGGATTGGTTTGTGGGAGGAGGAGGAGATACAAGATGATAGACGACATAAAGGGAAGAGGATATTATACAGACCTGAAGAGGATGGCAGAAGACCGGACAGCCTGGAGAACTACCATGTGAAAACCTGCCTTTTGGCAGAACGCTGATGGTGATGATGGTGATGATGGTGATGATGATGATGGTGATGATGGTGATGATGGTGATGATGGTGATGATGGTGATGATGATGATGATGATATAGAGCATATTTGGATACAACAGTGGTATGTGGGCGAGTGTTATTCTGCTGGGAAACGCTCTCTGGAATGCTGTTCATGAATGGCAACGTAACAGGTTGAATCACCAGACTGACGTACATATTTGCAGTCAGGTTGCGTGGGATAACCACATGTATTTAAAGCAAACGCGATTTGCATCCTCCTAGCGGCGCTACTAGCGCCATTCTTGTGCGACTCGCGCGAAATACTAATAGACAGCCTCTTTCAGATGTAGAAACAGGCCTACCAACTCTCGTTTACGCCTTACAACTCCGTTTTTCTGTTCCCCTATGCTTTTTTATTGCATTTCTGTAGTAATGTCATTTCTTTAGAAGTTTCTTTACAGAGCCTGTAGGGCCTACATCATGGACGGTCGCTTCAATTATCAACCGTTCCAACAGTTACCCGTGTATCCAGTCCTTGACCAACTGTTTTTCTACACCTGAGCCACGGTCCTTGTACACGCTGAAGCCAAGAGGTATGGATTTCTAGGTATTCCTTGAGATACGACACTACTGAGTCTTTATCTGCTTTACTAAACGTGTAAATCTTCCTGCGAATTTTGACTATCAATGGCACGCGGATAAAAGCGAAACTGGTAACTCTTTTTATCGCAAGGAAAGAAGTCCCTTTGTAGAATGTTTCATTTTCAGAGCGCTTGGTAATCACGTAGGTAAAAACAGTGGTGTCGCTACATACACTGCTGGCCATTGAAATTGCCACACCACCAAGATGACGTGCTACAGACCGGAATTTAACCGACAGAAAGAAGATGCTGTGATATGCAAATGATTAGCTTTTCAGAGCATTCACACAAGGTTGGCACCTGTGGCGACACCTACAATGTGCTGACATGAGGAAAGTTTCCAACCGATTTCTCATACACAAACAGCAGTTGACCGGCGTTGCCTGGTGAAACGTTGTTGTGATGCCTCGTGTAAGGAGGAGAAATGCGTACCATCACGTGACTTTTATAAAGGTCGGATTGTAGCCTATCGCTATTGCGGTTTATCGTATCGCGACATTGCTGCTCGCGTTGGTCGAGATCCAATGACTGTTAGCAGATTATGGAATCAGTGGGTTCAGGATGGTAATACGGAACGCCGTGCTGGATCCCAACGGCCTCGTATCACTAGCAGTCGAGATGACAGGCATCTTATCCGCATGGCTGTAACGGATCGCGCAGCCACGTCTCGATCCCTGAGTCAACAGATGGAGACGTTTGCAAGACAACAACCATCTGCACGAACAGTTCGACGACGTTTGCAGCAGCATGGATTATTCGCTCGGGGACGATGGCTGCAGTTACCCTTGACGCTGCATCACAGACAGGAGCGCCTGCGATGGTGTACTCAACGACGAACCTGGGTGTACGAATGGAAAAACGTCATTTTGTCGGATGAATGATGGTCGCATCCGTGTTTGGCGACATCGCAGTCAACGCACATTGGAAGCGTGTATTCGTCATCGCCATACCTGCGTATCACCCGGCGTGATGGTATGGGGTGCCATTGGTTACACGTCTCGGTCACCTCTTGTTTGCATTGACGGCACTTTGAACCGTGGACGTTACATTTCAGATGTGCTACGACCCGTGGCTATACCCTTCATTCGATCCCTGCGAAACCCTACATTTCAGCAGGATAATGCACGACCGCGTGTTGCAGGTCCTGTACGGGCCTTTCTGGATACAGAAAATGTTTGACTGCTGCCCTGGCCAGCACGTTCTCCAGATATCTCACCAATTGAAAACGTCTGGTCAATGGTGGCCGAGCAACTGGCTCGTCACAATACGCCAGTCACTACTCTTGATGAACTGTGGTATCGTGTTGAAGCTGCATGGGCAGCTGTACCTGTACACTCCATCCAAGCTCTGTTTGACTCAATGGCCAGGCGTATCAAGGCCGTTATTACGGCCAGAGGTGGTTGTTCTGTGTACTGATTTCTCATGATCTGTGCACCCAAACTGCGTAAAAATGTAATCAGATGTCAGTTCTAGTATAATATATTTGTCCAATGAATACCCGTTTATCATCTGCATTTCTTCTTGGTGTAGCAATTTTAATGGCCAGTTGTGTAAATAGCGAACGCTACTGAGGATTGTCGCCAAAGAGGAGAGTGTATCGCTCTTAAGTTGTCAAGTTCGCATCTTTTTAAATAAAGAAGAGTACATACTTGGATTGCTCTTAAGACGTATGAGGATTTGTGCGTTTTCTTAGAAAAATGAAAATAATAAGTGCCAGAACAACTCGACCACTTCTCGTCTTACAAACCTCCCCCACCGTCTCTCGTACTCCGGAAAGCAATTCCAGTAAATCTTGTAAGCCCTTGATGTCAAGTTGTACAAGCTGCCACATGGGTTAGCTGTAGTCAACTTTTCGACGTTCAATTTACTTCGTCTGAAGCACTTTCACCCACGACCATGACGGAGCAGGAAATCGTTCCTGTCATAAACTCGATATTACCGAGTATACACGTCGCCATGCTGTTTACAAAGTCGGAGGGCCCCGAGTTTAAGGCATTGAACTCGCATTTGGGAGCAGTGGGGTTCGAAACCTCAGCCAGATTTAGGTTCCACTGAACTGCATAAAGTGAATGCTTGGGTATTTCATTTAAAAACAACGCGGACAGTTTTTTTTCCCTACCCTGCGTATGTTTTCAGTCTCTGGCAACCTCCAAGTAGGCTGGCCGTTAAAACCTGACCTTCGTCCGCAGCTCGTGGTCGTGCGGTAGCGTTCTTGCTTCCCACGCCCGGGTTCCCGGGTTCGATTCCCGGCGGGGTCAGGGATTTTCTCTGCCTCGTGATGGCTGGGTGTTGTGTGCTGTCCTTAGGTTAGTTAGGTTTAAGTAGTTCTAAGTTCTAGGGGACTGATGACAATAGATGTTAAGTCCCATAGTGCTCAGAGCCATTTGAACCAAAACCTGACCTTCCTTCCATCTTGTTTCCGCAGGGAAGACCAGGAGCAGAAAGGATTTTCTGCTTGCTGATGAAGTGGGTGTATTAATTACTATATGACATAATAAAGTCATTTGACAGAACACTGTACGTGTCGTGTAGCAGGCGTTGAATGCTTACTAGACTACGCTTTTTATTCCGTCCTAATTTCCCACCCCAGTTGCGGTCGCCCGTTGTAACGTCTAAAGGGAAGACTACAAACTTTTTTGATTCATTTTGGGGTGCAACCTCATCGTTTTCATGTCGTTCTTTAGAGTCCTACTCCATGGTTTCAGTTGGCTCCAGGCTCAGGTCCGCGTTCACCTTGACCTCAGCTCGCTCCCAAAAGAGGTTACCCCCGGTTCGGTCTACCACTCCCGTTTTTTGGAACTTCGTTCGAAGTTCATCAACATGACTTTCATTTATACAGATGGCTCTAAGACCAATGACGGGGTCGGGTGTTCCTTTATTGTCGGGGCACAAAGTTTCAAATACCGGCTCCATGGCCATTGTTCGGTCTTCACAGCTGAGCTCTTTGCCCTCTACCAGGCTGTTCTTTACATCTGCCGCCACCGACATTCTGCTTATGTCATCTGCTCCGACTCCCTGAGCGCCATCCAGAGCCTCAGTGATCCGTATCCGGTTCACCCTTTCGTGCACCGGATCCAACGCTCTCTTCGGCAGCTGGTGGACGTCGGTTCTCCGGTTAGCTTTATGTGGGTCCCTGGCCATGTCGGTATCCCTGGGAACGAAGCTGCAGATGCCGCGGCCAAGGCTGCGGTCCTCCAGCCTCGGACAGCTTCTTGTTGTGTCCCTTCGTCAGATTTTAGCAGGGTTATTTGTCGGCGCATTTTATCGCTGTGGCATGCCGATTGGGCTGCCCTTACAGCCAACAAGCTTCGGGCCTTAAAACCTCTTCCCGTGGCTTGGACGTCCTCCTCACGCCCTTCTCGGCGGGAGGAGGTAGTTTTGGCCCGGTTAAGAATTGGACACTGCCGGTTCAGCCATCGCCATCTGCTGACGGCTGCGCCGGCGCCGTTCTGCCCATGTGGGCAATTGCTGACGGTCCGCCACATTTTAATGTCGTGTCCGGATTTTAACGCACTGCGTCTCGATCTTAACCTGCCATGCACTTTAGATGCCGTTTTAGCGGATGACCCACGAGCAGTTGCTCGTGTTCTTCGTTTTATCAATTTGACAAACCTCACTAAGGACATTTGATGATGCTGTTTTTAATCCTATGCCTGTCAGTCTGTCTTTTATCGTGTTTTCCCTTTTAGTTGTTGTTTTAAACTTGAGCCTCGCGGTGCATTATAACGTCGTCAGGGCGCTAATAACCATTGAAGTTGTGCGCCTTAAAACCACAAAAAAAAAAAAAAAAAAAAAAATCCATGGTTTCAGTGGGCGTCCGGGACTTCTTTTCGGTTCTCGCATGCCAAGAAATGTTGTCATATGGTTAGGTTCACGGCACATGACAGGCCCTAACCAGCGAAGGCGGTTCTCTTGAATCTTTTCGGCTACGTTTGATAAACGAGCCTCTGAGGTGTTTGTTTCTTACTCATAGAGTCCCTCCTCCAGACCGGCGTAGTATTATCATCTCTGTAATGTGGGAGGATCCGTTTTTCTGACTCTGCTTGGCCCAACATTCTGAGTCGTACATTATAGCTGGTCTTATTGCAAGATTGTATGAATTTCCTATGACACAGATATATATTTTCAGATATTCTGCGACAAAGTTCATGGCTAGGTTGAATACTAGTGGATTCAAAGCAGATCCTTGATGGACCCAACTTCTTACGTCGAATTCTTCGCTGACACCTACTGGGATTACAACTTTTGTCTTGATGTCCTCCAGACATGTCCCTGAGAATATACGCTGAAGAGCCAAAGAGACTGGTAAACCTGCCTAATATCATGTAGGCCCCCACGAGCACACAGAAGTGCCGCAACACGACGTGGCATGGACTCGAGTAAAAGTAGTGCTGGAGGGAATTAACACCGTGAATTCTGCAGGGCTGTCCATAAATCCTTAAGAGTAACGGGTGGAGATCTCTTCTGAACAGCATGTTGCAAGACATCCCAGACATGCTCAATAATGTTCATGTCTGGGGAGTTTGGTGGCCAGCGAAAGTGTTTAAACTCTGAAGAGCGTTGCTGGAGCCACTCTGTAGCAATTATGGACGTGTGGGGTGTCGCATTGTCCTGCTGGAATTGCCCAAGTCCGTCGGAATGTACAATGGGCATGAAGGGACGCAGGTGATCAGACGGGATGCTTACGTACGTGTCACCTGTCAGAGTCGTATCTAGTATCAGGGGTCCCGAATGACTCCAACTGCACACGCCGCACACCATTACAGAGCTTCCACCAATTTGAACAGTCCCCTGCTGACATGCAGGGTCCATGGATTCATGAAGTTACTCCATACCACGTACATGTCCATTCGCTCGATACAATGTGAAACGAGACTCGTCCGATCAGGCAACATGTTTCCAGTCATCAACAGTCCAATGTCGATGTTGACGGGCCCAGGCAAGGCGTAAAGCTTTGAGTCGTGCACTCATCAAGGGTACACGAGTGGGCCTTCGGCTCTCGGCTCCGAAAACCCATATCAATGATGTTTCGTTGAATGGTTTGCGAGCTAACACTTGTTGATGGCCCAGCATTGAAATCTGCAGCAATTTTCAGGGTTGCACTTCTGTCACGTTGAACAATTCTTTTCAGTCGTCATTGGTCCCGTTCCTGCAGGATCCCTTTCTGGCCGCAGCGATGTCGGTGATTTAATGTTTTACCGCATTCCTGATATTCACGGTACACTCGTAAAATGGTAGTACGGGAAAATCCCTTCATCGCTACCTCGGAGATGGAATGTCCCATCGCTCGTGCGCCGATTATAATACCACGTTCAAACTCCCTTAAATCTTGATAATCTGCTATTGTAACAGTAGTAACCGATCTAACAACTGCGCCAGACACTTGTCTTATATAGACGTTGCAGACCGCAGCGACGTATTCTGCCTGTTTACATATCTCTGTATCTGAATACACGTGCCTGTACCAGTTTCTTTGGCGTTTCAGTGTAGATGGGCGCGGAGAGCTTGCCTTGTAAGCTCCCTTGCCACTCGGCCGAAATCTGTTTCAAGATCAACCCTGGATGGAGGCCTTTTCTTGAGATGTTTTTCTTTTTCCAGTTAGTGTTTTGATGGAATGAATAGTGTCTGTAGTGCCTATCTCGCTAGTAAAAAGGCTTTGTTACGTCATTTGATGTTTTTGCAGGCACCCTTATAAACGTGTTTACTAGACTAATGACTATAATTTTGCAATTCCGTAGAAGAGAAGCAGAAAAAAAGATTTCGCGCCTGTTGCAGCTAGATCATTTTCGCTGCCCCTCCTTCATTTCCTTATTTCCAATAGGAAAAGTTGCCGTGATTGATTACAACAAAAAATAAAGATTTCATGACGCTGTTTTTCCTCAACACTACTAATAAACGAGATTACCATCTCAAAAAGAGGAGTATGTAGTTGTTATTTTTAGCATGGACGCAGTTTTACGATTAGCATGTATAGCACAAAACTGTTCTTAAGCCCTTACGACAAAATTATAATACACACCACTTCCCAACAACGATTAAACTTGCGGGTAGTAAATGGCACATTGTTATAGAAGCAGTGTGCTAGCACAGTCAGCGCGTAACTGTCTCCCTTTGTACTGGAGTAGCAGGACATGTAAGGGAGTGAGCTGTGTCTTGTCACACCAGAACGAGACAGCGAAGTTCTAACATTTCCACCAACCAGACCTCCTCGTGCTCCATCGTCGTCACAACATTGAAGAGGCACGAAGGTCTTAAGTCCGTTGTCTTTGATGAGAGGCTTTCATGGAATTACAGTGAAAGTACACTACTGGCCATTAAAATTCCTACACCGAGAAGAACTGCAGATGATAAACGGGTATTCGTCGGACAAATATATTATACTAGAACTGACATGTGATTACATTTACACGCAATTTGGGTGCACAGATCCTGAGAAATCAGTACACAGAACAGCCACCTCAGGCCGTAATAACGGCCTTGAGGCGCATGGGCATTGAGTCAAGCAGAGTTTGGATGGCGTGTACAGGTACAACTGCCCATGCAGCTTCAACACGATACCACAGTTCATCAAGAGTAGTGACTGGCGTATTGTGACGAGCCAGTTGCTCGGCCACCATTGACCAGTCGTTTTCAATTGGTGAGAGATCTGGAGAATGTGCTGGCCAGGGGAGCAGTTGAACATTTTCTGTATCCACAAAGGCCCGTACAGGACCTGCAACATCCGATCATGCATTATCCTGCTGAAATGCAGGGTTTTGGAGGGGTCGAATGATGGGTAGAGCCACGGGTCGCAGCACATCTGAAATGTAACGTCCACGGTTCAAAGTGCCGTCAATGCGAACAAGAGGTGACCGAGACGTGTAACCAATGGCACCCCATACCATCACGCCGGGTGATAGGCCAGTATGGTGATGACGAATACACGCCTCCAATGTGCGTTCACCGCCATGTCGCCAAACACGGATGTGACCATCGTGATGCTGTAAACAGAATCTGGATTCGTTTTGCCATTCGTGCACCCAGGTTGGTCGTTGAGTACACCATCGCGGGCGCTCCTGTCTGTGGTGCAGCGTCAAGGGTAACCGCAGCCATGGTCTCCGAGCTGATAGTCCATGCTGCTGCAAA
Source organism: Schistocerca cancellata (assembly GCF_023864275.1). Classification (NCBI taxonomy): domain Eukaryota; kingdom Metazoa; phylum Arthropoda; class Insecta; order Orthoptera; family Acrididae; genus Schistocerca; species Schistocerca cancellata. The sequence goes on along the minus strand of NC_064633.1, from coordinate 23,487,337 downwards.
CGTCGTCGAACTGTACGTGCAGATGGTTCTTGTCTTGCAAACGTCCCCTTCTGTTGACTCAGGGATCGAGACGTGGCTGCGCTGATCCGTTACAGCCATGTGGATTAGTTGCCTGTCATCTCGACTGCTAGTGATACGAGGCCGTTGGGATGCAGCACGGCGTTCCGTATTACCATCCTGAACCCACCGATTCTGTATTCTGCTAACAGTCATTGGATCTCGACCAACACGAGCAGCAATGTCGCGATACGATAAACTGCAACCGCGATAGGCTACAATCCGACCTTCATCAAAGTCGGAAACGTGATGGTACGCATTTCTACTCCTTACACGAGGCATCACAATAACGTTTTACCAGGCAACGCCGGTCAACTGCTGTTTGTGTATAAGAAATCGGTTGGAAACTTTCCTCATTTCAGCACGTTGTAGGTGTCGCCACCGGCGCCAACCTTGTGTTAATGCTCTGAAGAGCTCATCATTTGCATATCACTGCATCTTCTTCCTGGTGGTTAAATTTCGCGTCTGTAGCACGTCATCCTGGTGGTGTAGCAATTTTAATGGACAGTAGTGTAATTCTTTTATCTCTTCTACATAATAAAGTCGCCAGTTTATAGGGTTGCCATCTTTTTTTATTTTTATATTTCGTCAGAGAAAATAGTAAACTGAGTCTTAGAACGATGCGTAATCACGCGTGCGCCTATGAGATTCAGACGACACTTTCTTAATGTGACAGCAGTTGCATTGGTCCGTCAATTCGTGCGATTTCAGAATGCTGCACTTATCACCAAGGCCACGTTAAACATCGCGATATCGACAAATCTGCTGTTGCCGAATACAGCCCCGTAAACAAACATACAATTATGTTCGATGAAACGAAAATCTATTCCCGTTCATCTGTTTTCAGGGATTCCGTCGTTCATCTGTTTCCAGGGATCCCGTCATCAAAGAAGCCGTTGATATTGGAATCTGCTACAACTGCTTTAATCCGGAAGCAGCTATATCGTTAGCAGTGCACGGTAATGCTGACTGAATGCAACAAAGAAATAAGGTTTATTATCCACCACCTTACAAAATCAGCATCGCTACTGATGTTCTTTCATCTCAGACACCGACATAATCTGTTATAGAACATGAAAGTTTCCTGACTTCGTGACGACTCCATGACATTATTCGGTGAACTGAATGAAGTACCACACGGCCTTCTGAAGTCTCCTGACGACGAAGACAGAGAAAGTCGTCGAAAGCTTGAGGTAAGACATAATTTTGACGCTACAGGAAATCCTTGAAGTACTGTTACTGCAAATTGTGTTGATCATTGCAATTATTACACTAATAGCAACATTGATAGAACTGTTTCTGCATTAGGTGTATGGAAATCGCGTTCAAACCGTAGTTTCTCTATTATTATTATTGTTTTATTTTATTTTTTATGTCCGACAACGGACATTAAACGGCAAGTAACTGTCTATCCGCTGGTCAGTTTCTCTTCATCGTAGAAGGCTTTAAGCAGTCGATCACCAACTTTTGACCCTTAGCGTGTGTTTTTGATACAAATGACAGCTTGCACAAATATATAAAACTAGAAACACAAACATTTTCATTTCATTCACCCATGACAAAATATTATTTAGTAAATATAATTTAGTAAAATATAATTTAGTAAATATTATTTAGTAAATTAAAAGGAGGATATAAGATGAACATCAACAAAAGCAAAACGAGGATAATGGAATGTAGTCCAATTAAGTCGGGTGATGCTGAGGGAATTAGATTAGGAAATAAGGCACTTAAAGTAGTAAAGGAGTTTTGCTATTTGGGGAGCAAAATAACTGATGATGGTCGAAGTAGAGAGGCTATAAAATGTAGACTGGCAATGGCAAGGAAAGCGTTTCTGAAGAAGAGAAATTTGTTAACATCCAGTATAGATTTAAGTGTCAGGAAGTCATTTCTGAAAGTATTTGTATGGAGTGTAGCCAAGTATGGAAGTGAAACATGGACGGTAAATAGTTTGGACAAGAAGAGAATAGAAGCTTTCGAAATGTGGTGCTACAGAAGAATGCTGAAGATTAGATGGGTAGATCACATAACTAATGAGGAAGTATTGAATAGGATTGGTGAGAAGAGAAGTTTGTGGCACAACTTGACCAGAAGAAGGGATCGGTTGGTAGGACATGTTCTGAGGCATCAAGGGATCACCAATTTAGTTTTGGAGGGCAGCGTGGAGGGTAAAAATCGTAGGGGGAGACCAAGAGAGGAATACACTAAGCAGATTCAGAAGGATGTAGGTTGCAGTAGGTACTGGGAGATGAAGAAGCTTGCACAGGATAGAGTAGCATGGAGAGCTGCATCAAACCAGTCTCAGGACTGAAGACCACAACAACAACAAATTATACATTTCACAAATTTCTTTAAACGAGTTACAAAAGCGCTCTAACATCACATATATATCATACTTTTCAAATAGTCTTTACATATCACACTTACATTATGGCATATTTTAAGTGTAAATTTTTTTATAAATCTAGATGAATGATTGAAAAGTATTATAGTTCGTGGTGGTCAGTTGACAGCTTCCATAACTTATTCCGGACTGTTCTGCATTTTCTAATACTCTTCGCGCGTCAAATCGCCTTCAAAGATGTCTCCAACTGCACGAATGTATTCGTCTATAATGCTAGTCCGAGGACGGCGATCATATTGTCGATTTTTGAAACGCTCTTTGTCAGGCAAACACACCCATTCTTGACAATATTTGATCACCGAACTGTGCAGTCAATCTCTGGACAATTTCCGTCGCTTGAATTCCTTCGCTGGCAAGAAATATTATAATTTCGCATTGTTGCTTCGACATCGCGAGTGGGTGAGCTGTACCGACGAAGTTGTTGGAAGTAACGGCCGGCTCTCCCCACTGCTAACGACCCCACCCAACAGTACTAGAAGCGCACGTCCGGTTCTACCAACTGTCTACGCTCAGGAACAAAAATCCAGTTTATATTTGATTCACCCTCGTATAAAGGATGTATCTTGCGATAATCAGTGGTCATCATGTTCAAATGGCTCTGAGCACGATGGGACTAAACATCTGAGGTCATCAGGCCCCTAGAACTTGGAACTACTTAAACCTAACTAACCTAAGGACATCACACACATCCATGCCCGAGGCAGGATTCGGACCTGCGACCGTACCGGTCGCGCGGTTCCGGACTGAAGCGCCTAGAACCGCTCGGCCACACCGGCCGGGCTAGCCATCATGTCTCGTTAGGTGTTTTGGTATCTCCTTCGCTGTTTTAAGTTGTAAGATTTCCTAGAGATTTTTCATCTCCTTCCATCTTAGCATGCTCTGTCTAGAGACGATAAGGACTGCTTTGATGTGTGTCATATTTTGTGTTTTTAAAAATAAATTTGGTGACTGACTTTTTCTGCGTGCTATTTTTCTGTGTTGTAATGTTGTTTCGCTTCCGGACTCTCCAGTTCATACAGCATTTTCCTGTCCAGTTCTTTTTCGCTTTCGAGTGTGATCTTCTCCGAAACACAGCTAAGGATAACAGAAGGCAGACCATCACCCTGTCCGACCACAGGTTAAATACTGGAAAACTCCATCAATTTTTCCTCCAAACAGGTCCCTGGTAACGTCTGCTTGGTGACTTCAGTTTCTTGGCGTACACTCCGAATTCTATCCGTACGTCAAATGGCACTCCCGTATTCACCCAATAGTACGCTTTTTTGAAGTCTCTAAATTGTGTTAAAAGATCTTCGCAGTAATAATTTTCCAGTACTCTTTTGAGGCACCAACTTCACACAGGATCTTCCTTTTCTAAAGACCGTTCGACTTTCCCCAAGCTGATGATACGTTTTATTGTGTATGTATAATATTATAATTATTTAAGTAAATTTTTTTAATAGTACACGATTTTCATGTATGGAGAGAGCCCTGGTCCTATGTTAAGTCGAACTACGTTAAGAAAATAAAAAAAATAAATGCAGACAGGTGGTGTCATTCGTATCAAGCCACCACAGGCAGAACTGACGAGATGCTCTCAAAGACTACACAACGCACCTTCCCAATTCTGAAAACTTCGTTGGAAGTGGAATGATTTAAGCTTTTTACTCGTTGAACCTTGCAGGAAGAAACAGCACACAGGGGAATAAGCAATCGGGAAGCCATGTGGGAAACGTGGTGTCTGCGACCAACTAGCCTAGATTCCCAATGAGTTCGGGCCTTGCATTATTCGAGATAGCTATTTACCGTAGTCAACTGCCATGTATTCCGTATTGGGCACGATAGCCTTGCTGGCGAAGCGACGATACAGGTGAAGGCCTCACATCCTGACCATACCTCGGCCGCTTAGAAGCCTTTGCTTTAGTTACGCTGCTCGGGTCAGTTCACGGCCAGGCGCTGTCTAGTCTGGTTGGAAGGAAGTGTGTCACAGTGATGACGTTTAATGAAGCACGAGCGGCAGGTGACCTATCCGTGACCCTTCACATGCTCCCAGCAGTTCCCACGTGGTGTCTGGGCCCATTGAGTGGGATAAGATGCGCCCGCGTAGAGGTAGGTGACTCAGTACGACGGGGCCATCTACGCAGGAAGCGTCTGCCAGCCTGCCGTTTCTGAGTCCTGGCGAGTGACTTTTAAAACATCGATATCTCTCTCTAGAACAAACTGACTTCATTATTACCCAGGAGTATTATAAGCAAAATAATATACGTGTTTACAACACAGCGTACGCACAATAAAAATGACTCCGGCCGGTGTGACCGAGCGGTTCTAGGCGCCAGTCCGGAACTGCGCTGCTGCTACGGTCGCAGGTTCGAATCCTGCCTCGGGCATGGATGTGTGTGATGTCCTTAGGTTAGTTAGGTTTAAGTAGTTCTAAGTATAGGGGACTGATGACCTCAGATGTTAAGTCCCATAGTGCTTAGAGCCATTTGAACCATTTTTAATAAAAATGACACCTACTATCTTCACAAGAATAGCTCAATGAAATAAGAGGCAGCTTAAAAACTGTGAAGGAAAATATTGTGGTATTAAAACATAAATAACATTCAAACCGTGTTGCAGCCTCTTTTCTCCTTAAAACAACTGCTGGCGTCCGCGAGAACAAAATGCTTCATCAGTTTACCTCTTCGACCATAAAGGTTTACCTTCAATTATTTGCTGTCGCAGTTGCTCAGAACGCAAACTCATGGACACCACAATGCTCGGAATAGTAACTTCGACAGAAAGAGATATCTTTGTACAATAAACTGTATACAAATGAGAAATGCGTACAAGTTTGTTTACCTTAATTTTTACTGTCTCTAAAAATCCGTCCACATGAATCGCTATGTCCCTGAGTGTCGTACACCACTCCCGATATACATGTATTATACACAAAATCGTACTTAATGAGAGCAGTCTTTAATTACGTGCTGCTACTATCAATTCTGAGACCCGAGAAGTTGCCTTAGGAGAAGGTGGAGACAGCAGACTAAAAACTCCACATCGCCAGTAAGACAAATGATACACGAAATACAATCAGCGATGTAATATTAAAAGTTGTACCAGCTTCTGTGCTTCAAAGGGTAATTACTGCGAAAAATTCATTGACATTAAAGAGAAATAGTAAACTATTCTTTAGATATAACAATAGCATATTAGCTATTACCAGTAACCCTCCTCCCATCCACTTCTATCCCGATTCTCCATTATTTAACGAACCGAATAGTTCCGTTTTAAGCAGAAGATAGTTTTTCACGCAGCTCTGTTTTTGGCGTATCTCCTGAACTATGTGTCGTACAGTGGTATAATTTTGCGGGAACATTCGTTGGTATATCTAAATACTCTCCGAGAAATGCGTTGCGAATAGAGTTAGCAGTAAAGAAGTAATAAATTAAAACTACATCCCTGATACCGAAGTTTTACTGCACGAATAGCAAAAATGTAGTCAGCGATAAACATTTCTTTCTTTGCTTTGTTGGCGTGTTGACGTTAAGAAGTTTCGAAATTTGATATTACGTGTAAAGTTTGTTGATACTCCTTTAATGCTCTCACTCTCAAATACTAGATGAATCTAGTTTAAGTAATTTGCGAGTGAGATACGCTGGCGCGATACATATATACAGTTCGTAACTTTAAAACTTGATTTACTGCGTTAAACCTTCAGCAGTAGGTTATACTTCTTAATGATTGTGACGACATTTTAAATTTTGAAATTCGAACAATAACTATATGAATTATAGAAAATTAAATTTTTGTTGATCCTAGAATCCATTACACACGTAACCAGCAACAAGATCAATTTTGTCGTAAAGATGGAGAAGTGAAATTCGTGGGTAACACTTCCGTACAAAACGTGGAAGCAATTGCAGTGCATAGACATACTCCCGTACTTTGTAGAGAAGAGGCGTATATAGTATTTGAAATCACATTACTTATCATACCGCAAGTTGGAAATGATTTTTAAGAAAAATATGCAAAAGTTGATCAGTTTTCCTTCTGCCTGGACTAATACTAAAGTTTTCCCAGCTAATGTAATATGAACGGATGTTAAACTCGGCAGGCACTTATGATGTTATGATGTCACTACCAACCTACACCCCAATGGTTTCCAATAGCGAGTTAGACTGTACCAAAGAAATGGCAGAATTGCTACGACCATTTGAAAAATTAACAGAAGAAATTTCAGGGACACTTAGTAAGCAAAGTGACCCCGTTAGTCAAATATGTTCAGGACGTAGTCGTAAACATGAAACCAAGAAATGAAATGAGTGTTCAGTTCAGAAGGGAAATAAAGAAAAACCGGCAAGACGGTCTGACAGCTTAGAACATTCCGCCATTTTGACGGTTTCAACGTCTTTTGACCCAAGATTCAAGTTATGCACTTCAGAGATGCTGTCACTCAGTGAGAGGTAATTAGATACTTAAGTACACAAGGGAATATAACATACCTACCACGATGAATGATACATCCGATGAGTTTGAAAAGAAGGTTCAGAGCTCGACATCTGAAAATACCAGTATCAGTTAGCACACAAAAACATGAGAAATAAGTCAACATCTGCAGGAAACATTACTGAAACTGAGTTCCAGAGATGCTTGCCGTCTCCTGTCACCTTTGTAAAAAGAGAGACTATCGACATCTAATAACACGTGAAATCACTTTTCCCGAAACTTTGAAAAATTGCAAAGGTGTATCTTCCCATCACCACCACATATGTTCCAAGCGAGCGATTGTTCTCGAGACAGGGGCAGGCATCACCCAGGAAAGAAACAGACTGTTAGGCACTATACTATCTAACCTTCTTCTCCTAAATTCTGTATATAAATTGTTAAATTCAAAAAGTTAAATTGTTTCAACGGTAAAAACAATGAATTTTCTTTATGGGATAAATTTTATTTAGTTTCGTTATCAGACTTTTATGAAGATCGTTGATCATCATATCAGTCAGTATAATTAATTGGACAGAGTGTAAGTTAACGTTAGTTATCATTACGGCGTGCTTTTCCAATATTTCTGAGATATATAGAAACATCGAAAAACATCGATGATCGTTTTTAATAGTGATGGTTTTTAAGATCGACAATGTTTCATGTGAACATCGATGTCTCAACATCGATATTTTTAAGTGCGATTTTGCAACCCTAAGTACAGCTAGTGGCATGAACTCAACAAGTCTTTGGAACTCCCCTGCAGAAATATTGAACCATGCTGCCTCTATTGCCGCCCATAATTAAGGAAGTGTTGCTGGTGCAAGATTGACCTCTCTGCTATGTCCCATAAATGTTAGATGGGATTCATGTCGGGCGATCTGCGTGGCCAAATCATTCACCCGAATTGTCCGATGGGACCGATGACCTCGCTGTTCGGTCCCCTCTCCCACATCAGCCAACCGAATTGTCCAGAATGTTCTTCAAACCAAATGCGAACAATTGTTGCCCAGTGACATGGCGCATTGTCATCCATAAAACTCCCACCTTTGTTTGGGTAGATGAGGTCCGGAAATGGCTGTAAATGGTCTCCAAATAGCCGAACATGACCATTTTCAGTCAATGATCGCTTCATTTGGACCAGAGGACCCAGTTTATTCCATGTAAACACAGCCCACATCACAATGCAGCCACCACCATCTTGCACAGTGCCTTGCTGACAACTTGGGTCCATGGCCTTATAGGGTGTGTGCCACACTCAAACCCTGCCATCAGCTTATACCAATTCAAATTGGAACTCGTCTGACCAGGCCATGGTTTTCCATGGATATGACCTCGACCCCGGGAGAGGCACTGCATGCCACGTCAGACTATTCGTGTCGGCCGTCTGCTGCCATCCCCCATTAACACCAAGTTTCACCACACTGTCCGAAAGGATACGTTCGTAGTACGTCTCACATTGATTTTTGCTACTGTTTCACGCAGTGATGCTTTTCTCTTGGCACTGAAAACTCCAAGCAGAAGCCGCTGCTCACAGTCCTTAAATGAAGGCCATCGGCCATTGTGCTGTTCGTGGTGAGAGGTAACGCATGAAATTTGATATTTTTGCCACACTCTTGACACAGTGGATGTCGAAATACTGAATTCCCCAACGATTTCCGAAATGGAATGTCCCATGCTTCTAGCTCCAACTACCGTTCAGCGTTTTAAGTCGGTCATCTCCCGTCGTGCGGCCATGATCACGTGGGGAACGTTTTCCCATGAATCACCTGAGTGCAAATGACACCTCCACCGATGCACTGCGCTTTTATACCTCGTATACATGATGCTGCCGCCATTTGTATATGTGCATATCGCTATCCCATGACTTTCGTAACCTTCGTGTATTTATGATACTGATTATTTTTTTATTTTCGGAAAAGCATTTATTTTTCTGTATATTCCTGTTGATTTAAGTGATATTTCCACTTCTCTCCTCTTACCATCGAGGTCCCTTTATGTAATTCCATTCGACGTAATCTGTCCGCCAGGTATTTAAATTTAGCGACACGATTGATTCTTCCATATCTGTGATCCCGTGGTCATCATCATCATCATCATCATTTAAGACTGATTATGCCTTTCAGCGTTCAGTCTGGAGCATAGTCCCCCTTATAAAATTCCTCCATGATCATCTATTCAGTGCTAACATTGGTGCCGCTTCTGATGTTAAGCCTATTACTTCAAAATCATTCTTAACCGAATCCAGGTACCTTCTCCTTGGTCTACCCCGACTCCTCCTACCCTCTGCTTCTGAACCCATGAATCTCTTGGGTAACCTTGTTTCTCCCATGCGTGTAACATGACCCCACCATCTAAGCCTGTTCGCTCTGACTGCTACATCTATAGAGTTCATTCCCAGTTTTTCTTTGATTTCCTCATTGTGGACACCCTCCTGCCATTATTCCCATCTACTAGTACCTGCAATCATCCTAGCTACTTTCATATCCGTAACCTCAACGTTATTGAGAAGGTAACTTGAATCCACCCAGCTTTCGCTCGCATACAACAAAGTTGGTCGTTAGATTGAATGGTGCACAGATAACTTAGTCTTGGCACTGACTTCCTTCTTGCGGAAGAGAGTAGATCGTAGCTGAGCGCTCACTGCATTAGCTTTGCCACACCTCGCTTCCAGTTCTTTCACTGTTGCCATCCTGTGAGAATATGCATCCTAAGTACTTGAAACCGTCCACCTGTTCTAACTTTGTTCCTCCTATTTGGCACTCAATCCGTTTATCTCTCTTTCCCACTGATATTACTTTCGTTTTGGAGATGCTAATCTTCATACCATAGTCCTTACATTTTTGATCCAGCTCTGAAATATTACTTTGGAAACTTTCAATCGAATCTGCCATCACAACTGAGTCATCTGCATATGCGAGACTGCTTATTTTGTGTTCACATATCTTAATCTCACCCAGCCAGTCTATTGTCTTCAACATATGATCCATAAATAATATGGACAACAGTGGAGACAGGTTGCAGCCTTGTCTTACCCCTGAAACTACTCTGAACCATCCCGTGGTGATGATACAAATTTTGAGGAATATTGGAGAATGGTAAATGTATCAGTTTGAGGTAGAAGACCTTGCTCCGGAAACTCCAGAGTCGAAAGTTATAACCGACGTCATTCCGATACCTCGGGTGTGCATGCAAGTGCTGTTAAGGCTAAAACTGAAGGGTAGGCAATTTTCAAAGGTGGTAGTTTGAACTAAGACAAGAACAAAATTTCCAGTAAACGTGGGCCCTAAATGCATACTTTTAAGAGTTATCAACACTTCTTCATCTTCGCTATTGTGAAAGACCTCACTTCTTCTGAGGAAGTGCCCTAGCTTTTAAGGTATGCATTTTAGAGCCCTTGTTTACCATTTATTTCTTGCTTTGCTTCGTATTACCACGTCTGAAAGCTGCCTACCCTACAATCTTAGCTCCAAAAGTACCGGTACACGTATTCCACTGTCGGAAGTATCAGTACGATTTTCGCTTATAGCTTTCGACTCCGTCGTTCCGAACAAGGGTTCCTTACCTCAGACAGGCATACTTCACCGTACTACATCATCCCTTCGTGTTACCAACATCACCCGGTATATCTATCTCTTAAGAATACATCCCTCCTCAGATCTAAAAGCTAAAACAGGATGATGACGGAGACTTTCAGACGACGAAATATTAATATCTAATTCACGTGTTTTCATTATTACCATCGTTTCGCTGATAACCGCGCAGTTGAGCGCCCCACAATCCAAACATTACCATCGTTTCCTACTATATTGCTGATCGGTATGTTAATACTGTTCCGGTTCCGTACTGGATGAAGCAAAAGCTCGTGAAAGCATGTCTTTACTACAATATGAAGACAAGTCGTAATTTAACGATGTTACCAACAATCCAGAAAAGTTCTAGACCGATTTACTTCAGATTTTTACCCGGTACCTACTCCAATAAAGTTGGATGGCCATAGATTTTAAATTTATAAAAATACGACTATGTAAAACATAGTAGACAAGCATTGTTAGCAAAAACGGCGAAAAGTTCATCGGTTTACTTCAGATTACGCCATAATAGTCTGACAGACATTCAGATAGGTAGTATATCACCTTCTCCCCCTGTCCGCCATTCTCCTCCCCTCCTCCGTCCTCTCTGTCCTTACCCCTACCCCCACCACTACTCATTTTCTCTTGCCCCCTCTCTCTGAGTTTGAGCCTTGTTTATTGTTGTTGCAAGGGAAACCTTGATTGAGAAATTGAGTCGCTTAAAATGAATTGGTAAATCGTTGGGACCATTGGTATGTGGGGTATAAGAGAAATATATCCAACTGCTGGCTCTGTAAGGATAGAAGCTTTAATGACAGTATTTTGCATGGTTTTTAATCTGCGAACGGGCGGATTACGAAGTTACGGACTTTTCAGATTCCATAGTAGTATTTTGACCATAAGCTGATAAGCCATACAAACACCTCTCATGTTTTTTTTGTTAAAATCGACTCAGGAATAAAACGAAACAGCACATTGTTGTCTTTGTTTAAAATTACATTGTTGTGTTTGTTTAAAATTGTATGTCAGGAAGAAGAATATGTAGACAGGAGAAACAATATATAGGTCTTCTTTTAAAACTGACTGAGAGAAAGAAAATGCTGTGTTGTGCTGTGAAAATGGGCAGTTTAGTTTTTTCTCACAGCTATTTTTAACTACAATATCAGAGTATTTAAATCATTAGACAAATTGTTTCTCCTGTCTAGATATTCTTTCTCCTGACATAGTTTTAAACACAACATGCCGTTTCGTTTTATTCCTCAGAGTCGTTTTAACCAAAAAAAAAAAAAAACAGGGAGGGTGTATGTATGGCTTATCAGCTCATGGTTAGAATGCTACTATGGAATCAAAAAGTCCGAACCTTTGTAATCCTACCCATTTGTAGATTAAAACCATGCGAAATACTGTCACTGAAGCTCGATATGTCTCTCTTATACCCCATATACCAATGATCCCAACCAATTTACCAATTCATTTTAAGCGACTCAATCACGGTTTTCTTTGCAACAACAATAAACAAGGTTCAAAGTCAGAGAGAGGGGGAAGAGGAGATGGGTAGAAGAGGCGAAGGGGGGGAGGGGGAGGGAATGGACAGAGGCAGGAGGAGGAGGAGAATAACAGAGAGGGGGAGAAGGTGATAGACAGAGAAAGGGTGAGGGAGAGATGGTCAGAGAGACGGGAGAGATGGACATTACGACATACGTCCATTCCCATACATGCACTGACGGAAAAGAATTGCAGCAAGGAGTAGTTGTGTGACATAAACGAAAGTTTCTACAGCTGAAAGGTGACGTCTATTAAAATTTCGCGTCACTTGTATAAGAGTGGCGCTAGTAGCGCCACTACGAGGATGCAAATCAGGTTAACTTTAAATACAAACTGTAACAGTCGTGAACGTTAGTTACCTTTGAGACTGGACGTGGTGAGTTGATGTTAGTCAAGAATGCCTTTGAGGCGATAAAGACGCTGTCATCAACACCTCACTGAGTTTGAACGAGTTATAAAAGGGCTACGAGAAGCTGGATGTTCCTTCTGCAAGATTGCAGAAAGCCACTGTATATAAATGCTGATACGGGTGGTCACGAGAATGTACAGTCGCAAGAAGACCGCGCTCTGGACAGCCACGTGACACTACCAAGAGGGAAGACCTTCATATTCGGTATATGGCTCTGACGCATCGCACTGCACCTGCAGCAGCAATTTGAGCAGCAGTTTGCGTCACAGTGAAACAACAAACTGTTATAAATCGGTTACTTCAAGTACAGCTCCGAGCCAGACGCCCTATAGTGTGTATTCCGCTGACTCCAAACCACCTCCATTTGCGACTTCAGTGGTGTCAAACGAGAGCTCATGAGCTCATTGGAGGGGACGGTGAGGACTGTTGTGTTTATGAAGAAAGTTGGTTCTGCCCCGGTGAAAGTGATGGCCGTGTGATGGTTTGGAGGAGGCCAGCTGAGCGCCTGCAACCAACGTGTCTGTGTGCTAGACACGCCGGATCTACACCTGGAGTTATGCTGTGAGGTCTTCGACCATAAATATAATAGACTGGCCCTGACGTCATTTTCGTGGCTCCAACATCTCAGGGCTAAAGTCACGTGAATTTTGGCAAAACATGGTTGTTTCGTGTTGCGCTTACGGCTGTACTCAGCGTTTTGTCGGGGGAAATGGCATTACATTTCACGTGTAAGTGTTCCTATTATGGTGCAGATGTGTTTATGGAAATCTGCTGAAGTGACTTTTATGTTTTTTACACTTGAAATAGAGTATCACGTAAATTAAAGTGTTGAAAGTGATGCCTGTAAAGTCACACTCATATTCCATTTTCGAAAGTATCTGTGATAATTCGGTTACAGAAATAAGTATAACTGTTTCTCGTTCCTACTCATAGGTTCCCTAAGGATGAAAACCGAAGGCAGTTTTGAATACAGGCCCTGAAATGGAAAAACTTTAAGCCATCTGCACATACGCGCCTTTTTGTATATACAAGTGAGATTATAATAAGGTAAGAGCACCTATAGTCGACACATGAAGAGAATTTTTTTCTACCTTCTGATACTATTAAATAAATGTAGGCTCCAAAATTATTTTCTGAAACTTCAAAGTCTGACCTTTCATCTAAAATATCATTTTTTTAAAACTTATAGTTTAAACTTTTGTAAAAAAACCTTTTTTTTAACTGATAGTTTAAACTTTTTTAAAAATAGTAGGAACTGAACCTTTACAGTGCACTTAAAATTGATACTCTAAAATGGACCTGCTCCTAAAGTCGACAATTTTGGCACCTATAGTTGACGTAATTCCCATATCCCATTTTCTTTTATAAGTGACTAGAGCTCAAAACGCGGCGAATCCAATGTTAGAAGTTTTGACACGAGCCCACTCTTACCGTTTAAAAGAATTTTAACGACATTTGACTTTAATTGATAGTTTGTAGTAATTTCGTCCCGCTGGCCACCAGAGGGGCGTTCGATGTATTTGTTACATTTTATAAATGGTACTGTGAACAAATCCAGGTTAAATGTAGTTCTGACATAATTTTTTGCAAATAAAAAAGTAATTTTTGTTGGAAGCGTTTGGCAGTCAACTGAGAAATGTGGGTAAAATACGATACAAACATAGGATGGCAGACCGCTGATTTGAAATCCCGCCACGTTTTGCCAACAGTCACGTGGTTTATGTTGGAGCCACACCAGCCCTATAGCTTCTGCACAGCAAGGCCAGTCTACTAGTATCTATGGTCGAAGTGTGAGGTGCAGTTTCGTATGACAGCAGGAGCACTCTCGTGGTTAGCCCACAGACTCTTCAAATTTATTCGGCAATCTGGTGGTTCGACCGGTTGTGCTGCCATTCATGAATAACATTACAGGAGGCTGGATAACGGCTCGCCCAGATACCGTTGAAGTAACACATTATGCTCTCCTGTTCGACCACCAGATCTATCTCCAATCGAGCACAAACGAGATATCATCGGACGACAACTCCAGCGTCATCGGCAAACAGCATTAAAATGTCCCCATATTGAGCGACCAAGTACAAAAGGCATGGAACTCCATCCCACACACAAACATGCGACACCTGTAGACCCCCTACAACTCAATGTATGCATGTTCTACAGTCAACATTCTCGCGGTTATTACTGTAGCAACATTTCTCATTTGCAATGACTTATCTCGCGCGTATGTTTACTAGTGATGGGGAGCTCGTGAATGAGTCGTTCAAATGAACGCTTCACTCCTGTGAAGTGTGAACTAACCATTCAATTTCAATGAACTGGTACTTCAAACTCTTCACAGATAGCACACTCCACACTTTTTTCTAGTTCACTCACTCTCTTCCCCTCTCCTCACCCATGTCACTCCTCCTCCCATCACTTCACTCCTCCCTGTCCTGCCTGTCGACGAATCACACGGTGTTAGTGGGGAAATAGGTTTAGGACGGGTGGAGGAGGTGAGGGGTGAGGAGAAGGCAGCGTCAGCTGCTACCTGCAGTGCTGACATCATTACCCGTGACTATTTGTGCAGTTAAACTTCGCGTCTACGGGTAGCCTACCGTTGGCAGCGCTTGAAGACAAATGAATATTAAAGATAGAAACGAAGTGGCTATCTGTGTGAGCACGCACAGCAAACATGAAAATAAAAGGTTTGTTAATAACACTGAAAGAGGGATTTTACCTGAAATCGTACCAGTGACTACAGGTGACAGTTTACGTTTTGAATCTAGTGGGTTATTATTGTCAACAAAAATAAAATCTACAGGAAAACTTCTGAATAATTACTTAACGTAGGTATATAGACTTTGTGACAGTGTTAAACATACTCATTCTATTTTGGATTAAATTTTAAAAGGAACATAAAATTGGACTGCATTTCGTTGGTAGCCCTATTTTTCAGTTCATGAATACAACAAATAATGTTTCATTTGGCAGATAAAGACTTTTGGGCGCTTCATGAGAAAATGTCGGGCAAGATTAAATGTAGTACCTTCTTTATATGTGACAGCCGTCTCTGTTTATCTTTCCTTTGTCCCCCTTTTTTTTTCTTTATTGTCATTTTGAAACCTGTATACAGGCAGGCCTGCAGCAGCATACCACGCCGCTCTTTGGCCGCAGAGAAACACGAAAGATAGAAATGAAGACAATTAGAGAAAAAAGATAGTGAACATATAAACGAAGCCAAACACTTTTTAAAATACAAGGTGCCGTTCACGGGCGTAAAGTCCAAGATAAAATTGTTCAGACACTTGGACACAGACAGAAACGCCCTTTGTCCCCTTCGACCATGCTGTATGTAAATTGTAAGGTAACTCAGACGCTGTAAGAGCGTAAAACGTTGCGTGTACGTTACTCCATAGTTCCGCCATCTGTTGGTAAAATTGTGAAGTATTACGAAGCTTTATTGTACGAGCGAGGCGAAGCGAGCGTAGCAGCGGCTGAGCGGCGAACTGGGCAACTTCGCTAGGCTTCCTACTTCACGAATGAACTACTTCATTTGAACGCTTCACGGCAAAGAGTGAAATGAATGAAGTAGTTCACGGGAATGAAAGAGTTCGACCCACCTCTAATGTTTACCTGTGATCTTACAATGTTAATCACGTACATATGTTACCTACACAGATGTATTCCCAAAATTTCACTACTCAACATTAATTATTTGTCGATGTTGCAATTTTTTTCCGTCAGTATTTTTTCGTGTTTGGACTACACGTTTGTTATTTTCATTTTTCTGGAGTGTGGAGAATTTACCATATGCCCTTCGTGAAGAGTATCAAATATGAATTACGTTTTGATAAAAAATAAACTGCATTATCATTGCTTGTTTCTACGTTGTCACCATATTTCGATGTTTTCTTTTTTATAAAAGATCATCCATCATAACCTCACTGTCAACAGATTGCACAAGACACGCAATTTTGGCGCTTTCGTGTAAATGGAAAAACGAAAACGACCACAGATGACAGACGACTGACGAGATTTAGTACAGGAACAAAACGCCAGGGGCGCTGCAGCAGACTCTAGCGTCACCTGACAGAAGAAAGTCGATTGCGTAAATGAGGCTGTAGGCTCGGGCTGATCTGGTCTACGTGTAAAACCGGCCATGCTGAAAGAGTTCTTGTTACACAAAACAGCGCAGTCAAAGGGATTTTGCACGGGTTTCTGTGCATCTAGTATTATTTTTTACCGATGTCTTACACGCCCTGCCGTGTCGGCATAATGCTAATCCTAACAACATGAACCATGGACCTTGCCGTTGGTGGGGAGGCTTGCGTGCCTCAGCGATACAGATGGCCGTACCGTAGGTGCAACCACAACGGAGGGGTATCTGTTGAGAGGCCAGACAAACATGTGGTTCCTGAAGAGGGGCAGCAGCCTTTTCAGTAGTTGCAGGGGCAACAGTCTGGATGATTGACTGATCTGGCCTTGTAACATTATCCAAAACGGCCTTGCTGTGCTGGTACTGCGAACGGCTGAAAGCAAGGGGAAACTACAGCCGTAATTTTTCCCGAGGACATGCAGCTCTACTGTATGATTAAATGATGATGGTGTCCTCTTGGGTAAAATATTCCGGAGGTAAAATAGTCCCCCATTCGGATCTCCGGGCGGGGACTACTCAAGAGGACGTCGTTATCAGGAGAAAGAAAACTGGCGTTCTACGGATCGGAGCGTGGAATGTCAGATCACTTAATCGGGCAGGTAGGTTAGAAAATTTAAAAAGGGAGATGGATAGGTTAAAGTTAGATATAGTGGGAATTCGTGAAGTTCGGTGGCAGGAGGAACAAGACTTTTGGTCAGGTGATTACAGGGTTATAAATACAAAATCAAATAGGGGTAATGCAGGAGTAGGTTTAATAATGAATAAAAAAATAGGAGTGCGGGTTAGCTACTACAAACAGCATAGTGAACACATTATTGTGGCCAAGCTAGACACAAAGCCCATGCCTACTACAGTAGTACAAGTTTATATGCCAACTAGCTCTGCAGATGATGAAGAAATAGATGAAATGTATGACGAGATAAAAGAAATTATTCAGGTAGTGAAGGGAGACGAAAATTTAATAGTCATGGGTGACTGGAATTCGTCAGTAGGGAAAGGGAGAGAAGGAAACATAGTAGGTGAATATGGATTGGGGGGAAGGAATGAAAGAGGAAGCCGCCTTGTAGAATTTTGCACAGAGCATAACTTAATCATAGCTAACACTTGGTTCAAGAATCATGAAAGGAGGCTGTATACATGGAAGAAGCCTGGAGATACTGACAGGTTTCAGATAGATTATATAATGGTAAGACAGAGATTTAGGAACCAGGTTTTAAATTGTAAGACATTTCCTGGGGCAGATGTAGATTCTGACCACAATCTATTGGTTATGAACTGCAGATTGAAACTGAAAAAACTGCAAAAAGGTGGGAATTTTAGGAGATGGGACCTGGATAAACTGAAAGAACCAGAGGTTGTAGAGAGTTTCAGGGAGAGCATTAGGGAACAATTGACAGGAATGGGGGAAAGAAATACAGTAGAAGAAGAATGGGTAGCTCTGAGGGATGAAGTGGTGAAGACAGCAGACGATCAAGTAGGCAAAAAGACGAGGGCTAATAGAAATCCTTGGGTAACAGAAGAAATATTGAATTTAATTGATGAAAGGAGAAAATATAAAAATGCAGTAAATGAAGCAGGCAAAAAGGAATACAAACGTCTCAAAAATGAAATCGACAGGAAGTGCAAAATGGCTAAGCAGGGATGGCTAGAGGACAAATGTAAGGATGTAGAGGCTTGTCTCACTAGGGGTAAGATAGATACTGCCTACAGGAAAATTAAAGAGACCTTTGGAGAGAAGAGAACCACTTGTATGAATAGCAAGAGCTCAGATGGCAACCCAGTTCTAAGCAAAGAAGGGAAAGCAGAAAGGTGGAAGGAGTATATAGAGGGTTTATACAAGGGCGATGTACTTGAGGACAATATTATGGAAATGGAAGAGGATGTAGATGAAGACGAAATGGGAGATAAGATACTGCGTGAAGAGTTTGACAGAGCACTGAAAGACCTGAGTCAAAACAAGGCCCCGGGAATAGACAACGTTCCATTAGAACTACTGATGGCCTCGGGAGAGCCAGTCCTGACAAAACTCTACCTTCTGGTGAGCACGATGTATGAGACAAGCGAAATACCCTCAGACTTTAAGAAGAATATAATAATTCCAATCCCAAAGAAAGCAGGTGTTGACAGATGTGAAAATTACCGAACTATCAGTTTAATAAGTCACAGCTGCAAAATACTAACGCGAATTCTTTGCAGACGAATGGATAAACTGGTAGAAGCCGACCTCGGGGAAGATCAGTTTGGATCCGTAGAAATGTTGGAACACGTGAGGCAATACTGACCTTACGACTTATTTTGGAAGAAAGATTAAGAAAAGGCAAACCTACGTTTCTAGCATTTGTAGACTTAGAGAAAGCGTTTGACAATGTTGACTGGAATACTCTCTTTCAAATTCTGAAGGTGGCAGGGGTAAAATACAGGGAGCGAAAGGCTATTTACTATTTGTACAGAAACCAGATGGCAGTTATAAGAGTCGAGGGGCATGAAAGGGAAGCAGTGGTTGGGAAAGGAGTGAGACAGGGTTGTAGCCTCTCCCCGATGTTATTCAATCTGTATATTGAGCAAGCAGTAAAGGAAACAAAAGAAAAATTCGGAGTAGGTATTAAAATTCATGGAGAAGAAGTAAAAACTTTGAGGTTCGCCGATGACATTGTAATTCTGTCAGAGACAGCAAAGGACTTGGAAGAGCAGTTGAACGGAATGGACAGTGTCTTGAAAGGAGGATATAAGATGAACATCAACAAAAGCAAAACGAGGATAATGGAATGTAGTCAAATTAAGTCGGGTGATGCTGAGGGAATTAGATTAGGAAATGAGACACTTAAAGTAGTAAAGGAGTTTTGCTATTTAGGGAGTAAAATAACTGATGATGGTCGAAGTAGAGAGGATATAAAATGTAGACTGGCAATGGCAAGGAAAGCGTTTCTCAAGAAGAGAAATTTGTTAACATTGAATATAGATTTAGGTGTCAGGAAGTCGTTTCTGAAAGTATTTGTATGGAGTGTAGCCATGTATGGAAGTGAGACATGGACAATAACTAGTTTGGACAAGAAGAGAATAGAAGCTTTCGAAATGTGGTGCTACAGAAGAATGCTGAAGATAAGGTGGGTAGACCACGTAACTAATGAGGAGGTATTGAATAGGATTGGGGAGAAGAGAAGTTTGTGGCACAACTTGACTAGAAGAAGGGATCGGTTGGTAGGACATGTTCTGAGGCATCGAGGGATCACAAATTTAGCATTAGAGGGCAGCGTGGAGGGTAAAAACCGTAGAGGGAGACCAAGAGATCAATACACTAAGCAGATTCAGAAGGATGTAGGTTGCAGTAGGTACTGGGAGATGAAGAAGCTTGCACAGGATAGAGTAGCATGGAGAGCTGCATGAAACCAGTCTCTGGACTGAAGACCACAACAACAACAACAACAACAACAAGGGAATCTCCCCATCGCATCCCCCTTAGATTTAGTTATAAGTTGGCTTTGAAAAACTGAAGACAGATCACTCGAGAAAACAGGAAGAAGTTGTGTGGAACTATGAAAAAATAAGCAAAATATATAAACTGAGTAGTCCATGGGCAAGATAAGCAGCATCAAGGAGAATGTAAGCTGAGGAGCGCCGTGGTCCCATGGTTAGCGTGAGGAGCTACTGAACGAAAGGACCTTGGTTCAAGTCTTCTCTCGAGTGAAGAGTTCAATTTTTTATTTTCAGACAATTGTTTTGCGAAGCTGCATAGGTATACAGAGCAGTATTGTTTACGTGATCGTGTGTCAATTGTCAAAGTTCAGGCACTCACACATAATCAACTTCGCTCTCCAAAATTCCAGGACATGTTCAGATTTGCTTTGATATATGCAGGATTTGACGGTCTACACACAGAAAAATTTGAAAACGTTAACAACATACGTTTTGACAGAGCACAGGGAAAACTGTGCGACAGTGAAACTGTTGCATTCATTTGTTGCAGTTTATGTGACAAACTCTTTTTTGGGAGTGATTATCACATCCACAAGAAAACCTAAATCGGGCAAGGTAGAAGAATCTTTTTACCCATTCGACAAGTGTACAAGTTAGGTGGGTCGACAACATATTCCTGTCATGTGACGCACATGCCGTCACCAGTATCGTATAGAATATATCAGACATGTTTTTCTGTGGAGGAATCGCTTGACCTATGACCTTGCCATCAAATGTTTTCGGTTCCCATTGGAGAGGCACGTCCTTTCGTCTACTACTCGCACGGTTTTGCGGTGCCGTCGCAAAACACAGACACTAAACTTATTACAGTGAACAGAGACGTCAATGAACGAACGGACACATCATAATTTTGCGAAAACAAAGTAAACTTTTCACTCGAGGGAAGACTTGAACCAAGGACCTCTCGTTCCGCAGCTGCTCACGCTAACCACGAGACCACGGCGATCCTGAGTGCACAATGTCCTTGGTGTTTATCTTGCATATGGACTACCCAGTTTGTATATTTTGCTTATTTTTTTCATAGTTTCACACAACTTCTTCCAGTTTTCTCGATTGATCTGTGTTCAGTTTTTCAAGGGCTATCCACTGTGCCAACTTATAACTAAATCTGAGGGGGGTGCGATGGGGAGGTTCCCTTGTAAGTACAGATGGGCAAAACGGAGAACTTCAAGGGATCCCCAGAACTAAAAAGACTCGAGTGAACACTCAAGAACTCCACCAAGTACCGGAAAGTGTCTCTTTTTCCCATTTCTGTTCATTACAATCAACTCGCTTATTTGTGGCCTTTTATGTAGTTAAATACCCTACCTTCAAGATGCTATATAACTACAAACAAAGATAAAATTGTACTAAGTTAGAACGAGTGTTCAGCGAAAGATAAATAACAATTTACCTATGTCAGTTCTGCTATAATCGGTATCCATTGCTTTCGATATGATGTATAATCAGAAGTACAGTCAATTGCAATGTGTATTTCACATTCAAAATTCCGTTTTTGCGCTGCCGTTATTATCATCCATCATCAAAAGTGTGAATTGCACTATTAGTAAATTGTAGCTAATTAATTGTGTGTGTTCACAATCACTCAACAATTTGAAGATAATGTCTGAGGTATTCCTAGACAAGTTCAGCATAATGTGCGATGAATTTGGTTTTAGTTGACAGTGGCCGTGGTTCTAGGTGCTTCATTCCGGAACAGAGCGACTGCTACGGTCACAGGTTCGAATCCTGCCTCGGGCATGGATGTGTGTGATGACCTTAGGTTAGATAGGTTGAAGTAGTTCTAACTTCTAGGGGACTGATGACCTCAGATGTTAAGTCCCATAGAGCTCAGAGCCATTTGAACCATTTTCTAGTTAACAAATATTATGTTCACTTACATTTGTACATGCATAGGGAGATGAACGATTTCTCAAAACATAATGAGGTGAAACAATGTCTTGGATTTCGGTTGCTCATACAAGATTATAGATAGCTCTGTTCAATTTATAAATATTTATAGTGTGGTGTCACCGCCAGACACCACACTTGCTAGGTAGTAGTTTTAAATCGGCCGCGGTCCATTAGTACATGTTGGACCCGCGTGTCGCTACTGTCAGTACTTGCAGACCTAGCGCCACCACATGGCAGGTCTAGAAAGACGGACTAGCACTCGCCCCAGTTGTACGACGACTTTGCTAGCGACTACACTGACGAAGCCTTTCTCTCATTTGCCGAGAGACAGTTAGAATAGCCTTCAGCTAAGTCCATGACTACGACCTAGCAAGGCGCCATTAACCATATCTGGAGAGAGTCTCACTTGTATCGTCAATAGCGATGCACCACAAGGATGAATAAAAGTTAAGTAAACAGACGATACATTCTTTTCTTATTAGCATTCATTACGTATCCTGTTCCAGACTTCACGCCAGCCGGCGTGTGTGTACGCGTGCCTTCGGTTACCCGTCACTGTGGACTGGCTGTCTTGTCAGCCCACTACATGTAGAATGTTCTGTTCGACTAAAGTTTGAGTTGCTTCGCTGTGCAGGTGGTGATGCTGCAGTCAACCTGGCTCCCCCGAGTGTGGTGACGTCAGTGGGCGGCATGAAGGCGGTGGACGGCGCGCAGGCGGCGGCCGAGGTGGAGGCGCAGCCGCCCCCGGTCGCCCCACGACAGCCGGCGGCCAAGGCCCGCAGCGGCGAGCCCCCGGCCGTGGGGGCGGAAGCTGGCCAGGTAGGCCGCATTAGTCCATTACTTGCAATTATTCTGCTAATCGATTATGGACACGCCCATATTGCAGTTAATTTTACATAAACGATTATTCCTACGACTAATTATTTCAATTTTTTTTTTTTCTGTTTTAAAGACGCCTGAGTGTTGACTTTCTGTCTGCAGCTCGATTACGAATAATGATGGTGGTGATGTTTGATCTGTGGGGCGCTCCACTGCACGGTCATAAGCGCCCATACATAGCCCCAATATTTTCAAAGTCCAATTTTTTGTACACAGTCCAATCTGTTCACTGTCATGGATGGTGGTGGTTGTGGTGGTGGTGGTGGTGGTGGTGGTGAAAAAAATGAAATGTCGTGTGACGAGGGCCTCCCGTCGGGTAGACAGTTCGCCTGGTGCAAGTCTTTCGATTTGACGCCACTTAGGCGACTTGCGTGTCCATGGGGATGAAATGATGATGATTAGGACAACACAACACACAGTCCCTGAGGAGAAAATCTCCAACCCAGCCAGGAATCGAACCCGGGCCCTTTGGATTGACTGTCGCGCTACCGGGGGCGGACGACGATGATGATGATGATGATGATGATGATGATGATATGACCACTCAGCTACCGGGGGCAGACCATGATGATGATGATGATGATGATGATGATGATGATGATGATGATGATGATATTACCACTCAGCTACCGGGGGCTGACGATGACGATGACGATGATGATGACGATGATATGATGCCCAGGCCATGGAAAACCATGGTCTGCTCTCCCCAAGCAGAGAAAATCCCCAACCCGACCGGGAATCGAACCTGGGACCCCGCGATCCAGAGGCAGCAATGCTAGCCACTAGACCACGAGCTACGGACTCTATTACGGAAATATGTCTGGCTTTTCCCTAGTACTGATCGTGGAACATCGGCACTTGGGACACTTCGTGCCTACTCTTTTCTGCTAACGATTGCTCTCAACAGGTGGCGAAGTGTTTTGTATGTGAATTCAGAAACAACGTAACAAGTGCTATGTACTTTCACCAAAACTTGTTAGTTCTGCAGTAAATTAAACCGCAACTGCTGATCACGGCATAAATTTGTGTCCCTCAGTTCACTTCCTGAATAATTTTGGTCTCTGTAAACACGGTTAGTGTTTGTGTTACAAACAACGATAGTAATTGAAACTTCCTGGCAGATTAAAACTGTGTGCCGGACCGAGACTCGAACTCGGAACCTTTCCCTTTCGCGGGCATGTGCTCTAGTTGGTGGAGCACTTGCCCGCGAAAGGCAAAGGTCCCGAGTTCGAGTCTCGGTCCGAAAAAACAGTTTTAATCTGCCAGGAAGTTTCATATCAGCGCACACTCCGCTGCAGAGTGAAAATCTCATTCTAGAAACGATAGTAATTGGCGTGACTAATGTTAAAAATATATTCATGGTGAACTTAAATAAAACCGACAAAACCACAGGTATGGCTTCCTGACTGGAAATGGAGTAAAAAAGGTCCTATGAACACGTGTGCGGAAATGCATCGCTGCCACGGTAGATGGCACTGACGAATGACAGCTCCTCTGACAGCGTGTTGTGGGCTGTGTGACTGACACGGCGTACTGTAAGCAGCAGAATGTTCCGGTATTCGTGTAGGGAACAAGCCGAGATTGCGTTTGTGAACGGCCAAGCAGATGGAAACGGTCGAGAGGCAGCACGACTACAGCAAAACAAGTATCATGAGAGACACCAGCCTCATCGCACAACATTTCAAGCCCTCTTTGTGCGTTCGTGTGATCTTGGGTGCTTCCAGATGGACGAACATGCAGGGAGGTACCGAACTGTGCGTACACCAGATTTAGAACATGTATTAGGATTCGTCTCAACATCCTGTAGAACCTGGTCCTCCAAATCTTGCGTACGCGCAGTCTGGTTCAGTTGGACCAGAAAATCCAGTGCATTCCACGTAAAGACAGCGCTCATCTTTAAGGAGCCATCAACAGCTTGCACAGTGCCTTTCTGACAATCTTGGTTCATGGCTTTGTGGGATCTGCGCCACACTCGATCCCTACCATCAGCATTACCAACTGAAATCGAGACTCAGCTGACCAGACCACAGTTTTTCAGTCGTCGAGGGTCGAAACGATATGGTCACGCGCCGAGGAAAGGCTGTTGGCAAAGGCACTCGCATCGGTCGTTTGCCGCCAAATCCCATTAGCGCCGAATTTCGGCGCTCTTTACTAACGGATACGTTCATCATGCGTCCCACATTCATTTCTGCGATTATTTCACGCAGTGTTGCGCTTGTCTATTAGCACTGACAACTTTACGCAAACGCTGCTGCTCTCGGTCGATCAGTGAAGGTCGTTGGTCACTGCGTCGTTCGTGGTGAGAGTTAACGCAGAAATTTGGTATCCTTTGGTACACTCTCAACACTGTGGGTCGAAATTCGCAATTGATTTCCGAAATGGAATGTCCCATGTGTCTAACTCCAACTATCACTCTGTGTTGAAAGTGTGTTAATTATCGTTGTGTGGCCGTAATCAAGTCGGATACCTTTTCTCATGAATCTCCCAAGTACAAATGACAGATCCGTCAATACACTGCCCTTTCATACCTTGTACGCGATACTAACTCCATCTGTATACGTCCATTTCACTATCTCATGACTTCTGTCACCTCAGTCTACATGCTCTTGTTTCAAGGTTTAAAAGAACTTAACAAAATGCTGATTATATTAAAAAGTGACAAATTAATCATGAACGTGTACGAGTTATCCTGTATGTATGGCATTTACGTTTCCTGTAAAATAAAAATAAAAAGAAAGGAGACATTACTTCTTACATATTTTACTTGCCGATCGTATAGCCACGAAATATTTTTAGAAATACGCTGTTGGAAAAAATAGTTCACCTTTTTAGAGGTTCTCAGTTCACTCAAGATTTATTGTTGCAACACTGCGTATGGAGTACATGAAATGATTATTGACAGATCAATAGTAGAAGCAGTTCTGAAGCACCAGATATCGATGCATCCTGAAACACCCATGTGCAGCCTCCATGGGTGGCAATGTAGGTTCTGACTCTGGTATCCAGTTGCTCGTAGAAACATCGAATACTTTCCTGGGGTACTATATGCGATGCCTGCTCAACGTACATATCCACGTAGTTTTGTAAGAGTTGTTGGTTGAAGAGCTGCACGGGTCACTTCTTGTCCCACCATATCTCTCACATGCTCGGTTGGAGGCAAGTCCGAAGATTGTGCTGGCCAGGGAAGTTGGTTCACATCTTGCAGAGCATGTAGAATTTCATGGACAGTGTGTGGGCGAGCATTGTCCTGTTGCGACAACACTCACCTTCCCATTGCAAGAATGGGTCTGACAACATGCTGCACATACCGATTACTGGTTAGCGTCCACCCAAGAAATGTCAAAGGTGAATGAGAGTTGTAGCTTATCGCACCCCAGACTGGGGAGAGGCCAGTGAGTCTTGAATAAATGCACTCTAAGGGATAGCGCTCACTCAGTCTACCTTGTGTGAACAAACGACCATCAGGCATAATGTTCTGGAGACCATGGCATGCCATTCCATCTTCCAAGTGATCCTCTGATGGTGCCAATCAAGCCGTGCTTGTCGATGCTGTGGTGCGAGTGGAAGACAGGCTAGTGGTCTGCACGAACATAGTCCCACTGCAAAGAAATGATTCGCAACAGTCCGTGTTGACACATCTGAGCTCACAAGCCCTCTTATCTGTTCTGTATGATCTGCCACTGCTACCCTTACAGTATGATGATCCTGACTGATGTCTGTGATGTGTGGATGTCGTGAATCTTGCCTACAGGTGTGACTCTGTTCACATGACAACTGATACCAGCATCTTTGCACAACTGATGCAGCATATCCAACGTGTGTGGCTTTCTCTAAAAGCCACATTTCGCCACTCAGAAGACCACAGTTTGTTCCCTTTTAGTCTTGCTCAGTTGTCTATAGGAAGCAAGAGTGTATCCCCATAGCATGGTTGCCTGCTATCTTCACATGTTTGCACCACACTGACCTTTCTGTCTGTAGACATTCCCCATTAAAGCGTATATACAGAGGTTACTCTGGTAGCTGTGCTACTACGCTATCTGTTGTTGGATGACACTGAAACCATTATCAGTAAATCTCCTATCTTCCAGGTGGCATATGTCATCATTGTATCAAAATCGACATTGTCTTTCCAGTTGTACTATTTTTTTTTCTATCGGTGTATATTTGGTGGACTACAAAGTCTTTTAGCTTCAACTGTGGTGGGTATGTGATATTACCCATCAGTGACACATGAATGTTGGTGCCAGACTGGGAGTCAGGACCGCATTTCCATTTATCACGAGCTGCTACTTTACCACTTAGGTTATCCAAGTATGCTTCCTGGATCG
The DNA here is from genome assembly GCF_023864275.1 of Schistocerca cancellata. Classification (NCBI taxonomy): domain Eukaryota; kingdom Metazoa; phylum Arthropoda; class Insecta; order Orthoptera; family Acrididae; genus Schistocerca; species Schistocerca cancellata. The sequence goes on along the minus strand of NC_064633.1, from coordinate 23,460,192 downwards.
ATCCAAACTTCTATATGTGACGTCACTATTATTTAATACTCTTCATCCCTTAGTGCTCGCATCATTACAGCATTTGTGTTCCCACAACAGAATGAGTGGATTAGACTGTGACATAAGGAGGTAGATAATGTGACATATGGAAGTTTGGGTCAGTCCAGGAGGTGTATTCGGATAGCTTACATGGTAAGGTGAGCACTCACAATGAGCAGGAAATTCGGGCTCGAGGCCCAGTCTGGCATAAATTTTCATATGTCACTGATGAGTAATATCCAATACAGCTGATGGTAAATGAACTCTCAACTGACCAAATATATTTTAAAAAACCATTACTTTCTAACTGACCATTGTAAGAAACACAAGGTATATTGTGACTCCATAAACTTTCCAGTCTAATAATTGGTTATATTTAGGTCTCCAGCTGGAACACGTCGTCATCTGGACACAATGACAATATGATGCGGCTGGAGGCCCGAGATGAATACAAACAGGGTATATTGATAAAGACATTAACAAAAAGTTAATAGCAAAGATATAACCAGACACAACGTTACTTAAACCAAACTAACACTGGTACTGTGCTATGCAGATGGTGCATGAATAGTTTCTACCATGCTGAAAAGAGAGTACCAGATCTGTGAGATGCTGAACGAGATGACAAAAGGTGAAGCAACACTATGAAGCTTTGTTCAAAATAATGAGAAGGTGAACTGAGAATATATGCAAAGCAACAGGTGCATGGAACAAAGCATGTTCACATAGGTGTTGTGGCAACAGTTGTGGGTATGAATTCAATCTGAGCAGAATGGGGCAGTTTTACTGCTTCAACAGCAAAAATGTAAGGGATAAACTTTTTTCCTTTTACTATTTTATGGGGGAAGTCAGTGATAAAAAGTTTTGAAAAGGTGAGAAATTATGTGTAAAGTTTGTGAAAATGTTCCCATTCTCAGATAATTGATGAATATAGTCTGGGTAATTTGTGTGCTGTGAGTTAACTCTGCCACAAGACATACAGGGCTATTACAAATGATTGAAGCGATTTCATAAATTCACTGTAGCTCCATTCATTGATATATGGTCACGACACACTACAGATACGTAGAAAAACTCATAAAGTTTTGTTCGGCTGAAGCCGCACTTCAGGTTTCTGCCGCCAGAGCACTCGAGAGCACAGTGAGACAAAATGGCGACAGGAGCCGAGAAAGCGTATGTCGTGCTTGAAATGCACTCACATCAGTCAGTCATAACAGTGCAATGACACTTCAGGACGAAGTTCAACAAAGATCCACCAACTGCTAACTCCATTCGGTGATGGTATGCGCAGTTTAAAGCTTCTGGATGCCTCTGTAAGGGGAAATCAACGGGTCGGCCTGCAGTGAGCGAAGAAACGGTTGAACGCATGCGGGCAAGTTTCACGCATAGTGATGTGAAAGATTCAGTGTTTAAACCTCCTCTACCAAGAAACGTGCCAGAACTGCGAGCTCGCATCAACAATGCTTTCGAACTCATCAATGGGGACATGCTGCGCCGAGTGTGGGAGGAACTTGATTATCGGCTTGATGTCTGCCGAATCACTAAAGGGGCACATATCGAACATTTGTGAATGCCTAAAAAAACTTTTTGAGTTTTTGTATGTGTGTGCAAAGCATTGTGAAAATATCTCAAATAATAAAGTTATTGTAGAGCTGTGAAATCGCTTCAATCATTTGTAATAACCCTGTATATGCAGTTCTTAACTTTAGTACTTATTGTGAAACCTTTAATATATAAGACTGTACCACTTAATGAGTAGATTATAACAGCCACTTTAAAGTTTTAAATTTGGTCAGCGATTATATGAAATACTGAAAATCAAATTTTTTGCCCCTGGAAGCCATTAGATAGGCAGCCTGCAAGAGGGGAATGGATGATGGTTGCCATTTAGTAATATAGGTCAGACAGCTGATGCTCTGTGATTGGACTTTACTAATGTGTTGCACATGGGCAAAATATACTTTCTTGTACTGTTCCCCCACTCCTCTGGCTCCTCTGACAGCAGACATGTCATGGCACCATCAAGGCACATTGAGCACAAAACCATCAGCAATGTCACATGTTGTGTATTGTTAAAATACAAAACAAGACCACCTACCTACACATGATGATGAGCCCACCTGTGAAACATTGCGTATGAACTGTGGATGATGGACACTTTTCCTCAAAGAAATTTCTATAGTTCTGTGAGAGATGTTGAACAAGAGTGGTGGACCCTAATTTGATTAACTAACACAGTACACAACTTCTGCAATATTGGAGGCCATGGAAGGCACTTTTTCCCCATCCCAAACTTGGACTTCCTGAGCTATGGGTGTGGAGGGCTATTATTGTGGAAAATTCAGTTCCTTGCTGCATACAATGTCTCCAACACTAAAAAGACATGGGCACTTGTAATTGTTTTATAGACATTACCAGTTACTGTACCTTCCTTTTCATTGTGAATATAGTACCAACTAAAAACCATCATCTTATCATCTGTACCTTAAATAAACCTGCACCATTCCTAAAAGCTGGACAAAGACAGTTTTGATTTTATGCTTTCCCTCATGTTGTAAGTTCATACATTCTGTGCTAAGAGAATGATGTAACAGTAAGGTATTGTTCTACTCTTCAGCAGACTATACACTGTCGAGAGTAATAACACCCTTGAAGCCTGTGGTTAAGTTGAATTCTTCATTGTGTAATTTCCGAGAGCTCCATAGTTCAGTCCACCAGCAAAGAAAGAAAAGTTGTTTGGACTTTTGAAGTGAAAATTTGAATTTTTTAAGTAAGTTCATGATGTGTGTACAAAAGCACAATTGGTATTGCACTGACAGTATAAGACTGAGAGGTGGCATAGTGGTATAGGCAATGGTCTTCCATTTCTGATGACTGGTGTAAAAACAATGTCCAGTCACACACATCTATAGCTTTAGGGGAGACTGAAGGCAAAGGTGCTAAAGAAATTGATTTTTAGGTTTTTGCGTATTTGAAAAGCCCATTATTTTTGTGTAAAATAGTTTTTGTTTCATATAAATATCACAATTTGTTCATGAGTTATAATTGTTTCTCTGATGCTCTGTGCGCTCTGCCATTTAAATGCCTTGCTTTCTTTTTTGCACCATGCAGAGAAAATTGCACTGATTTTGATTTTCTTTACTCACCATTTGCTGCTTCTCCTGTTTCATTATGATAAGGTTTCCTACCCTGTATGTACTATCATTATTCTTCATTACGATCATGTTTGTTATTGTTCCAAAGCACTAATGTTTCCAATTAGTGAAGTTCATTGGGAGTGAAGTGAATGTTGATTTATATTTTCTCTGGTTTCCTACATTTTTATAAAAAGGCCACAAACAAAGAATTTTCACTTACAAGGGGAGGCCGCCAATTGTGGAATTCAGATTCGATTCATACTGCACATAATAAAAGCTCATGGCCAGAGGTGTAATGTGCCAAAGCACCAAGATGCACTTCTCAGCAGTTGTCGAGAAAATCGACAGTTTAAAGAAACCGTTGCGATTAATAATTTTCTACAGAGTCGTGGCGCAACGGTAAGCGCTCGGGTTCGTAATCCGAAGGTCGCCGGATCGAATCTCGCGCCATGCAATTTTTTTATTATTAGTTTTTTATAATTCAAATATATATATATATATATATATATATATATATATATATATATATATATATATATATATATAAATGAATTGCTTATGCATGTTGCTGAAGGCGGATCGCTCTCCAATTGTACCGCCTCCATTTTTCCGTTTGTTTAACAGGGTGTACCAAAGTTCTCCCGTCCGCACTGATTTTCGACGATGTTATAAGTTGCGCTAGGGACCGCATCTACCTTCTTTCGAAGTTAGCAGGCAACTACGCTGTTATGCGGCGGCTCGTTTCGGCCCATTCAACATCTGTCCTTCAAGTGTAACGAGCGAGTAACGGAGTTTATATTTCATACCTGCCGCAGCAAATTTGTGTTCGTGGGGTCTCTATTCTAATTCGAACGTTTGACTTACGCTATACGTATTCGTTTCGGAATACCGTTTCTACGTCTTCCGTTAACTATACGTGGTTAACATTATGAAGACAATTAATAACATTTGTGAAATACAACTTTGTTTGCGGAAAACATAATGATGTTCGAAGGCGCCAGTATTTCCACGACAAACGACTTTCAACAATTTATTATATGCATAATTGTTGCAACTGATTGCCGGGAATACAAAAAGTAAGTACTAAAAAGGTTGCATGGTGCGAGATTCGATCCGGCGACCTTCGGATTACGAACCCGAGCGCTTACCGCTGCGCTACGGCGCTGTAGAAAGTTATTAATCGTAGAGAGTATTTCACCGCAACGGTTTCTTTTAACTGTCGATTTTCTCGACAAGGGCTGAGAAGTGCATCTTGGTGCTTTGGCACATTACACCTCTGGCCATGAGCTTTTATTATGCGCAGTATGAATCGAATCTGAATTTCACAATTGGCGGCCTCCCCTTGTTAGTGAAATTCAGAGGAAATAAATATGTAAAACTAAATGCAGTAAGGTAAAAGTGACCAAGACTTTCAGATGTAAAGGAAATCAGTACATTAAGAAAGAAACTGCGGTTATCTTCAAGGCATTTCCTTGCAGTCAGCTTGTGGAGATGAACACTCATTTGGAAATATTGTAGTGAACTTCAGCATGCTCTGTGCTTTTATTTCTAAAAATACTATGTGCAGAATATGTGGTGGTGACATGCCTTTGGGAGAGAAACAGTGTCTTTGCAAAGGGACTGTTTCAAAACTGACATTGAAATGTGCAAAGTGAGCATAAGCTATAACAATAACATCACAGATGGCAAAGAATAATCTCTATGAGAATAACGTAATGCTAGTTTATGGTCTCATATCAACTGGTATGGGGATCGAGGCAGGCAAACTCTTCTGTACATTGCTTGACATTCCAAATCCATCTTCAAAATTTATGATTTACAATGAAATTATTGGAACCGCCATTGCTGAAGTGTGTAATCTCTCAATGAAGGAAGCAGCTGAAGAAGCACTCAGTGAGAGTAATGACAATGAAAGTGGTGACATTTGTACATGTTTTGATGGCATCTGGCAGAAACATGGGTGTATTTCACTAAATGATGTTGTGATGGATACATCAATTGATACTGATGAAGAGATTCTAAGCAAGTACTGTATAACTTCTGATGGTGAAGCTGAGAAAGACAATGAACACAACAGTCAGAAGAATTATACTGGTTCTAGTAATGGGATGAAAGCAGCAGGAGTTCTCAGGATTTTTAATCATTTAGTGCAAATAGAGGTGTTAGATGCAACCAGTATTTAGGGACAGTGACAGCAAGTCTTATGACTGAATATGCGTAAAAGAACCCTGTGGTCCTAGTGTCACAATTTCCAAATTAAAATGCATTGAGCATGTGCAGAATAGAATGGAGTCCAGGTTGAGAAGACTGGAGGAGGAGGAGGAGGAGGAGGAGGAGGAGAAGATTGGTGTTAACATTCTGTCAACAATAAGGTCATTGGAGACAGAGCACAATTTTGAATTAGGGAAGGATGGAGAAGGAAAGTGGCTGTGCCCTTTCAAAGGAACTGTCCTGGCATTTGAGAAGATTATTTAAAAAAAATTAAAAAAGAGTACTGGAAGATGGTAAGAAGATAGGTGGTAATGTCTAAATAGATAGCTTAAAGAATTATTATGGCTTGGCCATAAGAAGAAAGGTTGGGAATTTAGAAAACATGAAGAAAGCTGTGTGGGCCACTCTTTTCCATAAGGTTTCCACAAATGAAGATTCCCAGCAATTTCTTTGCTGGAATGATTCTGACACTTGGTGCAAGTCCAAACATTCTTTACCTGCTGCAATAATGAAGGAAATAAATACTGTATTAGACTTTGTTGAAGAAATGTCTTCATGGGAAAATACAAAATTAAAATGAATGTGTAAATGGTGTCATTTGGACCTGGTTACCAAAAACTGTATTTTATCAGATTACAGCCCTCAAATTTGGTGTTTATGATGCAGTTTTATGCTTCAGTGATGGTGTAACAAGGAAACTGGATGTTTGGAAGCATTGGGCATCAAATACTGCCAAATCCTTGGTGTAAATAGATAGAGAGAATCCACAGAGCAGAAATTACCTTAAACATGGTAGGATGGATCCTATATGATGCAAGGAGGGGTAACGGGGGGTATAGACAGGAGATAGCAAATGTTCTCTTCAATTACATTGTACCTGGTGATAAAAACAAATAACACAGTTTAACAAAGACAGATTGTGAGTTTTGGCTGTCAGACTGGTTGTGCCACAAGGTTACATATTTGGGCCTTTGCTGTACACTATATATGTAAATGACTTGCTAGTATTATTTTGTGGTATCATCTGCATATTGTGTGGACTTATACATTTGCTACAGTTAAAAAGATTTGCTGTATTAAAGCATAAAAGTTAGGATCATCTCGGAGCAGTCAGTATATAGTTTGGAACCAAAGAACTGGATGTTAATCATGAAAATATGTAAATATTCTGTTTAGTTTTTTTACTAAAGATTAAACAATGGCTGTGCTTCTATTAAACTTCTTATGATTCAAATCTAATATGGGGAAGTCATACCAAATAACTGTGTGCACAATTTACAGATGTTTCAAATTTCTTAAGTAAACTTTAGATGTTGTGTTAGTAATGTGCTGTTGCTCAATACAGTGTGGTGTATGCCTATCTTCCCCTCCCACTTGACATATCAAGACCTGATCTGAGGCAATTTGTCTGGTGACAGAAAAAGAAAAAGAAAGTCTTATTTGGCAAAAGAAGCCAATCACATGCCCCTCTTGATTACAAATAAAAAAATAAAAATAAAAACAGAACCATATACTGTGAAAAACTGTTCATCAACATAACACATGCTGAAAGAACAACATCGATATCCCACTGCCACACAAAAGGAAACTCAAGACAGTTAAACACATTGATTGAAAGCAGAGTCCAAGGCTTGATGCCTGTAGGGATGTAGGGGCTGCAGTTTCAAACTGCCACCTGATGTCACTCAGTCCCGTGTCAGGATGGAGCTGCTATGAGCTGCCCAACTTGCCTTCGGCACGTGCGTCACTTCATTCCGCTCTGGAAGATTCCAGGCACTGCTGTTGCATCTATATAAAAGGAACACTGTGCCAACCCCAGCAGTCAGTGATTAACTCGTGGTGGTGGTGGTGGTGGTGGTGGTGACGACAACAACAACTGTTGCAACCTCGAGTATTTTATTTGAAGTGATGTGGTCTGTAAGGTAAAGATTTTAGTAAAGCATGCCAGTGTGAAAGACTCTGAGGACACGTGAATTTATCATTATCTGACCTGTTGCCTGCATGGGTGTATGGTATGGCACTATATCTATTCAGAACAGGATTTGTTTGTTGGATTCTGCAATATATTTCACTTCAAAAATCAGGAAAACTATCAACACTCATGATACAATCTGGAAACAAATCCTATACACCAATCATTGCACATGTCCCCACAAATAACAGCTGGCCGCTGTGGCTGAGCGGTTCTAGGTGCTTCAGTCCGGAACTGCGAGACTGCTATCGTCGCAGGTTCAAATCCTGCATGTGTGTGATGGGCATGGATGTGTATGATGTCCTTAGGTTAGTTAGGTTTAACTAGTTCTAAGTTCTAGGGGACTGATAACCTCAGATGTTAAGTCCCATAGTGCTCAGAGCCATTTGAACCATTTTAAACCCACAAATAAAAGAAACAAGAGAAACCAACATATGGTAGAAGAATTTTGAGACTATCTGGAAGAAACCACCAACAAAATCCACTCGAAGCATGTAAAAGTGTTACTAGGAGGTTTTAATGTACAGTTAGGAAAGGAAAGAAATGGATCACAAGAGGACAAACAAGATTGGACTAAACGTGACCAACCCCTGTAGGAATTTCGAGCTTAAAATCATGTCAACACATTCCAGAAATCACATAAGAAACTACTAAATTGTAAATCCCCCAACACTCCCATAGGAGAATTTTGGATAGACCACATAACAATGTCCATGAAATACATTAGAGAAGTAAAGGATTTTTCAAATCCAATCACCATCTGCTACAGCTCAAATTGAAGTGTATATCCAACAGGCAGAACTTTCAGAACAGACTTACAGTGTCTACAGGTAAATAAGTGAGAAATGAAATTGGCACATCCACTGAGAAAAATGAAATATGGGTGGAGGAACATGACATACAAAAGAATCATAGAAGAAAGAATACAAGCCTAAAAGAAGATAAAGGCACAGAACATCTAAAAAATGGGAATAATTTGACAGGATACAGAAAACCATTTCAAAAATAATTGGTAGGGAAAAAAAAGAGGTTATGAAAACAACAGATTGAAAGACATAGAAGAGGACTTCAACAGAAAAGTCAAAAAGAAATTTTTACAGAACAGACCAGAAAATGACATGAGATAAACCACCAAGTTTATGCTTCAAAAGCAATTAGTGGCAATGAGATTTTTGGGGAAATTGAAGTGTATATCAAAAGGATAAGCAAATGGGAAATGGAGGTGCTGTATGTGTAGCAGTAAGAAAAAAAAAACTCAAATCCACTAAGATAGAAATGGAAGCTGCATGTGAGATTGTTTGGACAAGACTCAGTATGGATCCTCCAGTTGCCTACCTGACCAATCTCCTGATGTAACTGAAAACTTCAGAGAAAACCTCACTTCACTTGTACGTAAGTTCCCAGTCATACTGTAATCATTAGTGGAGACTTAAATGAGCCAACAATTAATTAGAAAAATTGCAATATTGTTAGTGGAGGATGTGATAAGACATCCTGTAAAACTTTACTGATTGCCTTCTCTGAAAACTACTTAGAACAGATCGTTAGGAACCCCACTCACGATGGAAATGTATTGGATGTAATGACAGCAAATAGACCTGACCTCTTTGAGGATGTTTACATTGAAACTAACACCCATGACCATGATGATGATGTGGCAACAATGATTACCTAAGTAAAAAGGACAACTAAAACAAGCAGAAAGATATATATGTTCAGTAAACTAGATAAAAACTCAGTAATGTCTTACCTCTATAAGCAACTTGAAACATCCAGCATAGATCAGGAGAACCTCATAGTATACAGTCACTCTAAAGAAACAGAAATTATTGTGTAATAGTTGTAAAACAAAGCATAGATAGACAAATCCTGAACGAGAAGCATTTGACTGTCAAGAGAGCAATGTGTGATACCTTCAATGACTACTGTAGCAGAATATTCTCAAATGACATTTCACAAATTCCAAAAAAATTCTGGTCATATGTAGAGGATGTTAGTGGCACCAAAGTTAGCAGCCAGCCCCTAGCAAATGAGACAGGAACTGCTGATATGCTGAACTCCATTTTCAAATGTTCCTTTACAAAGGAAAACCCAGGAGAAATGCCTTGATTTAATCCTCATACCACTGAAAAGATTAATGAAATAAGTATTAGTGTCAGTGGTGTTGAGAAACAATTGAAATCATTAAAAGTGAACAAAGTTCCAGGTCCTGGTGGAATCCTTATGAACTTCTATTCTGAATTTGTGGCTGAGTTAGCCTGTCTTCTCATTATAATCTAACATAGATCCCTCAAACAAAAGACCATGCCCAGTTCTTGGAAAAGGCACAAGTCACACCTGTCTATGAGAAGGGCTGTAGAAGTGATCCACAAAACTACCGTCCAATGTCCTTTCTCATAAATTTATGTAGAATCTTAGAACATATTGCGAGCTCAAACATAATGAGAGATCTTGAACAGAATGACCTCCTCAGTACCAACCAGCATGGTTTTTGAAAACATTGATCATGTGAAACCAAACTCTCACTTTTCTCACATGACGTACTGAAAATTTTGGATCAAGGCAACCAGGTAGATGCAGTGTTTCTCAATTTCTGAAAAGCCTTTGGCTGAGTACTATACCTACACTTAATGGCAAAAGTATGATCATAGGGATCTCAAGTGAAATATGTAATTGGATTGAGGACTTTTTGTAGGGAGTACACAGCACATTATCTTGGATGGAGAGCTATCGCTAGATGTAGAAGTAACTTTGGGTGTGCCCCAGGGAAGTCTGTTGGGGTCCTTGCTGTTCTTGTTGTATATTAATGACCTTGCAGACAATATTAACAGTAAAATCTGGCTTTTTGTAGATGATGCAGATATCTATAATGAAATACTATCTGAGAAAAGCTGCAGAAATATTCAGTCAGATCTTAACAAGATTTCAACTTTTGCTGAGAGTGGCAACTTCCTCTAAATATTCAGAAATGTAAAATTGTGCTCTTCACAAAAGGAAAAAAATGTAGTATCCCACGACTATAATATCAGTGAGTCACCGATGGAATCGGCCAACTTACACAAATACCTGGGTTAACACTTTGTACGGATATGAAATGGAATGATACCATAGGTTCAGTCTTGGGTAAAGCAGGTGGCAGTCTTTGGTTTGTTGGTAGAATACTGGGGAAGTGCAATAAGGTTGCTTACAAATCACTTGTGCAATCCATCCTAGAATATTGCTCAAGTGTGTGGGACCCATACCAGATAGGACCAGTGGCAGAGACAGAGTAATCTCAAGGAGGCGGCGCTAAAGGTATCTCAAGCTACCGTTACTTTCACCGTAGTAAAAAAATAATCAAGTCACATGCAAAGCTTAAGAAAGTTTTATTTAAACTATTGTTATGTTATTAGTAAAAATATTTTTAAGCCTTGTAACACTATTTTTACTGAGAAATTACTATGAATTACTATTATTAATGCTTCACAATGAACTGATCAGTCTTGACTAATTTTCACATTTGCAATTGCTACAACTATGACTTCTTTCTTATTCATTCTTCAGTCTTAATATTTCTGCTTCTGAATGTAAATTTCCTCCTATTTGGCAAATAGTCTGTATTTATAACTACATATCGAAGGCTCTCTGTAGAAGAAAAAGGTAGAACGGTCGCAACTTTTCTCATACAGATGCCAGACAGAATAATGTATTGAGAATGCTAGAATGGCCGCGACTTTTCTCGTAGCTGTGTGTTAGCTATCTATATGGCAGACAGAATCGTATATAATACAATGACGTGGACACGCATGCTACATAGAAAAGTACAACTACTCGATAACTTTATTCAGTTATGTCAACTGATGAAAGAAATGAATGAACAGTGTGCAGGCTAACAGCGGGGGTGGCAGTGCGGGCACCCCCGCAAGGGAGGGGGTACGCCCCATGTGCCCCCCATATGTATCTGCCACTGGATAGGACTAACATGGGAAATTGAATGTATACAGAGAAGGGCAGCACAAATGGTCACAGGCTTGTTTAATCCATGGGAGAGAGTCAGAGAAGTACTGAAAGAACTGAAATGGCAGACTCTGAAAGACAGGCATAAAGTCAGTTAAAAAGTTTCAAGAACCGGCTTTAAATGATTACTCTATGAACTTACTACAGTTCCCTACATATCACTCACACTGGGATCATGAGGATAAGATTAGAATAATTACTGCACACCCACAGGCATTCAGACAATCATTCTTCCCATGCTCCATATATGAATGGAACAGGAAGAAACCCTCTGCCATGCGCTTCACAGTGGTTTCCAGATTATAAGTGTAGATGGAGATGTAGAAAGGTAAGATGGACCACTGGAGACAAACCTGAACAACAACTGTAAAATATTAGTGCAATAGTTTGACACACTACTAAACTGTGATAAAGTGACACAGAGTCTACAGTTTGATAAGCCAGAACCTAGCTTGGATTCCAGACCTCCAACGCATGAGAAGATCATGAAAATAATAAAATAATTGAAGAATAACAGAGCATCTGGAGAAGATTGATTGATTTTGAAATTCTGGAAATTGGACAACAAAAAAATTACACCCAAAATACTCAGAATCATTAAAAACATCTGAGGAACAGAAAAGGTCCCAGATAAATCAAAATGGGCCTTAGTACACCAATTCCACAAGAAAAAAGACAATACAGACCTTAATAATTACATAGGAATTCCACTACTGCCTGTGACATACAAAATCCTATCCAAAGCCCTGTTAAATTGGCAAGAACCTGAGATAGATACCCAGAGAGGAGAATACCAAGGAAAATTCAGAAAGAGGAGGTCACGCAGTGAACAGATATGGTGCATAAGAACAATATTAACAATGAGAAAGTGCAGGAACACCACAACAACATTCACTGACGTCAAGAAGGGCTACAACTCCATAGATAGAAAAACACTCTTCAGCACACTGCAAGAAATGAAGGTGGACAACAAAACCAGAAAGCTAATCCAGAAAACATCAACACATACAATATCCAAAGTAAAGTTCATAGGACAGATCTTGAACCATTTCAAATCAAGACATGACTGAGACAAAGAGATGGCATGTCACCCATTCTATTCGATCCAATTTTGTAGAAAATAATGATGACCCAGGACAAAGGAGTCGATGGGGCAAAGATGGCGAGACACAAGGATAGAACTGTAAACATTAAATATCTGACCTTTGATGGTGATATAGACATCATAACAAATATCAGAAAAGAAGCAAAGAGGCTCTAGAGGCACTACACAAAATGTCAATCAAAGAGGACTACACATCTCGTATGAAAAAACACAGTAGATGCCTGGGAGAGACTATAGAGAAACAGGACTGAATTTGACATCCAATAAAGAGAGGATCACAAAGTTATAAAAAGCATATAGACTTACATAGAACCATTACAACAAAAGAAGTGTTTTCATCAATGCCAAATTAAGACACTGTAGTACAGTAATCATACCAGGGATCTGTTATGCCTCAGAAACAACATTAATCAAGGGAAGAATGAAAATCAGGGAGATGGAAGAACAAGATCGGAAAATGCTGAGAAAGATCTATACTGGCCATTTCAGAAAGAGGGCCTCTGGATAAAGAGACCAACAAAAGAGCTATAACAACAGATAGATGATCACAAACATCAGGAAAAGAAGGGCAAAGTTCTACACACATATACATGGGATCAATGAAGACAGTCTGATTAAGAATATCTTTAAAAGAGTGACAACTATTATAGTGAAAAGCAGTTGGGTAAAGGAAACCATGGAACACCTCGAGAAACCAAACATCTCCACAGAAGACATGACAGGCAGGAAAAAAAAAAAGAAAAAAAAAACAGAAATTTCAGAAAACGTCCAAGGAGAAGAAAACAGGAAAGAAGTGGACAGGAGAAGACAAGAAGAAGAAGAAACACATTAAAATATATTTAATGGTAAATGTGTTCTACAGTTTTGCATCACCTTGGTTCCGAGAGTTCTAGAACCTATGCAGAAAATTGGAACAGAGATCAACATAAACATCATTTCCGCCCTTTTTATTGCTCATGAAAACCACACATTGCATGTTGTTCCACCATACAGCAAGAACTTCAGAGGTTCTGGTCCAGACTGCTGTACACAGCAGTACCTCTAATACCCAATAGCATGTCCTCTTGCATTGATGCATGCCTGTATTCATTGTGGCATACTATCCACAAGTTCATCAAGCCACTGTTGGTCCAGATTGTCCCACTCCTCAATGGCAATTCAGTGGAGATCCCTCAAAGTGGTTGGTGGGTCATGTCGTCCATAAACAGCCCTTTTCAATCTATCCCAGGTATGTTTGATAGGGTTCATGTCTGGAGAATATGCTAGCCACTCTAGTCGAGTGATGATGTTATCCTGAAGGAAGTCATTCACAAGATGTACACGTTGGGGGCGTGAATTGTCATCCATGAAGATGAATGCCATGCCAATATGCTGCCAACATAGTTGCACTATTGGTCGAAGGATGGCATTTGTGTATCATACAGCCATTACGGCACTTTCCATAATGACCAATGGCGTACGTTACCCAACGTAATGCTACCCAAAAACAGCGGGGAACCTCCACCTTGCTGCACTTGATGGGCAGTGTGTCTAAGGTGTTCAGCCTGACGGGGTTGCTTCCAAACATGTCTCCAACAATTGTCTGGTTGAAGACATGTGTGACACTCATTGGTGAAGAGAACATGATGCCAATACTGAACGACCCATTTGTCATGTCGTTGGGCCCATCTGTACTGCACTGCATAGTATTGATAGATATTTGGAGTATAGTTGTGCATCATGCAGCCTATTGTGCACAGTTTTAGTCATAACACTACGTCCTGTGGCTGCACGAAAAACCTTGTTCAACATGGTGGCGTTGCTGTCAGGGTTCTTCAGAGTCATAATCCACAGGTAGCGGTCATCCACTGCAGTAGTAGTCCTTGGATGGCCTGAGTGAGGCATGTTGACAATTCATGTCTCTGTGTATCTCCTCCATGTCTGAACAACATTGCTTTGGTTCGCTCAAAGGTGTCTGGACACTTCCCTGTTGAGAGCCCTTCCTGGCACAAAGTAACAATGCGGATGCAATCGAAGTAACAATGCGGATGTGATCGAACTGCAGTGTTGGCCATCTAGGCATGGTCGAACTACATACAACACGAGCCATGTACCTTCTTCCTGGTGGAATACATGGAACTGATCAGCTGTCGGACCCTCTGTGTCTAACAGGTGTTGCGAACACCTTGTTTACACCTTTGGGTGGATTTAGTGACATCTCTGAATAGTCAAAGTTACTGGACTGGACTGTGTTTGTGATACAGTATCAACAGTCAACAACTATCTTCAGAAGTTTTGGGAACCAGGGTGATGCAAAACTTTTTTTGATGTGTGTATTAAGTACTAATGTTATACCATTTATGTTTTGCATGGACAATAGGTACTCATGAAGTTTTAATTATCACCTCAGGATATAAAGTTAATTACATAGCTTTTTGTTTTATTGCAGGTACATGTGTGCAACCCTGGGACACACTGAAATCCCCACACTGAAGCACCATAGCATACCACAAAATAGCACAGTCTGTCTCTAGTTTATCAGTGGGCTGCACCATTTTGTTTTGGCTTCTCTAGTGTTGTGCTATGGTGCTGTTGTGTGAGAATTGCAATGAGTATGAGGGATGCAGACATGTACCTGCAATCAAACAGAAACTTAATTACCTAACTTTATTTTTTAATTCTGATGGTTTAAACTTTGACTCCCTCTCACATGTGTATACGTAGTGAACATGTTTTGTCTTATTTGTTGGACAAATTGTATTGTGATCAACAATAGTAAACTCCTGTTGTATATTACTACCTCTTTTTCACAGTGTATATCAATATTAACATCTTTGTTCACATTTACATTTATATTTACATTTACGTTTGGATGTAAATCTATGTTATACTCTTCATATGAATTTTTATGCATACTTGTACACAAAATTATGACGTTTATTGCTTTATATGTTTAAGACAGACAGTATGTAAACAATAATAATAATACTACCATCTGCCACTTTCCAATGAACTTGTTGCTTTTTCACTGCCACACTATGATTGCTCTAAATTTTGTTACCATTGTTCACTAAGCAATTCCTATTAAAAGGATCACTTCAGTTATTTTTATTTGTTTTTCAGATTGCTGATACAGTGTCATGTGGGTCAGAACAGAGCCGTGGTTCTGCTAATGGAACTGCCTATATCCGAAAGTACAATGCTGCTTCTTCATCAGGTGGATACCTAGTTAACGGAGAAGCATGCCCAACTGTGGAAGTGGTTAGGCCTGTGAGTGAAAAGTACAGAGGAGAAATCTCAAAGGAGTACCTTAAAAATTCGAATCTCAAACATGCTAACTCCAATGAACCTGATATACCTGAAAGCAAAGTTTCTGGCAGAGAGAATATAATGAATGGTAAACTAAGTACAGAGCAAGCACAGAGCCTTTCTTCTGTTATTCAGGCACGAAGAAAGATACAAGTCCCAAAGGATATATTTGAGTTCAAAAATGATGACGATTATGTAATGATTTCACTTACAAGTAATAAACTGAATACTCATGAAACTGGTTACTTGAATGGTGACAGTCTTCTTGGAAGGCTGGCAGAAAGTAAGATAGTGAATGGAAATGCAGCAGATATTGAACTGAAAAATGGTTTCATCAATGGAGATGCCTCACCAGAGGACCACTTGCAGAATGATGAGCTTACAGCTACAGGACAGAAGGACCCTAGTCTCTCTGATGATGACCTTGAGATAAAGCACAAGACAGATACAAATGAATCTCATGACCAGGTAGCAAGAGATACGAAAAACGACAATTTAGGTGCCAGCATGCCTGATGTTATTTGTGGAAGTGAGATACGTAATGAGTCTTACACAAAAAAGAGGCAAAGTCTTCCTGAAAATGACCTTGGTGTAATTTGTGACAAACCAATCACTAATGGGTGTGAGGATGAGACTGATTATGCCAAGGGAAATGATGAAATTACACTTTCTGGATCTGAATCTCCAACTTCACAGTGGGATCGTGCTGTATCTGAAGTGAAGGAGCAGGCAATAGCACGACTTCAAGAAGAACTGCACAAGGCCCATCAAGAACTGAAGCTCCGGGATGAAGAAGTCAGCAGGTTGAGCCGTATTCGTCAGGAGGTTGAAGGAGAACTGGAAGAACTCACAGCTAGCCTGTTTCAAGTAAGCATTTTGTTTTTTACTACTTTCATCATTTTATGTTGTAGCACCATGACACTTTCTGTTGTTGTATTCTTTGCAAACTGTAAGCAGATTTTTAACTGAATATCTGTTAAACATTTAGAAAATGAAATGTGGGGCCAAGTATTCAGTGATGTATGTGTGCATTTGGTTATATCCAGTTGCCATCACTACTGACATATTTCAGACAGTTTGATGTCATGTTTGTCGTTGCAATATCAGAGAACTTCTTTTTTTTTCCTCCAAATATCGTAGAAAGATGTAAAGAAATTTGTCAGAACTCTTGACTCAGCTAGACTGAGATAGATGTTGTCTGCAGACACCACAGAGGAAAGGAAAGATGAAGAAGAATGGGAAGTGACTGAAGAAGATGTGAAGATTCCAATCAAAAGACATGGAAACAGCAAAGCCCAGGTGAGGACAAGAAGTTTCCATTCAAAGGCTGTACAGTCCATAATCATTATGCCAATCAGGCAAAATTGCTGTCAGCATTGAGGCAATAATACCTCTGAAGCACCAGGTTCAAGATACCTGTTTGGTAAAACACATTGTCTTTTTGTATGAATAAGTCCATTCCTACCTGCTACACATCCTCATCTGATGGGAATCATTGACTCTTCAGGGCCTTTTTTAAGGACCAAAAGCATGATACTTGCATGGAAAGAGATCAGAACTTGAGTGGACATAACTTCTGCATTATGACATTTGCACTATGAGGCATGTGTTAACATGAAGCACAGCACTCCTTGGTGCACCATTCCATGATGGTGGTTTCCAATGTACATTCTGCCCATACACATTCTTCATTCTCCAGTGGATGTCTACTGGTGTTTGTCCTTCAGCAGCTGATATAAGAATAACAGCATGTTGGTCCTGTTCGAATGCATTTGGTAATAACATCGCCATGGTTCATGTTTCCTTGTTTATCACATGCATATCAGAAAGACATAGATGCCATGCTAATACCTTGCCTACATGTTGGTGCTTATATACCCATATCATAGTTGCATTACATTGTTAATATGCTGCAGCAATCCCTGAAACAGAAGGTTTTTGATTACACATTATACTAAATGAATTGAGCCATGAGTTGAAAGAAATGTGCTAGAAAATGGATAACTATGTACAGTAGATTGGGCTAAAGGTGAATAAAGACAAAATGGACTTCATGCAGTCAGGAAGAAAATGATGAGGAATAATTTCTTTAGATGGATTGTATGAGGTGTAAAAGAGTTCATAGGTTCAAATATTTGGAATCTTGGTTGACCAGTGACAACAGCATAGGAATGGACATCAAGGAAAGAATAGCAGTAAGAATGAAATGCACATATTCCCTCAGGGAAACACACAGCCCAGAATCAATGTCAGTGAACACTAAGATGAGAACCTGTAATGCCATGATATGCACAGCAGTAACACACTGTTCAGTAACCTCGAGCATGACTAAACGAGAAAAGGAAAAACTTATTAATATTTGAAAGAATAGAAATGAAAATATGGGGAACAATCTCCAGTAGAGTAGAACGGAGGAGGAAGAGGAAGAATGAGGAAATCTACTTCTTGATGCAACAACTATCACCTACAGGAGCTAAAGAGCAGAAGAATCCAGTGGACAGGCCTTGTAGCCCATATGCTAGAAAGACAGGTAAGGAAGGCACTTGAGTGGGAACCAAACACTAGACACCTCATAGGATGACCAAGGCAATTCTAGATGGTAGCCCTGGGGTTGAAGACACCTGGAGGAACAGAGCACAAAACTGAAAGGAATGAAGGCAGTCTTTGGAAGCAGTGCATAGTCTGCAGGGCCTGTGGTCACTGAATGTATATATGTGTAGGTATGTATGTAGCTGGAGCAAGCAAATGCAACTATACAGTTCCAGAGAGTTTTTAAGTCTCAAACACCCCTGATGTGTATTTGCAGACTGGAGTGATAAATGAAAACTGAGTGCAGAACAGAAGACAAAATTTTTGTACTAGTTAGGGGTGTCAAAGTATTGCTTATAAAGTGGTCATGAAGGATCTTTAAATATCTGTTATGCTCAAACACAACTCTGTGGGTAAACAATAAAGGTGACGAGTATTGTGACAAGTAACTGGTGTTTCAAAAGTAATTGTTTCCAGCGTATTAGCAGTAGTGAAATGTTTTTTTATCCAAATACATTGAAGGATTTTAAACTATTTTTATTAATGAAAAACATTGTTGACTGAATTTTTCCATCATCAGGTAGCACTGTAGTTGAGTCAGTAGTTTGTCTAGTGGTGTTGCAATGCCGAAAAGTGTCTGCCCACAAAATGTTTACCTGCCTGTCTACATTAATTTCCGTTTGTACCATCAGTAAGTCCATATGAAACACTATGTATACCATATTAAAGGTAGCTGAAGTCCGAACTGTTGATGAGACTCTATACATCTTTTTTTTCTGAGGCTTTTGTGTTTCTGAAGCCTCTCAATATTTTGGTAGAGCACTTGACTGTAAACTTAAGGTGGCAATACATCCTCTACTCATTGTCCACCAATATATTTGAGAGCCACAACAACATTAAAATTGTGGAATCACAGTGCATCACCAGATTTTGCATTGTGTGTTCATGTAATGATAGTTAGTATGTATTTGGTGTCTGTTCTGAGTAGAATAATACTAGATTTGTGCATGTTAATGACTTTCTCTGGCAGTTGTTTTTCTGTTCATAATGTTTTCTGCTCCTGTTATTTTATTGATGATGTGGTAATTTATGTTCCACTCACTCAGTCAAAACTAATTTCTAACCTTCCTATTGTACTTGTCATCTAATCTGAGTATCCTTCTCTTTCCTTTCCTACGTGATTTTTCACCCATGATCTTCATATACTTGCACTGATATTTTTGCTCTTTTTTCTTAAAGCTTTGTTTTATCTTGAATCATTGTGTATTATTTAATCATTTATTCTTTGAATGGTTCTAACTAGTTACTAGTTGGCAACTAATTAGTTACCAAATCTAATTTTTTATTTATTGAGTCATTAATCACATTCTGTAGATCCTATGATGAAGGAAAAAGACCTTCAGGTGCGCACCAAGAAAAAGTATTTTAAAGAAGTAGAAATGGTTGTATAAACTGCATTAATAAGTAAGTATTGTTAAACTGCTAAACACTATTTGTGCTTACTCAGGCTAAATTTAATCGATAAAAGCAGCAGAAGGTTTCCTTATCACTGCCATTTTCCATGACTTCTTCAGTTTTAATTAATTTTGTCTTTGTGGTGTTGTCATCCTGTCATAATGAACATTCATGACTATTTTCTATTCACATTACTAATTGTAATAATGGGAAAGTTATACATGCACATCATCACACCTTTACTTATCTTTGTCTCTCTTCTACATGTTGTTACCTCATTAATCATTTTCAAATTACCATTATTGTGCAACAGAACATGAAATTAAGTTACTAAATCTCTTCACATACTTGATTATTCTGACAGAGAGAATTTTAGTTTCTTTGCTGTCTTTGGATATCCATGCAGAGAGTAGATATCATACAGGTATCCAGTTAATGGCTTACTTCCTATGTGTACCTTCTGTAATGAAAGTAGCTATTAAGAAAACAATTACACTACACCTTTTGGAGCACTAACATCAGAAAAAGACTAGGATCCAGATGTTCAAGTCACTTGCGTAGAGTACTGCTAGCTGTACATCATAAGAATAGATTTTCAACACAAAAAAAATCAAGAATGCACTGCATAGGAAATGATTTTTGAAGATGAACCTATGGGGTGACTTTAAAAGATAAAAATTGGTTGGCTGAAATGGTAGAAAAATGCAAATAGAAAAAAAAAAAATCTTTGTAGAGCTATAGAGAAGACGCAGTTACTGTGAAATGGTCATGTCAGGAAGGTTACTACAAGAGTACTGTCACAAATAACTAGGAAGAGTACAAAGAAAAAGATACTAGGCAGACTAAAGAACAGGTAAATGGAAGCTAGAAGCAGCTTACTAGAGGATGAGTGGCAAAATTAAATGAAATGAAATTAAGTTAAATGTGAGTAGGCCCCCCTGTCAAATAGACCAGTCACCTTGTGCAAGTCTTTCTAGTGTCTGCCATTTTGGTGACTTGTATATCAATGAGGATGAAATGATGATGAAGACAACACAACATCTAAGTCCCCGAGCAGAGTAAATCTCTGAGCTGGCTGGGAATTGAACCTGGGCCACGTGCACGGCATTTTGCCACATTGACTACTCAGCTACAGAGGCAAACAGTGGCAAAATGAAAAGCTGTGACATGTAGGGTGTTACAAACAACTTTTGTAAGAAAGTCTTTTTTGTGCAATAATTGCACTTGGTTCCTGCATCAGTACAATACTTCTATCCGTAAAGCTATATTTTTGTATAGCAAAGATTGAAGCTACCTCTAGATTTCTTGACACACCTATACAACTCGTGACTACCATACCTCACAAATTGTTAGTTGCTGTATGTTTTCAGTGTGTATACTGAAGGATTAATGCAAATGAAAACACTCAGAATCTGACAAACATTAGTTTGCTCTAGTCTTCTCCAAAGATCAAAGTCAGTCATCACTAACTCAGTCACAGTAAAAACAAAACATGGTAACAATTACCAATGATATTGTCTTTCTTAAAACTGCTGAGGTGATCATCTTATAACCAAAGCGAGATATTTGTAGTCTGGCGTGTAATAAGTGTTGTGTGCCACTTCATACACAACAGTAAGAAGAGGTGGACCACAGAGTGGTGCAGCAGCTGTCATTGTAGCAAAGCTTAACAGAAATGGAAATGATTAGCAAACATGTAAATACAGTCAACAGAAGTTTTACTTAATGCTTTCTCCAAATGTTGCAAAGAAACTCTACAAAAGAACAAACAGCAATAAAGTCCAGCTACTAAAGAGCATCACGCAGTGTGAGGTTACCACTATTAATGCACAAATGAAAGATTGCGACTGAGCCTGGGCTGTGTAGCTGCCACCAGCCATCCTATCTTGTGGTGGCAGAGGGTGCTCAATGTCAGAGCCATTGAAGACATGGTTCAGCACGCACACTTCACTGGATCCACTAGGTCTCTACACAACTGCTATTGGCATCTGTTGGAAACTTGTGTTTCTGTTACCAACTGTGAGATACGGTTGAGGGTGGTATTGATCTATGATAACACAAAAAGACTCTCATATGTCTTTTATCATCTTTATAGAGGCAAGTGAAGTTAACTGCTTTTTGAATTCAGTGCATTTGTTGAGATTAATATGTGTACTTCCACAGCTCTATCAGGCACCACATAACTATTGACCTAACCTCAGTATCGTGGAAGCTACAAAGAACAACGGAAATGCAGTATTTTGTTTTTGTGATACAAACATTTCATGTATACTAACAGTAAATTTATTATGTAAGTGATGCATCTTAATTATTTTTGTATATGTTCTTTCTTCACTGAATTTCTTTTACAGGAGGCGCACAATATGGTTCGTGCAGCAAATGTAAAACAAGCAGCAGCTGAAAGATCACTGAAAGAGAGTCAAATGCAAGTGGAAGTTTTGATGGCTGAAGTAGCAGCTTTGAAAACTTTGGTCCTCACCTCCACACCTAGCAGACCCAACCCTCACCTTCATCCACAAATAGACAATAGAGCAAGCAGGAGTAAGGATGATGCTACCCCAACAGGTAAGTGATGGGGAAAAAATACTTCTTAATGATATGTGCATGTCTGTTAAAAGTAAAGTAACTACTTTAACTACTAGAAACTAAATATATCATCAATGATAGCTTCTAAATAATTAATCCTGTGGTGCAGTTGTCACTTCTTTGGTGTTTTTAATCAGTCATGAGGCTGCAAATGCACTAGGGAATATCCACAGCATGGACTGCATGCATTTGCAGCCTCTTGACTGATTAAAAACACCAAAGAAGCAACATTAACAGGTGTCCACTGCAGTGGACAATTGCTCCTCAGGGTTAACATTCTTAGTTTTATGAAATTTTTTAGAAAAATATATCAGTACATAATGGAAAATAATGTAAACACTCTGTTGATCTTATTTATGGACTATTGCACATTTCATAACAGGTGTTGGGTTGTTCAACAAAAAACATAGGAGATCTCCATCACATTATAATTTGAAATATGGCAGAGAAAATTCTCCACCAGAGTCTCCAGTAAAAGAACAACAAGTGATACCCCCCGAACCAAGTGACAACAAAGATGGATGGGAAGTAAGTAAAAGAGGAAATTTGATGAAATAATTATGACGTGTTGTGAGCAGGATGTTTAATACAGGTTTTCATTCACATCTCAAAAGATAAAATATTAGTTAAAAATATCTTTATATCACAAGTACAGTATGAATTGCCTATTTAGGGCAGCTAAACAAGGTGTCCCAGAAATGTGACAAACTGCAAGGGCTTGTAGAGGGTGTTTGAGGAATGGTTTAAGGATGGGAACCCGTGTTCAGAAACACCACACAATGATGTTACGGAGCATCAAAGTTATAGGCATTGGTGCCTGCCACTAGTCCACCCTTCTGGCAGTAAACGTGGCTTTGTACACTGAAAGACCATAGGCGGAATGTCTCACTCTTATTAACTCATGCATGATGTTTTAGTAGTAATCTCTGTCTTGCATATTAACCTGTCTTCCACCTTTAAGTTCTCAGGTTTTCAAATCTCGTCCTGTGCAGTCCCCGACAATCAGTTGCTCCATCTCATTCCATCTGGTCAGTCTTTCCTGACCCAGGGTTCTGGGTGACTTTTCTGAACTGTATCCCTTTCCCTAAACCTCTCCAGTTCTTTTCCCTCACCCCTCTCCCTTCCCCTTCAACTCTTCTGTCAGAAAGAGGAGCCATTGGCTCTGAAAGCTTGTAAAAGTTGAACCTTTTTGTCTGTGTGTTCTCCTGCTGCCAGTTGTGAGAAGATTTTTTTTATCTATTCATTTATATTATTTCAAAATGTTGTTTGTTATTCAGTGATCACCACTAATTGCCACAAATCTCACTGGAAAAGATGGAGCAAGCTACTGGGTAGAAAGGCCTCATCTCCTATAAGTACCTCGGTGGGTGATGGTTTCAGACACGATTTCCCATACACAATTTATTTTTCTCCTGGAACCTTCTAAAACCTTCAATATTTTTTGGTAAACAGGAGAAAAATAGACTGCAGATAGAAACCTGTGTTCAAAACTGTTATCCACAGGCAACGGAGCATTTCACTCACAGTAGACAAAGCCTGTCTACACAGCAGCTAACTCCATCTTCTCCACTGGTGATCGTGGCAGTCAGTTGTGATCACTCAGTAACAAGTAACATTGTGAGATGTTCCACTCATGGTCCACCAGTGTATAAAGTCACATATGCTGCCAAAGGGGTGGCATAGTTGCAGGCATCAGCACCTATAACTTTAACACTCTATAGCATCATAGGATGACAGTTCTCGACACAGGACCCTATCATTGAATTGGTCACCAAGGCACTCCCTACAACCCCTCAAAGTTTGCTGCAATATTTCTGGGACACCCTCTATTTTATCTTTTGCTGTGTAACCCGTAATCCTCTTTTTATCTATCATATTTTGAATGTATGAAAGATTTGTGATTAAATTGATTCACATATTGTCATCAGCTTCAAACTTCCCCACATTTGCCACCTGGTCACAATCATCCATTCAGTTATCTTGTAGTACTCACTTCATAACATGAAGTGTGTCTACCCTTATTCCATGGAATATTAACAGAGCTTAATTACCCGCCCAGACAGCACACATTATTTTCCCACTTCCGAGACTCAGGAAGGCATGCTGTCCCCAGATTGATTCCATGTGGCAGACTAACAGTGAGGGCTGGTGTCCTGGCCTGTCTGGATGTGATTTTTGTGTGGTTTCCAGTATCGGAGTAAGTGAATACTGGGATGGTACTTATGTCCCACCCCAGATTCCCAATTTGCAGACATTTTATCCACTGTAATACTTTCATGTGGATAGCACTAGATGCAAACAGATAGGGTGCATAATCTTCATCAAATGGGGGGAGGGGGGATTGGTGGTGACAGGAAGGGAATCCAGCCACCTTCTACCACTAACATTGCCAAATCAAGATTAACTTGCCAGCCCCATGAAGATATGGGTTAAGGCCTGGAAAAAAGAGGAATATTAACAGAGTTTAATTGAAATATCATTTTCATACATTGCCATAACTTTTCATTGACTGCGATATAATATAAATAACATTTGTTGACCAAGCGAGGTGGTGCAGTGATTAGCACACTGTACTCGCATTTGGGAGGACGACATCCTGTGCCCAGCCATCCTGATTTAGGTCTTCCATGATTTCCCTAAACCACTTCTGGCAAATGCTGGGATGGTTCCTTTGAAAGGGCATCTCCAACTTCCTTCCCTATCATTCCATAATCCAATGGGACTGATGACCTCACTGTTTGTCCCCTCCCTCAAATCAACCAACCAACCAATATCTGTTGTTGTACATTAATGACTGAAACAATTTTGTTATTATTGTCAACCCAGCAATTAGAATGAATAATTTAATCTCCCTTTCCATGTCTTCTTCAAGTGATAATTTAATTTAACAATATTGCAGGTTGATCCAAATATTCACAAAGAATTTGTCGCATGGAAACAGAACCCCAAGCTGGACAAATCAGAGCCATTCATTGCAAGGATATATAATGAAGACATAAATCTGTGTCTTGATTTTCCAAATGGAGAACTGGCTGCCAAAGTACGGGATGCTGTTGAAGAAGGAAATATTTTTATTGAAGCAGTCAGTGACAAAAGCAAAACCATATTTCCTAAGTAAGTACAGCAGTGATAAATTGCATAACAAACCAATCAGTAATAACAGTACTGCATGAAACTGCATACCACTCGATATCTAACTATAGTCATCCTGTTGTAGTGCAAGCTGTTTTGTCAGAAAATTCTCTCAATCAATCTATACATTTCAAAAGTATGACCAATCAAATGTTATGTTACTCTGCAGTTAACTGTGGACCCTAATTATTGTAAGCAGCTCATGTGCAACGGGAGTGACAGGTATAGACAAAAAAAAAAAAAAAAAAAAAAAAAAAAAAAAAGGAGATGCTTAGAGATGACCACACCTAACACACTTAGGTCACAAAGAAACATATGTAGCAACAGTCTTTTTCAACTTCTGAAAATGACTATGTATTTAAAAAATTAACATATCCATGAAGTTTATTCATTGTATCTTGTTGATCATTTATAATCACACGTACTAAGAAAAACTGCCATCTGTAGAATTGTGAAATTTTTATCTTTATCATCACTTTTAAAATATTAGAGCTCATCTGTTGCCACTCCTGTACACTATGCTGTACTTGGTGTAATCTTTGAGTCTTTCGCTCTGACCTTCAGTTCTTCCTTCTCCTTCCGATATTTATGTATTGCCGTGATACAGCCATTCAACTCATATACATTGTGTTTAGTAATAATTTTGTTTTCTTAACCTCTTGTTCTATCAGTGAGACCTCTTTGATACTGGCTGTGTCTTTTGCACTCTGTCAAAATATTATTGCTTTGGATTTTTAATTGTGTTAGATGTATGTTTTAATCAGTGTGTGCCATTACCTCTTTACTCTATTGCATTACTCTATGCAATGGCAGTCCCCTCTGATCATAGTTTCTTGGGTTGTCATTGCATTCTGCAGATCAGTCTCAGACTGTTCACACTTTGTTTCTTTCCCTCTAAATCTGTCTTCATCTGTTGTACCCACCTTCAGTCATTGCACTTCCCTACAACAGTTTACAGCAGGTACAGCAATTCTTTATCCATACCTTTATTAACATTGTTAAGTCTGCTGCTACAGTCTTATTGGTATTTATTACAGCCTTTCCACTTCATACATTTTTGGCTTCCTTTCCCTACAAACTAATAATAAAGAATATCATTTAATTATTCTTATTATGTCAGCTTTTGGCTGTGGAATTACTATGCATGCAGAAGCGCATGATCATACTCAAGTATTGCAAAACCCTCCCTACTGTTGATTGAATGGTAATGCTAATATATACTGTCATAGAATGGATATCATATTCTGCTACAAAAGAAACACATTAACTCCATCAGATTACTAAAGTTGTAACACTGTTATTACTCAATAGCTCTAAAAAACTATGCACATGTATTGTGCTACATGCTCAGCTATAAGAATGAATGAATTACTGCAAAAACTGTAGAATTTTCATTCACTGGTTCTACTCATTGAATAAAATTTTGCCATCAAGATATGCAGTGTTCTCCTGTTCTTTAATGAGGTTGTAAAAAGCCTAAAATATTTTAACGAGTCTCTTGTGATGGCCATTTTCATAACAGCTATATATGAATTGCAGTAGTTTAAAAAAATGCCTTTTGAATGCTACATACTAAGCTTTTTATTTAACATGTGTATCCAGATGTGTTATGTCTTGCTTATGACATATCTCCAATGGGTATCCTGAAATATTACAATTTTTTCGTTTGCAAATATAGGTTATTGTTTTGTTTACAAATAATGTTTGGTTTACAAGCTAATCTCTAAGTACCTATGCATTTCATCATAAAAACTTCAATGAACTGTTCTAAACCTATAACCTACAGCACAAACAATAAGCTATATGTGCAAATGAAAAAATCATGTAATATTTCTTGACACCCACTGAAGTTGCTTCCTGTAAATAAGGCAAAACATTTTTGGGTGTGCAAGTTAAATAAAAAAAACATAATGTGAAGCTTACAAAAGGCATTTTTCTTTTAAACTACTGCAGTTTAAATTATTTTTCATCTTAATGTTATAGCTATTGATACAGGACTAAAAGAATTCAAACTGTGGAAAGAATCAGCAACACAACTGAAGTGTGGGTGACAAGAAACCTAAACTATTTTCCATGTCTCTTTTACTGACTATATTTCTTTATTTGTATTTTACAGTACTTACTTTAAAGAGTTAGTTCCTTTTTTGAATGTTGGCAACATTGTGCCATTTTATGAAAGATGCCACTAAATGGTATATCTGGGAGATAATTTTGTATTTATTACTTACCTACTTTTCATGTGGTCCATTGCCCAGCACAAGCCTTTCAATTGATTACCACTTCAGCAACTTGATTAAATTTCCAAAAGTGTGGCAACATTTTCTTGGATGTTTAACTCCTTGGTTCTGAAATGCTAGAAGTCAGATTGCCTTCAGGTTACTTGTGTTTTGTGTCCGGCCAAACCTTAGTGATCAAAGCCATAGTAAACATGAGTGAATGCTAAGTTTTAGAGAAATGATATATAATTTATGGTCTTAAGTATAAGATTTGGACTTTCAGTTTTGATTGCACACTATGACAGATATGTTTCGGGAGCTTAAGTTGCAATTGTATGTAATATGTGCTTCATGATGACAACACTTACATACCAGTTTATAAGGACCATGTAATTAATTCTACTTAAAGCATAAAAAATGGGAATCATTTTGTGCTGCTAACTCTTGAAGAAAATTAAGCGAAATGTAGACCGCAGTATTGGACTATCTCACTGAGTACTATGATAAAGGTTTTAAGATCTTTAACCACATTGACCATGGGGATTAGAGATCGGTGTGACACTCAACCCTTACAGCCAAATTCTGGTTATGGAAGAGAGGCACTCAAGATTGCAGTGTTGAAGATCATATACACATCATTTTGGAACCGGCGAGCATTGTTACTAATGACTTGTCAACATCCATACGAACATCTGTTATGATCTCCAACACAAATTGCATCACAAAATCCACAATACACCATGTGCTAATATAACAACAAAAGCAATCAGTTGTTGACAATATAGTGTAATTGGATAGATAAAATATCCATTCACCAAGCAGTGGCAGAACACACACATAAAAGGAGGTTATAATTAGGCAAGTATTTGGAGCCAGTGACTCCTTGTTCTGGCAAAAGGATTGAAGAGGAAAGAGGAGGGGTGAAGCAAAAGGACTGGAAAGGTCTAGGAAAAGGGGTAAATTTTGGAAAAGTCACCTGGAACCACACCTAAAATAGCTTTTTATCATCCTCCCAGTCTCCGCAATATTCTTGTCAGACCTTATGCTCCTCCTACAGTCACATCCATACACTATGGCTCCTACCCTTGAGACCATCCCTGCTGCAAGACTTGCTCTATGCACACTCCTACCACCACCTACACCAGCCCTGTAACTGGCAAAACATATACTATCAAAGGGATAGCCACCTGTGGAACAACACATCATATAGCAGCTGTTAAGTAGACACTATTTGGCTTTTTACATCGAAATGACTACCACCAAATTATCAATCAGGATGAATGGGCATAGCAGAGGGTATATCCAGGCAACACATAATATCCTGTTGCACAGCATGCTCTACAATATGACAGCTCTGACCTCAGTGCCTGTTTTACCACACAGGCCATCTGGATTCTTCTCCCAGACACAAGTTTCTCAGAACTCCCACAGGTGGGAACTAGTGCTATGACATGTCCTTAGTTCTCACTAATTTATGTTAATTTCTTCCATCCAGGCACTTTCTCACAGTAACTGCTCCTTTCTTCACTCCAATTTAGTTTTCTATCCTTTCATTTTCATATCTGTCTATTTTTTGCATCCACCTCCCACCTCTGTTATGTACAGTGCACTTAGCTTCTCACTCTTATTAAGCCCTACCGGATGTTTTAGCGATAATCCCTGTCTTGCATATTACCCTGTCTTCTGTCTGTAAGTTCTTAGGTTTTCAAGTCTCGTCTGGTGTGGTCCTTAACAATCAATCTTTACTTCTGATAAGTCTCCCACAACCTGCAGTTCCGGGGGACTTTTCCAAAATCTACCCCTTTTTTAGACCTCTCCAGTACTTTTCCTTCACCTATCTTCCTTCCTCTTCAACCTTTCTGCCAAAAGAAGGAGCCACTGGCTGAAAAAGCTCACCTAATTATGACCTCTTTTCATATATGTGTTCTGCCACCACTTGGTGAGTAGACTTTTTATCTATCCAGTTACATTATATTGACAATAAACCATGTGTAATTTTTGCTGAGTGTTCTGATTTGTGCTAACACATAACTGCATTCAGCTGGTGGAATGCAACCTTGATTGTAACTGTGGTAGTGATCAATCTTTACCTTCCAGTAACTGTAAAATTTCTAGAGAATGTGATACAGTGTTTTCTGGTTTTAGAAAATGTGCCCTACTTGAAACTCCGAGGCAGTGTCATTACAGAATGAAACTAGGTGACCAGGAGCAATGGCATTATATCTCCCAGATCTGCAGGAACAGGGTAAGGTGACAGTTCTACATGTGGCAATATATTCTCCTAAATTTAACTTTCCTATAAAGTGATATTTGTTACAATTCTGTTTCAGATCATAGCTGTCTGCGATTTCTTGAATTACTTGAGATACATTGAACGAGGCTTGGTCAAAAGTTCAGGTAAATGAAAAGTGTGTTAAAGTAGAAAAGAAGTGAAGTACTAAGTGCCTAAACTGTAAAAGGAGTAGTTTGAAGTGATCCACAACAACAGTGGATTATTATATGCACTAATACTATGCTTGTTTATATGTGCTCTATCATTTTATTTTCTCCTCCTGGACAGCATTCTTGAGACTAATTAGTACTGGATACAGTTTAGAAAAGAAAGGTTCTATCTTTTTCATTTTAAAACTGAAAACACAACCGCTAATTCCACATGGTTTGAGAAGACATCGCTATATTCACTTAAAATGTCATGCAGCTCTTGTTTCTGTGTACCAGTCAATAAATTTGATTGGAATGCTATTATCTGAATATCTTTTCTGGATTGATCTTGAACTTCTTCAGTACTTTGTTCCACTAATATGTTAGCACTAGTTAGTGTGCACATTTTATTTGAATTAAAAATTTCTGTATTACATGTGAACTTGGCTTAAAAGGTACTTCTGCCTTGTAGTTATCCAGACTACATCTTAAAGTTCTGTTGGAAAAGTCAAGTATTAAAAGATATTTCAGTAACTAATCTAAACCTCCTACTTGATGTAGGAATATCAACAATGTAGGAAAAGGCAGATTTGGTACTTGCTGTAAAGAAGACATGTCCTCTTAAACTTCTCCTGGAAATCCTCCCATGTTTTAAAATCTTCAGAATAAGCATTACCCCATTCTGCTGCATCTCTTGGATAAATATCCTAATGTGAAATCTATTTTCTAGAAATCACCTCACTTAAATACTCCTTAAGAATTAGATTGGGTGAACTTCCTACTTAGACTCGGCGAACTGTTTTGCCAAATTTAAGCCGCCGCCCAATTATAAATCTTCTACCAGATCCACAGGTAACGCTACACCATTTCAAATTTGTGTGTTTTGCAAGTTATTTTGAGTGTCTGTAATTGCAGTCTTAAGTTTTAGTATTATTCTTGGCAGAGTGTAGTATTACCCTCCAAGGTGGTGGAGCTATTCTGTAAACTTGTGGTTTTATTCACAAAATTTTGAAGTTTTGAAGAGTTAAGTGTTTCTTCATTATTTAAGAGCTTGTTATGCTATAAAGAGTCTACCCATATATTCATATTGGAAATTTTGAGTTGTAATTTGTGGAACTTATCTCTACCATTGTGGAAATATTGCTAAAGCTCCATATTTACTACTTGATGTACTTTATCAGGTAATTTTTCTATGAGACTGTTAATCCTTGAGTCAGTATCCGTTAACTTGTTGCCAGCTCTGTTATTTGAATTGTGAAGTCCTCTTCTATTGCTTCATTTACCTTACTAGTAATACTTTCTTGTATGATAACCAGTTTTGCATTAAATTAATATTTACAGTATCTTCCATTGCCGTATTTATAGTATCCAGTTTGTCTGTTAAGGTTTTAATATGTTTCTCAGAGCTGTGTAAGGTAAGAGATGATGTTTGAAATTTCTGCTCAAACTCTCGAATTTAATGTTGAAAGTGGCAAGCAACTTTTTGTTATTGTTATTATTTTCTTTCAGTTTATCATTTAAATCTACTGTTACACAAATACTAGTTTCTACTGATTTTTGATTAATGCTTTCCATTAACTGTTTATTATTATCAGCTAGTTGTTGGATTAGCAACTTCATTATTTCACTCATTTCTGTTTCCAAAGCCATGCTTTGTGTCACAATAGGCATTAAGTCAGAACTAAATGTACAATATATATATATATTGTAATTATGCTACATATTTATCATAAATGTCTTTGCATACAGGTTTTTTTCTTTCTTGTAGATGAAGGACACACACACACACACACACACACACACACACACACACACACACACAGTATGACAAAATTTACTGCTCACTGCATGTGGTATCTTGCCGAATGGTGACTGCTTGTGCCAGCTGATGGCAGTGTGCCATTGGTGCTAGTAGATTGCAATTATACGGCTATGTTCCATCAGCAGTTGAAGATTGCCCCGGGTTGTTGTGTTGAGATGTATCTGTAGCGTGCTGCCAGATCAATGATTTCAGTGTTGTTCAGATAAGATCCCTGCCAAAATTGTTCTTAGTCAGTAATATGAACAGGATTTATACATTTTTTGTATCAAATGATACTGTAATATCACTGATACTGGAAGCAATTTTCAATTCAAATTTGCAACTAACTGCATAGCTCTGTATTTGGTTTTCTTGTTGCCCATAGCAACTCTGTCTTCTTGGTATACATGCTCTTTCTTTATTTGTGCAAATTCTAAGTTGTTAATGCGCTTCTTTTGCATTTCCAAGAACACTATTGCCATAAGGGGGGAAAATATGCATTTGGGTTTTGGTCATGTTGGTGGGTTCAGTTAAGTTTGGTATTGCCTGGTACTATTTGACTTGTGTCTTGTACCAAGCATCACAATATTTTGTTAAAGGAGTACCTCTTTTTTTTATGAATCTGGCTTGTATGTAATCCTGTTCACTGTGTAGAATTTTGTGGACCAGCTATGCTGTGCCATACTCATGTGGTCTTCGCCGAAGCTTCTTGTCTGCTGCAGGAAACTGCTAAAGCTTTCCGACATTGCAATAACTGCAGTTACAGTTCAGTCCATTAACATGATGCTAATACATTCTTTTCTATGAGAACTCAAATTGGAGTGGCACTGATCTGACAGTATTACAAAGCTTTATTAATTATAATAAAAAAACATCATTTATTTTTTCCCTAAGAGATTCCATAACCCCATTTTTTCTGTGTGCGTCTTCTGGGTCTGAGCATATGAGATGCCCAGCAAGTAGTTAACATTCTCCTGGCTTCCATGCACTGCGGCTGCATCCTCATATGTCCTATCTGTAGGAACAGACACGGTGCACACAATAGGTGTGTTGATATTTGACTCCCTACTTTACTTAAACATGTAACAGTTTTTCATGTAGTGGAACAGGACTCGATCTACGACATGTTACACTACAAGCTGGCTGCGATTCGTGAACAGCAGAAGCAGCTTTTGGCAATGGTCAGCTGTCTTTAGGCTGCTGCTTCAGGGTGTAGTAGTGGTGGAGTGTCAGGCACATTGTATGGGACACCTCAGGTGTTGCTTGTTCTGTCCACAGGCTCTGCTGAGGCATCTTGCAGTATACCTGATGCAATGGATCCACCATCACAGTAGGGGTGAGTGGCAGATGGTAACATGTTTGTGTTGCTCCAGGCAGAGTGTCAGTGTGAGGCTACCCATCTGGCCTCACCCATTCACCCTGTGGGTGGACAGGTAGCCACCCATTTAGCAGGGTCTGAGCAGACATTTTGAGGGAGGGGGGGGGGTCAGGCTTTGCTAGTTCATGATAGTTCCAATGTTAGGTGTGTCATGGAGCCCCTTAGGGAAATACCATCCAGGGCCAGAAAGAAATGTAATATGCATTCAGTATGTCTGCCAGGTGGCCTCATCTGAGATGCGGAGGCGGCCCTGCTTGTGGATATTGAGCATGTTGGGTGCAGCCATCTGCAAGTTGTGGTAAAAGGTCATCCTCAGTTCATACAGGTAGCTGGTGAAAGTAATGACTGATATTCCCATATGTGGCTTGCAACCAGAGCTCACAATTAGCAATGTAGTTCCCAGAATTGATGAGGGCGCTTTCGTCTGGAACCGAGTGGAAGGTCTCAATGAAAGGCTCCATCAGTTCTGTGACTGCCTTGAATAGAGATTTCTGTATTTTGTTACAGGGTGGAGAATTGTGGGACTCCCCATGGCAAGTCAGGGGTTCACTACACAAAGGAAGCAATTACTCGAGTAGCAGAGTGCTTCTGGGGTGCATGTGAGGTTCTTTTTAGGCTAGGTTGTGTTTGATGTCCACCAGTCAGTATGCAAAAAGCAAAATCGACAATGTACAAAGTGTAAATGCTTAGACTGTCAAAATTTCAATAGTAAATTGTTGAAGTATTCATAACAAAGTTCCTAAATTTCCTGCCCTCCAGGAAAGTTATCACACTGAAATTATTTGCAAACTGAGAGCTGGCTGAAACCTGAAGTAAAAAGCTCTGAAATATTTAGCAAGGTTTGGAACGTATATCGAAATGACAGTTTAGACACTATAGGAGTGAGGGTGTTCATTGCAGTCAAAAGAAGTCATTTGCCTATTGAGATCAAAACTGAGCCCGTCTTGAAGCTACCTGAATGCATCTCACAAGTCTAGGAGAATACAAGTCAGTTACTGGATGTTCTACTGGCCCCTTGATTTTGCCACGACAATTTTGCTCAGTAGTGAGAAAATGCTCAGATCATGCAATATTATTTCGAGGTAACTTTAACGTGCCGAGTATAGACTGGGACATCTATTGATTCATTGCAATGGATAGACAGGCAGTCTTGTGAAGTAATTTTGAACTAGTTTTCCAAAAAATGTCTTAAGCTGCTAGTCCAATGGCCCACACACAGTGGAAATATTTTAGACCTTGTTGCTTCAGACACACCTGACCTTATCAGTGGTATCACTATAGGGACACAGATTAATGATCATTATGCCATCATAGTGACAATGCTTACTAAAGTTAGTAAATCCATCAAGAAGGCTAGGAGAATATTTTTGCTAGAAAGAACAGATAATCAGTTGTTACGGTCCCACTTAGAAAATGAATAGACATAATTTAGTTTCAGAATAATGAAATTACTGGCAAAGTTTAAACTGATTGTAAATCATAACCGGGAGAAGTAAGTGCTGAGTAAGTAGACTGAGGTTAGAAAAGGCCCACCATAGTTAAATAACAATACTCAGAAACTGCTGAGGAAGCAGAGACTCTCGCACTCTCAGTTCGAAAATGAATGTGCAAATGACAGGCAAAAGTTAGCAGAAATTCATGTATCTGTAAAAAGATCGATGTGCAAAGCATAGAACTACTCATACCAGTCGTACCTTAACAAAAGTTCTTACCAAGAACCCAAGAAAATTGTAATTCTACTTAAAATAGCTAAACAAGTTAAAGGCTTCTATCCAGTTACTTATTCACCAGTGTGGTGTGGCAAGCAAAGACTGCAAAAGGAAAACCAAAGTGTTAAGATTGCTTTTAAGAAATCATTCACACAGGAGTACAGTATGAACATACCATCGTTTGATTGTCATATGGCTCCTGTATGGACATTTTGTGTAAGGACCATGCAGATAAAAGAAAATAGGGCTCACTGGGGGCATATAAACAGCCATTTTTTGTGCACACTCTTTGCGAATGGAACAGGAATGGAAATGACTATCAGTGGTACAATGTACCCTCTGCCAGGCACCATATGGTAGCTTGTGGAGTATTTATGTTGATATAGGTGTGGATGTTGAGTTTCTTTTATTTCTCAGTAGTATTCTAATTTAAACCATTTTTGCATTAGTCATCTTCTTTTGATTTTGATGCCATGGATATTTTCAGGGTTTCTTCAAGTTTGCCTCCCTCTATTAGCGCTCTTGCTCTTTTGATGTTAGCTTTGTTT
Organism: Schistocerca cancellata; assembly: GCF_023864275.1. NCBI lineage: Eukaryota > Metazoa > Arthropoda > Insecta > Orthoptera > Acrididae > Schistocerca > Schistocerca cancellata. Next base: position 23,424,678 of record NC_064633.1, on the reverse strand, counting down.
TCCTTTATTCTTTCTTGCTGTATTTTTCAGGAGTAGATATTTCGTCCAGTTGCTTCTTTTCTCAATTATGGTGCATCAGTGTGGACGCTCATGATTATTGGGAAACAATGCCTTATGGGTGCTGCTGCTGCTGTGTGTTTTTTTTTTTAACTTTAAGTTTTGTCATTTATAAAATACTAAGTTGATTGCACTGTTTCTGTTAAGAGTTATATATTTATTTAATAGTATGATACATTACCTTGGTAGTGCTTCTATCAGTATGTGTACCTTGGTGTTCTGCTTATCAGATTGACATTTAAGATCTCCAGCTAGTATAACATTTGTTTCATTCTCAGTTTTTTCGGCAGTTTTTTGATGCCGTATCTATTATGTTCCAATTGGGGTTTGTACTGCTGTTTGTAACAGATGTATAAAGGTGAAATTGGTCATGTGAAAATGGTTATGTATTGTCTGTGTCAAAATGTCCTTCCCAATTGCCTTAAAAAAGACAACCAACAATTCTTTTGGTTTCTGCTTGGGATAGGTATAAGAATTTGTAGATAGTGGTTGTCAGCAGAGAGGGTTGACTATGGGTGACCATTGCGAGGCAGACTAGTTTGGTCACAACTTTCCAGGCTGATGATCCTTCTTATAGTAAAGTGAAAATGCTCGTGCAGTCCGAGCTTGTAATGATCCTTAGAGGCAGGTTGGCAGAGTGAACAGTGCAGCCACCTACATTGTCCTGTTCATGATGGGAAACATAGTGTACTCTGCTGCACTGAGAACAAAAGTTTAATTTTGCCTCTGTTATACAATAATTTCCTTTCAGCAAAAGATTTTGAAAAAGATGTTTTCAATAAAAAAAAAAGCTATACAAGTCATTTTTTTGGCTGTTGGTATTCACCGATCAGCCATCGCGTCATTGGATGCTGCCTGGTGGCACTGCGGGCAAGTGAGTGGTTACAAAAGTATGTAAGTGGAACAGTCACCGACGGGGGTCACCCTAGCAAACATATGGGCTGCAAATGGGGATATCCATTGAGATAAGTTACTTTGAATGAGTATCTCAAAAATGACGTAGCTGGTCAAATGTTCATGCGCTGCGGTTATGAGCATCAATGTAAAGAGATAGGAGGACATTGAAAAAAACCAATATGTGCTAAACAGTTGCATGTCCATGACTCTTCACAGAACATGGGCTTCAGAGTCTTGTCTTCTTTGTAAAGTAGGACAGATAGTGATCTGTGGCATCACTGCTGAAAGAGCACAATTCTGGTGCACAGACAAGTGTTTCAGAGCACACCGTTCATCGTACATTGTTCAAAATGGAACTCCACAGCAGACCACCTTTTCATTTTCACATGCTGACCCAACGGGATCATCAGTTATGATTGCAGTGGGCAGGATGCCATTGGAATTTGACTGTCAATCAATGGAAACATGTTGGCTCTTTGGGTGAATCAAATTTTTGCTACACTAGTTCGCCGGTTATCTCCACAACCACCATCACTGAGGTGAACGGCAGCTTCAATTGTGCAGTGTGTCATGGACACAGGCTGATGGGAGCAGTATTAAGCTATGGGTGACATTCTTCTGTGCTTCCTTGGAACCTGTGCTAGTATTCAAAGACACACTGACAGCTGCAAACCACCTGCATCCCTTCATGCTTGATGTCTCCCCCGATGGTGATATTGTCTTCCAGCAGTATAATTGTCCATGGCTTGGAGTTGGAACCATGTTGCAATGGTGTCTTGGCAACCCAAATTCACCTGCTGTAAATCCTGTGAAACCCATCTGGGTCACTGTCGGGTGCCATCACCACATACGCAGATCAGTGGCCTGTTATTTACATGAATTACATGATGAGTGCATAGACATCTAATGCCACAAACTTCCACAAATCTACCAACAAACTGTCAGATATGTAATACACAGAATCAGTGATGTATTTCATTCCAAAGATAGGCAAACAAGCTATTAAGGAGATGGTCATAAGGTTTTGGCTCATAAATGTATTACGTGAGAAGGCTGGTGGTTACACAGTTTAATCTTGTAGTGAACTCGTATTTTGCACATTTTTACTTTTTGTGTTCAATTGTAAATTGAACTCCTCTCTAGCTATATAAGAGTGAAAACTATAGTCGCATTTTAAAATATTTTTTAGTTCTGCACAGTTACATCAACTAGAAAGTAATCATATTTTTAAACTTTATGGATTGTTTGACCTCTGCACTTAGCCTGTTTTGTCAGTCAGTCTGCTTTTAATTTTGACTGCATAGAATATTTCATGACATTGGTAGTGACTGGATGCATAATGACTAGCTAATATTTTGTGTGGGAGATTTTAAAAATTTTGTGTTGCCCACAATTTTCATTCCACTGATAAAAAGTAGGTGTGTGCATTTGAGGTTTTGGCAGTCTGGGAGTTTAATCCCATAAAAATTTAATCTCACAGATTTTTAATTCACGGAGGTCAAAATAAGGGAGTTGTCATGACATCAAAAACTCAAAGCAATGTCCACCATCTTAGTTATCCCAAAACATTATCTTCAGAAGTTTTGATTGTTTTAAGTCATGAAAAGTGTTTGATCAATAATGCTAGCTGGCCTCATGTGTGGGTGTACTATTCATTTTGATCATCCTTTGTTGGAAAATGTTTTGTCAGAAATGTATAATATAGCTTTCCCAGAATAAAGGAAACACAAATTGGATGAATTTAATGATAGCTGTGAATGGCAGCATGCTTCAGTGGTTGAAATACTAGGAAGTGGAAGATCCTTCTGGTAATCCATACAGATTGCTTTCTTAACCACAGATTTTCTGGACATTTTTCAAACTTTTAGAATATTTAATTTCATAAAACGTTTCTGCTTTCCTCTTATATAATTAATTTTAAGTCATTAGATGTCATTTCTGATTATTCAGCATTTGTATCTGACTTGCATGTTTCTTGTCATTTATCTTTAAATCAAGTTTAGTTCAGTCAGCTATAAATTTGTCACATGTTGAACGTGAGTCAATTCTGAGGTATCCAAAACTTATATTGCAGTTTATAATGAACATCAGTCGATATTGTATGTATGGCACATGGTTTAGAAGATTTTTCTCTGAATATAAAAGGTGTAACTTTTGAATACTAAGTTATTCTGGTAAATGTAACCATTTGTTATCATGAATTCTATAATGTGATTTGTGGACTCTCAGTGGCAGTGTTTGTTGATGCACTTTAGGTACAGTTTCTCCTTTAAGGTGGTTTGGTCAAGTGATACCTTTTCCTCTGGTCTCTTCATGTGTTTTCTCTATAGTAGCTAGTGCTTTTTTAATAGTAATAAGACATCTGTTGATAATGATGTGTGATGTTAAGAATGCTGGTTGACATACCAGAATATTCTGTTTTCACCTATCTCTCTCAATATGCACCTTATAGACATAGGAAAAGTCATGATATTCATATTCGTCTGGACTTGTCTTTGGTCTTCTTTTCATCACAGGATGTACACTGATAAGATTAGTCAGATGAGTTTTGGGTTTCATTGGGAGCCATTTGATGAATTCCTCTGTTAATCTATTCCATTCTATAAATGGAACATTCTGAAAACATCCGAAATATGCCCCAACAGTTGTCTTTACCCTGTACTTGTGTTATGCAGTGGACTGAAATGTTCATCTTCATTCTGATGCCATGACTTCACTTAAGAAATAACTTTATGTACAATCTCAATAACAGTAACACATACATGTTTCTGCTATACTTACTTTTCCCACCTACTTTGAATGCACAATATGGCTCACTTTTCTATTGGTCTTTGTTTTATTACTGAACAATGTAACAGTTTGAAATTGATTTAAAATGTGTGAGTGACTGGCAAATATTGTTAGAATGCCAACAACATGAAGCTGCAGCATTGTAAGATGAAACGTAAAAGGAGGGGGGGAAATCTGTAAGGAGAAAATAGATCTTGATCTTTCTTCTGCACTACTGAGTGGACCTGGATCATCTGAAGTACATCAAAACTTTAGAAGAGATTTTTGAGCACCTTCATCACTTTTACAAGAAACTAACCTTGCCACATTAAAGTACTTCAATTCCTCTGTAAGATTGCACTACACACTGAATTTGAAATTTTGATGGACCTTAATCATTGTTCCCATGTGTCCTTCATATACGTATGCATAAGATTTCTTATTATACTTATTTACATTCATGATTGTATTTGACAAAACATTGCACTAAATTTGATCTAAATTTGAATGGTGGATGAAAGAATAATATAATCATAACTGACTGTTGATGACATTTATTGAATTACCAATTACTGGGATGTGCATTCATTAGTGAATTTATCATTTTCTGCTATTATTGGGCATGCCCTCAATGACACTACATTGGTATCATTTGAAAGTGATATACTACAATGACACTGATGCACTAACAATCTAACAAACCAAGAGCTCAAACAGTGGAAATTCCAGGATGGAATGTAACAATATGAGAGAAGGAAAGTTGCTACTCACCATATAGTGGAGATGCTGAGCTGCGATAGGCACAATCTACTGCTGACAAAGGCCTTAATGGCTGAAAGCTATGATTGTGTGAATCTTTTTATTGTGCCTATCACGGCTCAGCATCACCGCTATAAAACAGGGGCTCAGTTGTGTATGGAGCTATATGTGCCTACCTCCATTCCTTTGAAAGAGCACCACTGATTTCCTTCCTCATTCTTGCACCACTCCGAGCTTGTACTCTGTCTCTAATGACCTCTGTGTCGACAGGACGTTAAAAACTAACTTCCTTTTAGGTATGCCTCCATGCAATCCTGTTCCTTTGATGTTTTAAGTACCTTTCACTCTGTTGACATCCACAAGTCATTATAGCATGCTTTGCTTGCTTCTTTCCTCATTATACACATTTATGGGCAAGCAAAGAAAACAGTGGTGGATGATGAATTGTCATTAAAGGACCAAGAAGAAGGGAATAAATTTTCACATAGTTGTGTCTTCTTCTGCAACATGTGGATGAAGTAACTCTAAACAAGTTATTAAAAGTTTCACTGACCTTTAGCAAAATCATCAGATTCCACATGTAACATTTCCTTCAAAATGTTTTCATGTGTATATTTCTCTCTCATTTGAAACCACTCCCTGGCCAGCATCTTGTTTTCTTCTTTTTTTTCTTCTTCTTCTTCTTCTTTTTCTTCCTCCTCAACCATTGAGTGAGTGCGCCATTTTTGATAAAACAAGCGGGCACGCTGCGTTCTTTGTATACGTGTAAAGAATAGCTGTTTTTATGGTACCAAAGTAAACATGTAGGAACAAAATTACATTTTATGCTTACTTTAATTAAATAATAATAAAATAAACAAACATTATATGAGCTAAATTACTGTCAAATCAAACAATAATAAAATGAATTTTCATTACATCACTCTGTTGCTCTGTATAAATGTTACACTACAGTAATGACCCACTTGAAACATTGAACAGTGTAGTTACATCAGATCCCAGCAAACCACTTATTTGATTGTTAATTACCCCATACAAAAATGTGTCATTGTGAGATTGTGCCTCTAGCCCGAAAGCTGGATTATTTTCTTGCATCAATTGTAAATATTTTTAACTTAGCTCACTGTTTATTTTATGTTATTGCTGCTCACTTGGACATACAACAAGCACAACTTAGTGCTGTGTTAGCTGAAGTAATAATGAAGGAATAGGTACAGGCTTGCAATTGTAAACCAACACTGGATCAGCACAAGACAGTGTTGATTGTGGCACTTTATACATAGGCACACCTAGTGGAGCATTAAACACAGTGCCACAGTCAATGTTAAAAAAATGCTTTATCTGCATTTGAAGCCATTCCTAGTGTTTTCCAAATACAGCATACATGAGCAGCATCTCCTTAAAAAGTGAGGTTAAATTGATAAACTTTCATCGTACATATACAAATTTGTTTGACAAATCTGTGGCTAGGTAATAGTAAATTTGATAGACAAGTGTAACTATTTACAAGGGCCCTTACATATGGTGTCATTGTGTGGGGAGCCATTGGGTGTGACTTCAGGTCATGGTTGGCAGTGACTAAGGGAACTCTCATGGCACAACTATACTTCAGACATTCTATATCTTCATGTATTGCCACTCGTGTGACAGTATCATAGTCCGATTTTTCAGTAGGACAATGGTTGTCCATACATCTACGAACTGTCCGTATGATGCTGAGATACTCCTGTGGCCAGCAAGATCCCCAGAACTGTCCCCAATAGAATGTTTGTGAAACTAGTTCAGACATCAGCTCGGTCTCAGTGCCAGTATCTAGGATATTGATGACCAGTTCAGACAGCTGGGGACCAGCTTGCCTAAGGAGAGGATGCAGTTGCTTTATGACGCTCTTCCCAACAAAATCAGTACAAGCACCCAGGCCAGAGGGTGTGCTCATACTGCCAAGTTTTATGTAAATGTAACTCAGTTTTGTAAGCACTGAAATAACATCACATACCCTCTCAATTTGTGAAGTTTTATTTCATTTTGCCCTTCCCTTCTGGATACCTCACATTTTTTGTCAGGCAGCATATTTCTATCTTCCATGTGTCAGTCACTATATTATTTATTCACTTGCTTTGCAGCATCAGTGAAACTGTTATTTTTAACATGACATTCATTTTGCACATTAAGTGTTATCGTTCCCTGCTGCTCATTACAGTTTTATGTACACAATTTTTTTTAACTAGTCTGCTTTGTATTTGTACAAAACTTATATGTGACTAAAGGGATGTGCTAATTGTTAGTTACATTTTTTGTACCTTTCTGAATATTTTTGACTAGATGCAAGTAAAATGCTTCAACTTTTAAGTTGAGATTATAAATATATACTTGTGTGTGTGTTCTGGTGTAATAAATGGTTTGCAATAGTTGGATTCACATTACTAAATGCACACACATTTTAAATAGTTGACATTCTCTCTGTTACAGTGCATGATATATACTGGGAGATAACAAGACTTCGAAAAGAGATGGTTCTTGCAAGACTGGGCCTAGCATTATCATCATAATCAATCTTATGTTAATAGATAATGTGTAAATTAATTGTATGTAACTTGAGAGCTATGTTTTTGCTCTCCACAACAGTGAAACCAAAGAGATTATCATTGTGATGTAAAAACTTAAGGTGCATGTAAACATTTACAGATGAATTTATAGGATTCTTTAGTGAAATGTAAAGTGTAATCATACCTCGTTTTTGTACAGGCAGCCACTGTACAGCTATAGGTTAAGTAAGAAGAAGAATAATAATAAAAATAAAAATACTTGTAATTGAAGATCGTTATGTCCAGTATGTTGTAAGTAAAGCTTATTTATAGTGTTCATATATTTAATATGCATATAAGATTGAAATACTCATATCACTATCCTGCAACTTGTGTATGATACGCCATTCAACTGGAACATGAGCTCTTTGAACGGGTCTATACATATCCAGACAACTTTTATCATCTTTCTAATTCCTTTTATTACCCCGGTAAATTTTTTCCACAAGAGGATGATTAAGAATAGAGGCAGTTATGCAGTTAATCATTTTCATCTGTCACCTACATTTTTAACTCTTCTCTTGAATTACATAACCCTGTATTTATATGTACAAAGTTACATGTGCAGCATAGGAGAGATATTTATATCAACTGTTACTTCATATTTGTTACATGTGCTACATTAAAACAAAATAAAGTACTGTTCCTTTGAATGATTTATCTTTATTGGTTTTTTCCCCTTCTTTCTTGTTTACTCACACTATCCAACCAGAATGCAAAATCAGTCTGTCTTACAATATATGAGCAATTTGAAACCTTCAAATTATGTTGAAAAAATATTATTAAGAAATTTCAATATGCAATAAGGTTTTCTAGGCAAAGCAAGTGACAACAAATTCCAAATGAATGCCATGAGTATCACTGTGAAACCCAACTGAGAGTTCCATTTTGGATACTGTATTGTAGCTGCTCTGTTCATTTCATGTTTCATTGTGATCAGGAGAAAAATACAAATTGCACATTGATTGTATAGGAAAGAAAATTCATGGAGAATTTTGTTGAACCCATAGAAAAGAATACAAAAGAACAGAAGTTTGTCTCATGACACACAATTTCAAGTCGTGAAATTAATGTACAGGAGTCTCTTCAAAACACAAAAATTTGTTTACAGTTTTTCTTAAAATATCATTAATATTTTATACTATACCGAATACATAATTGATACACAACTGATGATTAGTTTTTTTAATAACGGTCTGTAACATCCTAATTACGTGTTCTCTTGTGCTCAAATTTTCAAATCATTCTTCGTGAACTCTTCTGTTGAATACTAACTTTCCTGCACTAGTTTCTCATGTAAAATTTTTTCAGTGTTTCTACTGAGCACTTCATTTTATTGTACTTTCTTGTAAATTTTCATACCCATATACTATGGAGTTGGGGCCTAAGGTTTTAAATGGTGGATGGGCAGCATAAAATTATTTTGATTCTCGGTTTTGTAATCATTTTGAAATTGCTTTGCTACAAATAAATCAACATTACTATATACAAAGATAATCAGTTCATAGGTGTAGTGTGAGTGAACACTTAGTATATTTGGATTTCTTAGGAGTGGGTGAAATGATTCTCTTCACATTACATTGTGTATATGCTAATGATAGTTTTTTGAAGTTTTATGTTAGAGACATGGTTTGAGATTTCCCAAATTATAATTCTGTACCATGTTACTGATTTGAAGTAGTTGTGGTTACTACTTTGCTTATATTCATGCTGTTAGCATTGTATATCATCGCTGCAAATGCTAGGCTATTTAATTTATTTGCAAGGCACTGTATATGTGAGCCCCATAATAAATTTTATCTAGTTGCATTCCTAGGAATTTCACACAACTATCTTCCTCCAAATCCTAGTTTTTGTGATGGATCTGGACATAATTTAACTTTGCTTGTTTCATTTTAAACTGCATTTATTGAGTTTTTCTTTCTTTAATTTTGTGTTGTTATGGTCTTCAGTCCTGAGACTGGTTTGATGCAGCTCTCCATGCTACTCTATCCTGTGCAAGCTTCTTCATCTCCCAGTACCTACTGCAACCTACATCCTTCTAAATCTGCTTAGTGTATTCATCTCTTGGTCTCCCCCTACGATTTTTACCCTCCACGCTGCCCTCCAATACTAAATTGGTGATCCCTTGATGCCTCAGAACATGTCCTACCAACCGATCCCTTCTTCTGGTCAAGTTGTGCCACAAACTTCTCTTCTCCCCAATCCTATTCAATACTTCCTCATTAGTTATGTGATCTACCCATCTAATCTTCAGCATTCTTCTGTAGCACCACATTTCGAAAGCTTCTATTCTCTTCTTGTCCAAACTATTTATCGTCCATGTTTCACTTCCATACATGGCTACACTCCATACAAATACTTTCAGAAATGACTTCCTGACACTTAAATCTATACTCGATGTTAACAAATTTCTCTTCTTCAGAAACGCTTTCCTTGCCATTGCCAGTCTACATTTTATATCCTCTCTACTTCAACCATCATCAGTTATTTTGCTCCCCAAATAGCAAAACTCCTTTACTACTTTAAGTGTCTCATTTCCTAATCTAATACCCTCAACATCACCCGACTTAATTCGACTACATTCCATTATCCTCGTTTTGCTTTTGTTGATGTTCATCTTATATCCTCCCTTCAAGACACCATCCATTCCATTCAACTGCTCTTCCAAGTCCTTTGCTGTCTCTGACAGAATTACAATGTCATCGGCGAACCTCAACGTTTTTATTTCTTCTCCATGGATTTTAATACCTACTCCGAATTTTTCTTTTGTTTCCTTTACTGCTTGCTCAATATACAGATTGAATAACATCGGGGAGAGGCTACAACCCTGTCTTACTCCCTTCCCAACCACTGCTTCCCTTTCATGTCCCTCGACTCTTATAACTGCCATCTGGTTTCTGTACAAATTGTAAATAGCCTTTCGCTCCCTGTATTTTACCCCTGCCACCTTTAGAATTTGAAAGAGAGTATTCCAGTCAACATTGCCAAAAGCTTTCTCTAAGTCTACAAATGCTAGAAACGTAGGTTTGCCTTTCCTTAATCTTTCTCCTAAGATAAGTCGTAAGGTCAGTATTGCCTCACGTGTTCCAACATTTCTACGGAATCCAAACTGATCTTCCCCGAGGTCGGCTTCTACCAGTTTTTCCATTCGTCTGTAAAGAATTCGTGTTAGTATTTTGCAGTTGTGGCTTATTAAACTGATTGTTCGGTAATTTTCACATCTGTCAACACCTGCTTTCTTTGGGATTGGAATTATTATATTCTTCTTGAAGTCTGAGGGTATTTCGCCTGTTTCATACATCTTGCTCACCAGATGGTAGAGTTTTGTCAGGACTAGCTCTCCCAAGGCCGTCAGTAGTTCCAATGGAATGTTGTCTACTCCGGGGGCCTTGTTTCGACTCAGGTCTTTCAGTGCTCTGTCAAACTCTTCACGCAGTATCGTATCTCCCATTTCGTCTTCATCTACATCCTCTTCCATTTCCATAATATTGTCCTCAAGTTCATCGCCCTTGTATAGACCCTCTATATACTCCTTCCACCTTTCTGCTTTCCCTTCTTTGCTTAGAACTGGGTTTCCATCTGAGCTCTTGATGTTCATACAAGTTGTTCTCTTACCTCCAAAGGTCTCTTTAATTTGCCTGTAGGCAGTATCTATCTTACCCCTAGTGAGATAAGCCTCTACATCCTTACATTTGTCCTCTAGCCATCCCTGCTTAGCCATTTTGCACTTCCTGTCAATCTCATTTTTGAGACGTTTGTATTCCTTTTTGCCTGCTTCACTTACTGCATTTTTATATTTTCTCCTTTCATCAATGAAATTCAATATTTCTTCTGTTACCCAAGGATTTCTACTAGCCCTCGTCTTTTTACCTACTTGATCCTCTGCTGCCTTCACTACTTCATCCCTCAAAGCTACCCATTCTTCTTCTACTGTATTTCTTTCCCCCATTCCTGTCAATTGTTCCCTTATGCTCTCCCTGAAACTCTGTAAAACCTCTGGTTCTTTCAGTTTATCCAGGTCCCATCTCCTTAAATTCCCACCTTTTTGCAGTTTCTTCAGTTTTAATCTACAGGTCATAACCAATAGATTGTGGTCAGAGTCCACATCTGCCCCTGGAAATGTCTTACAATTTAAAACCTGGTTCCTAAATCTCTGTCTTACCATTATATAATCTATCTGATACCTTTTAGTATCTCCAGGGTTCTTCCATGTATACAACCTTCTATCATGATTCTTTAATTTTAACTTATTTAAATTGAACCAGTATCTAATTTTTCTAAGGTATCTGTTAGTTTGAGGAACTTGGTCAGTACTCAGTTTCAATGATGTGACATCTGCAAATAAATCTGAGTGACTCTCACTATTAAGTGGTAGGCCATTATGTAAAATAGAAAGAGAATGGGACCCAAGACTGAACATCAGGGTACTCCTTGTGAAATGGTTTTCCATTCTGAAGCACAATTTCCTCTCTCTGATGTTATAATCACTCTTTGTTTTCAGCTGGTTGCCCCTAATTCCATGCGCTTAATTCCATATTTTTCCAGTTTAGACAATAGTAAGCAGTGATTCACACTATCAGAAGCCTTTGATAGCCCCAAAAATTATTGTGGCTTGCAAGACGTTGTCTAGAGAGGAGATAATTTTGTATACAAACTGGTTGACAGCAGGTAATGTGCTTAAGTGTCTATGAAACCCATACTGATTTTTTGAAATCTTATTAAACTTTTGTATGAAATTCTAAATTTGTATTCTGACAACCTTTTAAAAATTTTTGATGGTAGTGAAAGAAGAGAGAGAGGATGATAGTTTCTCATATGTCCTTTGTGCCATTTTTGAATAGCTTTGGTGAAGCACAGATCCATTTTCATGCTTGCCACCCACCAGCTGTTATAGACGGGCTAGCACCTAACAGATGAAATATCAACTGGTGCACACAGCATCACAGACCACTCATAACATTAAGCAGTAGTATATATCAAACACACCTCTTTGCTGAGTATGATGTTTTCCCAAAAATCCATACAGCAGCAGGCATTGTTCTTGACAGCACTTTTTGCGGAGATGCCTACCAACATGCATGATGGAATGTGTTCTCTCGAGTTTTGTTAGGGATTGTAAAAATAAGTTTGCTTGTGTGATATCAGATATTTAACAGCTTGCTGAGTGATTATATTAGGTTCAAGCCAGAAGACAATGAGTGGGTAAGGCAGCTTTGTAATGCATAGCAACATAAGTGGTGCTCAGCATTTGCCTATGGAGAGTTGGCGGTAGATAAACAAAGGGCTATATGTGATGTATGTGTGCAATAGAACACTTGCTGAGGACTAAAGATTATGTGCACAGAGCTTACAATTATTAGTGTGTACTGAACTGAACTGATGGTGGAAATTGCATTCTAAACCTTGTGTCAGTTGGCAGTTGACATGGTAACACATGTGTGCACCCATTGTACTAAGTAGACCCCGTTACAAGTGCACTGGAAAATGATGATATTGGAAATTTGCAGACTAGAAATAATTAATAACAGAGTGATTTGATGGATACTATCCATTAAATAATATTATTCTGTGAACAGTTTTTAGTAATATGTGAATTAAGGTCAATTAACTACACTGAACCTGAAAACAAAGAGATCAGTTTCTATATACTTTGCAGGAAACCATTATTCAACATGTGCAATCTGCAGTATTATTAATATTTTTAGTTTTGGCGTGAGACTTAGCTGTTCCACATTACTGCTGATTTCAGTATTAATGGGATTTTCAAGTTATGTATCGCTCATCATACAGTGCCATACATCTGCTTATTTCAAGTAAGCGGCAAAATATTATCACAAAGTGACCACTATAATTTGTCAATGAGATTTGTTTTTTAACTCAGTAAATGTTTTTCACTAAAAAAATTTGTACCTGTTGCACATGACTTATGTCTTGGGCCATTCCATATCATCCATTCCTAACAAGGGAACCTCCCCATCGCACCCCCCTCAGATGTTGTTATAAGTTGGCACAGTGGATAGGCCTTGAAAAACTGAACACAGATCAATCGAGAAAACAGGAAGAAGTTGTGTGGAACTATGAAAAAAATAAGGAAAATATACGAACTGAGTAGTTCATGTGCAACATAGGCAACATGAAGGACAGTCTGAACTGAGGAGCGCCGTGGTCCCGTAGTTAGCATGAGGAGGTGCCGGACGAAAGGTCATGGGTTCAAGTCTCCCTCGAGTGAAAATTTTAAGTTTTTATTTTCAGACAATTATTATCTGTCCGTGCCTCTGTCCGATGCGAGTTAACTGCGCCGTAGTATGGGGACGCTACACCTAAACAAACATCGAAACGCATGTAGTCAGTCGACTACAACGCACGGAAGAGAGAGTATTCCTGCTAACGAGGCTCCATGGCTGGCAGTTGACTGTTCGCTACTTTGGACGAGAGTGCATTAAATACGTGAGATGTATTCCATGGGCAATATGAATCCATCAAATATAGCGGACGGACGGACAGATAATAATTGTCTGAAAATAAAAAATTAAACTTTTCACTTGAGGGAAGACTTGAACCAAGGACCTCTTGCTCCGCAGCTGCTGACGCTAACCTTTTTTTTTTTTTTTAATCTCATTTTGTTCGCTTTTGTTCGTCGCAACTGCTCGGGCGGGCGTCGTAAGACATGCTTTTAAGTTCGTTGTTGATCGATTAACTCGGTTTTTTTTATTACAGAGGGTAGCTACCCCTCTCACCGAACACGCTGAGCTACCGTGCCGGCAACCGTGGAACTACGGCGCTCCTGAGCTCAGTTTATCCTTGATGTTGCATATCCTGCACATGGACTACTCAGTTTGTATATTTTGCTTATTTTTTTCATAGTTCCACACAACTTCTTCCTGTTTTCTCGATTGATCTGTGTTCAGTTTTTCAAGGCCTATCCACTGTGCCAACTTATAACTAAATCTGAGGGGGGTGCGATGGGGATGTTCCCTTGTAAGTAACATTTATTTGGAGCAGATTAATTTATGGAATGTACAACCATTCCCATAGCAGTTCACCGAGCGAGGTGACGCAGTGTTTAAACACTGGACTCGTATTTGGGAGGACGGCGGTTCAATCCTGCGTCTGGCCATCCTGATTTAGGTTTTCCGTGATTTCCCTAAATCACTCCAGGCAAATGCCGGGATGGTTCCTTTCAAAGGGCATGGCCAACTTCCTTCCGTGTCCTTCCCTAATCTGATGAGACCGATGACCTCGCTGTCTGGTCTCCTTCTCCAAAACAACCCAACCCATAGCAGTTCAGCTATTGCATACTTCAGGTTACTTTGGAAACAGCTTTTTTCAAAGAACTGAATAGATAATATTGTACATACTGGCTGCACAATTGTTTTAGAGACTGCTTTCAATAGTTTTGTTGGTATTCCATCCCATCCTGCTGATGTTTTACTTTTTTTTAGCATTTCATATACCTTTTGCAGTTCTTTTGCTGAGTGTACTGAAAGGTTGACCTTCAAATTTCACAGTGGCAAAGAAATTTGCATATGTGTATAATTTTCTGCATTAATGATTGATTTGTTTACATTTATAAAGAATTCATTAAACAGTTCTGAAATTTGAGCAGGATTTACAGTTCTTTTTTCCTCACTTTTGATTTCGGAAATATCGTGGCATCTAGCTATAGTGCCTGTTTCAGTTTCGATCGCTGATTATAGTGCCTTTGCTTATTTTTCCTATCCAAAATAAATCTATTATTTGCCATTTCTTTTGCTGCCTTTATAACCTTTTTTAAAAAAATTGTAATTTTTTTTAAATAGATAGCAAAATCAGGACTTTTTTGTGTGTTAGTTCCCTATTTAGCTGTCTTATTCTTGCACTCATCTGTGTTTTACTAAATTGAATGAGTGAAAAGATAGAAAAGGAGCTGAGTGAAGAACAGCATGGCTTTAGGAAAGGAAGAAGCAAGATCAACCTGATATTTTCTATCCGTCAACTGACGGAAAAAAGTTGGGAGTATAACAATGGTTTTTATAGACATAGAAAAGGCATATGACTCAGTTGACAGGGGAAAGCTCTGGGAAGAAATGAAGAAGATAGATATAGAAGATGGATTCATTAATCTTATAAAGACAATATACAGAGGACACAATTGTAGAATTAGAACACCACTGGGGAACTCTGAATACTTTGAAATAAGACAAGGACTTAAGCAAGGAAGTATTCTATCTCCTGCACTTTTTAATGTTGTGATGGAGGGAATGAATAGGGCAGTTAAAGATATAGTAAAAGAAAAAGACAAAAAGATAATTTTTGCAGATGATATGGTAATATGGGGTGATAAAGAGGTAGATGTACCGTTACAGCTTGATGCGTGGAAGGAAATAAGGAAAAGGTATGGATTAAAAATAAATAAAGATAAGAGTGAAGTAATGGTATTTGGAAGAGAGAAAGGGATCAACGAAAATATTACCTTGAATGGAGAACCCCTCAAAGTGGTAGAAAGTTTCACTTATTTAGGGAGTGAAATATCTAGGGATGAAAGAATAACTAACGATATTAATAGGAGGTTACAGAAGGGAGGCAATTTCTACCAAACAATAAAACACCTGATTTGGAATAATGAAGTTTCAGAAAGAGCAAAACTCCTTATGTGTAAGAATTATTACATCCCTATTTTCACCTAAGACAGAGTAAAGAATGTAGAGATTAGAAATGACCTTAAACAAGAAAGTATGAGAGAAGAAATTGAAAGAAAGAGATTAAGATGGTATGGGCATGTTAAGAGGATGCATGGGCAGAGACCCCCCAAAATTATGGAAGAACTAAAGATGGATGGGAAAAGACCTAGAGGGCGCCCAAGAACACGGTGGAAAATGGGAGTGAGAATATCTGTAGAAAGGAGAGGTGTGACCTGGCAGCAAGTGGAGGAAGAAAAGTGGTGGGAGGACCGAGCCAAATGGAGAGGACTCATCAGCACCCAGACCTGGCAGTAGCTGGAGCGGGATTCGGATATAGATAGATAGATAGATTCTTGCACTAGATATTTTTATTCTTTCAGCAATCAACATTATTTTATTTCCTACCTTTTTTTACTGTATACAGTAAGTGAGAAAGTTTGATTAAAATGTGCAGCAAGTTTTCAAAGAATATAGAAAATTTTAAGAACTAGAAATCCTATGTTCTATAGTCCACACCACCTTATTTAATCTATGGTGGAATAAGTTCATAATTTTTGTGCTGAATTGCCATTTGGTTTAAAGTTTCTAATGTTTTTGGTAATGGCATAAACAAAACTTAAATAAAGATCATTAAGTGCTAAATATGAACAAAACTTATTTGCCTCATTATAACCATAATTGGTTAAAATATTATCTATATGAGATATGTTCAAAAAATTCCAGAACTTTCTCCATAAAATTCTTCTGTGCTTACCTTTTACTTACTGCAATGGTGTCCTTTGAAATACTCTCCTCCATAATTGAGATACTGCTCCTAATGCCCTTCCCACATCCAGAATCAGGTTTGGTGTGCCTGCCTCTTGCTGGATTGTGTGAAGCACCATCTGTGAATTTTCTTTTATCTTATCTATTGTTGCAAATCTTCATCCTTTCAATGGGGGTTTTCAACTTTTGAAAAAAAAAAAAAAAAAAAAAAAAAAAAAAAAGGATGAATATGCAGGTGCGTTATCATGATGGAAGAACCACAAATTTACTCGTCACATTTCACGCAGTTTCTTCTCACATTTCCTCACATGCACTGCAATACGTCCCAATAGTAACAGTTTGTCCCTGTGGCACGAATTGTTAACTAATGAGCTTTTTTTGGTCTCTGAGAACCTTTCGCGACTCATTGTGAACATTGACTCTTGGTCACAGCATCATAACTGTAGACCCATGTATCATTGGCAACTATGATTCTCTTAAGAGCGTCTCATTCACATTTGCTTGACCCAAAAGCTCTTCACAGATGGCGAGGCAAAGGCCTTACTGGTCTTGACTAATAGGCCATAAGACAAACTTGGCAGCAACATGATGTATTCGAAGATGATGTGTCAGGATTTTATGACATGATCCACCATCTTCTGCAATCTCTCGACAGCCAGTCTTCGATTGCCATGCACAGTTTCATTGATGTTCCTGACTTGAGTGTTGTTGGTGGACACCGAAGGGCATCCTGAATGATGGTCATAATTTAACTTCTGTCCAGCTACTTTTAAACTGTATGAATCATTCATAACAGCAACTATAGCTTAAGAACTCATTACCATAGGCTTCCTGCATCATTTGGTGTGTCTCTATAAAGATTTTCGTGAGTTTCAAGCAAAATTTAATGCACATGTGTTGCTCCTCTAACTGTGCCACCTTGAAACTCGCAAACTGGGTGACGCAAAATCCTACTCAATACAGCACTTAACAATAACTAACAGACATACAACAATGAAACTTCTGCCAGTTACACATTAAACACAGATGTGTGCAGGAATGCCAACTACATTTTGCTTCAACACATTATTGGCGTGCGAAATTACGAATGTTCTGGATTCTTTTTAACATACCTTGTACATGTTGCTGGGCATTTATTTACTCCAGAAAAATTAGTACTGAAACCTGATTTTTGAATCACATCAATGAACTGTCAAGCTTTTGGCTTCACTAGCTGATTCGTTGTTGAAATTGACAGCTGTTACGATTCTTTTCATAGTTTTTTTTTCCTTTTTTGAAATAGTCACTGGAATTTCAACAAATGGTTTCATTTTTTCTCTATATGGAATTCTATACACAGGTAAAATTGCAATGTTTTGGCCTAACTCTACACAGCAGCTTTTGAATACACATTCTTCATTAAAAGAATCAAAATCGTATCTTGTTTCATACTCCATTGACTCATCCACAAACATATAGAACTCTCTTAATGTTACATTACTCCTAAAAAAGCTACTTGTAACACGTAAATCTCCAAGGTTATTTAGGATTTTGATATTGGTCTTTGTAAGCCACTGTTCATTCAAGCAAACAACTGATATTTGCTCTTTCTGATAGAATGATTAGCAAATCATTACTATTGTTTTTCTGCCATTTGGATGGTTTGAACTTAACTCATTTATGTTCAAATGAATTAGGGAAAAGTTGTTTATGTAATTTTGTTTCAACTCTGTTGTTAATTTTTGCAGCCCCATCTCTCAAGGCTAGTTTCCCCTATTAAGTATGATCTTACAAATGTTGTTGTTGTTGTGATGCAGCTCTCCATGCTACTCTATCCTGCGCAAGCCTCTTTATCTCCCAGTACCTACCGCAACCTACATCCTTCTGAATCTGCTTAGTGTATTCATCTCTTGGTCTCCCTCTATGATTTTTACGCTCCATGCTGCCCTCCAATACTCAATTGGTGATCCCTTGATGCCTCAGAACATGTCCTACCAACCAATCCCTTCTTCTAATCAAGTTGTGCCACAAACTTCTCTTCTCCCCAATCCTATTCAATACTTCCTCATTAGTTATGTGATCTACCCATCTAATCTTCAGCATTCTTCTGTAGCACCACATTTCGAAAGCTTCTATTCTCTTCTTGTCCAAACTATTTATTGTCCATGTTTCACTTCCATACATGGCTACACTCCATACAAATACTTTCAGAAATGACTTCCTGACACTTAAATCTATACTCGATGTTAACAAATTTCTCTTCTTCAGAAACGCTTTCCTTGTCATTGCCAGTCTACATTTTATATCCCCTCTACTTCAACCATCATCAGTTATTTTGCTCCCCAAATAGCAAAACTCCTTTACTACTTTAAGTGTCCCATTTCCTAATCTAATTCCCTCAGCATCACCCGACTTCATTCGACTACATTCCATTATCCTCGTTTTGCTTTTGTTGATGTTCATCTTATATCCTCCTTTCAAGACACTATCCATTCC